>NC_060130.1:228975289-229598570 GCF_021461395.2 Schistocerca americana
CATGTGGTGACATGTATTCTGCCACTGTGGGAGGCAAGGGCAGCGTTACAAGCGGGACCATTGCTTAATAGCGTTCTCTGTGACCACCGTCCACGTCTAAGGCACTCTTTAAGGTTATAGTTCTGTGCCAGACCTTTTACATTGTGTAGACCTATTCTAGTGTAATAACAGGAACGGTTCAGTCGAATTTATGTCTCACGGTATTACCACTTGCTTTAAATTTACCTCATCCGATTTTGTATTTACCAAACTGTTGAGCTGCTTTATTATCATTAGAGATTACTTCCATTTGACTCCAGGAGGAGAAATTGCTGTAGGATTATCGATACTCTTCCCCATTGTGTAGGACTTCTCTCACAGGCAGGTGAACAAAGCAATGGCGGATGTAGCTCTCGGCGCCCAGTCGCGGGCTTTTTGCTGCGCTATAGTTGAATACTGTTAGCCAGCCACCCGAGGTCGAACGTGCGGAAGCTATGAGCTAGGCAACGTCCGATGCATCTCTGTCAACGATCTGTTAATCCTACTCGCTGCGAGTCAGTGGTCCTAATACCCGTAACATACCGAATCGTTTCGGAGATAAGCAATTTTGTTTCCGTTCAGAACACAGCAATGTCGATTGTGGTCGTATAACTAAGAACAAAATGTTGATTTATGAAATAGTCGTTGTGAGAAGCTGTTTTTTTGCGGCGGTCGGGTCATCTTAGCAGATAATTTGCCTCATTGGCTCAGTTGGTTAAGGAAAGGGTTTCCAGTTCTGAAGTCCAGAAATCAGCTTAGCTCTTTGTGAGACCTTATGTGTACAGGATACTGATCCACTGTTTCTGAATCTCATTTGGAACAAAAATAGTCGTAACAGTACGTTCGAGTATGTGATTAGCACAGGTAAGAATCCAGGCTTCGGTACTTTTTTTTTGGGGGGGGGGGGGAGGGGGGATTACTGTCTGTTATTTGGCGGTTGTGTCAGTGCACTTAAGATGTGTGGCTGGCAGCAGATACGGCGTGGATTGGCGCAGCGAGCATTCGAGACTCAAGTGTTAAACGTAGCTTGTAATTTTCTAGAATTGCTTACCTTTTGAAGAGTTTGTTTCCATACTACTTTGATCTTACTGAAAAAGTTCTTGGATGAGGGGGCGGGGGTCATGATCTCTTTGTAAATGCATCAGCTGTTAATAAGCCTATAGTACGCCGGTTTAATTATTGTAGAAATATGCCGCTTGTCATGATAATGATTTCATTCATAATTGATTCCTGAAATATCTCGAAACCGGTATGTAAGCGTCCTCTTACTGAGACTTATATTATTAGTAATCTGTGCGTGAATCTTTTCGACAAATACCCTAGTCACTTTAGAAGATCTTTCGCTTTGATCTTCATCCTGAATTATCTTCGTCACCTGCTAATTCACTCACTGTCTCAAACTGCACAGATCTGAAGGTGAATATCTAAAGATACCGCTGCTGAACTGGCTTCAAGTGGATAGTTTTGCACTAGACAACGAGCCACACAAATAAAATGCACCACTGTTCTGGCAGGAAATGTGGGGTAAAATGACTGTTTCTCGGTCTATTACGTTTGCCAACAGTCATTCGAACTGCGGAGTACACTCTACGACGAAGAAAAAGACTCACCACGAAGGAATTATCCGAATGGGAAAGATGTAGAAAGATATGATGTACATGTGCAAATGATTACAGTTTCAGAAAAATTGGATGACTTATTCGAGAGAAAGAGTTTCACAAATTGAGGAAGTGAATAACGCCCTGGTCCACCTCTGGCCGTTATGCAAGCAGTTATTTAGCTTGGCATTGGTTGATGGAGTGGTTAGATTTCGTGCAAAATTTGCCCAATTGGGGAGCGTTAGATCGTCAAAATCTGGAGCTTGTTATAGGACACTGCCAATAATGCTGCAAACGTTCTCAATCTGGAAGAGATCTGGCGACCATGCTAACCGTGATAGAGTTAGCGAACAATAAGACAAGCTGTAACTCTCGTTGTGCGGGCGGGCATTATCTTGCTGAAATGTAAGCCTAGGAGCCAGCCGCTGTGGCCGAGCGATTCTAGGCGCTTCAGTCCAGAACCGCGCTGCTGCTACTGTCGCAGGTTTGAATCCTGCCTTAGGATGTGATGTCCTTAGGTTAGTTAGGTGTAAGTAGTTGTAAGTCTAGGGGACTGATGACCTCTGATGTTAAGTCTCATGGTGCTTAGAGCCATTTGAACCATTTTAAGCCTAGGATCGCTTGCCATGAAGGATAGCAAAACGGGGCGTAGAATAACATCGACGTACCGCTGTGCTGTAATGGTGCCGCGGATGAGAACGAAAGGGGCCTGCTATGAAAAGACATGGCACCCCAGACAATCGCTCCTGGTTGTCGGGCCGTATGGTGGGCAACAGTGAGGTTGGTGTCCCACTGATATCCGGGGCGTCTCCAGAGGCATCATCCCTGTTCATCGGCGCTCAGTTCGAAGTGGGGCTCATCCCTCAAGACAGTTGTACTCCATTTAATGATGTACTCCAATCAATGAGATTTCAGGCCGAAGACGTATCTGAAGACGCTCCTGACAGCGGTGGGATACCAACCCGACTGTCGCCCGCCATACGACCCAACAGCCAGGAGTAATGTTCTGGGGTGCTATTTATTTTCGTAGCAAGGAATCTTTGGTTGTTATCCGCGACCCTTTACAGCACAGTGTTATGTCGATGATATTCTACGCCCCGTTTTCTTGCCCTTCGTGGTAAGCCATCCTAGCTGTCTGGAGCGTCTTCAGATACCTCTTCGGGCTGAAATGTCATTGATTGGAGTACAACTGTCTTCAGTGATGAGCCCCACTTCGAACTGAGCCCCGATGAACAGGGATGATGTATCTGGAGGCGCCCCGCTCACTGTCGCCCACCATCCGGCCTGACAACCAGGAGCGATTGTCTGGGGTGCCATAGCAGGCCCCTTTGGTTCTCATCCGCGGCACCATTACAGCACAGCGGTGCGTCGATGTTATTCTACGCCCAGCTTTGCTGTCCTTCACGGCAAGCGATCCTAGGCTTACATATCAGCAAGATAATGTCCGCCCGCACACGGCAAGGGTTTGTATTGCTTGTTTTCGTACTTGCTAAGCCATATCTTGGCCAGTAAGGGCGACGCATCTCTCCCCAGTTGAGAAAGTTTGGAGCATTATGGGCACGGCCTTCTAACCAGTTCGAGATTTTGACGATCTAACGCGCCAATTGGACAGAATTTGGCAATATACCCCTCAGAAAGACATCCAACAACTCTTATCAATCAATGCCGAGCTGAATAACTGCTTGCGTAAGGGCCAGAGGTGGACGCATCTCTCCCCAGGGCGACGCATCTCTCCCCAGTTGAGAAAGTTTGGAGCATTATGGGCACGGCCTTCTAACCAGTTCGGGATTTTGACGATCTAACGCGCCAATTGGACAGACGAGCTGAATAACTGCTTGCGTAAGGGCCAGAGGTGGACGAACGCGCTATTGACTTGCTCAATTTGTGAAGCTCTTTCTCTTGAATAAAACATCCAATTTTTTTGAAATTTTAATCATTTGCTTGTCTGTACATGAACATCACATTACCTATTTCCGACCCACTCGTATAATTTCTTCGTGGTGCGTCGTTTTTTTTTTTTCTTAGAGTTTTTTTTTCTGGATTTTTTCGTGTCACCATACAAAGTAATGGTATTGTCTGTTTCGTTCAAATGGCTGTAATATAATACCGCGCCGTATCGAAATACTAGTACTTTGTGGGTCGTTACTGCCAGCAGTAATTCATCCATTATTGGTGAAGCTTGATCAGAAGTCTGCGCATGGCCACGATCTGCGCTTTCCTTTTTAACACGTAAGAAATGGGCGAGGAAGTACACAGTACCGTAATGTACGATTGGTGATTAGAGATGTACTGTTGTATTATGCGCCAGAACAATATTATTTGCGTGGTGCGTCCGTTGAACTGCGACCGCGCTGCAGTATTGCAAGAATTCAT
The DNA here is from genome assembly GCF_021461395.2 of Schistocerca americana. Taxonomy (NCBI): domain Eukaryota; kingdom Metazoa; phylum Arthropoda; class Insecta; order Orthoptera; family Acrididae; genus Schistocerca; species Schistocerca americana. The sequence continues at coordinate 228,979,279 of NC_060130.1, forward strand.
CGAAGGAACGCAACTTATTTCGCGAGTGACCTATCGTATGACGGCAGGTAAGGCTGATTCAGTGCAGCGAATGAGTGAGCTCCGCGGTCGCTAAGAGCTGGCCTGTTGACACAACACTTCGGCAGTGAAAGGAGGTAGCCGTGCCGCGCACATTTAATTAGACGTCTTACAGCACCAGTTGACTCATTTTGTGTTGAGGCATACAGCGCACAACTTAGACTCGCCTGCCGACCTAAGCGAAGTGACGGTGTGTAGTAGCTGAGGCACTCGAGAGGAGCTGTGTCACACCTCCGTCCGAGTATTGAGATGTGGGTTTTTCATGGTTTCTTGATATCTGTTCAGGCGAATGCAGGACATGATCCTCTGCTCTCTCCTTGTTCAGCCGGAGTTTGTACTGCAGCTCTGATGAGCACGTCCTCGACGGTACACTAAACTATAACATTTCAACCTTCTCGTGTCTGACAAGTATACCTTCACACGCGTATTTTTCCCAAACATAAGTGATCATACATTTTGGTTTTCAGTGAAGTCAGTTTGCTCTTCTGAGGACAATGAAAAGTCCGGAATGGTTTTATTGCTAGAAACTACGTTTCAGTATTATACTGAACGGATCTATGACTCTGTTGTTTTGAAATTTGCTGGCAGATGAAAACTGTGTGCCGGACATACAATCTTATTCTTTCAGTATTATATTTAGCCTGTGCCTCGTAAACGGTTTCTAATAATTCCACCATCATTTAAAAAAATCGTGAATTTATTGAACAGTGGCTGAATGTGTTGCTATGCGTCAAAAATCGGGAATAATATTCAAAAACATTATACAGCAATGTGAATTATTTATGCCTGATTTCTATCTGATCCAAAATATTCTGTAATTTTTTCGAAATGCTCTATGAGTTGGAAATTTTATGAACGAAAAAAGCACTCGAATGTTTTCTTCATTGGGGCTTTTGTATTTGTTTTGTACGTTTTTGGAGCTAGCAATTTTACAGAAATTGTTTTTCGGCATATTGTATATCTTTGCAAAAGTTAAAGTTGTCTTTGCAGAATGTTTGGTCGACGAGATATGTTTCGTTCCTGTTACTCCGATATGATGATACACTGTTTTCACCCGTACAATTTTTAAATCCAAACACGGTAAAATAACTTGCCACAGATATTCTCAATGTAGAAATAAATGTTGTTCTATATAATTCCATTCACACCAGATAAGTAGCGTTATAATAGTCGTTCCGCCACTTGAACTTACAAAAAGCGAAATTTAGTTTCTCCTTTGTACTACTATCTCATGTGAAGATGGGCCACGTTCTGTTACTGTTAGGCGTGTGTGGTGCAATATGCAGAATACTGTGTATTAACACAGTTTCATGTGAGTTAAACAGCACTCACATAGTGAAAGGGAAAAATGTGTCAGCTTTAAAATGCTTAAGACAAATACAAGACGAATTCGTTGCACAGAAATTTACACTACGGCACTAAACCAGTAACGAGTGCAAAACGAGGCCCCAGCAGGAAAGCTAAGAAATATATAAGAGTCATCTGAAGATGGCTTTGTAAAAAATCCAAAACCGGTAATAATCTGAGATAGATAAACTTTTAACTGTGACTAGTTGCTGTTTAAACTATAAACCTCATACAGTAGCCTTTGGTTTCTCATTAGTATTTAAACGCTCTGCTTAGAGCCTTTTTCATACACGATAGCCGGAAAGTAGTGTATTTCTTGTTAAAATTGCTGTTTTAAGTTTTTCGTGAGAAGTATCTCGACAATGTTCAGAAGCGACTGCGGAACTAGGTTCTACATATCTGGAAGGTAAATGCGGAATCTCGCTATTGTGCCGATGATAACTACGCAAAATGGCCGAGATGGTGGGTATTTGTACGTGAAACCTGCAGCGAGCAGCTTTTTGTAGGTAGCCGGGAAATGACAGACACGCAGGCCCACCTGAAAGGTGCAATGATATGGTGGAGAAAGTGCCGAATGTTGTAACACTTCCGTCCGTAACGTGCTGCTAGCCGTGGAGTACGGGCACTCGTAAGGCGGTTGCCAGTTTCATTTATGGGTTAAAGGCGCTTCAGTCTGGAACCGCGCTACCGCTACGGTCGCAGGTTCGAATTCTGCCTCGGGCATGGATGTGTGTGATGTCCTTAGGTTAGTTAGGTTTAAGTAGTTCTAAGTTCTAGGGGACTGATGACCTCAGATGTTAAGTCCCATAGTGCTCAGAGCCAACAAGAGAGTTTCATTTATCGAAGTGTGCTTTTGGGAGCAGATTCACTGTTTTCACACCTTGTTGACTCGTTGACCTCGAACTGTTTTGAAATGAGGCACTTCGGCCTAGTGCGATCGCCACAATAACTGTCTGCGTGAGTTCTTCCTCTTGCTTATTTCTTTTTACTAATTACAGGAACTAACACCAATTATAAATAGCCACAGTCGAAGGCTTTCATTTCACACTCATTATCTGAGGAACATGATTAGTGCTTACTGGCGCATCCGTGGGCACGTGTCCTTACACTTCACTAACATGAAGGCGGCGCAGAGTTTGGCACACTAGACTCGCATTCGGGAGGATGACGGTTCAAATCCCCATCCAGCCATCCAGATTGGCAAAGGATGGGGAAGGAAATCGACCGTGTCCATTCAAAGCAACAGTCTCAACATGTGCCATAAGCGGTTTAAATAAATCACGGAAAATCTAAATCTCGGTGGTCTGACGTCGATTTATACCGTTATCCTCCAGAATATGAGTCCATTGTCTTAGCAACTGCTCCACCCCGCTCGGCTTGGTGGTTCGAGACTGGTTGGAAGCCCTATATCTTCCCGTAGCATCTCAGTAGCATCTCTGTAGGCGATAAATAGGGGGGACTGGAAAGGTCAGTCAAATATTTATACAGTCTTCAAGCCGTTTGTGGTGTGGATTGCAGTAAGGGGACTTGCATCACCATACTGCGATGTGCCATGTCGTACGCTGGTCATGAAAGGTGTAACAATAGAGTTTACTTCTCATTCTTGCTACATGCTGCCGAACATTCAGCCTCCCTTCAGCTACTACCAAATCAGTAGTTTTGTCATATATAATATTCCAGAAGTTAGAGAGTTACGTATCTCGGCTGCTTCGTGTGACGTTTCACCAGGTGTTCTATGGCCGCGCTGGAGTCGGTGCGATCGCCACATACAGAGGCAAGACTCATCGCTGAACAGCACTGAAGGCCACTCAGTGTTCTAGTAGACTGTGGCGCTGCACCATGTTGTCTATTGCCTGTGGTATGGCGCCAGCCGCATAAGACGCATGGCAATTCGAGATCTCAACCCAGCTTCCAAGAAACAGCCTTTCTAGCATCGTGGAGTGTTGTATTAAAGGAGACCTGGAGGAAATAGTAGCAGCAACAGCACACACTCATGTGGCGTTTGTGACGGGTTATGCAGTGCCTCGACCAGCCCTGGGTTAACAAGGCTGGAGACATGCAAACAAACAGCTGAGGGGATTGATTTTAACTGAAACCAAGTCTCATATCTGTGTCGTGCCTGTTGCTGCAGTTGGGGGATAGAAATACACAAATCATGGTCTGAACCTGGATAGGAGGGCGATGGACAGATTGGGTGAGCATTCTGCAGAAAGTTTAAGGGAGGCAGGGCACATATACATAAAACAAAATCCTTGTGATTACTGTAATCAGAGAGATACATTGCTTAGGTTAGAGTCAGCTTACACGCAGACAGCATTGAAAGAAATTAGAGCAGAACGGGACCATAATATATGTAACAGTTTCCAGAAAAGTAAAATTAGTTTATGGATTTATAGCATGCTGGATTAATTGCAGCCGGCCGGTGTGGCCGTGTGGTTCTAGGCGCTTCATTCTGGAACCGCGTGACGGCTACGGTCGCAGGTTCGAATCCTGCCTCGGGCATGGATGTGTGTGATGTCCTTAGGTTAGTTAGGTTTAAGTAGTTCTAAGTTCTAGGGGACTGATGACCACAGATGTTAAGTCCCATAGTGCTCAGAGCCATTTGAACCATTTTTGATTAATTGCAGGACAACAACTTGTGTTAACCAGTTTGATATCGAAACAGTGATTGACTTTTTATTTAATTGATGACTAGTTTCGGGTTACCTGAACCCATTTTCAAATCATCTTGCGAGACGGAAAATTAAAATTATAGTTTTATCCAATAAACTGTTAATAAAAATATTGAGTGCATATAACAAGCTAGAGAACGTATTGTACCAGGATATACGCACCAGGCAGCCAAAATAACATTTTCAGAAATAGCATATAAACTATTTAAAAACTACACATATACGTATATTAAAGTCAAATTTAACCATGAACAGTGACATAACACACATATAACTGATAGTCCACTTCTTCAGTTGCCACAAGGAAATCTCAGGAAGAGGGCGCCTTATCAGGATATAAGGAACATCTTTATCACAACGTCCAACGATCACAGATAAAACAATTAATACAATAAAAGGACACGTCAACTAATATACTTAAACTCGTTAAAAAGTTGTAGTGTGGTTGTTGATTTGTACTTTTATTGTATTAACTGTTTTGTTATTGATGACTAGAAGTTGTAATAAAGACATTTCCTACATCCTGATAGGGCACCCCTTACCTGAGGTTTCCGTCTGTCAGCGGAGGAAGTAGACTACCAGTTATATGTTTATTCTCGCGGTTTATATGCTATTTCGGAAAATAGTGTTTTGCCTGTCTGGTGCGTACACTGATCAGCCGAGACATTATGACCACTGCCTACCGCGGCGTTGGTTGCCGCCTCTGATGGTGTTGCGGGCACGTGACGCGTAACATAAGCATGTAAGCGGAGGATCACCCTAGTGAAAATATAGGCAGCATTGAGTTTAGCGACTTTGACAAAGGCAGATTATTGTTCCACAGAGCCTGTGAATGAGTATGTCGAAACTGGCGAAGATGGTCGAATGTTCATGTGCTACTCTCGTGAGCATCTACGGAAAGAAGTAGAATGACAGTGAAACTACCACTAGGCGCTAAATGGTTGGATGTCCACGACTCTTCACAGAACGTGGCGTTCAAAGTCTTGTCCGCCCTATAGAGGAGAATAGATGGTGATCTGTGACATCTCTGCCGAAAGAATACGATGCTGGTGCACGCACAAGTGTTTCGGATCACACCGTTCGTCGTACATTGTTGAACATGGAGCTCGGCAGCAGACCACTCCTACGTGTTCACATGTTGACCCAACGACATCGTCAATTACGATTGCAGTGGGCGCGGGACCATCGATATTCTACCGTCGACCAATGGAAACGTGTCGGCTCTTCGAGTGAATCACATTTTTGCTACACTAGGTCGACTGTCGTCCCCAAAAACGTCGTCATCGAGGTGAACGGCGGCCCGAAACGTGCATCGAGCCACTGACGCAGGTTGGTGGGAGCAGTATTATACTGTGGGAGACATTCTCCTGCGCTTGCATTGGACCTGTGGTAGACACGCTGTCAACTGCGAACCACCTGCATCCCTTCATGCTCGATGTTTTCCACGACGGTGATGAAATCTTTCAGCAGCATAACTGCCCGTGTCTCGGAGCCAGCACTGTTGGACAAAATTGTAATTTTAACTTTCCGTCTCGCAAGCTGATTTGAAAATGAGTTCAGTCATCAATTCAGTCATCAATTAAATAACAAGTGATCTTACAACTTTGGCTGATTCTATATCGAACTGGTAAAATTAGATTGTTTCACTAGAACATCATGGGGCTGAAACGCAAGTTACATGAACTCCCTGTATGTCTAGAAGACGTGAAAAATTCTGGAGTGATAGCTTTTCTGTGTCTCAACGCTACAAGACTGCAGGGATGCCGAAGTTAAATTTCAGGGATTATAGATTGGTTGGTTGATTTGGGGGAAGGGGACCAAACAGCGAGGTCGTCGGTCCCATCGGATTAGGGAAGGATGGGGAAGTCCCCAATGCCCTTTAAAAGGAACCATACCAACATTTGCCTGAAGCGATTTAGGGAAATCTCGGAAAACCTAAATAAGGATGGCCGGACGCGGGTTTAAACCGTCGTCCTCCGGAATGCGAGTCCAGTGTGCTAACCACTGGGCCACCTCGCTCGGTCGGAATATAGGCTAGCATCATTTTCTTGTTGAGCCAACATGGAGAAAGGAGGAATCGCAACATGTGTAAAACTTGGACACAAAGTCAAAAATATGAAACAAGCACTTCTTGTGTGGATAAGCATTAAGAAGTGTGTGATTGTGAGTTATTACTGCAGAATACTTCTCTGGTAATTGTAACAGACTACAGATGCGCTCTAGCAAACTTTCAGCTATTTATGAGATATCTAAATGCATTATTGAGCGACCTGTCAGATAAGAAGAAGCAGTTAGTAGTTTGTGGAGTTTTCCCTGTAGATTTCTTAAAAGATACGAACAGGAAAAATGAAATGGATCATTATCTGGATGTTTCAATCTAATTTGAGTGCTCAGTTTTCTAACTAGTGTTCAGGAAGATAGTAGGAAGCTGATCGATAACAATTTTATAGATAGTGCTGAGGCTGAAACAATTAATGTGTACCCATTTGTCAATGGTCTAGCTGATGATGATGCACAATTAATGGAAATAAACAGTATAGCAACTTACAGCCGTGAGGCAGGCTTGTACAAAGCAGTAAGGCTTAGTAATGAGAACAGGAACCCATGTTTTAAGTGTAAGTTAAAAGAAGTGGTGTGGGTGATTTATATATAGAAAGAAATGCTAATGTCAAATTCAATTTATTCCACGGTAAATCTGTCTCAGTATTTGAAACTCGCATTCCTAAAAAGTTGTCCAGAAAATCCATCAAAAAGAAAAAGCAAGTAATCCATGGATAACTAAAAGAATTAAAATCTCATGTAAGAAACAGAAGGTAATTTATGCTAAGGCCAGGATAAATCAAAAACTTACATTACTTGCACTCTACAAAAAATACTCTAATATTTTAAGGAACGTCATTAAAATGTCAAGGTGTATATACATCCTGACACATTACTAATAATGCTGGTAATAAGATTAAAATTGCATGGGATATTGTCAAATAGGAGACAGGACGGCCAGTCAGTGTACAAGACACCACAACAAACTAAATGACAATGTTGCGACAAATAATTCACAGGTTGCTAGTACTTTTACCAATCACTTTTTTAATGTAGCGCCAAAAATAGGATTAAATGGTTTAGTCAAAGAAGCAGGATAATATATTCAAAAAATCATTACACGAAACTTTAAGTAGCTAGAAGCAGCACCAACATCCTTCACTGAAGTTAATAGAATTCTAAAAATTGTAAAAAAAAAAGATAGGCAAATGCTCATATGGTGTTGATGGAATTTCAAACAGAATTATGAAAAATTGTTCTAACTCAATGAGTTATGTCCTCACGGATGTATACAGATTAAGATATTAGGTTGTTAAGTCTCTTCATAAGAAAGGCGAGAAGAAAGATTAAAATGATCATCGCCCAATTTCTTTCCTTACTGACGTATCTTTCCAAAATATTCGAAAAAGTAATGCACTCAAGAGTAGTCTTACATCTAAGTAGAAACAGTTTACTTAGCACATCACAGTTTGCATTCGAGAATGGTTTCGTGACGGAGAATGCTGTTTATGCATTCATTTACCAAAATTACATGTCTTAAATAATGAAATATCGCCAGTTGGTATTTTTGTGATTTTTTTCAAGGCAGGGGAGATCATATTACATTCTTAGAAAAACGCAAGTTTTATGGAGTTTGTGATTTTACAGAGGGTTGGTTTGAATCACACTTAACAAACAATGCAGAAAGTTGTGTTGATTAGTTCAAACAATGTTGGAAGGGTATAAAATGTTAGTGACTTTGAAGAAATCACATATGGAGGCCCACAAGGTTCAATTTTTGTCAACTCCTATTGCTTATATATGTGAATAACATTCCACATAACATTCAACAAATAGGATCGGTTCTTTTTCAGACAACACTAGTACTATAATAAATCTGATTAGAGAGAAAGCCACAGAAGAGACTGTAAATGATGTCTTTCAAAGAATTATTAAGTGGTTCTCTGAAAATGGACTCTCCTTAAATTCTAAGAAACGACACTATACTGTGTTCTGTACAACAGAGTAATACTAAGAACTGATGTAGCACGTGAAGAGGAGTCAGTAGATAGTGTAGAATTCTCCAATTGTTTGGGTGTATATGTTGAAGACTTGAACCGTAAGAAGCATAACTCAGGTTCTCAAACAATTAAGTTCGGCTACTTTTGATATTCGTATAATTGTCAGTCTTGGAAACAAATGACTCAACCTCCTGGCATATTTTACCTATTTCCACTCAAAAATGCCGTAAGGAATAATTTTCTGGAGTGACTCGGCGCAAGAAAGAACGTATTGATTGCACAAAAGCGAGCGGTAAGAATAATATGTGGTGGCACCCGCGGTTTTCCTGTGGATACCCCTTCTAAGAGTTAGCCACTTTAACTGCACCGTCACTATACATACTTCATGAAGTTCATCATAAAAAATTCATTACAATTTGAGTAGAACAGTGGTATCCATATCTACAACACTGGAGGAAAAAGTGACTTCATTACCCATTATTAAAGCTGTTAGTGGTTCAAAAACGAGTTCTGTATGCAGCAACAAATTTTTTGATCATTTGCCCAATGTCTGGCAGGTAGTAAAGCAAGTATCGAAATGTAACCTAAAATCATGCCTCATGGATGACTCCTTATATTGGGTGGACGAATTTCTATTTAAAAACTTATAGCCTGTATACAAAAATACCTTGTTTTAAATGCAGTTGGATACGTAGGAGTGAAAGATGTGTTCAATAATGTTGTCATTAATCATGTAGACGTATTCCGTAAACCGACTAGTTCCATATCATTTCGATGAAAGACTCGTGCGGAGGACCTATGGAACACGTACCTAACTAACTAAGCAACTCGACTGTTCGCTGTGGCACTCTGGCTGCATTTCAGCTGTTGGCATCAGTCTGTCGGTCAGGGTCAGCAGAACAGTACTACTATTTTGTCTTGCTGTGACCCTTCAGGACATACCACCGACTACCCTTCCTGCCACACGGTTGTCCATCTCGTCACCACTCGTTCTGCAGTCGTTGCACTACCGTCAACTGTCTGCGCTATTTGTCGATGTCCTGATCCCATGTCCTTCAAGCTGGTGATTCGACCTTTCACACGAGACTCACAGATAACGATATACTGCACGGGCAATTTCTCTGGGCATGCTATGTTGCGATCTCCTCCTGAAAAGTTCCAGTAATATTAGACCTATCCAATACTTATCATGTACTCACACCATTTCTGATCTAAAGGAATGACTTTCTGTACTGAAAATGCTAGAAATATGCTCGCATATGGACGAAATTTTAATCAGTGTACCCCACAGGCGTGGAAATACAAGAGTACCAGTTTGGTAGTGTTCGGTCCAGATCTTGGTGGTGTAATAATGTCCATTTCCGTCAGTGTAGTTATTTTCCCAAGTCTTTTGAAGAGCATACCATTTATAATCAGTACGTGTGCTAACTTGCAGTTGCGACGTCCGCTCAATCGTTTCAGTTTTTAATTGAATGAAGTACGGCGACAAATCTATCGAGCCCACACCTCTTTAGCCGTTCCCTCACCATCGCATTCATCCTAGACAGCAAAATTTTATACGTATTATTACATTTATACCGAAACTGCAAAAAAGGAGCAAACTGCTTTTTGTCACCGAAGGTGTATGCCTTTTTTAAGTGTCGATTACCCTGGAAATCAATTCTTATGATTTACTGTGCCAGCACAGTAAAAGTTTGACAACTGTTCCCGATATTTCTTTGATAAGAGCCATTTAACCACATTTCGATGTAGCTACCCCTGATCTGTTCAGTTGTAAGGAACAGTGTTTCTAATACAGCGAACTGCTGCAGGAATGCCGGCCGGAGTGGCCGAGCGGTTCTAGGCGCTACAGTCTGGAACCGCGCGAACGCTGCTGTCGCAGGTTCGAATCCTGCCGCGGGCATGGATGTGTGTGATGTCCTTAGGTTAGTTAGGTTTAAGTAGTTCTAAGTGCTAGGGGACTGATGACCTCAGTAGTTAAGTCCCATAGTGCTCAGAGCCATTTGAACCATTTTTTGTTGCAGGAATTTGTACACGGACAAGTTGGTAACAAGTGACTCCTTACTCCATTTATTTATGAAATGAGGGAACTGTGCGTGTTAAAGTCACTGTAAAAGGGACTGAGGTAAAACGGAGTTCTTTGCGTGGCTTTGAAAATAAAGGATCTCGCAAATAAAGAAGAATATAAGTGTTTCATTTTTACCTTTGCTTATGACGCAGGGCTTAATCACTTTGAATTTCAAATTCCCGTCATCATTGGAAGTATTTTGAAATTTTCGTTATCCGTCCGTTACCTCGATAGCTGTGATAAGATCCTGACAACGTTGTGGTGTGTCATTCGTCGTGGATGCGCCACGCGATGAACAGAGCGGCATCGGTGGAGCACTTTCGGCGGTGTGGCCGAGGTCCCAACCAATGCCCATGTCATGCACGCAGAACTCACATCTCAGCTGATAAGCGGGTACAACTGATGCCATTTTCACAGCTCTCAACATTATTTTATATCGCCTAAGAAACTGTTTATTGTTTTCGTTTCCTCTTAGCACATAAAAAATCGCACTTTGCTCTTTTCCAGTGTACCACTACACTGATCCTGCTACGTAGTGAGTTTATGATAACAGCTGGTTATGAGTAGGACCAACAGTAGTTAGTAAACCAGCCATTTTTGTTTTCGAACTTTCTGGGCATGAGGTGGAACGTGACAACAGATTTTTTTTTTTTTTTTTAGTAATTGTTTTCCCGATTTTCATTGACTTGAGTGATTTATATGTTTACATTAATCTTTATCTTTATTCAGACTGATTGAAAGACACACAGACACACACAGACACACACACACACACACACACACACACACACACACACACACACACACACACACACACACACAGAGAGAGAGAGAGAGAGAGAGAGAGAGAGAGAGAGAGAGACTTTTCTGTACATTTACAATTTTGAACTATGTATCCATGTCGGTCTCTCATTTCTTGAACTCCAGTAGAGTTTCCATGGTCGATCTATCGTCTCATTGCAGTCATTCCTCCAGTCTTTTCACCTATCCTGACACTCGTAGTAACTCCCAGTGTCCATCTTTCCGTTGCTTACCGAGCAATCCTCAGTTTCTGAATGGTTTTTGTATTAAAAATTCATAGCTAAACTGTCGTAATTCCCGTTTCAGTCATATCGGAAGGTCGCATTTGAGCACCCTATTTCGTTTACTAACAGCACTCGAGATCGTTTTTACTCGTTTGTCTGTTCCTTTTGTACTATTTTATTTTTGATGTTACTTTGGTCATATTCTTAATGATTTTCAAGCATAACACACCAAGTTTTTCCACTCGTCGTTGTTGCACGTAAGCTACTTTACAGGTAAATATTACACTATCATCAGTTAAATGGTGATTCATGTACGATCATGTAACACTTAGACGTTCATTTCCGAATTTAAGTGCCTGTGAACTTCCTCTTGGACTGATTAGGATATTTTTTGTGAAATTCCTCTTTGACTGATTAGAATAGTTTTTGTGATAGGGAACCCCCTAGCCTGACTCACATTTTGATTCTGAGTTTCTATCTTGCTGAACTTTAATGGCAGCTGTATTATTGACGAAGTTTAGTATAGTAACTGAGGTTGTATCTGCGCCAAATCACCCGACGTGCGTCAGTAAAAATTTTGTTGGAACTGAGTCAGAAGCGTTCTGAAAACTTTGGTTGCTGACTGATACTCATTGTTCCGTTCTGCCGTTTCGTTCCCGACATTGTGCTATACCCATTTATAAAGCCAGCTTTTTGCTTTGGCTTATTAAAATCTACGGTCAATGTTTTTTCTATGCGGTTAATCATAATTTTTGTGAATAACGTGTACATTACGGATTGGAGGCTTAGCCGTACACAGCTTTCTGTGCCTTGTCTCTCTCTTGTTCTATTTTTGGGGAATTTCATTACTATTCAGACAGATCTTCGCCCCCTCAAATAGCGTTATAATGCTCATTTGACGTTACGTCTGGAATCTCACTATTTTGTTATTACTAACTGAACGTCTGTTTCTGATTCATTCATCTATACTTCCGTTTCTCATTCGTCTGTTGAAATGTACAAATATTGAAAGGAATCTTGGAATGCTAGTACAATTTTCTCTCTTGTTTTTAGCTGCCGTCTTATCTGCCATCTGAGCTGATGTAACTGAACTTTCTGTTTTGTTTTCTTCGTTCTTTTACTGTTAAAATTGTTTCTCGTTCAAAATTTTCATTGTTCTCTTATCTTATGGAAGACAGTTACGAATAGTTTTACTTAATCTAGCACATTGTTCAATTTATCTCGCAACGTGTTCTTGGTCGTGTAATTGTGTGACGAAGCAAAGATTTTCACTGTTGAGCTAGTTGAGTAATATGTCGGTTTCGGTACGCTTGTGTGAACTGTCTTGGGACGGCACAATTGTGAGCGTTGCGGGCGGTTCCCCGGTACCGGCTGGTCGGCGCCAGCGTGACAGGAGAATGTCATAACAAGCAGTAATTTCCTTTTTAATAGTAAAGTAGGTTCTGGTTCTTCGTCTTTTTCCACGTGACTACGGTACTGTGCAATTTACATTAACGTGGTTGGTAGAGGTTTCACAAAACCACTTTCAGACTATCTCTCTCGAATAGCACGTGGGGAAAAATGAACACCTAAATCTTTCCATGCGAACTCTAATTTCTCTCATTTTATCGTGATGGTAGTTTCGCCATATGTAGGTGAGGGTCAATAAAATCTTTTCGCATTCGGAGGAGAAAGTTGGCGATTGAAATTTCGTGAAAAGATCGTGCCGCAACAAAATACACCTTGTTCTAATTATCGCCAGCCCAACTCGATTATCATATACGTGAAACATTCTCCCCCATTTCGTGATAAAACAAAACAAGCTGCCCTCTGTCAATTCTATATCGTAAGGATCCCATACAGCGCAGATATACTCAAGAAGAGGACAGACAAACGAAGTGTAAATAGTCTTTTGTTCGCTGTCCCCACAACATTTTCTTTGTGATGGTCCCAATTTAAATTGTTCATAATTATAATCCCTAGATATTTAGTTGAATAGACAACCTTTAAATTTCTATAATTTATCGTAAAACCGAAATTTAACGGAATATTTTTTCAGTGCTATTGTTAAGGGCCTCACATTTTCTTTTGTTTAGTGTCAGTTTCCACTTTTTGCACCATGCATATATCTTGCGCAAATTACTTTTTGGTTCCTATTGATCTGAGTAATTTACTAGAGTATAAACGACAGTATCATCCATACACAATCTAAAAGGGCTGGTCGGATCGTCTTCTAAATCATTTATATAAATTAAGAACATGAGTGGGCCTAGAACACTTCCTTGCGGAACCCAAGATATCACTTCTGCTCCACTCGATGACTTCCCGTGAATTACTGCGAACTGTGATTTCTCTGATACGAAATCACGAATCCAGTGGGACAACTGAGACGCTACTCCACAGGCATGCAATATGATTAGACGTCGCATGTGAGGGACGGTGTCAGAAGCCTTCTGGAAATCTAGAAATATAGAATCAACTTGAGACCTCCGGTAGCACTCTTTATTTGGTTTGAATAAAGAGCCAATTGTGTTTCACAAGAATATTTTCTGACTCCTTGCTGACTTTGTCAATAGATCGTTTTCTTCGAAGTATTTCGTAACTTTCCGTTAGCGTGTGGATCATACCTTACATGATGTACATGACAAGTAAACTACGCAACAGACTCAAGGCGTCTTAGATGAGCCTGTGTGCCTATTGGCCTGTTTGCATACCAGATATACATCTCAGCTGCTTTCTAGTCGATGTTCACTCCTTCATGCGCCGTGTAATGTGAGCTTAAGACCGTATTACTCAACTGAGGTCTAGAGTCTAGGCGATCATTCACTCGTTCGCGCATGATGTAAATGGGCTAGTCTAGCGAACGAGAAAAGTAGAGTTCGCAGTTGAGTTACAATAATATTATAACTGTAACGTTGTGTGCACTTCAATTACGCACTCTCCTATCACTTGCAAGGATATGTAAAAGTCAAGTTGTATATCCTGTGAGCTTATTAAGTATGCTAGACGCTTGCGGGTAAGAGTGTATTTGCTAGCCCTTCCGGAAAAGAAATACTCCTGTTTTTTTTCCAGAATAGTGACACGTGATGTGACAATACAGTGATCATATCTCTGTGCAGTAGCCAGGAGCTGATGGAAAGCCAAAACAGGTGAGTCGTCCGAAATATATGATGTCAATCTGGTACAAGATTTTTAGTGTTGTTCATCGGTTCAAGTGATCTTTGAAATGATGTTATTATACGGGATTTATCATATCATTCTGGTCACGAAGTTGTTTGATTATTGCGTGAATTACTTTAAAAAATTGCTACATCCAGGACAGTCGCGAAAACAGCCTCACCTTCCTTTGTCCGATGTAGCGCTGGTATTTGACGAATGAAGGAGGTGTGAGTTAAGTGCTGCTGGGAGCTCTACTCTCATCCTAACCACAAGACTATATAGGTGAAAGGAGCATGAGAGATGTGCATAAATAACGTGGTGTACTGGTAGAAAGGACGGCCGTGTGCTGCGGTGCCACGCGCGGTCTGGGTGGAGCCGACGGATAACGACACAATTGGGAAGGCGTGGTTACCGACCAGCATCCCGCTTCCTGCTCACGCCAAACTAATCCTACTTGCCACGGTGGCTGCTGTCAGGAAATCATGCTGCTGGAGAAAGTGACAGCAGCCTCACACTTCGCTCAGTATTTCCAGTCGTCTTCTCGCTGAACGGTGTGTCTGGCTTGGACTCGAACTCAGCTAGCTGCGGCCTATCAACTGAGTTCTCACAACGCCTGTCTTAAATCGACTCTAAACGCAATCTCCGGTATTTGAGAAAAATGAAAAATTTTTGCTGTTTATGTCGTATGTTTCCCGGTTAGATTATCTTTGCGCATTTTGGCAGCACAGTGTCATCAACAAGCGTCTATTTATCGTCTTGTGTGTAATGTCTCACAACATCGTGGCCGTATCCAGCTACTTTTTCGTCATTTTGTACGTGTATTCTGATCTAAAGGAAGCACCTTTACTTTACAAAATACGTGCTATTTGCGTAATTAAATCTCCGCATTGGTGGAATTTACTGCAGCGTTATGTCGTATGAACAGTTGCAGGCATTGGTCGCTGCTTTATATACACCATACGAAGATACATTTATGCAATCCATTTAATGTGCTGCATATTGATGTTGCATTCAAATGGTATTTCGGTAGGAAACTAAGTTTGTATAGACTGCTGCATATTAACGTTGCATTCAGAGGGTATTTCGGGATGAAACTAAGTTTGTATAGACTCTCTTGTGCGAAATAAAAAAAATGGTTCAAATGGCTCTGAGCACTATGGGACTCAACTGCTGTGGTCATTAGTCCCCTAGAACTTAGAACTACTTAAACCTAACTAACCTAAGGACATCACACACATCCATGCCCGAGGCAGGATTCGAACCTGCGACCGTAGCAGTCGCACGGTTCCGGACTGCGCGCCTAGAACCGTGTGCGAAATAACGCACAAATATATATTCCCTTTTTAATTGTGCTCGAGACACAGATATTAGTAACTATCAGAACAAGGAGCAGTACACTGATAATTTTACATATTGGTACTTGCTGTGGGCGGCCGGTGTGGCCGAGCGGTTCTAGGCGCTTCAGTCTGGAACCGCGCGACGGCTACGGTCGCAGGTTCGAATCCTGCCTCGGGCATGGATGTGTGTGATGTCCTTAGGTTAGTTAGGTTCAAGTAGTTCTAAGTTCTAGGGGACTGATGACCTCAGATGTTGAGTCCCATAGTGCTCAGAGCCATTTGAACCATTTTTTACGTGCTGTGCAATATTGTCAGTATCCCGACATGTTATAAAGCTTAGGGAGGGCGACAGTTCAAACCCGCGTCCGTCCATCCTGATTTAGATATTTAGATTTTCCTTGATTTCCGTACATCGCCTAAGACAAATGCCGTGATGGTTCCTTCGAAAGGGAGCGGCCGCTTTCCTTCTCCATCCTTCCCTAATCCGAGCTTGTGCTCCGTTTCTAATGACCTCGTTGTCGACGGGACTTTAGACACTAATCTCCCCCTCCTCCTCCTGCTTCTTATAAAGCATGTTGAAAAGTGCCACTGCAGGCTGCCATGCATTTTATAGCTCGTGTAGACACATGATTTGTTACTAATTGATCCTCGTGTCTCCAGCAGCAGTCTACAAGAACTGCAAAAGCGTTGTTGTTGATAGTGACATATTTGAAAATGTGCTGTAGAGGGAACAGATAATGAGACACACCAAATAAAGACGTGTAAATTTCCTAACACTTCCACCGTCCCACAACTGTGGTAGTTCCAAATTTTTTGAGAATAGAGCTGTGTTAGTACAGTGTTATCGCTTCAGAATGCTCCATATTATCACATCTTAAAGTATCCTTTTGAAATTCAATATATAAAGCAGCCTTGGTAAAAAAAAACAACAAAACAACAAAACAAAAAAAAAACAAAAAAAAACAAAACACCAAGGCAGTGTCATTTTCTCGTTCAAAATCTTACTCTTGGTGACTCAGAGGATAATAGTTAGATTCCAAAGTAAAAATGTTATTATTGTTATAATATTTGTTGCCTTTAAGGCGACGTCAGCTCTTGCTGTGTTTTGTGTAGCACCATGGTTGAGTATGACTATATGGCCATGACAGGTGAAGGTCTGTCTGGAGTAAATTAAGCTTACACTGATGGATGCCTTACTAACATCTTACTGTAATTTTTAATCTGTCAATAAATACTCCGCGGTATCAAAATTTATGATCCTTTTTTAATATTTTTATATCTTTCTTGTGCCCGTGAAAGGTTGTCATTTGTCTTTCGAATGAGTGTTTCGACAGTATGTATATTACTTCGTATATGAAAGTACCTCTCGTATTTCGTAAATCCTGATTTATTAGGAGATTTCTCTTTGCCAATTTTTTTATGATATTGGGTAAGAGGTCAGTAACAACAAGCTGTTTAAATAGGTACGTTCAGAGTCGCCTGAAGTTTATGCAAAGGATTCCCTCTGAGGGATTATTGCTCCAGAATAGTATCTGCAAATAAAGTAATGAATGGCCGTAAACAAAGCGAGTTATTATTTTGCTGAATATCAAACAGTCTTCTTTCTTTGTAGAAAACGGTAAATGTTTTGTTTAGTAGAATACAGCTCTCAGATCAGAGCTGTCTCCAGTAGATGCGTTTATTTTGCACAACTGGACCGTGAATAATGCTCCGTCATCGCTGTGTATCACTTCCAGCAGTGGACGTCGTGATGTGGTAATCAGGTCTAGATTGGAGTTGTCTTATGTCATCTTTCCTCCCATTCACTGAGCTTCCCGCCGGAGATCGGAGAAGTTGCACATCACGCCAGATCTCATTAGCACGCCCGCCTTCTATCTTGCGCACCTCCCTTCCGTGTTACGCCACCCACTTCCAGACCTCGAGAGTCTTCTAGCACGTCGGTCGGACATGTAGTTCTCGCAGGAGTGGCTTGCCTTTGCGGTCCTACTTCACTTTCGTTTCCACTTCATTCATACAGCGGAGATAGCACAGTGTATGAACGCTCGGCTGCTCAGTGTAAGAGTTCGTTGTCATTCTTTTGCATCCGCTACTCCGCGTGTGTGCCAGGCGCTTTTCCTACACGAGTGGGCAGTTGCTCGGGAATAAGCATATTTTCAGGCACCGTTACCGCGAAGGGCAAGGTCCTTTAATACGGCATAATTACGAGCCAAGAGACCACATCCCGGAAACGTGCGCACTTGCACACCACGTTTGCGTACGTCTGCCACTCCACAAGGAAAAGTTTGTGTCTACACGCTTTAACAACACACAACACGTATGCGCAAACGTTGCTTTTCAATGTGAGAAAGGTCTTACGTTGAGTGCTCACGTTATCTGCGTCGTTCTGGAGTGATTGGGTAATCGAGGTCGAGGAACAGTTAATTAGTTGTCATTTATTTCCACGTTATCCGTGTTCGCATTCGGCTAGCCTTTTCATATTGGTATGCCCAACAGTCTACCTTTAAAGAAGTATAACCAAGCGAGGTGATGCAGTGGTAGAGGAATTCAGATTTAGGTTTTCCGTGGATACCCTAAAGTACGTAAGGCCAATATCAGTACAGTTTTGTTGAAAAGGCCACAGGTGATTTCCAACCCGATCCCTGTCCGATTCGAGCTTGTTATCGACAAGACGTCCAACTTAATCTTCCTTCCTTTTCAATAACTATAAGAAAGCTAGTCACAAAGTTTTATTTATCACTTCGAACAAAAAAAGTTACGCGACTAGTTTTTTGTTTATTTGCAGGTAAGTTCTTGGTACACGTTGAAATCCCCGCGCCGCACGCCACTAGAGGAGACAAAACAAAATTGTGCAAACAGTAGATAAACTGGTATATCATTAGGCAACAGCGAAAATGTTATAGCTGTGTGAGCCTGAGAGGGCCAAAGGAGTCTTCGGACTCGGCTTGACGTAGCTATAACATTTCCGTTGCAGCCGAAAACGCATTACCGCACTGTACTCGACTTCATCGATGGGCTGCTACTGTGATGTGGCGAGTGTGTAGGACTACCAACGCTGCAGACATGGACATGCAAACAAATAAAACATCTATTACGTAATTTTATATTTTCGCTGTGATATCTAAAACGTAACTACTACTACCCCTCGTACATGGGAAAGTAAACGGCGCTATAGTCTCGTAGTTGCATAACTTTTCTCTTGTAACGTATACGGCAAGTAGTACTTCAGGAAGGCGACGTAATGCCGATAAAGAATGTACAGTTTTGAAGGTGTTGATTTGTGTAAATCCCTTAGAAAAGGAGTGACATGTGCTAACGTTCCAAGGCGGAAGATGAAAATACCCGCCGTCCGCGAAGCGAAGCAGGTCACGAGCTACTTTTCGGCCATGCAAAGCACGTGGCGTCGCACTCTCCTGCCGGCGACACAAGTGGGGCACCTCGTCACACGTTTCGTGATGGCACGATCGCAAGTACCATACACACATTTCTGTAGACGCTTCACTTTCGTTACCAACTTTAATAGTTGTTTACAGCGTTGTCGGTCAGAATTAAGTTCTTCTTTTTGTTCCGATTAGCCTATAGCTCAGATTGGAACAACAAACTAGAGGATTTCATATTCCATCTAAGATTAGTCCTAAATTTATTTTCAAGACTCAATGGAAATACCATTTCCGGTAGTGTTTTTTGTGTGCAAAGAGTTCCAAATTGCACCATCTTTTGGATTCCAGACTAAGTTTAAGTTCCTCCGTAACTTACTGGATAAGTCAGTTCGTAAATCACAGAAACACAAGTGCACACTGTCTCCAATGGGTGAACACCTCGTCAAACACTACAATATTCAAATCGATCGGTGAGCTGATGAGCTGACAACATTTTTTATTAGGAAAGCATATAGATCTTCCTCAAAGTTTTTCTAAATGTAAGACTGGTTTCTAAAAATGGTTCAAATGGCTCTGAGCACTATGGGACTTAACTTCTGAGGTCATCAGTCCCCTAGAACTTAGAACTAATTAAACCTAACTAACCTAAGGACATCGCACACATCCATACCCGAGGCAGGATTCGAACCAAAAAAATGGTTCAAATGGCTCTGAGCACTATGGGACTCAACATCTTAGGTCATAAGTCCCCTAGAACTTAGAACTACTTAAACCTAACTAATCGAAGGACATCACACACACCCATGCCCGAGGCAGGATTCGAACCTGCGACCGTAGCAGCCTCGCGGTTCCGGACTGCAGCGCCAGAACCGCACGGCCACCGCGGCCGGCACGGGATTCGAACCTGCGACCGTAGCAGTCGCGCGGTTCCAGACTGTAGCGCCTAGAACCGCTCGGCCAGACTGGTTTCTAATTCAGCGTGTTATGTAGGAGACTTTTCAGGTGAAAGACATGACACGTAGCGTACAAGAAAACTGTGTCACCCTATCACGAGACGCTCGGTATTACTTTAGAACTGGAACTAAGTACGACATTCTTAACAAGTGAATAAACGCAGGTGTTCTGTTGGTGAGTGGACGCATCCGATCCAAAAGCGAATCGAATGGTTGAGCGTGTCATGTGATCGAATATCGTCAAACTTTTTACCGTCGTCGATTTGACAGTCGAGCCCAGCACGGGCAACAAGCCCGATATCAGGGCGTTTGATCGCGGCCCTACGCGTGGTGCACTTTATCTCCAAAGTCGTAGCGGCGTTGGATTTCCAACGTATGCTGTAAATGGCTCTGAGCACTATGGGACTTAACATGTGAGGTAGCACCAGCGCGGCTCCGGACTGAAGCGCCTAGAACCGCTCGGCCACAACGTATGCTGTAACCGCGGCCATGAGCAATGAAGTTTTGATGACTGGGCACACTGCAAATTTTCGTGAATTATAAAAGCAGACAGACGGAGGACAGTAGTGCAAATCACTCGTCATTTCAAATTTGGACTGTTTTAGCGGTCAGCAGCCATTGAGACCATTCACCGCCCATGCCAAGAGGGCACCGTGCAAGACAGTTGGTGGACGTATCCCAGTATGGCGTATGTTAATGTGGGATTGTGTTTCACCAGCAAGTGATGAACGAACCTACTGTCTGACTACAACCAGATCGCAGGAGACCTGAAGAGTGTAGATACTGCACCATTCTGTTACTCCCGGACTGTATCAGAATGGTTTGAGGAACACTCCGCGAACGTAAGGGTTGAGATATATTTCCAGGTCAGATGACGCAAGAGGTACTGAGCACATGTGGGATGCCACCAAGCTAGGACTGCGCGCCCATCTGTGAGCTGTCTTGTATCAGGATGTGTTACTCGTGCATACGATACAAATATGCATATTAAACGGTTTGCTGGATAGACTCGAGAAGACAGGTCTTGGTGAAACACGAACAAATAAATAAATAAATGTGTATATAAATATTTAAATGAATGTATAATATAACTGTTGGCAAATGACACAGTTGTATATAAGCAACATCGTTAGTAAACTGTTGTCACATGTAGAGATCAGCGTCCGGAGAAAAATAAGGGAGCAGAACCTTAACGTGCGCAAATAGAAGAAAGACTCGGTGTAGTATGGCTATATCATCAGTGCCTAGACGTTGGAATCAGTCTATAATGCATATACATATCATTTAATACATATACATACCGATCGGTCTAAGGCGCTGCAGTCATGGACTGTGCGGCTGGTCCCGAAGGAGGTTCGAGTCCTCCCTCGGGCATGGGTGTGTGTGTTTGTCCATAGGATAATTTAGGTTAAGTAATCTGTAAGCTTATGGACGGATGACCTTAGCAGTTAAGTCCCATAAGATTTCACACACATTTGAACACATACATATACATATAATTTTAGATGAAACGACCACATAAATTTAGGTGTGGGGGAGCCAGATACCAGATTGAGATTTATCGTAAGAATCGTAAGGCAGTTTAATTAATCTACGAATAATTTCGCTTAGAAAACGGTCGTTAGACCTATTCTTGGGTATTTATCGTCGATCTGGAATCCCCACCTAGCTGGATTAATGGAAAAAAATGGAGACAACTTGAACAACTGCGCGAATAATCACAGGTTTGTTTATCGAGCGTCACGGAAAAAGTTTAACAAATTAGTAAGATACGCTATAAAAACGCTTTGTAAATTGCCATGGCTGTTGCCCTAAAAATTTGTAGACCCCACGTTGTAATGTAAGTCAAGAAACGTACTGCTTTTTCCAGCGTCTTTCAAGCCGGTGAAATGAAACTGGAGTTTACAAAGAGAGGCGACGCGAATGTAATAGATATTGACGATGAAAAAGGCAGGAGCAACGGTACCGATAGGATATGTGCACTCCGCAAGGAAACGTATATTTATAAGTCTGCAGACTTTCACAGTCGTTGTCACTGAAGGCAAAATCTTCTAGGTTGTTAGGCCGCGTCATGTTCCTCATCATTTTTTCGTACACCATCCACGATTCGATCTCTCTGTTTGGATCTCCAGCGTCGTCTGGTGTTCCCGGTTAGCTGAACATTGTCAAAGACCAGTGGCGCGTTCACTTTAAAGCGGGTTTTCTTACACTTGTTGTGAAGAAGTGGGGTTATTGGGTAACATTTTCCGGCCGCTGCTGGTGGCCATCGTCACTATATAGGTAGCGGAACAAGCAAGGCAAGAGAGGACGAAGGTTTATTAAAATATTACAGCCTCCTCTGCGCAGTACGGCAATAACATCTTGCTAAATAGGCACACTTCCCCTCTCTTACTTTGCCTCTTTCGCTATCCAGTGACGATGGCCTGCCAACAGTAGCCGGAAATATTTCACTCAATAACTCCACTTCTTCAGAACAAGCGCAGGAGAACTCCTTGTTATAAGCGAACGCAACACAGGTCCTTGACAGTATTCAGCTAACCGGGAACATCATACAATTCTGAAGATCCCGTCAGAGGGGTCGAAACGTCGACTGTGTAAGAAGATATTGAAGAGGAAGATGACGCGGGCTAGCAATCAAGAATATTTTACCTTTAACGACAACGGCTACGAAAGCCTGCAGACTTATATAATATACGTTTGCTTGCGGAGTGCGAATGTAGATGTAGCCTCGAATATGGCACGAACTGGTGTGCGCGACTCTTCCCGTTAGCAGCAGCAGCGCTGAAGCTGCGGCCGTGGCGAGATGTCGCTGCGTTCTTGTGGACGCAGACGAGTGAGTAACGGAGGATCACCGAACCCAGGGTCACTTACCTCGCGCTACAGCTGCCGGTGGCTTCGCTCGCTGCCTCTCACATCGCCTTCCAGTTCGGCGCTTCTTCTGTTTACAATATTTCCTTTTGAATTCGGTTACGTGTTTCTTCTGGCTCTTAGTTCCTATTGGATGCACTACTTTCAGCTATAATTCGGTCATTTAACACAGTAATACCAAAGTGGAGTGCTAGAGTTCCAAACTATTTTCAACTTTACAACGATGCATTAGAGTGTGTTGTGACGACTGTGACACTCCCTCGCTTATCCCGTTGCCCGTTGCCTGGTGCCAAAGGAACGTGACTACTACGCACAAGTTTAGCGTTAAAACGTAGTGTAACGTGATAAGCTAGGCCCCTCTCCTCCTTACCTCAATGTGAGTGTCACTTACGTAAGTTATTTCTGTGTAAATTATTGGACGATTTCATAAAGCTATACTCTTTCAGGCATTAAACGTATTAACATAATTTGACCAGTGTCACAGGGAGGAAAGTCTGAAGATTTTACAACAGACAGTAGATTCCCTGTCTGTAAGCCGTTGTATGAAACGACGGTCGTCCAGTTGGTCGTGCCATTCTCGCCAAGCCATCTCAAGCGGATCTAACAAGTTGTTTCCGTGGCTACAACAATGCGCTTTTTCAGTTACGAGAAACAGATGAAGACATCGCAGTATCCCACTCCGGTAGAGTAATCATCACGTCATCGAAAATGAGTTTCCGAATTTATCTGTAGGGATAAAAACTTTTCAAGTATACAATGTGAATAACACGAGCTTCCTGTGATCCAACAATTTATCGCCTTCCTATTTTTAGTCAACAGATTACTAGGCTTCCTAGAAAATTTGTTATACGATCGTACAATTTCGGTCCAAGAGCGTTACCAAGTATGTAAACTACAAATAGCAGATACACAGTTTATTAGCGTCAAATAAGAATTAAACGCAATGTATATCAGCTCTCAAAATATGCTAGGAAAATAATAACTTGCTCCACAGAAGATTGGCAGTAGTACATTATACCATACAGATTTTTACTTCTGTGTAAATTTAATTAGCGTCCATCGTCGTGCTTGTGACTATACGTAATAGTTATAAAATTGACAGTGTTAGGTTAGTTATTATGGCAGCTCAGTACTACTGGACAGTCACTACTGAACAGTCCTTACGGATAACTTAAGCTAAGTATACACAGATATATAAAGTTGATTTATTCAGCTTAAGTAGATGGTGCATAATGGGTATTATTCTGTCATATGGGCGCAAAAGTAGCAATATTAATCAAACTAAAATAAAGGAAGATATACCGTTCGCCATTTGAGCATATAAACGTTTACTATTGCGCCTTTTATAGCCATGAGATGAAAAAAAAGATGAAAATTATAAAATCAGAAGGAGACTGTTTCAGTTTATTATTATTTTGGTTGTAGAACCATCTTCGTATGATGGCTCTACATATTCATGACTACAGCAGTTACCGTGGTTTCTATAGCTCTGCGTTGTTTAATACTGTGTCCGAGTGGTCCTTTAGATGGATATAAATTTCAGTCTCTTCATTCATGTCTGTGACTTACCTTTCTGTATTTTACGCAGTACCTGTAGGGAACATTAATACTAGGTGTTCTGTAATTGGCTTCTTTCTAGTGTGCAGCGATGGTGGATGACTTACTCTCACTTATTATTGTGTCTTCTTTAAATCAAGTGCTAACCTTTCCTTCTGTTTGTATAGCATAAGACTTTGGGGAGTCTTCAGGGTTAATTTCGTACATTCACGATTGTGAAAAAGGTTCTAATTTCTGTGGTGTGTCTCAGTAGTCTTCTAGATTGTTACTATTCCTGTTGCTGGTTTTTACTTTCGTATTCTTAAACCAACGAGCTATTTTCTCAGAAGTAACACCTAAATACGGGCATGCAATAACTTTGTTTTCCTTTAGTTCGCATGTGTTTGTGTGTGAAATTATTATATGTACGGGACTGGCGCGTGTTTTGTTGGATTTCTATCAAAATAATTTGTCCACCAAGTCCATAGGAAAACCGTTACATTGCCCGCATCTCGTGGTCGTGCGGTAGCGTTCTCGCTTCCCACGCCCGGGTTCCCGGGTTCGATTCCCGGCGGGGTCAGGGATTTTCTCTACCTCGTGATGGCTGGGTGTTGTGTGCTGTCCTTAGGTTAGTTAGGTTTAAGTAGTTCTAAGTTCTAGGGGACTTATGACCACAGCAGTTGAGTCCCATAGTGCTCAGAGCCATTTGAGCCAAAACCGTTATTTGTAGCAACGTTTCGGAGAATATTTATTTCTTGTTCAATTTTTTCTTTTTCTATTGGTAAACTGACCAGTCTGAGTAGCATGGCGCGAAAATATGCAAGTTTATGTGCTGTCGGGTGACAGTATTGGTCGTGAATAGTTACGTCTGTTGTGGTTTACGAAAAATATCGAATGTGTGTGTGTGTGTGTGTGTGTGTGTGTGTGTGTGTGAAATCTTATGGACTTAACTGCTAAGGTTATCAGTCCCTAAGCTTACACACTACTTAACCTAAATTATCCTAAAGACAAACATATACACCCATGCCCGAGGGAGGACTCGAACCTCCGCCGGGACCAGCCGCACAGAGCAAGACTGCAGCGCCCAAGACCGCTCGGCTAATCCCTCGCGGCTATCGAATGTGTGTGGACTTTTTGTTTGAGATTTTTAGATGCAAAAAGTTGACGCTTTTGATTTTCTCTGTTTCTATAGTGAATTTAGGTTTATGATTTAAGCTGTACATTCATGATTGCATGACATTAAACTCACCTGTTTATTTTACGCCATTGAATAAGATTGGAATGTCGTCGACATACTTATATACTAATAAAGGATTTCTCAGCTGTACGACTGAACCTACTAAAATTTTTTTCTTCGAAGTCTGCTAACGTACCTGCTAGACATGAGCCTGTCGCTACCCCATCCTCTTGGAGATAAATATGGTTCTGGAATGAGAAGTAGTTGTATGTGGTGGCTAATTGTAGTTCTATTATTTCATAGGCTTCAGATTGACTGACTTTCTTACGTTTGAAAGTTTATTTTTGATAATTCCTATCGTCTCTGTTACCAGACTATTTGTATAAATGGTGGAAACATCGAGTGATGATAATTTTTCATTATCTGGAATCGTCATATTTTTTATTTTCTCGATGATACCGTAAAACTTTTTATGGTGTATTTATTGTCATGTGTGTAATGTTCCTTAAGGAATGTATTAAGATTTTTACTAGTACCATGTACTGGCTGTTAATCATATTAATTTTCGTGGTGTCCCTTTCATATGTATGTTAGGTTGAGCACACAATTATGGTGTTTTCGAATTCATTATTGTATCGTCTCGCCCGTTTTTTTTCTGTGAATATAAAGAATGGTATATCTTTTTAGTGCTTTCTTCAGATGTGCTGCAAACTTGATAGTTGTGTGACGGCCATTTTTTATATTATTTAGTTCGAAAAATTCTAGTAGTTTGTTGGTGTAAACCTCCTCTTACATAATCACCTATATAATTTCTATATCCGATTTTGCACTAACTGCTTTGTGTTTCTCGAGTTTGTCGTTTATTCGACGTATGACATCACTATCCATTGTTCTTTTATTGGTCCTGTTTTGCCATTCTGCTTGTGTCCGTATTATTTTCGCGATTTTACAAGAAATATTGTTTTGTTCGTGAGATGGCAACAACCGACAACAAATAAATAAAAATTGCAACTGAAGGCAGTACTAAGTCATGTAAACAAAAAGAATACCGTAGTCAGCTCTGTTCGGGCGTGGTTTGATAATGACTGGGTTGAAAATAAATACCTCCTTGGCATGGCCCATGGCCAGCCACTGAACTTCAATCTCATCATGAGTGCGTGCCGGAGAACAAAAGATCCGTCGCACATCTTTTTTCCCATCGTTTACAACGGAACCAAATGCTGCACTACTAATTTCTGGTATTAATAATGGCTTTATGACAGATTGATAGTGAAAAGGTTTGTGTGCTTTTAAAATGTAGTGTTTTGGCTATCTTATTATGGATGGAAATGTCACTCAAAGGAATCGGTGTCGGAACAAAGTTGTTCCTTTCAATGAGTATCATGAAGGCTGCCAGGTGCCTGACGGATCGGTATCAACAGTTCCTATGCCTTCACTGGACAACATATTAAGGTGAGCTTGAAATTTTATCCGAAATTTTAGTGGGCCGTACGCCTTTTCATCTCTTTCCTTTCTCCGTTAAAGGTCGCCGCTGAGGCTCCCTTGAGAGTGGGGAGACTTCAGAACTCGGCTCATTTGTAATTTAATAACTGTATCACGAATTGGTGCTGTATCTATATGCAGATAGGGTACGGAATGCTCTGGGACTGCTAACCGGGTTTTGGAGGTCTCTGTTAGTGCAAGAAACCACCATGCTCGTAGCTGCGGAAGTGATAGCCTGCGTCTTGTTGCTGTTGCAATTTGGCTTAAGCTTCCTGTCGACGCGAAAGTCATTTAAAGGCCAAAAATCAGCTGCGCTCGTCGCAAGATTGGTGTTTAGGAGTTGGTCATTATATTTAGCTGGAGCCTCTCGTAATCCAAGTGGGTTAGTAAACTAGATTAGCTGCATCAAAATTAGTATGTGTGATCCCTATCATTATGTCCGAAAGACATGACCATGAATCGTGATAATATCTACCGCGCAGCTGTAATAATTAGTGGCATCATATTCTAAAAGTAGAATTGTAACAGTGATTGCTTCTTGTCTTGAAACGTGTCTTCTGGTGCGCTCTGCGGACAGCATGTATTTGAATTAGATTCCGTTCCTCCTAAGAGTCGAAAGTTTTTGGGAAAAGAGGAAAGGAAAGGCAAAAGAATGGCCTTGTGTTTCTGCAGATTCAGAAGTTCACCGTGACATTATCGTTGCGTTCACCTTCTTTCGAGAGTCCGGGTGGCGAGAGTTTCCTAATGAGGTGCCGGCGTTGCCACAATGGTATGGCTAGCTGCTGATTTGCATCGCACGTACGCACCAGTTACGAAGATGAGAAACTGTCCTCTAACGACGAGGGGCGTACACACCCAGGGGAAAGTAAACACCTTTCCCCGTCTTCTCCAAGTTCGCATTTTGCTAACGGTAAGTAAACCGTTTCTAATGAGAGCTCCGCATTTCTCTGGAGCAAGGCGGCAGAATAATTAGGTTCTGCGTGGTTTAGTTTAGAATCAAGGATTGTTTCTTTTGAACAAAAACTTTACACGTTTCTTACAACTATAACTCATCGAAGAGGTGCATTGCTGGACCTGAAAAATCGGCAGCGTCACGAGCACCTGGAGAAAATAAGACTGATGCCAAAATGTCTCATTGTGCTATGAGTACAAGGGTGGCCGCATAAGTACGCGGTCTGACCGATAGATGGTAGTCGTTGAAAAATATCTCTGGATTAGAAAGTATACGATCTGTGAAGCATATGTTTCAAGTTTGAAGACGCCACATTGTTTAGTATTTGTTTGGCAGCCATCAGTAGCGAACGTTGTGAGTGAACTTGTGAAAATGGAGAAAATTGATCATGGCTATATGATACATTTTTTTTCTTTTCTTGAAAGGCCTCAGCGCAACCACCAATATTAAGGAGGAATTGGTTTTTTCTTTTTTTGAAAGGCCTCAGCGCAACCACCAATATTAAGGAGGAATTGGTTTTTTCTTTTTTTGAAAGGCCTCAGCGCAACCACCAATATTAAGGAGGAATTGGATTCTACTTTGGGAGAGTCTTCTCCTTCGTTGACAACAGTAAAATATTGAGTATCCGAGTTTAAAGAAGGCCGTACGAGCTGCCAAGATGAACATGGCAGTGGTCGACCAAATGAGGTGACGACTCCAGAAATGGTGAAGAAAATCCACGAAGCGGTACTGGATGATCGTCGACTGAAAGTGCCCGAGCTAGTAGACATAGTAGGCATTTCAAAAAGTGCGGTACATCGCATATTATCTGAAAATTTGGACATGGGAAAACTGTGTGCAAGCTTTGTGCCGCGTTTGCTCACACTCGAGCAAAAACAGTGTCTTGAAGATTTTTCAATTAAGTGTTTAGCGAAGTTTCGCAGCGACAAAGCTGATTTTTTGCGCCGTTTCATAACCATGGGTGAAACATGGGTCCACCACTTCACTCCCGAGACGAAAGGACAATCAAAACAATGGACACAAATTGGAGAACCGACTCCAAATAAGGCGAAGACCGTTTCATCTGCAGGCAAGGTCATGGCGTCAGTTTTTTTGGGATGCGCGTGGGATAATTTTCATTGACTACCTCGAAAAAGGAAAAACTATCAACGGCGAGTATTATGCGAACTTATTGCAACGTTTGGGCGAAGAAATCAAGCAAAAACGGCCGCATTTGGCCCAGAAGAAAGTGTTGTTTCTTCAGGACAATGCACCAGCTCACAAGGCCGTTATTGCAGTGACTAAAATTAATGAATTAAAGTTTTAATTGCTACCTCATGCACCCTATTCGCCAGATTTAGCTCCCCCGGATTATTTCTTGTTCCCAAGCTTGAAAAAATGGCTCTGTGGTCGAAGATGTGATGTCGGCAGTTACTGGCTATTTTGAGGAGTTAGACAGTTCTTATTATAAAAAGGGTATCGAACTTATTGTACATCGCTGAGAAAAGTGTAGAGAGCTGAAGGAGATTACGTTGAAAAATAAATATATTTTTTTCAAAAATTTTATGGTTTTCTTGGTTGGGTCGGGTACTTATGGGACGAATACGAACGAATATTGCCTCATAATGTTTGTTAGCTACCGTAATAGAACAACTTCTACACATTTCTACGATATGTGATCGAAAGTATCCGGACACCTAATAGTGGACATTAATATAGGGTGGTACCCCTCTTCCCCTTTATGACGGCTTGGACTCTGATGGGGGCACTTTCAATGAGGTGTCTGTATCTGTGTGGAGGAATGACAGCCTATTCTCCTCAAGAGCCGAAACCAGAGAAGGTAGTGAACTTGGACCCTTGAGTTTGGAGCGAAGTTGGCGTTCTAACTCATCCCAAAAGTGTTCAGTTGGGTTCAGGTCGGGAGTCTTGGCAGGCCAGTTCATTTCAGGAATTTTATTGTTCACAAACCATTGCCACAGCGTGCACTTTCATGCTGATACAAACAACTATTGTCTCTGAACTGTTACTCTATCGTACACAGTACACAATGCTGTACAGTGTATTCATACCCTTCCGCACTTAGCCTTATCTTAAGCGTAATAAGGAGATCAAATCCTAACTACAAAAAACACCAGCATATCGTAGTACTACCTCCTTTATACTTCACCGTTGGTACTGCACATGACGGCATTCACCAAACCCAAAGACTTCCATCGGACTGCCACAGAGATTAGCGTGTTTCTTCACTCAAAAGAACTCGTTCTCTGTCATCCACAGTTCAGTATCGTCACTTTTTACACCACCTCAAGCTTCGCTTAGCTCCACCGTTGTATTCCGTTCGTTTTAACTTTCTACGCGCAGTCTTTGTGCTGTTTGGACTGCTGGTAGCACTTTGGAAGTCACGAATGAATCCTTCCTCTGATTTCGTGCGCTTTCTGTAACCATCCTCCCCAATGCTCGACCGTCCCTGCCCATCAGTACTTGAAGTCTGCCTAATCGTGGTTTAGCTTTGCTTGTTCTTTCGCATTTCCACTCCTCAGTCACTTCACCGACTTGGGAATATTTAGAAGGGTCGAAATGTCCCTGATGGATGTTTTACTCAGGTGACATCCAATGACTAGTCCGAATTCGGAGTCACTGAGCTCACCTGACCCACCTGTTGTGCTGTTACTGCTTCTGTGCTGACAACATAATGCTCTATGTCTCTTTTTCTACTGGCGGATCCGCCTGTTGTGATCTACTCGTTAATTCCGCAGTATACGAAGGCGTTCGTATACTGTAAGAATGCTTCCAGTCGTGTCATCAGTTCATTGCTACATAATATCGGAGGTGGTTGGCGTCCCATCTACGGGGTGTTTGGGAATGAAGTGGTGCAGAACAAGGCTCTGAGCACTATGCGACTTAACTGCTGAGGTCATCAGTCGCCTAGAACTTAGAACTAATTAAACCGAACTAACCTAAGGACATCACACACATCCATGCCCGAGGCAGGATTCGAACCTGCGACCGTAGCGGTCACGCGGTTCCAAACTGAAGCGCTAGAACCGCAAGGCCACACTGGCCGGCGCAGAACAAGGACTCCTGTTTCTGAGACCATAGTCATTATAACGTTGGACTCCACATACACCATGTGATCAAAAGCATCCGGACACCTGGCTGAAAATGAATTACAATTTTTACCCTCCATCGGTAAACCTGGAATTCAGTATGGTGTTGGCACACCCTTAGCCTTGATGACAGCTTCCACTCTCGCAGGCATACGTTCAGTCAGGTGCTGGAAGGTTTCATGGAGAATGGCAGCCCATACTCCACGGAGTGCTACGCTGAAGAGATGTATTGATGTCGGTCGGTGAGGCCTGGCACGAAGTCGGTGTTCTAAAACATCCGAAAGGTGTTCTATAGGATTCAGGTCAGGACTCTGTGCATGCCAGTCCATTACAGGGATGTTACTGCCGTGTAACCACTCCGCCACAGGCCGTGCACTATGAACAGGTGCTCGATCGTTTTGAAAGATGCAGTCGCCATCCCCGAATTGCTCTTCAAAAGGATAAAAGGTGCTTAAAACATCAATGTAGGCCGGTTCTGTGATAGTGCCACGCAAAACAACAAGGAGTGCAAGCCCCCTCCATGAAAGACACGATCACACCATAACACCACAGCCTTCGAATTTTACTATTGGCACTACACACGCTGACAGATGACGTTTACCGGGTATTCGCCATACCCACAACCTGCCATCGGATCGCCACATTGTGTACCGTGATTCGTCACTCCACACAACGTTTTTCCGCTGTTCAATCGTCCAATGTTTACGCTCCTTACTCCAATCGATGCGTCGTTTGGCATTTACCGGCGTGATGTGTGGCTTGTGAGCAGCCGCTCGACCATGAAATCAAATTTTCTCACTTCCCGCCTAACTGTCATAGTACTTGCAGTGGATCCTGATGCAGTTTGATTTCCTGTGTGATAGTCTGGATAGATGTCTGCCTATTACACATTACAACCCTCTTCTACTGTCGGCGGTCTTTGTCAGTCAACAGACGACGTCGGCCTTTACGCTTTTGTGCTGTATGTGTCCCTCCACGTTTCCACTTCACTATCACATCGGAAAGAGTGGACCTAGGGATGTTTAGGAGTGTGTAAATCTCGCGTATGACGCAAGTGACACCCAATCACCTGACCACATTCGAAGTCTGTGAGTTCCGCGGAGCGCCCCATTCTGTTCCCTCACGATGTCTAATGACTACTGAAGTCGCTGATATGGAGTACCTGGGAGTAGGTGGCAGCACAATGCACCTAATATGAAAAACATATGTTTTTGCGGGTGTCCGGATACTTTTGATCACATAGTGTAGGTCAGCATCCCTCTTTCACAGTGGTATAGTAGGAGTGCAGGGGAAATCCTGTAGCATAATTAAGCCATTCCGAATTTTCTGCCATTTTTTTGAATTTCCCTCCCCTTATAAATGTGGCAGTTTGCCTATGTCGAAGGGGGTGGGGAAGGGGAAGAATAGGTGGCAACACAATGCACCTAATATTAAAATCGTATGTTTTGCGGTGTCCGGATACTTCTGATCACATGGTGTAGTTGAGGAAAGATATTTACAGTGCATAACTATTAATAACAAAATTGTAACAGTATCGATTCCTTCCGACCCTTGTGACCAGTTCAAGGTGCCGTACCGCCAGTGCTGACGCTGCGGTGTCGGTGCTGATGGTGCGAGACCACGCAGGCCACCAATCCGCCCCCTCCAATCAAATCATCTCAAGTTTACCTAAAGCAAGCCTGGGGATCCTGCTCGCTCTCTCCGCTCTTGGGCCACGGTCCGTGACAGACCGATCCCTGATCCGACATCCGACTGAAGCCTTTCACTGTGTAGGGCTGCGTACCTCTGTATAAATAAACCGCTTTTTGTGAGAAATATGCGTTGTTATTAACGCTAATAACCCTCCTACTATCCTGACAACCACTGCCTAGCTTGACAAATCTGTACAGATACCTTACAGAGCTCAAGTAACCTCTGCGTGAATGACATTTGTGGCGCGGACTGTACCTAGACGACACTCGAGCTCTTTCGCCATTTATTCGAAGGTGTCACTGGTGTGATCGATTATATCACCATCGTACCCGAACCACGCAAATTTGCAACATCTATCGCACTATTGCGGCACACATTTCCTCAAACAAACATGTTCAGAAAGGAACCTAATGGGCTCACATTTGGTGGGCGTGGTGGGTCAAGCCGTAAACTTTTTCACTGTATCCCTTTGTCAAGAAATGTCTCAACAAGAAAGGATTGGACAACGTCGGCGTGGTGCGAATAGCCGCTGTTCTGGTAAAGAATGCTTTCCGGTGGCATTTGTGAAATTGCGTATTTTTTTTAGTGTACTTAAGTACGTGGTACACTTCTCTATGCTTTTTGGAACGAATAACGATTCATTAATGCCCGACCTGATCAAGCAAAAACAAACATTCACCTCCGGATTATCACACCCGTTCTCGCCCTTGCTGTGCGGTTTTAATTGCCCAAAAACTGTGCAGTCGTCCCTGTTCTCTTTACCCCGCATCTCAAATGTTGCTATAACCGAAAACAAAAGTCATCCTCAGAACATTGCATTACAGGCTCCGAGAATTGTATCCTATAATGGAGGTCATCTGACAGAAAAGCAAGAAACATTTGTAGTCTGTAAAACAATAGCCTCGTGTATCTGTGCACACAAATGCGAATTTCGGTAAGTACAGAAAAATCCATTCGTGCGGATGGAAGACAGTTTACTTATTACATAATATGCCTGCACACGTTTGAGATAGTTACGAGAGAATCGTGGTTTTCGTGTAGCAGATAACTCTTTTTCCATCAATCGTCATGTCGTCAACTAGAAGCGTATGGACAGTATAACTTGCGACTTGTCGTGCAAGAACGCTTAGGAGCCAGTGTCAGTCAAAATCACCGCCACGTGTGTATTAATTGCTAGTCGTTGAAAAAGAGAAAACAAATTATACTGCGCACTGGTAAAAACGGCAAAGAATTCAAATGGGAAAATAACTGTACAGTATTTTATGGCCCGTTTGCAATGCATGCAGAATGTTCAAATGTGTATGAATCGCTAAGGGAGCAAACTGCTGAGGTCATCGGATCCTAGGCTTACACACTACTTAAACTAACATATGCCAAGGACAACACACACACACACACACACACACACACACACACACACACCCATGTCTGAGGGAGGACTCGAACCTCCGGCGGGAGGGGCCGCGCAATCCGTGACATGGTGCCTCAAACCGCAAGGCCACTCCGTGCGGCCATGCAGAATGTTTCTCCCTACAATCATGTAAGATGTTTTCAGTTTCGTTCCAAAAATGTCCTCCGAAGTTACAGATTGTAAAATAATGTTTCGTTCAGTAGATGCTTCGAAAATATTTGAATGGACCCCTGAAAACTGAATTAAGGACCTCGGGTATCATGCTTTGCCTGCGGCAGTTCAGATTTTTATTATTATTCGACTGTAACTCGCTCCTTTTGCAATTGATAAAGAAAGGAAAGGATTAGCGATGGTAAAAAAAATGCCCTCCGCCGTACACTGTTCATTGCCTTATGAAGTATGTATGTAGATGTAGCTGTAAGCAATGCGAAGAAGACACAATAACTAGCAAATGTAAAAATTTTTCAGACCTTGGCCGTACTTCAGAAAATAACTGTGTATCAAGCCAATTCATCATGTTTGTGTCACTGCTCCATACGTAGCGGCTCAGACATAGTGCTGTTAAGTCACTATATTTGGCTTCTCCATTGTCTGCACCAGGTTTAGAAGCAGTTTCGAAATTTCCTGCCATATCGTCAACGTTACTATGAGGTTAAAACCAATAAACAAAAAGCAAACGCATTTGACGTAAGATTATATGGTATCCAGAGGATCACGAGACGCTAATGCTCACCTGGTTCTTTGCATTTGGGCATTAACATCTGGCTATAGTTATTCGATGTATTTACATCAGAAGGGAGCATTTAATGACACAATTTACATCACTCGAGAATTCAACATTTCCTCCAGTTTTAGGCATATATTGTTATCCTAAATAAACATGACTTTCTAGTCACAAGTGTGAACATATTGAAAAAAAGCAATTTGCATATGTCGTATTCTAGCTCATAAAATAATCTCACATAGTCAATATGTTGATGTAAAGAGTGCTAAATGTTGTTATTAATGTCTTTTGTGCAACTAGAGTGTATGCTACCAAGAGCTTTCATTTATATTTCTCCTTTGATAGCAAGCGTATTGCATACATCTTCACCGAGCTTTAAAAATATACGAAATACAAATATGGATGCAAGATTATAGCATTTCGTACTTTGGTGTGTAGATTAGCAGGTTTCCGCAGCCTTTCAAAATACGTAAATGCAGAAATCGGCACTCAGTTATAATTTTAGAAATATGACCCGATATATTTGATTCAAAAACTGTTTGTATGCGCAGACAGATTTTCTTGTGCTGAGCTGAAGTAACTGGAACAATGGCATTCGTAGGGAAATCTGTAAACAGGAAACTTGTATTTAAAAAAAACACTGTGGATATGTCATAGAAAGCGCTCAGCGACCTCCTGTAGTGTTAAGTAGCACCCTGAGAAAGAAACTTCCGAAATGTCAGCAAGTGGAAAACGAAAAGTGAAAGTTGCCAAACGCCTGTACAAACGCGTGGAGCCGTCGCTTAGATGGCAATACCGGTATGTTGACTTACCTTTCCGCGACACACTCAATGTCAGAGTTCATCAGTAATTGTAATACACACCAACTAAACTAATTTTGAAACGGTACTCAAACGATTTCTACAATTTCTTCTAATTTAAGATATACTTAGTATCCTCCTTAATGTCATTATTCCTTTACTTACCGGCTATCAAAATGTTTTTCTCAGGCTACTGCTCGTTGGTTCCTTATCGTATCCTGTTCTGAAACATGTAGTCGCGTAACCAGCTGTGACCATGAATATACTGTCAACGAGATTTTGGTGTATAACGAGAATATGTTCATGTTATTTCCCTTCTCCAGTTCTGATGTATGGTCGGGTGATTTCAGCCGTCTAGTCGTAAACAGAAAATGAGCCTATCGATCCGGTGAAAATATGACTTGTCAAGTAGTAATGAACTGATTATGACTCTATGAACAACGTAAATCAGGATAAATAGATAGAGATTTGAAATGCTGTCGACAGCGCCGAGCCAGGCAACTCTCAATGAAAACTCTCATTGACATATAACGTGCATCCCCAACATCGCAATGAAATACGAACAATACCCATTTGGATGCCACATCTCCAACCCAGGTGGTCTTCCTATAAATTGACAATTTAAATGAAGCGACTTGATAGATTGTAGTGCAGATTAAGTCACTGCCTAGATAATAGATCCACGAAAATGCGTGCCAGTGGATTCTACTTTGCAGAGAACGTCTCTTTCGTTAGACCTTTACCCAAAAGAGGAAATCGGTAACTTTCCTGAGCTCCAATGATTTTTAGGAATTTAGATCCTTCTGGCTTTGGAGGCATCTGCTCTAAGCCTGGGCACAATCACCGCCTTTTTTCCCGAATTACATCCTTCCCATTTATCCCTGAACGCACACATGATGGAACCTTTATTATCTCTACAGTTAAATGTCATAATCACGTTCTTTTGTGCTCTGCCACCAGCAAAGCTCGCGAGAGACAGCTTTAAAGTGACTATAAACGCAGAAATCGTTCAGTAGTCATCTTTACAGGTTTATGTTTACCAAATAGTTAGCGAACTTAATTATTTAATCAACTGTATGAGATACGATAGTACTGAAAACCACCCACCCGGATAGTCGTGCGTGTTAAAGCGCCGCTTCCGGGAGGGGAGATGCGCAGACCCTGGATCGAATCTGGCCGGCGGACTAACGACGAGGGCCTGTGTGTCGGACACGCTGGGCTATTTCCCACATCCCACTAGCTGAACAGTGGGCTGGTACCCATGTCCCGCCGCAGTTACACGATTCAAAAACATTTAGAAAACTTTCGTTCACTTTCACACGAATAGACGATAGCCACCTCGTAAAATTAACCGTGGGAAATTCGTTAAAAACCATGCTGACACTGCGCCGATAGGGGACAGAGCACGAGAAAAGAAGAGGAAGAAGAAGATACTCTAGTATTGAAAAAAATGGTTCAAATGGCTCTGAGCACTATGGGACTCAACTGCTGAGGTCATTAGTCCCCTAGAACTTAGAACTAGTTAAACTAACTAACCTAAGGACATCACAAACATCCATACCCGAGGCAGGATTCGAACCTGCGACCGTAGCGGTCTTGCGGTTCCAGACTGCAGCGCCTTTAACCGCACGGCCACTTCGGCCGGCCTCTAGTATTGAAAACGGATTCCAGTTTTCCTTCGTACAGTAGCAGCAAGTATGATTTTGCTTTTGCTTATCGAAACTTGGAAATGAGAAACCATAACACAACATCGGATGATAGGATTTAGTAACTCCAAAGAAATACGTCACAGCACCAGAGTTGCAATAACGATGACCGTATTTCGAATCTTGCACCTCCCGCAACCATCGACATTTTCTGCGTTGTTGCAAAGCTGTTACTTGTAATACAAGTACTCTATGGTTCAAATGGCTCTGAGCACTATGCGACTTAACTTCTGAGGTCATCAGTCGCCTAGAACTTAGAACTAATTAAACCTAGCTAACCTAAGGACATCACACACATCCATGCCCGAGGCAGGATTCGAACCTGCGACCGTAGCGGTCGCCCGGCTCCAGACTGTAGCGCCTAGAACCGCACGGCCACTCCGGCCGGCAAGTACTCTATGATCACTGCTCACCGCGGGATTGAATGACGCTGCGGGCGCGATGTGGAGCAGATATAAATGGGGGAATCATTCTAGGGACGATACGGGCCGCAAATGAGGAAATCCACTGAAATTAGCGACTGTGACAAAGCGCAGATTGTAGTGGCCCGGCGCCTGGGGCTGAGCATTTCGGAAACAGCGAAACTGGTCGGCTGTTTGCGTGCTCCTGTCGAGAGCTTTTGTGGAAAAGTGTTCGAAGGGTGACGAAACCACGAGTGGATGTCAAGGTGTAGGACGTCCACGACTAATCACAGAACGCACAAGTCGAAGGCTTGTCCGCTCTGTAAAGTAGGATGGGAGGCGATGTGTGACAAATACGTGGGCCTCCGCAACAGACGACCCCTACGCGTTTCCATGTCGATTCAGCGACATCGTCAGTTACGATTTCAGTAGGATTCTTCGAAATTCGTCCATGGATAAATACAAACATGTCGCATGGAGGGACGAATCCTCTTTCTTGCACCACCGGGTCAGTAGTCATTTCCGGATACGACGTCATCCAGGCGAACGGCTGCACAAGTCGTAGGACCTGTAGTAGTAATCGAAGGAGCCTTCGTGCTTCATATCATCCCCGACGGCCATGGTATCTTCCAGTAGGATAACTGTCCGTGTAACGAGGCCAGAATCGTCCTACAGCAGTGTGAGGAGCTTGATGGTGAACACGTGTTGATGTTTCGGTCAGCAACTTCGGCTGATCTGAACCCAATGGAGTACGTCCGGCACTGTCGGACGCCAGCTCCGCGTCCACAATCCACCGGGCCGTAATTCGGAAGAACTGCATGACCTGTGCGTAGAGAGCTGGTGCCTCATATCTCCGGAAACCTTCCAGGCACTTGTCGAATCTATGCCACCCAGAATCGCTGCTTTATTCCATTCCACTTGGACCAACGTGCTATTAAGCAGGTAGTCATAATGTTTTGGCTCATCGGTATAATGACAGGTAGCGCATCTGGAAACCAGCAGAATGTGTTATGAGAAACAGCACATGAGACTGTGCTTTGGTAAAACGAAAGTACTGCAGACTGATACGCGGAATCAGATGATTGTTTTTATTTGGAGTTATATTTAATTTGAAATTTGTATAAGATAATCATCTTTTATTGCTATAATTTATTTTGATACGTAATTAATGTAATTTTCCCCTCTCTTTCTCATGTATATGATTGTAGTAGCAGTTTATAGTTTACTTTTACTTCTAGGAAGCAAACTACAGATGCGACAGCAAATAAAATAAATAAAAAGTTGTGCAGTCTACAACAGGATCACTCTGAAAGCAGTATGAAGTCTCATTTGTGTTTCTATAACCATTCGCCTTAATATAACAAGCAATTGCCCTATTCAGTACCTTGTGTTGTTGGTTTATCCACCCAGATTCTGTAAAATCTTAGTCTGCAAGAAACATAGCTAAACTTTAGTTGCAGGAAGATCATAAATTGAGAGAATCGTTATACTGTGATGGGCAACAAAAGACATATGCGATGCTTTGTTCCGGTATTTAAAAAATGCCTCATACATGAAGTAATAAAACTAAAAAAACTAGTACTGCGGGTAGTGTAATTTCCAAGTAAAGTTTACTACCGTGCAAATTATACGGGTTAGGGAATCTGTAGAAGACCTACAAATTCATGGCAGTCTGTAATCTGTAAAAGCATCTCCAAAGTGACTTCTCAGCTTAATTGCAGAGGTGCAATCCGTAATGAGTTTGAATGCTAGAGATTGAAACACGCAGACCAGTCTCCGTACGGGTGTGGATCCAATGTTCGGCTCTGGTGGGGAGGGGAGCCAAACTTCCTTATGTCTCTAACCCCCTTCCTCCCCCCACCAACAAAAACACACACATATAAATACGATTTTTATAATAATAATAATAAAGTATAGAAAATAGTTTATGTAATAATAATAAGCTGTTGATTTGCAATAAAATATATAAAAATGTTTTCATATAATAATTTGTTTACATCAGTTCTTAGTACATTGCATTAGCGTAACGCCCAGTAAATTGCAATACAGAGAAATATAGCATTTCAACAGCATATATTTGAAAATTTGAGGGTAGCAGGGAGAGTTCTAGCTGAGATAACGATCTTATCTCAAGGTCACTGGATAAGCTAATAGCCCACTCAACCCCTGAGGCAATTGTGTGCGGTACATCAAGATCAGGATGTAACTTGATACCTATCATGTGTCCCCTCCTAGATCAGCCAGCCATCTTGGGCAACTGCATGACGTACAAATGATTACCCATCCAGTGTCCCAGTTGTAGCACAGATAATGATCTAAATGAAGATTACCCTCCCCCTCTCCCCATTCTCTCTCTATGCCAATAGGAAGACTTAAATCAAGTCCACCCTTGCCCATTGTATTACTGTTCTAGTTGTCGTGGAGTATTCTAGAAAATGGCGGAAATTTTAACATAATTTTATGACATATAATGATCTAAATGAAGATTACCCTCCCCCTCTCCCCATTCTCTCTCTATGCCAATAGGAAGACTTAAATCAAGTCCACCCTTGCCCATTGTATTACTGTTCTAGTTGTCGTGGAGTATTCTAGAAAATGGCGGAAATTTTAACATAATTTTATGACATAACTCACTTTGACATTACAGTGAGTGACTGGGGTGTGGCTAAATTACTATAATTTTATGTCGTTATGGCATATTCTGTAAAATAGTGAGAATATTGACATAATTTATGACGTAAGACACTTTGACATTACATTGTGTGTCTGGGACACATTAAATTACTCTAAATTAATGACATCATAGAATTTTCTGTAATCACTCCTATGTATGCCCACTTCCTATTTCTATTTTACAATTGGTTAAATTTTTTGACTAATTTTCTGCGACTTTTCAAAATAGTCAGCCTAAGACACACATAAATTCGATACTTTAAGTGTTCAACATTTACCACTGTGCATTATTTAAACTAATAAACCCTTAGGGCGATACCAAGTGAGCTGAAGTGTGAATGGGAATTTGGTCTGAGAAGGGAGGCGTGCTAAGGTAAACCGCGCAGTTGTGCAAAACCACTATGCCAGGGTGGCATAGTATTTAGTGCATCTGTCGAGTGAGCAGGGGACCTGGGATCGAATCCTGGCGTAGGTACAAATTTTCATTTGTCGCTTCAGTGTGCATATGGACAAAATAAACCACCGCTACGTACCAAGTCTATGAGTAACTTGTCCCTACATTATTAATATGTGACGAAATAGTTGGTTAAAAATCAAAGATTTGTAGATCTTCCGTAAGCACATCAATGTATGAGCACCTCCCATTGCTATTTATAATTTGTCGCATTATTTTGACCGTTTTTCTCCTAGCATCCCACAAATAACCATGTTTACATTGTAAGATATTTGTAAATATGCGATTTTAATGTTTAACAATTACCACAGTGCATTATTTTAACAATACACCAATATCCTGCATTAAACAATTTCCACAATGCATTATTTAACCACAGATACACTCCTTCGACGTACCTTCTGCAAGCACACCTATGTATGACTACGTCCATACATTGAAATTTACAATTTGTGACAATTTTGTCGATTTTCTCCAAGTTTTCAAGAAGATGCACACATACGTACAAGACTGAACAATTACCACAGTGCGGTATTTAAACAAATTACATCGATATCTCCTTTAAGGAGATCTGGACAGCGTGGTCTGTATTTTTTACTAGTATTTTGAAATACGACATAAAAACTTTGATACATATTGAAATAAAACTTATTTGTTCAATTAATTAGTATATAGTAACCTCTACGTGACAAAAATAGTATACTGTGACCTCTATGTGACAAATATACAAATTATATGGAATTCATAATTAAGTGAAAATTTATTATTATGTTATGTATTGAATTATGTGTAATTTTAGGTTCAAAAATAAAGGTCAAACCAGTTTTATTCTCTTAATTATTAACATGTGTATTTAAAAAAATGCTTTTCAAAATCAGTTTTTTCCTCGTGGAATAATCTTGTTCACTGTGTAGGCAAGTACTGTAATGTTATTCACGGAAAATTATGTTTTTATAACTCTGATATTGTATAATGTAATGATACCGTTAACTGAAACCAAAGATCTGCATGACATTTTCTTCTCGATGATAACATGTCAAACATTTCAACTCCATAATCTTATTGATTCCGTGTGTCCTTTCCATATTCTTTAGTTTTTCCTTTTCTTTGTGATTCTGGCCTCCTTTCTCATGCTTCCAGCAGCTTTTTCAGTTTTAGCAACACGTTGCTTGTCAGGTCGTAGAAGCCTGTTTGTCACGTCATCCCAAGTTTTGATGCCTAGTGTGCTCGTCGTTTTTAATATGATCGTTAGTCCGTCACTGAAACATATTATGGCATCCATCGCTCCAATCTGGAAAGCTGACATGCCCACGAAAACAGTTTTTGGCGAGCACTCCAAAATGCAACTATTGAAACTTTCAATTAGATTCTGCATTTTACACCTTTGACCGCGCGGCTCTGTTACGTTCGTGTACCTGCAATATTAGTGTATTAAAAACAATTGCATTACTGTAATGTTACCTTAAAGGAGTATAACATTATAGGACTATAAAAATGCGAGGAGAAGCACATGTCACAGTATCCATTGTCGCACGTGACTCCGCAAGTAGCCGTCCCAGAGATTAGGGCCGCTATCTGCCACAGCTGCTCCTATCTGAGATGGCCAACGAGTCGGGAATCACAGTTTGCGAGAGAGATGCGGAGAGAGATCGAGACCCGGCCGCCCGCTGCAATGTTGATAAGAAGCCGGCGGTTGTTAACTCGCGGACATCACACGCCTTCCTTGACCACCACCAACTGCTGAAAGCATCCCACGCATGCCAATTAATGCTACAGAAGATGGCCGTGGCCACACTCTGTAGCACCGGTTAGCAACGACCGAGCATTCCACACACTGGAAGGAAGCCCAGCGCAAAATTCGAAAGTCACGCATGCATCTTCCACACAGAAGTCGCATCGTGCTCCAGTGCCTCTCCGCTTCTAAAGATGACCACCCGCCAGCAGCGCCAACACACCAGAGGAAGCCAGCAGCTTAGGTCTGATCAGCGTGATACAAGAAACAGCTAGCAACCTACGGACAAGAATGCAGCCAGTCTTAAAAAAATTATATAATATTTTTTATTACCTGTCTCTCTAAATCCTGAGAATATTTACAGTAATGAGTCGTTATTAAAATCATAACATCACAAATGGACAGTCATTTATAAGTGTACTATTCCTTCGTTATTTTTCTATAGAGTAAAACCCATTCCACAACCACAAAATTGGTGGGTTTCTATGACTTCCGCATGGAGTTGACACTGAATGTAATATATTATGCATACATAGGGGAGAAAGAAATCCAATATCGTACTTTTACACTATCGCAGGAAAACAGTAGTTACCATAAAATATCGAGGAGCAACCGGTTTAAAAA
This sequence comes from Schistocerca americana, assembly GCF_021461395.2. Lineage (NCBI taxonomy): Eukaryota > Metazoa > Arthropoda > Insecta > Orthoptera > Acrididae > Schistocerca > Schistocerca americana. Next base: position 229,022,611 of record NC_060130.1, read on the forward strand.
TGTCGAAGCAGATATTAGCCTGTGAGAAACGTAAATCATCCACAAAAGAAGTGAACTACAAAACACCTATTAAACCTGTCTTTTTTTTACGAGCAGTTGCTCATCGCCTTGAGACCCTCACCGGAATGGATTAATGAAATAGCTGAGCTTTTTGTCGTAAGACTGTGAGAATTTTGTGGGGACAGTCAACAACACTAACGACCTTCTTTGGTAGATGCTGTGAGAGAGGTGATATGTATAATGGAGAGGTGTGTATTGTTGAGAAAGAAAAATCCAGGATGGTATGTTGTGGGTCTCGCGAAGTGACTACAATGAGTAATTATGGATGTTTACCGACAGCTATTCTTTCCATGTCATTGGAGCAGGATGTGTGTTGATGTATACCCTCTACCACAAACCATAAGGTGGCATGTGGGGGTTATGAATCTGATTTTTTCAGTACAGTCCCCATATCTTCTTCTTTTGCTACTGCCTTTGTCCTGCATTGTGCGCAGGGTCAGCAGGGTTAAGTACAGATTTGGCATGGTGAATCTGAAGGGGTGGCCAGATGCCCTTCCTGCCGCCACCCCCTACCCCCCCCCCCCCCCCCCAAACAGAATTAGTGTACCCCCAGCTGTCTGCGTCTAGTGTAAATCGTGAAATAGTGTGAATGTATTTCAAATGTCTGTGAATCGCGTAACTGAGGCGGGACGTGGGGACCAGCCCGGTATTCACCTAGTATCATGGGGAAAACCGCCTAAAAACCACATCCGCCGGGCGGATTCGATCTGGGGCCGGCGCGCTAGTACATTAGTGCTCTCGGCTACCCTGGCGGGTCAGTACAGTCCCCATATACCACATAGATATTATGATTGTCTAAATAGATCACCCAGTGCGCTATCAAGCAGCTACAGGGGATGAGTTCGAGCATTGTCTGTGTGATGTGGGAGAGGGGGCGGATATAATCTACTCTAGTACAAATCTGATATCATCTAGATAATATTCTAAACACAGTATAATTAAAGGTGCAGGAGCAATATTTCTTTTATCATTATTCTGAAGAACTATAAATCTACCTGTAGCCATTACAAACTATAGCTGGCACAGCGATCATGAGAGAGATTAGGGTACGTACAGTGGAATTTTTTTTTTTTTAATCACTCTCTCAACCTTCTCTGTTAACTACATTTGCTTGCAGTTCACGACTTAGAAAGCAGTAACAGCCGATGTTCGTTCTCCTGTCCTCATTTAGTCTGAAAGCTAAATTTTTAACTAGTTTCTGGATATCAGGTTTCACGAGGTTTTCCCGTCAATCAGTTGCATCATGAAAGAAACATTTCCGGTTGACCCATGACTGGTAATGAGCACCGAACTCTAACTTTACTTATGCTATTTGGAGCATTTCCAGTATCCCCTACCAGTTATTTTTGGGCAAGGTGGACATTTTCCTTTAACGATTACATTGTGATGGTCGGAGAAGCTGATAGGGATCACATCAGAATCTCGTACGTCAATTTCCATTGTGGTACAGATTTTATCAAGTCTTGATGCTGCTACTGCCGAAACATACTTGTAATGAGGAAGTGTAATGGCAAGTCGCTCAACCACGTCTTTCATTTTCGGGCTTCCAGTCGTGCTTCGCAGTGAACAACGGAAGGATGTTGAGCCTTATGAAACTGCCACTCTTAAAAGCAATTTAGGTATCCGTCTCGATATAGAATTTTGATGCATGTTATGGCACTTTAACAAAATCCTGGATTGAGAAAATAGGTGCTTACCCAGCTACAGCACTTATGTATACATCATATGTCCTCAGTGTTAATAATCTCCTCCTAGTTTATAGGTATACAATTAAAGCTATAGGCAGGCAGAGAATAGTTTATAACCTTTTCTTGGTCTTATTGTATGGAAGGTGTACTTCTACACGAGTCAACTTTCTTGTGACTTTATTACCACACCAGTAGACAACTGCAGAACCAAGTCTTTAGTAGGGAATGGTTTGAGTCTGCTCAAAACATTGTTTCCTTTAGGTATTCGTCTTGGTACAGAATTTCGATCCATGATCACATTAACATGGTCCTTTATTGAGAAAAATATGTTTCCTTAGCTTTAATACAACACTTATGTATAATACTTTTGTTGTCTGTATTAGAGTGTTCAGAAGAGCTGTCAGCCTTCCCTTTTTAGTGGAGTATCCTACTGGCTTCTTAATGTACAGCTGTCAGTCCTTGTGGCACTGCCTAGCGCCATTAACAAAGTGCTCCGTTAAAACTACTGTCTTCTACGGCACATACACAGTATACCGGTTTTGAAATGCAGTTTGATAACGACGAATAACATGTACTCCAGCAGAGTAATGGAATCAGATTCATAACAAAGATTTCCATCCAAAATAAGTGTTTTTTTTTTAAAGTAGAATAATGCTGTGTGTGTGTGTGTGTGTGTGAGAGAGAGATACTGCCTCCTGCCATTACCAAAATGTTTCATTAAAACTATAGTTTTCCCATAGAATAAGAGTGTAACACACTGTTGATGGAGATCCTTCTTTCAGATGCGGTTGTTCAGCTCGGAGTTACTTTTAACGCTATTCACGGAACAGGATATGTGCAGTGACTAGATTCCACTTTCTCCCTTTTCTCTGTCGTCGTCACCAACAACAAAAGCGTAGCACTGGTCTCTGCACTTAAACTTGCAACCCATCACTCACTCTTAGAATTAAAATTGCTCACTGAGTGAGAATAACGAAAACATTTACTTTCTAAGCAGCTTGACCCTCGGGTGACGACGTCTCAGATACGAAAGTAATATATTAACATTATAACATGCCATGAAGACTTAGCTTTTAATTATCTATAAGACTGAGGCAACTGGGCAATTGATTGCAGGTCTAACATTGGCACTGCATGGCCATCGAAGTGGGTTCTGCAGGTTTCAGAACAACGTTTATCAATTATTAATAGCAAAACGCAAAAGGAGGATATCTATAAAGCAATCGACATCACAGCTAACTTCTCCATGACTCACAAAGAATCCCTTGAGTGCGAAGTCGCAAAAGGCCAATGATTACAGCACTCGACGCGCCACACGATGTCTACAATGGAACCATAATATTGGCTGCAGTGGCAGCAAGGGGCTGGACTGGAGGTATGAAATGGTAAGCACAGCATGAGGTTACATAGCGTAGTTGAACTGGTTAGTCGACGAATAACTCACAACAGTGCTACAGTGCTAGTGGTGTCGATACAAAGCAAAGCAATGGCAACGATAAACAAAGGAAACATTGCATTATATCTACAACAACAGTTGCCGAAGTTTACATTTCGTCAGGAACCCAAGGAATTTCGCAGAGTGAGAAATAAGTGGCAGATGAAATATTAGCGTTTCTGAACGATGTGTCACTGGAATGTGTGATGTCGTATACGCTGGACTGTGCGGACAGTGTACATGTGGAATATAACGATGCCGATACATGCTTAACGAGTGGAAGTGATATTGAAACAGATGTCGAGTCATGAAGTTCATCATCCTTGTCGGACAGGGAGCCACAAATCCCGTCTCCAGCGAAACGTGGTAAAGGAAAATCGTTGTCCAAGGAGCGGGTACTAAACATAATTACGGACATGGAAAATCATCTGCAGCGCAGAAAAAAAAAATTATGAACAGATTTCGAGTAAGTCCACAACAATATGACCGTACAGTGCATAAGAAAAACTACGGATATTTAAGGGAAGGGAAGGTGCACTTGTTTCAAAAACTGGTGTTTGCGCTTTTCAAGAATGCTCGAAACAATTTACAGAATTTGCATGATAATGACTTACTATGTTATACACATCAAATTGCGCGACATACATTGTAGTGATTTCGAGGGAATAAATGGATGGTTGCATAACTCCAGACAGTGCTCCAGAACTGGAGGACGTAAGATGAATAAATTTCACACAAAGCATCGAATTGACGACGCACAGAAAACTGCGGAATCGGCCCAAATATTTGTGGATGAGATAACTAAACTTATCCCATCGTTCACTAAGGATTGTGTTTTCAACTCCCACCAATCGGGATTTGAAGACGAAATGCATACGAAAGGAATCCTGTAAATCAGAGGTACCAAGAGAATTGTATCAAGATAATTAACATCAATGCCTTAACGCATTCGTATGCAATAATGCCGACTGTTAATCTGGATGGTATATTGGCTGGAAAATTATTTATTGTGCTGCAAAAAGGTGGAGGCGCTCTGCCCCCTACGTTTCTTTCTCGTGGTCGTGATCTTGCAAGGGCAGTAGGGAATATTTACATCACAGCAAGCAAGAGTGGGAAAATGGGTGTCAGAAGAATACAATTATGGTATGAGCACTGGTTTTGGCTAATAGCTGGTCAAAAGAACTTGCTTTTGCTTGATTCTTGGTCTGCGTATAAAAATTATACTCCTTTAGAGCAAACCGTCCGCCCTCGATAGCTGAGTGGTCAGCGCGACAGAATGTAAATCGTAAGGGCCTGGGTTCGATTCCCGGCTGGGTCGGAGATCTTCTCTGCTCAGGGACTGGGTGTTGTGTTGTCTTAATCATCATCATCATTTCATCCCCATGGATGCGCAAGTCGTCAAAGTGGCCTCAAATCGAAAGACTTGCACCCGGCGAACGGTCTACCCGACGGGAGGCCCTAGTCACACCACGACATAGCAAACTACTCCTCGTGAAAAGTGTGACGTTGCACTTCATACTACCTGAAACCACTGGACAAATCTGGATGTTTGTTTTTTCCGTGTCTATAAAATATTTTATCGAACTATCTGCAGTCACGCCTTAAAGGATAGCCAGCATCTTGATAAGCTCCACGATGGACTGTTACCCATTCGATTGGATGCCATCAAATTCAAATTCGATTAGTTCGCATCACCCCGTTACAACAATATGATTCTAGATGCATTCTTTGAGAGTGGATACCTAGCTGAACGCCTTGCAGGGTTTATAATTCCCAAGGAGCTCGACTTCGATGTTGATAGTGCGATCGTTTGTGATCATTGTTGCGCGCAGTTTTTCATTCGGTGTTCATGGTGCAAGTTAATAGTTTATTTGAACATTTCTTGAATGTTGTCGATGTCCATTTTGTGAAGTACATACATTTTGTGAAGTACATACATCCCAAAGAAGGTTGATCTGTGCAACTCCCGGACTCTTGTTTTCTGTCGCCCTCCTGATGCACATGGTGAGTCATTCGTAGCTAATATTTTTCCTGTCATAATTGTTTACACAACACTTTCAGCCGAGCCTTACTTGAGATTGAACTTGCGACCTCGCACTTTTGGCGTCCCTTGTCAGACATTATAAGGTAAATTGTTTAATGGCGGATGCATACAGTCGGTCTATACGCCAGACAAACAGTGGTATGAAAATAGCACATCCATGTTCAGCGATAAACCCTGTTTCGAATAAAATTTGGAGCATGATCACTGGATGTTGAATCAATAACGCCATCTGATAATTTCCAAGAAGTTGTGGTGTAGTTTACAGAATGATTCAGGACACACGATTGTTAGAAGAGAAATCTTAATTATTATAATACAAACACAACGAAAAGGATAGCGTAATGGACTGAATAGGCATTACGCACATTGGAAGTATAGACGTGGCAAATTCGAGGGCAGTACGGCCACTGTTCGGTGGGAGCGCGGCGCAGATTTGGATATTGATGTGCGACCAGTCTATTTTCCTTTGTCTTCATCGTCCATTTTCTTAGACAAAATCGGATAAACTTGATGGACAAATTTCTTCAGAGGAAGTTATCTAACAATGAAGTGATAATGAGGTGGCCGATCTTAAAACTATCTGACATGATTGGCCTGTATAGGAATTGTGACTTAATAGTCGTCTGTGCTTGGGTAATACAAACATTGGGTTCCTGATCGTTAAGTTCCATTTCCGTACCTTAGTACTGTCATTTTGGTTCAGATGGCTCTGAGCACTATGGGACTTAACATCTGTGGTCATCAGTCCCCTAGAACTTAGAACTACTTAAACCTAACTAACCTAAGGACGTCACACACATCCATGCCCGAGGCAGGATTCGAACCTGCGACCGTAGCGGTCACGCGGTTCCAGACTGAAGCGCCTAGAACCGCACGGCCACACCGGCCGGCACTGTCATTTTCCCACTTTTGTTTCTCATTTACGTGTAATGGTCCTTTGCTTGTATTTGCTCTTGCATACAAGTGTACACGATTGTGGTGCTCTGAAACCTCCCTGTCTTCCTGTATTCCGCGAGCTGTGGCGTTGCTGACTTTTGGTTACCAATGTATTACTAGGGATGAAACCAGAATGTTACTGAGATGGGGGATCCACCATGATGGCCCTGAGATCTAGCAAGAGTCCATAAGATGTAAACACAAAGGGTTCACAGGTTCGGAGATGTGTAGCATGCAAAACACGTGCAACAGTCAGATAGGAACGTGGCAATAAATTTTTGAGAGATATATAGCTCTCTCCTGGTAGAATTCATACCGTACAAGTCAAGCAATACTGAAGACGCCATGCTTCCACCACCACAGGTATTGATCACAGGATTCTATCAGTGGATATGGCTTCTTAGAGCTTAATTACCTGACTTGATCCCCGAGGCACGATTTCCCGACAAAGATGCAGTCTGGGATCTGCAGCGGGATTTGTGAATAGCCAAAATGTTTCCTACTATTATACCAGTCCTCGACCATTAAAGAGGATATGGAGCGGGTTTAATAAAGACAAACGGAATTACACGGAAAAATAGTGAAATTAGAGTTTCTCTACATTATTCCCAATCTCAGGTTAATAACGTTTTAAATTCTCCTTGTAAGTATGTAGTACACTACCGCCACGGAAGGAAGAAAAAATCCGCAACGGAAATAAAACAAACGTCGACATATAAGACTACTAGTTGTCTGCTTTGCAACACGTTTCTTAGGGCACGACTAGTCCTTCGATGACGCTGAACTTGAGCGCCAAGATGCTAGACCTGGGAAGACGAGGTTTATACGCTTGACCTTTAGTGTGACATGCTCGTGTTTCAGTTTACTGAATCACTCTGGGGGAATGCGAGAACCGTTCCTCGGTGAAGGTCAAAAGCAGATCTTTCACTTTTCCTTAGACACGAGAGAACGAAGCCTTCAGCGAACTGTGCATAGACTGCAATTCTAACACTAGTTGCCTCGGAAGTGACGTGCTACAACTAAGTGCAATCAGTCTTTCACATATCTGATCCAGCAGTTGCGTGATATAGCTCTTATAACGCAGAAATCGAAACAAACCATTGCTTACTAGTCCTGCTTTTTAGTCTGGATTTACCATACAGTTGTTGACCGAGTAATTGTCAGTTACTTTGCTTACAGAAAAGCTGCAGTGATGAGCCTCGCTAAAGTTCTGTTCAGAAGGAATGGAATTCAGGAGCCCATTAGGTCTACTGAATTTGGGTTTTCCTCTGTTTCCCTATATCAGTTACGGCGAATGCCGGGCTGGTTCTTTCGAAAACGATTACAGTCGAATTGTACCCATCCTAGTCACTTCCGAACTTGGGTCCATCTGTCATGACCTCGTCGTCGACGGGACGTTGAATTCTACTCTTCCTTGCTTCCAGCATTTCCTCCTGCCTCGCTAAGGACAGGCAGTTCTAACTGGTATTTTTCGGTAGTTGTTTGCCGTGTTTTTTTTTATTTTTTACCGAAATATCAATTAGCCATAGCAGCAGTACTAAAATTTTTCGTTTTTAAACAAACCATTTTTTTAAGAAACGGAGTAATTTTTATTCGTATAATTTGCATTGGTGTGGAATATTGCGTTATTCAAGAAAAGGGGAAAAGCGGTCAGTGCTATTTTAATAACAGTGTCAACAGAAACAGGCAACAAAATGACTCTGAGCACTATAGGACGGAACAGCTATGGTCATCAGTCCCCTAGAACTTAGAACTACTTAAACCTAACTAACCTAAGGACATCACACAACGCCCAGTCATCACGAGGCAGAGAAAATCCCTGACCCCGCCGGGAATCGAACCCGGGCGCGGGAAGCGAGAACGCTACCGCACGACCACGAGCTGCGGACAAACAGGCAACAAACATATGTTATAAGAATCGGTATAGCGTTGCTGAGAGAATGATGTCCCTGTTGCCGTGTGTGGCGGCTTAAGGTGTGCGTGTACGTGCAGTGTGCAAGATTTGCCCCCACCTGGTCTATAAGGATGTCTCTCGCTGCCGTCCTCTGGCAACAGTTCTACGGCAGAACGACACCAATCTATATTTTTACGAAGTTACTTAGCAGTGATGTACAAAGCTTCATTTGCCTTAAAAGATTAAAGATTTGTCTGCCAATTCTTGAGCCGGCCGAAGTGGCCGTGCGGTTAAAGGCGCTGCAGTCTGGAACCGCAAGACCGCTACGGTCGCAGGTTCGAATCCTGCCTCGGGCATGGATGTGTGTGATGTCCTTAGGTTAGTTAGGTTTAATTAGTTCTAAGTTCTAGGCGACTGATGACCTCAGAAGTTAAGTCGCATAGCGCTCAGAGCCATTTGAACCAACCAATTCTTGAATAAATAAAAGTCAAATGGAATTATGGTAACAATAATACGCTAAAAACTAAACGATTCATTCGTAGCATACAATAAAAATAGAAAGTAGCTGATCTGTTGCATATGTCTGCATAATATGGCTTTATCTGCTTGTTGCCCTTAAAAATTGACGAATTAACACGAACAACAGAGTTCTCCAACCAAGGTTTTCACCCATTAGCGCTTACTATACATAATGCTCAAATAGTGGTATGGTCCCCAAGTACAACATGATTTTTAAGTAGAGTTTAAAAAAATTAGAATCAATAGGAGAATACTGGTGTTGTTTGGAATATACTACCGTTTAGCCACGCGGTCTGGGACGTCTTTGTCACGGTTCGCGCGGATTCCCCCGTCGGAGGTTCGAGTCCTCCCTCGGGCATGGGTGTGTGTGTTGTCCTTACCGAAAGTTAGTTTAAGTTCGATTAAGTAGTGTTTAAGCCTAGGGACCGATGACCTCAGCAGTTTGGTTCCATAGAAACTTACGACAAAGTTTTACAATCACTTACAACTTTTCGAGGAAACAGCGAACGATGGACGGACTAAGTTTTCTTTTATTTGCCTATTTAACTTAATATTTTGATTCTATGTATCTTGAAACTGAGAGAGTCAAAATTGTTCAATCTTTGTGCGATTTCTACGTTTATTAAAGGAAATAACAGGAATAAGGAACCGAAAATCAGTTATTTTAGAAACCGGTTATTGTGAGCGATTTTAACAGCCACGTTAAATTGGCGTGGAAAGAAAACGATATAACCGAAAACCGGTTGTTTCGGCGGTAACAGTCATCTCTAGCTCGGACGCGTATTTGTATATCGCGTCACATTGTCACCACCATTTAAGGAAACTCTCAATACCATGTTTTTGTTGTTTCTTTCGAATATCTCTTTTAAGGTGATCTGATTCACTTTCCTCTCTCTATAACGGAAAAGTTTCATATGTTCAGATTTTTAATCGATGAAATTTTCTTTATTTTCTCACTGTTTATACAATGACAAATAAATTGTTGTTTTCGACATTGCAGCCAGCATTTTTCAGCATTTGTAGCATTTACCATTTACCATTTAAAATCAGCCATAAATGTGGCGCACCATCTAAACTTCTTTTGCAGTCAGAAGGTGTTATGCATTAACGTGAAGGTTTTTGTTGGCCCCGGTGTGCTGTTTCGCATCAGTGTTAAATAAGTTAACAGAAATCACGCAACACTGCATTCCTCGATGTCCCTAGAGCAGGTAACATTACATATGTTTGTAGTTACTTAGCAATCTGCGAAATGTTAGCCGTGAGTCAATATAAAAACTGTTCGCCTGTTTTTGTCAGCACTGTACCAACTCAGCCCAAGTATAAGCTTCAGTCTGCAAACTATACACTCTGTAGCGGCGTCGCTGAATGAAATATGTGAACTTTGTCTAATTAGCATATTTTCTTTAATCTGCATTTGTGTATTGCAACAAGCGATGACAAGAGTGTAGAGCTGCAATCTCTAGGACGCATTCGGAAAGTTCGAGGTCCAAATCCTCGTACGACTGCCCCAGTTTAGTGTTTCCATAGTTTTCTTATATACAGGGTGTCCCATTTATCTTGACCACCCTAAATAACCATTTGTCTAGATGCAAATTACAAAATGTTTCAAGCAAATGTTCTTTAGCCGGCAGGAGGACATCAATCAGAATGATTGCCTTCGTTGTAGCTTTGCTTTTTACAAAGATATGAAGAGCGGTATGACTTTTTTAAATTGCGTCCTATATTTTTTATTCGGTAATTCATTTCCTCTCCCTAAGACCTATTCAAAAATGTGCCACAGTGTACCATTCACTGAAACACAACGTTATTAATTACGTAACACAACATTGACTTAGAGCCCATGATCACAAACACGTCCACTTGTTGGAGTTGTCAGAAAACAAATGAAAACCAAGTAAAAACATAACACAAAATTGACTTTGACTCTCCTGTACCATTGTCGAGGAGTAGAACATTCAAAGGTGCTCAAAGTGGTGACCCTGAACACCGATACACTGGTGCACTCGTTGGATGAAAGAATTATTTACTGCTTCCAGTGTTGCCTGCCGAAGAGAACTACAAGCAAGCACAATACGTTCCTGCATGTCCTCTGTAGTTGCTGGAATATGGCGATAGACGACATCTTTAATGCATCCCCAAAGAAAAAGTCTAGAGGATTTAAATCAGGAGACCTAACAGGCCAAGTAACTGTTCCTCCTCGACCAATCCATCTGGCAGGATACCTTCGGTTCAGAACACGAGGTGCACGAAGGCATTATGTGCTGGACATCCATCGTGTTAATACAACATAAGGATTCTGGCTCTTAGCAGCATTTCATCCAGAAGAGGAGGAAGAATTCATCTGAGGAAGTTGGCATACGCTGTGCCGTTTAGACTACCAGTGATGAAATAAGGCCCAGTAATTGTAGTACCAAGCATTCCACGCCAGACGTTAACTCTCCATTGACTCTGATGTTCCACCTGTCTGAGCCATCGTGGGTTGTCGCTGGACCAATAATGCATGTTCCTTGTATTTACCTGTCCTTTGTTTGAGGAGGAACATTGAAGAAGTTTGGATTGGCGATAACGTGCAAGAATACGATGTACACTGGTTTTGCCAGCCGTTTTGTCCGAGCGGTTCTAGGCGCTTCAGTCCAGAACCACGCGACTGCCACGGTCGCAGGTTCGAATCCTGCCTCTGGCATGGATGTGTGTGATGTCCTTAGGTTAGTTAGATTTAAGTAATTCTAAATTCTAGGGGACTGATGACCTCAGATATTAACTCCCATAGTGCTCAGAGCCATTTTTACACTGGTTTAAGGAATGTCAATCTCGTGTTCGAGCTGTCGTGTGCTCACATGTGGATTCATAGCAAGGGAAGCGAGAACAACAACTTCGGCAGCTTCGTCTGTGCGAGTGCTACGACGATTGCGTTGTCGTGGGTTGAAATTTCCCGTTTCCTGAAGCGTCGCACCAAGACGAGAAAACATCCGTCAGGAAGTTGGGTTCTTGTCAGGATATCGCTCTCTGTACAGTTCCGCTGTCTGCGTAGCATTTTGCCTTCCTACAACAACAACAATAAAAGAAATGTTATGTCGATGCAGTTTGTAGGAAGGACATCCTTTACTGTATGCCTACTCTACACAACAGTATTTAAAAGGACTAAATTACTGTACTAAATGTACCCGTACATAAAAAAACAGAATTGCAATTACTGTTCTGCTAACTTACATTCCCCATAGATGAGTAGCATTTCTACCTTCTCTTCGTTGGTGTACATTCTACTTACACAACTCTTCAACTGACGATGGTTGACGGACTGACGGGTGTGCATTCTACTTATGTTTACATTTGTCCTCTGTCAGCGTCAGCACGTGGATTTGTTCCATTACCCCGAGTACCTGCACTAACTGCTACCTGCACTAAGCGCTGGGAGCGTCAACGTCAATGTTGTGTTATGTAATTAATAACGTTGTGTTTCAGTGAATGCTACACTGTGATACATTTTTGATTAGGTCTTCAGGAGAGGCAATGAATTACCAAATAAAAACTACAGCGTGCCATTTAAAAGAGTCATACCGCTGTTCATTTCTTTGTAAAAACCAAAGATACAACGAGGGCAATCATGCTGATTGATGTCCCCTTGACGGCTAAAGAACATTTGCTTGATAAACTTTGTAGTTTGCATCTGGACAAACAGTTATCTAGGGTGGTCAAGATAAATGGGACACCCTGTATAGTAAACTCATTAAGATGCCAGGACTACTTTATTAACAAGGCCACCGTCGATTCACTCCTATCTTTGTTCCATGCTACATCGATGTCATTGGGGACGAGAATTCAAGAGCCCCTCCACCACAGTCTGTGTAGCTAATATACACGTAAGAACTATAAATAAAAGAAATGTGGGTGGTCGAGCCTGTTACTGAATGCTGGAACTTTTTTTTCTTTACCGTTTCAATACTGTGGCCTTCATAATATACTTTACGCTCAATGCAAATACCATTTTGGATGAAATTTCGTTCCCGAATTACTCTCATGTTATTAATACATGTTTCGTAGTATTTTCGTCGACGCAAACAAAGCAGCATTCAAAGTCATCTGATCGTAAGTTAGCTTCTCTAATGACTTACAAAATAATTGTATACATATGTGTATATACACACTGCATTGAGTTCGAATCGTAACGATTTCTATCAAGTGTGACAGCTTTTAACCATACGAACACACACTGTAAATTTTTGATATTTTTGTTGTTGATAGCTTGTAACCTCCGTAAATGAGGCAATAAACGCACGAAATGGGGCTGTCAGGAAGGCCAATCGGAGACATACGACTGTGGGGAGTTACAGTTTACCCCATATATCAGCCTTGCCCGATGTACATTTCAAGATTTGACTCGAGCCGCTCAAGAAGTAATTTCTGTTGCTCGTTTCTACGCAGACTTTCTAAGTATGTTTAAGACGCAAGATATCCTTGTATAATTTTACTGTTTGGACGTCCAGCACTGTGGCCCGAAATTATTATAGTATTAAATGGAAAAAACAATGAGTCTATCCTGTGGGGGAAAAAAATACGCGGTACCTGCTGGAAAGGGAAATAAATATGAAATGAGAGTACATAAAGCAAGCGAACCGTGCAGTGAAGGAGGAAGGTGCGCTGCCAGCGAAGGCGGAAGCTACTGTCCTTAATTGAGACGAGGGTTTCAGATAAGGCGGCAGGGTGGGAAAGTGCTCGCCTGCTCGCGGCCCGAAGATGAGCCACGAAGAATGGCTGCAGCCTCCATGCCGTGGGATTCGAGATATTGTGAAACAGCGAGTCACCAGGGAGGTCACAAAGTTTGCAACATTTTTATGGCGACAAGACACACGGCCTCTGGGCTCCCGTGTTCGTCTAGCAGTTAGTGTTGGAAAACCTCAGGTAAAAAGAAGTTTCTCAGAGACATTTGCCAATGCTTAATAACAGACTACAACTAGTGTAGCAGGCTGTATAGCTGATAACCTTTTATTGGTAAATAAAAGATCTTTTTGTGGCAGAACACTCGCTCTTCACTACAATGTACGGCAATAGATCGCTTCAAGCTACTATTTCAGTATTTAAAGAAAGGTAAACCATGCCAAAGGACAGGGGCTATTTATTACATTACGAGACTAAGAAACAATATTGTCGTTTTGGGGCCGAGGATGTGATAATTTACAGCTGTATTGCTGAAACATGTATTTCTTGTCTAACAGCGATTGGAAACCTCGGTTCACGGAACGCATAGAACTAAATAAAATGTGTCTCGTTTATATGTGTCAGCAGATTATTTGAAGTTGTGAATTAGCTCAGCGTGCGGATATATAATAACAGTTAACAGATTGGCAAGCACATATGTCCATCATCTCTTTCGAGTAATGGAATGGATCCGAGTGACCCTCTACACGTTCTGTTAACTCAATGAGATCGTATTTAAATATCCTACTCGTTGTTGTGAAATCATATTTAATATGTATTAGCTAGTATGATTGACCTCAAAGCTATCCTCTAAATGTAGAGCAACACCACACTTTTTACACTGCCACGCACTTTCACTTCTTTTTGTTCGTGAGTACCCACAACAGACCTTCTCAGTGGGTAGTACGTGCAACGAGAAATGAGCGTATATTTTTGCGTGAAGTCTCATAGGGGTGATACTCGCAGGTGATCGCCTGCGAACAAAATACTCTGCTATCAATGTACTCTCTAGCAGCTACTCTGCAACGTTCCTCCTCAAGTCGGTGTAGCAGGTTTTTTTTCTTTCCACTGACCTTGTGAAACACGGTGAAGGAGCTGAAAAGACACGGATCAAGAAGATAAAAAAAAAAAAAATCTTTCTGTATCCGTTCAGTATGCGTCACATGATTGGAAAGAGAGCTATGATTGGAAAGAGAGCTATCATTCCCTTCTGATATTCAAGGCACATTTAGGCTTTATCTCCTCTCTCTCTCTCTCTTTCTCTCTCTATCTCTCTCTCTCTCTCTCTCTCTCTCTCTCTCTCTCTCTCCTCATTGATTCATAAAAACTAGGTGTCTCCAAACGCCAGTTTTGCTCCAGTACAACTGGATTCTAAGATTTCACACATGTGACTTCCGAATAACTAATGCAAAATATGCCCAAATCTCATCCGATGTAGCTTCAAACCACTTTTCGTCATCTTTTAATATTTTCTTGTGTTTCTTATCCAATTGTTTTCTCGTGTAGGTTTTGGTCTCGTCACAAATCGCCCCTAACAATGGCCACATATATTATATATAAAAAAATATGTAGTTCAGTTGTTGGCTGTGATTTATATTTATTCATCAAATCATAAAAAACCACTGTAAACATTGAAGGGGAAGGTAACGGTTATTATCAATTTTTTTCCAGTCACTTTCATTTTGCTTAGTTTGCGTCGTACTACGAACGGGTCTGTGCACACTCATCATTCTCGTCACTTTTTATCACTACTTTCCGAACGAAATTCACTCTGAACTACTCCTTGCGGTTTTTCAGAATCAGAAGCATTGAAAGACAGATCCTTTACTTAATTATAACTGTTGGAAACACTATCAACAAGATGCTGTAAACACTTCTCATCACACCGAGAACTACTCTCTTCGCCATGTTGGTTGTTTAGTAGTTACCACGTAACGCACATGGCTGTTTCTCGTTTTAGAATACATGTAAGAGCAATCTGTTAGCTATAAATTGAACTCTATGCATTAGTATAGTGAAGAGCACATTTGCGTGCTGAGCTCGACATGCGATTTAAATGCCACAGCAACGTCACGCGACTATAGTTAATCACTTGATACGACTGGGTTAAGTGATTTCGCATGCCAATAAATGACGGTGGCGTTAAATCTAGAGACCACAACCACACTTCTCAACATAAATACATGCCTTTATTGATGTCTATAATTAAAATATTGCGGAAATGTCTGCAGCCCAGCGTCTAGTGGATGTTGTGTACTACGTCATATTTTATGGTCTACGTTTTAAGTTGTATATTTATTTATTTACTTTATCTGACACATTTCTCTTTTCTGCAGACAGATGAGAAGGAGAGAGAGACCTTGCAACAGGATTCGTCATCTAAGTCTACAGCCGCAGAACTGAGATACATTTTCTGCTACGAACCAGAGTGATTGCCCATTTTTCTCACTTGGAAATGATGTCAGACGTCTCACGGACTATTCGGTGTAAGTAAAATTGCTGGCTTCCTAAAACTATAGAAGTACCATTCTGAAAACTTAGCACATAATAAATTCATCATCAAACAAAATAATTTGTAGCCAAATAGTTCAAAAAATGCTTCAAATGGCTCTAAGTACTATGGGACTTAACATCTGAGGTCATCAGTCCCCTAGAACTTAGAACTACTTAAACCTAACTAACCTAAGGACATCACACACATCCATGCCCGAGGCAGGATTCGAACCTGCGACCGTAGCAGCAGTGCGGTTCCGGACTGAAGCGCCTAGAATCGCTCGGCCACAGCGGCCGGCCAAATAGTTCAATGCATGTGTCTGTTTGAAGGACTTCATGCTTAGTCAACGATATGTTAACGTGAATAAATAAAAAGAAGGGTTATTGTTGAAAAATAAGGGTATACTTGTCACCAAAGATTTAATGCAGTAAGCAAAGAACTTGGGCTAACCCATCATCGGCTCCTTAATGAAGAGAGAGGCATAAAGATTTTGATTATTGCTGCAGTGATTCCGTTGTAACTTTCTGATCCCATCATCTGGTTCATTAGAAGATAAGAGTCGACTTTATTGCGAATATCACTGCCAGTCAGAAAAAGGAAACTTGAATAGTAGAACGATAAACAGAAAAACGATTTATAGTAACCTTGTGACAATACCAGCTCCTATAAGAGACAAACGAAAGACTTGGCAACGACAGGTGAAATAAGACAGAAAGAATAGCGAGTCATCAGCAATGAATACATTGTTATTATTAATGTGGCGATGTGGCGGATGGGTTCTATGGCTGGGGAGAAGTGCTGAGATCTCCAAAGGATAAAAGAGAGCAAAACAGAGAGAAATGCATATGTGCTCATTGTTAAGGACGTGCAGTACCGTATTCTCTACGAAAATCACGCCGCACAGCCTGCTGAAACGGAGAATGGAATGCGTCTTTTGTTGCTGCGCTGTTACCACATTGTGTAATGAATTAATGAGCAAACGAGCGAGGTAATTCCATGGAGCTGCT
The DNA here is from genome assembly GCF_021461395.2 of Schistocerca americana. Taxonomy (NCBI): domain Eukaryota; kingdom Metazoa; phylum Arthropoda; class Insecta; order Orthoptera; family Acrididae; genus Schistocerca; species Schistocerca americana. Next base: position 229,039,383 of record NC_060130.1, read on the forward strand.
ACCGACAACCACATGAGCCGCCAACTTCAAACAGGTATCAAGGTAACCGTAAGTTTCCATGCGTAAGTTTCAGTTCGGTCCACGTTTCTGTCTTCATACATGTAGAAGATAAGAGTCTTGTGAAAGCGGACGATTTTTAAAAAAAAATCTCTGTACTTCATCGGCTTATGTGAAGATATACACACATGTCCGACAGAACAGACACCACGCATATGTATATATATCAAAAAAAGTTTTGCATCGCCTTGGTTCGCAGAAGTCCTGAAGATAGACGTTGACTTTGGATATTTTATCACAGATACAGTCCCTTTGACTGTTCAGAGATGTCACTAGACCCGCCCAAAGACGTCAACAATCATGCTAGAGCAGCGCCTATTAGACGGAAGGGGTCCGACAGCCGATCAGTTCCAGTCATTCCGCCAGGAAGGAGGTATAAGGCTCGTGTTGTCTGTAGTTCAACCATGCCTAGACGGTCAATACCGCGGTTCGATAGCGTCCACATTGTTACTTTGTGCCAGGAAGGGCTCTCAACAAGGGAAGTGTCCAGGAGTCTCGGAGTGAACCTAAGCGTTGTTGTTCGAACATGGAGGAGACACAGAGAGACAGGAACTGTCGATGACATGCCTCGCTGAGGCCGTCCAAGGGCTAATACTGCAGTGGATTACCGCTACCTACGAATTATGGCTCGGAGCAACCCTGAACGCAACGCCACCATGTTGAATAATACTTTTCGTGCAGCCACAGGACGTCGTGTTACGACTCAAACTGTGCGCAATAGGCTTTATGACGCGCAACTTCACTCCCGACGACCACGACGAAGTCCATCTTTGCAACCACGACACCATGCAGCGCTCAACAGATGGACCCACCAAAATGCCGAGTGGACCACTCAGGATTGACATCACCTTCTCTTTACCTATGAGTGTCGCATATGCCTTCAACCAGACACTCGTCGGAGACGTGTTTGGAGGCAACCCGGTCAAGCTGAACGCCTTAGACACACAATCCAGCGAGTACAGGAAGGTGGAGGTTCCCTGCTGTTTTGGGGTGGCATTAAGTGGGGCCGACGTACGCCGCTGGTGGTCATGGAAGGTACCGTAACGGCTGTACGATACGTGAATGCCATCCTCCGACCGAGAGTGCAACCATATCGGCAGCATATTGGCGAGGCATTCGTCTTCATGGACGACAATTCGCGCCCCCGTCATGCACATCTTGTGAATGACTTCTTTCAGGATAACGACATCGCTCGACTAGAGTGGCCAGCGTGTTCTCGAGACATGAACCCTATCGAACATACCTGGCATAGATTTGAAGGGGCTGTTTGTGGACGACGTGACCCAACAACCACTTTGAGGGATCTACGCCGAATCGCCGTTGAGGAGTGAGACAATCTGGACCAACAGTGCCATGATGAACTTGTGGATAGTATACCACGACGAATACAGACATGCATCAATGCAAGAGGACGAGCTACTGGGTATTAGAGGTACCGGTGTGTACAGTAATCTGGACCTCCACCTCTGAAGGTCTCGCTGTATGGTGGTACAGCATGCAATGTGTTTTATGTATATACGGGGTGGTCCATTGATATCTCACGAAATAAGCATCACGAAAAAACTGCAAAGAACGAAAGTTGTCTAGCTTGAAGGGGGAAACCAGGTGGCGCTATGGTTGGCCCGCTAGATGGCGCTGCCATAGGTCAAACGGATATCAACTGGGTTTTTTTGAATAGGAACCCTCATTTTTATTACATATTCGTTTAGTACGTAAAGAAATATGAATGTTTTAGTTGGACCACTTTTTTCGCTTTGTGATAGATGGCGCTGTAATAGTCACAAACGTGTAAGTACGTGGTATCTCGTAACATTCCGCCAGTGCTGACGGTATTTGCTTCGTGATAGATTACCCGTGTTAAAATGGACCGTTTACCAATTGCGGAAAAGGTTGATATCGTGTTGATGTATGGCTATTGTGATCAAAATGCCCAACGGGCGTGTCCTATGTATGCTGCTCGGTATCCTGGACGACATCATCCAAGTGTCCGGACCGTTCGCCGCATAGTTCCGTTATTTAAGGAAACAGGAAGTGATCAGCCACGTGTGAAACGACAACCACGACCTGCAACAAATGATGATGCCCAAGCAGGTGTTTTAGCTGCTGTCGCAGCTAATCTGCACATCAGTAGCAGACAAATTGCGCGAGAATCGGGAATCTCAAAAACGTCGGTGTTGAGAATGCTACATCAACATCGATTGCACCCGTACCATATTTCTATGCACCAGGAATTGCATGGCGAAAACTTTGAACGTCGTGTACAGTTATGCCACTGGGCACATGAGAAATTACGGGACGATGACAGATGTTTTGCACGCGTTCTATTTAGCGACGAAGCGTCATTCACCAACAGCGGCAACGTAAACCGGCATAATATGCACTATTGGGCAACGGAAAATCCACGATGGCTGCGATAAGTGGAACATCAGCGATCTTAGCGGGTTAATGTATGGTGCGGCATTATGGGCGGAAGGATAATTGGAACCGATTTTATCGATGGCAATCTAAATGGTGCATTGTGTGCTGATTTCCTACGTAATGTTCCACCGATGTTACTACAAGATGTTTCACTGCATGACACAATGGCGATATACTTCCAACATGATGGATGTCCGGCACATAGCTCGCGTGCGGTTGAAGCGGTACTGAATAGCATATTTCATGACAGGTGGATTGGTCGTCGAGGAACCATACCATGGCCCGCACGTTCACCGGATCTGACGTCCCTGGATTTCTTTCTGTGGGGAAAGTTGAAGGATATTTGCTGTCGTGATCCACCGACAACGACTGACAACATGCGTCAGCGCATTGTCAATGCATGTGCGAACATTACGAAAGGCGAACTACTCGCTGTTGAGAGGAATGTCGTTACAGGTATTGCCAAATGCATTGAGGTTGACGGACATCATTTGGAGCATTTATTGCATTGATGTGGTATTTACAGGTAATCACGCGGTAACAGCATGCGTTCTCAGAAATTATAAGTTCACAAAGGTACATGTATCACATTGGAACAACCAAAATAAAATTTTCAAACGTGGCTACGTTCTGTATTTTAATTTTAAAAACGTATCCGTTACGAACTGTTCGTCTAAAATTGTGAGCCATATGTTTGTGACTATCACGGCGGAATCTATCACAAAGCGAAAAAAGTGGTCCAACTAAAACATTCATATTTCTTTACGTACTACACGAATATGTAATAAAAATGGGGGTTCCTATTTTAAAAAACGCAGTTGATATCCTTTTGACCTATGGCAGCGCCATCTGGCGGGCCAACCATTGCGCCAACTGGTTTCCCCCTTCACGCTAGACAAGTTTCGTCCTTTGTAGTTTTTTCGTTTGATGCTTATTTCGTGAGATACTTGGCCTGGTCACTATCAATGGACCACCCTATATATATATATATATATATATATATATATATATATATATGTGTGTGTGTGTGTGTGTATGTGTATGTGTATCTTTATGTCTATGAGCGCGACACCTCCTATAATGATTTCAGTGGTGATGCACGTTACGTCCGAACACCTGTGGGAATCAGGATAAGCTGCCAGGAGGAGGAGAATGAACGGGACACTACGATGGGAATTTGGGTCGGATGGGAAGCGTGCCAAGATAGCCGAAGCGGTTAAGGCGACCGCTCACGTTAAGCGGAAAATCCGGGATCGACTGCCAGTCCAGCACAACGTTTCACCTGTCGTCTTTGTATTTATTTCATAGTCCGAATGCGGCTGATGTCGTTGTTCGGCTTAATTCACATCAGCGTCTACGAAGACAGTATGATAAGCTACTCTGTCACCGCTGCAACAGAGCTACAGAGGGTGAAAAACAGTGTGGAAACTCCAAAAACACAACACATCACCATATCTAAAACGGTGCAGGAAAACCGTTGGAATTCAAAACAGCTTCCTGTCGTCTCGGAATGGATAAATTAGATCCTATGTGGTTCTCAAGGGAGTCTTATACCATTCTTCTTGCAAAATAATGGCAAGTTGAGGTAACGCTGATGGAGGTGGATAGCGTTCGCGCACACTTTTCTCCAAAGTAGACCACAAAGGCTCAATATTATTTAGATCTGGTGACAGTGGTGGCCAGGGAAGATGCGACAACTCATCCTCATGCTCACAAAATCAGATATGAACAGGAGCTCTGTCGTCTTGCAACACAGCATCACCAGTGGGAAACAAATATTGTACCCTGGGCTGGACCTGATCGGCCAAAATTGTCATATAATCCTTGGCAGTAATGCGACCTTGCAGGTCCGCAGCTCGTGGTCGTGCGGTAGCGTTCTCGCTTCCCACGCCCGGGTTCCCGGGTTCGATTCCCGGCGGGGTCAGGGATTTTCTCTGCCTCGTGATGACTGGGTGTTGTGTGATGTCCTTAGGTTAGTTAGGTTTAAGTAGTTCTAAGTTCTTGGGGACTGATGACCATAGCTGTTAAGTCCCATAGTGCTCAGAGCCATTTGAACGACCTTGCCGAGTAACCAAAGGACCCATGGAATGCCACGATAGGGCTTCCCAAATCATCACCGAAGCTTCATCATGTTTCACTATTGGCAGCAAGCAGTCTGCGTCATGGTGGTGGTGGCTTGTAGGTTAGTGGCGCTCAGCGAGGAGGTTATCAGAGCCCATACGAAAACTAGCAGAAACGCAGTCTGCGTAGTAGGAGTTGGGACGGCATACACCAGACGTAAACCCGACCAGAAGTTGTAAACGGTGTGAAATAAGGCTCATCCGGCTAAATGACTTTCTTCCATTGCTCCATAGTACAGATTTTACGATATGACGCCACTTTTCCCTGTTTCGGGGATTTGCATCACTGATGTGTGGTTTTGAAATTCCAGCGCGCCCTGTAATTCTCTGCTTCTGAAGCTCCTTTGGTGTTGTTTTGATACTGACAAGGATCGCGGGTGCAACATTCAGCTTTGCAATGACTTTTTTTAGCTGTCGTCCTTTTCAGTGACGGTCCATCACGCTCACTCGATACACATTTTCGTCCGCGTTGTGACTTAGTGGATGGCGTTTTCTAGCGTGTCCTGTTGTGTTGTAAATCTTCGACAGGGTGCCTCTTGAAACAACAAAGCTTCAGCTATAGTGGTTACCAACAATTTGCCCACGTTCTAATTCGCTTAACTCTCACATAATGCACTCACAACTACTCAGAACACTGTCCTGATCACGACTGACGCTTGCAACATATTGAGAACATTGCATAGGTGCCGTTCGTGGTCAGATACAACAGCGCCAGCTGCAGGCTTGCCTAGCATCCTCATTTATGTTCATGCACACATTTCTTGTCGTGTTTCCGTATTTTTATCCAGCTGATGTACGACTCAAAAACAAAGCAAAAGAGATCCGTGATTTTCTGTTTGCTTTCGCTTCTCCTATGTGACGGTTACTTGGATACCACATACTAAGGATGAGCTGTACATGGCGCTCTGTATCTGTAGTACTGGCTGATGACGCGTTCAAGAATGATACGTCTGCGTTAAAAACTCAGCATCCATCGAACTTTGTGTCTTTTACCTTCACTCACTGTACTCTGCTGATACGTACACTAGTTTATCAAAAGTATCCGGACACCCCTATGTAATGTGGAATTGACCACTATACGTCACTGGAGGCAGCCTTGCCATTATAATAGGAGGCGGAAAGTATTGTGTTGTCGCAAAATGAGTCGTTCAGGAGAGCTCAGTGAGGACTAGTAGCTGGATTTCACACATCCTTGAGGGACTTTTCAACCCTTCTAAAGCTATCCAAGACGACTGTTCGTGATGGGACTGTGAAATGGAGGCGTGGAGGAACAAACATATGACAGACAGGGACCATCGAAAATCCACGGAGGATGGTAGTAAGAAATCGCAGAAAATGAGTTCCAAAGTGCTACCACCAGTCCATCTAGCACAGTGACTGTGATTAGTATGTCAACCAACTATCGAGCACAGCTAGAATTGGTGCAGTCCTCCTACCTGGGCATTCTGCTGTAATTTAACTTTGAACGTGGTCATTGACGATTCGAGGTCATCACATGTTCATGAACGTCGTACATGACGTCATTGATGGCGCTGAACTCACGACATCATCAATTACTCAATACCACTGCTCAACAGCCTTTTTGTAACTGGGATATAATACAGGGTGTACATAAAGTCCCAGAACACATTCAATTATTTATTGCACAAGAACCAAACATTGTACAGATATCATACATATGTCATTTTGAAGAGAAACTCTGAAAGTTTTTTTTCATGTACACCTCCACATCATAGTTTGGTAATTTGCCGATAGTCAGCGCTAATCGCAAACACGGCGAGTTCAGTGCGGAGCGAGCTTTCTGTGTGTTGGGGTTCGACAAAAGGTGCTACAGCTGTTCAACGGATGTTTAGAACCAAGTACGATAAGAAGTCACCAACAAGGAAGGCATTTACCACTGGCACAACAAATTCGTTACAATGGGTTGCTTGTGCCCGGAAAAGAGAAGCGGACGTCACAGTGTGAGTGAAGTGAATGTAGAGCGCGTACGAGAGACATTTATAAGGAGTCTAAAGAAATCGGTGCGTCGTGCATCCCGTGAACTCGAAATGGCTCCAGTGATACCGTGGAAAGTCCTGCGACAGAAGCTGTCTATGAAAGCATTCAAATTGGAACTAGTGCAGAAGCTCAAAGACAAGCGTTTTGAGTTTTTTTCGCAGTTGCAACAATTGAATGAGGATGGGGATGGCATTGTTGATCGCTTAATTTTTTTAGCGACGAAGCCCGAAGCCACTTTTCACACTAATGGGAAAGTGAACAGGCATAATTGTCGAATGAGGGGTACAAAGCATCCACACGAATGAATTGAATTTGAGCGTGATTCCCCAAAGGTAAATTTTTTGTGCCTTGTCACGTCGAAAACTATACGGGCCATTCTTCTTCGCCGAGAGCACGGTCACTGGATATTCCTACTTGGACATGTTGCAGCAATGGCTGATACCTCAAATGCAATTAGACTAACCGTTCATCTTTCAGCAGGTTGGGGCTTCACCCCATTTACATCGTGAAGTTCGCGGGTACCTGAACATGGAGCTGCCGCATCGATGGATCGGCCGTGCTACTGAAGGGGGCCGCTGTTTCATGAAATGGCCTCCCCGATCACCAGATCTCACTCCGTGTGTCTTTTTTATGTGGGGAGACATTAAAGATCTGTAGTATGTACCGCCTCTACCACGTGATGTAAAAGAGCTCCGGGAGAGAATACGGGAAGCGACTGCCACAGTCGACGATGCCATGCTGGGACGAATATGGCAAGAATTCGATTACCGTATTGACGTCTGCCGGGTTCGCATATAGAATGTTTGTAAAAAAAAAAAAAAAAACTTTCAGAGTTCCTCTTCAAAATGCAATATGTAGGACATCTGTACAATGTTTAGTTCTTGTGCAATAAATAATTGAAAGTGTTCCCGGACTCTATGTACACCATGTATATCAATGAGTGTATATTTTTGTGTGTAGAATCCGAATCTATCTTTAAAAATGTTCTAGCGCGTAAGATTTTTGAGTTTGTAACGGTTTTTCATTTTTTATTTACCGTATTTCGGTCTTTACTGATCTCTTCTTCAGGTGTATGATGTTTTAATTTTTGCTGGTTTGGTACAGGGGTCATCGTCATTAGATGGAGGGGTGATAAACATTCTAAACTTTACTCACCTCATGTCAAGATAATCCGTAGAGCGAAAGAGTGTTTATGACCTAATGCATGTTGAAACTTGCATGGTGCAATTCTCATCATGCTTATCTCGGCCCACCAGTGTTTTGCTGGTTTTTGTTACCTCATTGAGTGTTTCTTGTGAGATATAGTGGAACGTTGTGATGTTTAAAACTAGCAAACGCGTTGTTCTCGACCCACTCCGAAACCTTTTGCTATGTGTGGGGGAAATTTACAAGAATACCTCAAACAAAAACCTATCACTGATTGAGTTAAGAAGGCATGTAAACTGTGTTTTGATCATCCTGATTGGTGATCTAGACAAAAATGTTGCACCTTATATTGCCTGCATTTCCTGTACTACCACTTTAACCGAATGGTTGAAAGTAAAACGCTGAGACATGCTATTCGCCGCTCCAGCGATATAGTATGTGCCTAAAGACCATTTTTTTGGTCGTTCCTTCTGCCTCACAAGCATTGGAGGGCACTCTAGCAAAACTACAAAACGTAACATAAGTTTTCAAATCTATCTTCAGTGCATTTGCAACCTTTGGTACCAAACTCACAAATATCGAATTAGCTGCTTGGTCCTCTTTCAAAGCAATTGCCATTTTGGGCAATAAAAGAGATTATAATTATGTTTCCATTGTGAGTGATCTCTTAGGCAGCTACGAAACATAGGGCCGAAAAATGTCGCCCAAAATTCACGTTTTACTTTCTCACCCTGATTTCTTTCCAGAAAACTTGGGAGCCGCAAGCGATGAGTAGGTTGAATGCCTTCACCAAGACATCTGTATGGTGCAACACCGTTACCATGATCACTGGAACCCTTCGATGACGGGTGGCTACTGCTGGGTTTTGTTAGGGAGAGTGATAAAATGGAAAACAAAAGAACTACATCGTTGTGACTATTTCCGAATGCTTAAGGAGATTAAAGTTGAAAATATGTTGAGTCCTAAAGTTCTGATTATGTATTTCTTGTTTGTTTTGTTTCTCTCAATTTGCGTGAGTTCTTTCTTTTGATTCTGTTGTGTTTCTAGGAAATGTGACACGATAGAGAAAACCTCATTTTACCAGTCAATTCAACACCAAAAATTGGGTAAATACACCCACTTACAAACCAGATACAGAAAAAGGTTTAAATTTATTGACTAGTGTGGTTGGAAATTAAAAACCAACTCCCTTTCTTTCTCCAGCCGATCATAGAACAGTATTAAAAATCCAAGATGGTGGAAATAGCCCCCCCCCCCTTTTTTTAAGTGGAAAATTAAAACACATATCGTCCCTTCTACCTCCGACAACTCATAGTGCATTACTCCTTACCTCCAGCCAATCATAGCGCATTTAAAAAAGTTCAAGATGAGGGAATAGCACAGTTGATAAATGGGAAATTTAAAGACTCTCTCCCCTTCCATTCCCCCATCTCCAGCCAGACATAGCGCAGTACTGAAAATCCAAGGTGATGGAAATAGGCCGATAGTTATACCCTATCGCTTATTTCTTTCCAATGTCAGAGCGTAGTATTAGAAAATCGCCAAAGTGTGCTAGTGGGGGATTAAAAACCATCTTCCCTTTCCCTCCCCTCCTCCCTATTACCAAGCAATCATAGTGCAGTATTAAAATGAAACTGTAATGAAAAAGTCCAGGGTGATGGAAACAAGCAAAGTGCTTTATACACTATGCCCATCTCCTCTATCTCCAAATAATCAGGGGGTAGTGTCAAAAAATAGCCCACATACATTAATGGGGAATTAAAAACCCTCTCCCCCTCCATTTCCACTCTTTTTATCGCTATCCAATTACAATGCGTTATTAAATATCCAAGACTGTGGAAATAGCCAAATAGTGTTGGTGGTAAATTTAAAAACCCAACCAGTCGGTGTGTAGTGTTAAAATAATGTGTAAAAATGGTGTCAAATTACATTATGTCTGACGTACACATCAAGTCATACCCCCTCCCCCCTCTCTCCCTCCTTGTCTCCAGCCAATCAAAAAAATCAGCGATGTGGCAAAAGACCAATTGGGTGCGCAGTATTAAAATGATACGCCAGATATACAATAAAAAATTATGTAACCTTTAGTTTAAAGTCGAAGATATTCGCTATTTCTGTGGCTTAATATTAAAGTGCGGTCAAAATCAAAGCTATGCATTATTTACCTGCACATACATAGCTCTGGGGTAATATTAAAATGACTCCAGGATCAAATATGCATATACTTCAATGGCGTGTACACACACGCATCTCTGTATGTAATACATCACGTACTGGAATCTCTAGTAATCAGCTCCCCCCCCCCTCCATATCTCTCTCTCTCTCTCTCTCTCTCTCTCTCTCTCTCTGTGTGTGTGTGTGTGTGTGTGTGTGTGTGTGTGTGTGTGTGTGTGTGTGTATTTTATACGTAATATAGTGCATTTGAAGGAGGCCAAAAGGAATACAAACCTCTCAAAAATGAGTTCGACAGGAAGTGCAAAATGGCTAAGCAGGGATGGCTAGAGGACAAATGTAAGGATTTATTTATTTATTTATTGTTCCGTGGGACCAAATTAAGGAGAAGTCTCCATGGTCATGGAACGAGTCAATACATGAAATTATAACACGATATTAGAAACAGATAAAGTGAAATATAAAAAAACATATTCAGGTGACAAGTCGTAAGTTTAAATAAAGAAAATCAACAATGTAACACTGGAATTTGCTTAATTTTTTAGCTCTTCCAGGAGCTCCTCGACAGAATAGAAGGAGTGAGCCGTGGGGAAACTCTTCAGTTTAGACTTAAAGAGTTTGGCTACTGCTAAGATTTTTGAGTTCTTGTGGTAGCTTATTGAAAATGGATGCAGCAGAATACTGCACTCCTTTCTGCACAAGAGTCAAGGAAGTGCATTCCACATGCAGATTTGATTTCTGCCTAGTATTAACTGAGTGAAAGCTGCTAACTCTTGGGAATAGGATAATATTGCTAACAACAAACGACATTAAAGAAAATATATACTGTGAGGGCAATGTCAGAATTCCCAGACTATTGAATAGGGGTCGACAAGAGGTTCTCGAACTTACGCCACATATAGCTCGAACAGCCCGTTTTTGAACCAAAAGTACCCTTTTTGAATCAGAAGAATTACCCCAAAAAATAATATCATACGACATAAGCGTATGAAAATATGCGAAGTAGACTAATTTTCGTGTTGAAATGTCACTTATTTCAGATACTGTTCTAATGGTAAATAAAGCAGCATTTAGTTTCTGAACAAGATCCTGGACATGGGCTTTCCACAACAGCTTACTATCTATCCGAACGCCTAGGAACTTGAACTGTTCCGTCTCGCTTATAATATGCCCATTCTGTCTGATCAAAATATCGGTTCTTGTTGAATTGTGAGATAGAAACTGTAAAAACTGAGTCTTACTGTGATTTAGCATCAAATTATTTTCCACAAGCCACGTACTTATTTCATGAACTACATTATTTGATACTGTTTCAATATTACACACAAGATCCTTCACTGCCAGGCTGGTGTCATCAGCAAACAGAAATATTTTTGAATCACCTGAAATACTAGAAGGCATATCATTTATATAAATAAGAAACAGCAATGGCCCCAGCACCGATCCTTGGGAAACGCCCCACTTAACAGTGCCCCATTGGGACTGAACATCACTACCACTCTCAATATTGCGAAGAATTACCTTCTGCTTTCTGTTCTTAAAGTAAGAGGCGAACCAATTGTAAGCTACTCCCCTTACTCCATAATGGTCCAACTTCTGCAGTAATATTTTGTGGTCAACACAGTCAAAAGCTTTCGTTAAATCAAATAAAACACCTAGCGTTCGCAACCTTTTATTTAATCCGTCCAAAACCTCGCAGAGAAAAGATAATATAGCATTTTCAGTTGTTAAACCATTTCTAAAACCAAACTGAACATTTGACAGCAAATTATGTGAATTTAAATGCTCCAGTAACCTTGTATATACAACCTTCTCGATAACTTTAGCAAACACCGATGGCATAGAAATAGGTCTATAATTGTCAACATTATCCCTGTCTCCCTTTTTATAAAGTGGCTTCACTACCGAGTACTTTAATCGGTCAGGAAACCGACCACTCCTAAAGGAAAAGTTACAGATATGGCTAAGTACTGGGCTAACATACATAGAACAATACTTCAGTATTCTGCTAGATACCCCGTCATATCCACGAGAGTTCTTGGTCTTTAGTGATTTAATTATTAACTAAATCTCCCTCTTGTCAGTATCATGGAGGAGCATTTCAGGTAACAGTCTCGGAACACTTTTTTCTAAGAGCGCTATATGATTCCCTGTTGGGACTAGGTTTCTATTTAGTTCACCTGCTATATTCAGAAAGTGATTATTAAATACTGTACATATATGCGACTTATCAGTAACACGGGCATTCCCACTACGCACTGATTCTATATCCTCAACCTGTCTCTGCAGACCAGCCACTTCCTTTACGACTGACCATATGGTTTTAATTGTATCCTGAGACTTAGCTATTCTGTCTGCATACCACATACTTTTTGCCTTCCTAATAACATTTTTAAGCACCTTACAATACTGTTTGTAATGGGCTGCTGCATTTAGATTTTGACTGTTTCTAGCGTTTTGATATAATTGCCACTTTGTTCTACAAGATATTCTTATCCCTCTAGTCAGCCACCCAGGCTGCATGTTTGTGCTAGTACCCTGTTTTGAACGTTCTAACGGAAAGCAACTTTCAAAGAGCACGAGAAAAGTCTTGAGAAAAGCATTATATTTATCGTCTACCGTATCAGCGCTATAAACATCTTGCCACTCTTGTTCCTTGATAAGGTTTACAAAGGTCTCTACAGCAACTGGATCAGCTTTCCTAAACAGCTGATGACTATATTTAACACGTGTTGCAGCACAAAAATCTTGTAAAGTTAAAATTTGTGCATCATGATCTGAAAGGCCATTCACCTTTTTGCTAACAGAATGCCCTTCTAGTAATGAGGAATGAACAAAAATGTTGTCTATGGTTATTCTACTGTTCCCTTGCACTCTCGTTGGAAAGAATACGGTTTGCATAAGATTATATGAATTAAGGAGGTCTACCAGCATCCTCTTCCTTGCACACTTATGCAATTAATATTCAAGTCACCACGTATAACTAACTTTTTGTATTTCCTATAAAGTGAACCAAGAACCTCCTCCAGCTTTAGCAAAAATGTTGTGAAACCGGAGTCTGGGGATCTATAAATAACAACAGTAAGGAGTTTAGCTCCATTAAATTTAACCACACCTGCACAACATTCAAACACCTTTTCAGTGCAGTACTTTGAAACATCAATTGACTCAAATGGGATGCCGTTTTTCACATACATGGCTACTCCCCCACACCGCAAAGAGCTCCTCGAAAAGCTGCCAGCCAACCTGTATCCTGTTAAAGGAAGCCTCTGAATTATCTCCTTATTTAAGAAGTGTTCAGATATACCAGTAATTTCAGAGTCAACATCTATAAGCAGTTCATTAACTTTATCTCTAATACCTTGTATATGTTGATGAAATATACTAATTCCCTCATTACTCGGATACCTAAGCTTTGTCAAAAGTGGTTCCTTTGTTAGAGAGACTTCCCTTAAGCAGGAATACCTATCAGCTGACTTCAATCTAAAAAAGGTGCAGCTCTAACACCCACTACTGCAGGAATTTTCCCATGAGTGATCCCACCAACCCCACCTATGCTGTCACCTATAAGCTTTGCCAACCTCCCCTTCCCATACCTGTTGAGGTGCAGGCCATGTCTAGTGAAACCCGTCGTGCTGATAGACTCCACCGACACCACTGAAATGTGACCCATGCTTTCTGTCATCAGCGCACCCCCAAGTCTCATGTTATTACGCCTGACGGCTGTATTAAGATGAGGCCGATCGTGACGCTGAAACAGTTCCACGAAATACACATTCGTGTTGCCAGTCTGAGTGACTATCTTTTCCAGGTCACCATCTATGTCATACTCCCCATCCCTATCAATACTATTACCAGCCCCACCCACAATCACTACCTGATCCTCTTTAGTAAAATCCCTACATAACCCCCCTATGTTAACAGTCACCTGAGCCAATCCTGCATTAAGGCTTCACAATGCTGGTGACCTGGTACTCACTCCCCAGCACTTCCTGCAACTGCTGACCTACACCTCTGCCATGAGAACTACCTAACAGCAGAACCTTCTTCTTCCTCTTCGACTTTGCAACTGTTCTAGCCCCCGTAACTACTGAGGTCTGCTGCATACTTCCTACATCTACAGCTACTAGATTCCTCTCCACTAGACTCTGACAGTTGGTCATATCTATTGTAAACACCAATAGTAAAACTATCTGAAAATCTTCTTCTCCTAGCAGATCTCTTGCCAACAGCCAGCTCCCATTCCCCAACCCCCTTCTCCTTCCTCATCTTATCTAGCTCCTCCTGTGCGTTTTTCAACTGCACCTGTAGGGCACAGATCTTACGCTCCTGCTCCTCTATCAACTTACTCTTGCTACATAACCTGCAGTTCCAGGAGAGGATCTCACCAGAATGCCCACTGGCTTCCCCACTGCATTCCCCCCAGTGGAAATACTTCGAACAAGTCTCACACCGCAAATCACTACTCACGAACCTACGGCAAAGCCCACACTTCTCACTCATGGTAAAATTTTACTTTTTCTATGTTCCGCTACTACAATAAGATGTTAAAAACCTGACTACAATAATCACAAATTTACTCTACAAGGGAAGTAACTACTATTATTAACAGTATTAATAAACAACAAATGTGAATATAACAAAAGACTAATACAGAAAGAGAATCAAACGTCTAATGACACAGTAACGAAGCTGAAAACAGTTCCCAAAAGGTTCTTCTGAAATTATTTCACCAGAAAACACAAAAAACTCCGGTTGAAGACTACTAAAGTTCCTAAATAAACCACTATACACAAACAATTAATTAGTACTTAGCTTTCGATGCGCCGCTACAGCTGCAACTGGTCAGCGCGGAATGTAGACACAGGTAAGAGGTTACGTTGCTCGATACGAAACACAAATATCAGGTCACAACACAAGAAAGGCAGAGGTGAATGAAGAAACCACTAATAAGTCACTTATATAGTAAATATTATCACAAGAACCGTTAAAATATGTATCTGAAACCTAAAAATATATAAAAACTTCGAGAGCGATCTCACACACAGTCACTCGCTTATGATGTAGAAGAATATATCACTAGGGGTAAGATAGATAATGCATGCAGGAAAATTAAAGGAACTTTTGGAGAAAAGAGAACCACCTGTATGAATACCAAGAGCTCAGATAAAGGTGGAAGGAGTATATAGAGGGTCTATACAAGGGCGATATACTTGAGGGCTATATTATGGAAATGGAAGAGGACGTAAATGAAGATGCAATGGGAGATATGGTACTGCGTGAAGAACATGACAGAGCACTGAAAGACTTAAGTCGAAACAAGGTTCCGGGAGTAGGCAAAATTCCATTAGAACTACCAATAGCCTTGGTGAGCAAGATGTACGAGACGGGCGAAATACCATCAGACTTCATGAAGAATATCATAATTTCAAACCCAAAGAAAGAAGGTGCTGATGGGTGTGAAAATTACCGAACTATCAGTTTAATAAGTCACGGTTGCAAAATACTAACACGAATCCTTTACAATCGAATGGAAAAAACTTGGGGAAGATCAGTTTAGATTCCGTAGAAATTTTGTAATACACGAGGCAATACTGACCCTACGACTTATCGTAGAAGATAGGTTAAGGGAGAAAAACGTTTCTAGCATTTGTAGACGTAGAAAAAGCTTTTGACAATGTTGGCTGCAATACTCTCTTTCAAATTCTGAAGGTGGCAGGGGTCAAATACAGGGAGCGAAAGGCTATTTACAATTTGTACAGAAACCAGTGGCAGTTATAAGAATTGAGGAGCACGAAAGGAAGCAGTGGTTGAGAAGGGAGTGAGAAAGGGTTGTAGACTATACCTGATGTTATTCAATCCGTATATTGAGCAAACAGTAAAGGAAACAAAAGAAAAATTTGAAGTAGAATTTAAAATCCATGGAGAAGAAGTAAAAACTTTGAGGTTTGCCGACAACATTGTAATTCTGTCAGAGACAGCAAAGGACCTAGAAGAGCAGCTGAACGGAATGGACAGTGTCTTTAAAGCAGGTTATAAGATGAACACCAACAAAAGCATAACGAGGATAATGGAATGTAGTCGAATTAAATCAGGGAATTCTGAGGGAATTAGATTAGGAAATGAGACACTTAAAGTAGTAGATGAGGTTTGAGTTTGCTATTTGGGGAGCAAAATAGCTGACCATGGTCGAAGTAGAGAGGATATGAAATGTAGACTGACAATGGGAAGAAAAGCGTTTCTGAAGAAGAGAAATTTGTTAGCAGAGTACAGATTTAAGTGCCAGGAAGTCTTTTCTGAAAGCATTTTTATGGTGTGTAGCCATGTATGGAAGTGAAACACGTACGATAAATAGTTTAGACAAGAAGAAAACAAGCTTTCGAAATGCGGTGCTACAGAAGAGTGTTGAAGATTAGATGGGTAGATCGCGTAACTAATGAGGAGGTACTGAACAGAATTGGGGAGAACAGGAATTTGTGGCACAATTTGACTAGAAGAAGGGATGGGTTGATAAGACACGTTTTGAGGCATCAAGGGATCGCCAATTTAGTATTGGAGGGAAGCGTGGAAGGTAAAAATCGTGAAGGGAGACCAAGAGATGAATACACTAAGCAGATTCCGAAGGATGTAGGTTGCAGTAGTTATTCAGAGATGCAGAGGTTTGCACAGGATAGAGTTGCATGGAGAGCTTCCTCAAACCAGTGTCTGGGCCGATGACCACAACAAGAGCAACAACATACTGCAGTCGGTACAAACATGTAATCTCTGTATATTGCTCATGCATTGTAATGTTATGCATTATTTACTCCACATACATAACTCTGGAATAATATTAAAATGACTCCAAGGTCAAAGATATGTATGATATATGTACTTACACGTGTCCCTCTATTTAACAGCCCGAATACTGTGATCTCAAGACCTCCAGCAACCATTTCTCTCTCCCTCTGTCTCCCAAACACACATATATCTGTATTTCACACGTCAAATTCTGTAGTCCTTACTACATGTCACCTCTCTCTATCTCTTAGGTTAAAAATACTGGGCACACTGAACGTGGAGCGTCACGAATGACAAAACGATCCTCCTTAAAAACGAGAAAATCATTTCCTTGCCGTGCTCTGCCCAATGGCATTATCTCCACATACGGCACAAATGCAAACAGAAGAATATGTCGTGAATGTTCCGATTTCTCCACGTGGCACTCCCATTTTCTAGCGTCCACAGCTCCATTCACCATCTCCAGATGACAAAATGACAATATGTGAACCCGAACAGCAACCATAAATAAAAAATGACAATCGACGAGTAAACCCATAGAAAGTGGAGTACCAACACGTAAAACAAAACCGCTACGAACTTACGCACAAACCTTGTAGTTTAGAGGAGTATCTGACGAGAGTCATAACTTAGGTGGGTATTGCGAATTAGATCGATATTCCTAACATAAAAACAGGGTAGTTTAAATGTGTTCATGACTGGGCTATAATGAGTCTCCCACGTTACGGGTTGCCATAGAAGATGTTAAAACTGATGACCAGATCAACGTAGTAGAGTAGTAGGGGAAGTCTGCACTCTGCTTCACTGCATCCAAAACCGAGAGATCAGGTTTCCATCGTAATAACAAACAAGCGAAGTGCTTAACATCTTCTTGGGAAACAGATATGTAGAACAAACACATGCTGGATAGAACATAGTTTTAAGAAACATCCCTGTAAAGTTAGCGCTAATCTCCGTCGTAGAAACAATATCCTACCAACGTTATGTGGCTGAGATTTTTGTAAAACCTTACTGAAATCATCCGCCTTGGGCTTTGTATATTGCAATGCTGAGAACTCTCTACCAAATTGCTGCCCACGTGAACAAAAGCAACGAATCAGTGTTTATTATTCCTAGTACTGTAAGATCAATCCCAATACAGTTTGTTTATATTATAAGTCACACACCCACCTGAGACGCCCCAGAAAAATTCTGTTATGAGAGAATACAACTACAAAGTTTGGGCAACCAAGATATCCAAACTCACTAAGACATCCCAGCTCTCTGCGCTAATCGGCTTTAGTTAAGGCAACCATTTCTTGTAACAAAGGAACACCCATGTAGAGTTAATTTTGTTCTTAATGTATCTTGAAATTATTCAATAAATAAATAATACGGGTGGTTGTAATGAAACTGACAAGGTATATTCATTAATTGGTCGCTCGCGGAGTATCCTGAAAAATAATAGTTCCACTTTCTGCCACGAGGTGAAAATATGGCGCTGTAAGCGGTCAGAATGTGAAATGTTTCCTGTTTTGTCGTCAGTATGCTGTTTGTCGCTTAGTGACATGTGTTGATTTCTTTTGTTGGTGTAAAGGGTTAAGATGGTTGAAGTTTTTCTGTACGAAACGCAATGGCTATTGAGAACAAAGACAGTGCACAGCTAGTAAAGTTGTTTTATCAGAACGGCAGTAATAGCAGCCCTGCATTGCGACAATATCGCCGACAACCAGCTGCAAAGGTGCCCTATGTCAATAAATGGGCTAAATAATATGGTCAAGAAATTTGAAGAAGTGAATTGTGTGGTGCAGCAGGGAGAGAGAGGCGGCCCATTCCCGTGACAGTTGTTGATGAAGTTGTAGCCATGGCCGACCTTGCATCATATGCCTCAAATGCTGCAGTCAGTGCTCGAGCTGTGTCACGACAGCTTTCTCTCCCCTGGTCAGCCAACAAAGATTTTGCGGCGCAGTTTACTTTGGTAGCCCCACAAGATTCAGAATTCGCGCAAAATGAAGCCTCAAGATAGGCTACAACGCCGTGACATTACCCTCCTTTTTTGGCACACATGAAAATGGATGACTTGTGGCCGGGGAATATTCTCTGGACGGACGAGGCACGTTTTCCTCTATACAGTCCGGTGCCGTGAATGCACAGAACTGTCGGATATGGTGTCCTGCGCCGCAGTGTTGTGCAGGAACGTCCACTGCTCTCAGTGTATGTGACTGTGTGGTGAGGTTTCACAAGCTCCGCAGTCCGTTTTTCTTCGAAGAGAGCCTGTAAGGTCGCTATTTTGGCTACAGTCGTGGACTTAAAGCCATGTTTGAAAACGGTTGCCAATTTGTTTTACTAATAATCACCTGCCTCCTTAGCTGAGGTTGCTTAACGACGCCTTTGTGGTGGTGCTCAACTTAGAGGCAGCTGGTTTGAATACTGATGGTCAGCTGTATAGCCACCCACTGCCTGGTGCACTTCGTTTACTTCTGTGACGTCACGTGACCTAAGTCGTTGACCTTTCGATGTCATCATGAGCAATACCCATTATGTATGACATCATCATTGTGACATCACAGGCCACGACTCTTTTCGATGATATCATCAAGATGATGGGAAATTTAAAATTTTAAGAAATCTGAAAATTGGCAGAAAATTAAAAAGTCAAATGCAGTGGTGGGGTGTACACACACACACACACACACACACACACACACACACACAAATGGTTCAAATGGCTCTGAGCACTATGCGACTTAACTTCTGAGGTCATCAGTCGCCTAGAACTTAGAACTAATTAAACCTAACTAACCTAAGGACATCACACACATCCATGCCCGAGGCAGGATTCGAACCTGCGACCGTAGCGGTCACGCGGTTCCAGACTGAGGCGCCTAGAACCGCACGGCCACACCGGCCGGCCCACACACACACACACACACACACACACACACACACAGAGAGAGAGAGAGAGAGAGAGAGAGAGAGAGAGAGAGAGAGAGAGAGAGAGAATGTTTCTGTCAAATTCTGTAGCCTCATCAGCATATTTCATTGCTTTTATGTCTTACTCATTTCCATGCTTAATGTTTACGTCAAATATTGTACTTTCTTATCAGCAACTTTCATCTCTCTCTCTCTCTCTCTCTCTCTCTCTCTCTCTCTGATTTCATTCTCCAGTAATGTTTATCCCAAAATACTGCATTTCCTTATCATCAGTATAAGGGGCAATCAAATGAAAACGAGACAGATGGAAAAGAAGTAAGTAAACTACTATTTATTTCAAAAGTAATCGCCATAACTGTTAAGGTATTTCTCCCACTGTGGGACAAGATTTTCAATACTTCCGTGAAAAAATGTTTGTAGGCTCTGCAGAACCATGATTATACCCAGGCGTGCACCTCTTTGTCTGAAGAAAATCGACGGCCGCTAATGTCTTTCTTCAGGGCCCCAAAAATATGTAAATCGCGTGGGAAGAGATTAGGACGGTATGGATGATGTATAAGGGCTTCTACAGCGTACCCGAAACATCCTTGGCAACATGTGGGCTTGCCCACCCACATGTTGTCGAGGTCGTTTCGATTACACTGCAGAAGTTTTGATGGGAAGCCCTTACACAACCTCCATACGTTCCCTGTCTCTCTTCACGCGATTTACATAGTTTTGGGGCCCTGAAGAAAAAGATTTGTGGACTCGATTTGGTTTGGACGAAGAGGTGCACTCCTGGGTACAATGGTGGTTCCATACGGCGCCTTTCCATAAAGGTAGGCCTACTGGCCGTCTTGTTGCACATTGGGATCAAGTTATAGCAATTACTTTTGAAATAACAAAGAGTTTTACTTAATTATCTTCTGTCTGTCCCGTTTTTGACAGCACCTTTTGACTGCCCCTGATACGTAGCTTTTACAACTGATTTAGGCTACAGTTTAAATAAGGCAAATTCAAACTGGAATGCATTGTCTAGTAATGAATAAAGAGTGTGATTTACCGTGCTGCAATTACGATAAAAATTAGTTCTTCAGCAGCTTATACTGATCAGTGACGTGTAGGCCTAACAGTGATGTACTTTCGACAAATGAGTTACACAGATAAGATAAGTTAACGCAGAAATATTACATATGAGATTTTAGCGTCCCATGCGACGTCCATATATGATAATTTTTGTAACCATCAGTTACGGGAAATCCCCACGTCATGCCTCCAGTACTAAATTTTATTGGCGATACAGAAAACTGAGAATTTTGCACTAATTAATAACTCTGTACTCCACATTGCTTGAGGTGTGCCCCTCTGCCCCCCCACCCCCTCGCTAACCATCCCCCCCCCCCACCAACCATCCCCCCCCCCCACCGCCCATCCCCCGTCAGCGTATCGGGCTTTCCCGGGTTTGTGCCATTTTGCTATTTTGTTTTGGTTCGTGTGACAACGCGGCGATATCAATTCGTACCAAGACGGCCGATATGTACGTGCAAACAAGCAAAAATTGACGAAGGAAATTTCATAAATAATGCACACTAATTTTTTCTACTTACACGTTTATTTTTTCCGTATCTGTTTAGTCCTTCAGTATTGTCCCCCTTCTTCTCTATGACGGAACCCATCGTCTCGGAAGCCTATTATTTCATCAAGATCACCTCTTCTGTTCATCTGACAAATGGTTCGGGTAACGGTGGTACAAAGCTCTTCAAGACAAAGATAACGACGTCCACGCATAAGTTTTTTTTTTTCAGTTTCGGGAGCAAGTCGGTCTGGTGGGCTCATATTTGGGCCGTAGGAAGGTTCAAATGGCTCTGAGCACTATGGGACTTAACTTCTGAGGTCATCAGTCCCCTAGAACTTAGAACTACTTAAACGTAACTAACCTAAGGACATTACACACATCCATGCCCGAGGCAGGATTCGAACCTGCGCCGTAGCGGTCACGCGGTTCCAAACTGATGCGCTTAGAACCGCACGGCCACACCGGCCGGCCCGTAGGAAGGATGCGATAATATTTCCCATCCGTATTCGCACAGTTTTTTGGCTACAACATTGCCGATATGCGGGCGAGCATTGTCGTGGATGGCCTCGAGCAACTGAGGTCGGGTTTTGTGCATTTTTCTGCGCGGGTTTTGCATGAAGTTACGATAATACTCAGCTGTGACACTTGTTCCACATGGGACTCGGTCTGTCATGGCGATTCCTTGGTGATCATTAGAAAAAAAATCATCATTTACTTGAGCTTTGATTGAGCGCGACGAAATTTTTTTGGACGTGGAGAGTTTGAAGCTCTCCACTCATTGGACTGTGCTTTCACTCCGGTTCAAAGTCTCTAATCCACGTTTCACCAATAGCTACAATTCGACACAAGAATCCTTGCCCTTCACGCTCGAATCGTTGTTTGAGCAAGGTTGCAATGTCCAGGCGTTTCTGCTTCTCTTCAGCAAACGGGGTGGGGCCCATCTCGCAGAGATTTTTCTCTTCTTCAAATCATTTGTCAGAATGCGGGATACTGATGTGGGGGAATTCCTGTGGCTTCAGAGAGTTCCTCAGAAGTCGCACTGCGATCTTCTTCAAGAGCATCTGCCACAAGTTTCACACTTCGTTCAGGTGCTGATGTTCTTGACCTTCCGAGTCTCGGATTATCGTCTACGCTTATACGACCCCCGTGAAAACAAATAATCCAGTGTGAAATTGTACAAAGTTCCACTGTAAACTCACCACAAAGTTCACTTAACGCACTGTGGATTTCTGTCGGGTTTTTGCCGCGTGTGGTCGAGCGGTTCTAGGCGCTTCAGTCTGGAACCGCGCGACCACTACGGTCGAAGGTTCGAATCCTGCCTCGGGCATGGATGTGTGTGATGTCCTTAGGTTAGTTAGGTTTAAGTAGTTCTAAGCCAAGGGGACTGATGACCTCGGAAGTTAAGTCCCATAGTGCTCAGAGCCATTTGATTTTTTTTTCATTAAAGACCTCGTCTATCGCGATATTCCAACAACTCCACAACTCCAGAGGACATGACATGCAGGAACGTACTGTGCTTGCTTGTAATTCTCTTCGGCAGGCAACACTGGAAGCAGTAAATAATTATTTCATTCAACGAGTGCACCAGTGTATCGGTGTTCAGAGTCACCAATTTGAGCACCTTTGAATGTTCTACTGCTGGGCAATGGTACAGGAAAGTCAAAGTCAATTTTGTGTTATGTTTTTACTTGGTTTTCAGAGACTGCAGCTCTACACTCTTGTGATCGCTTGTTGCTATACACAAATGCAGATTACAGAAAATATGCTAATTAGACAAAATTTACATATTTCACTAAGCGACGTCGTTACAGAGAGTGTAGTTTGCAGACTGAAGCTTATACTTGGGCTGAGTTGGTACAGTGCTGCCAAAAACAGGCGAACAGGTTATTATTGACTCACGGCTAACATTTCGCAGATTGCTAAGTAACTACAGACAGATATAATGTTTCCTGCTGTAGGGACATCGAGGAATGCAGTGTTGCGTGATTTCTGTTGATGTACTGTGGTGTCACCGCCAGACACCACACTGGCTAGGTGGTAGCCTTTAAATCGGCCGCGGTCCGTTAGTATACGTCGGACCCGCGTGTCGCCACTATCAGTGATTGCAGACCGAGCGCCGCCACACGGCAGGTCTAGAGAGACTTCCTAGCACTCGCCCCAGTTGTACAGCCTACTTTGCTAGCGATGGTTCACTGACAAAATACGCTCTCATTTGCCGAGACGATAGTTAGCATAGCCTTCAGCTACGTCATTTGCTACGACCTAGCAAGGCGCCATTACCAGTTACTATTGATGCTGTAAAACATGTACTGTCAAGAGCGATATTCACCAATTATGGATTAAAGTTAAGTATTCCAGCAGCTACGTACGTTTTTTGTTAGTCTCATTTCCTTGACCTCTTCCAGACCTCACGCCAGCCTGCGTGAGCTAAAACGCGTGCCTTTCGGCTTCCTCTCATAGTAGGTTGGCTGTCTTGCCAATCCACAACATGTACGACCTCTGGTGGTTTTCAACAGCCACAGTACCCGGTACCCCTGCAGCGCCCGTTTCTACCGCTCGCCAGTTTTATATTAGAGTACACAGCGAAAACAACAAAAACATATGCTTCTTCCTCAAGCTCCCAACCACGTTGTTGCTTCATCAAACGGTTCAAAAATGTTTCAAATGGCTCTAAGCACTACGGGACTTAACATCTGAGGTCATCAGTCTCCTAGACTTAGAACTACTTAAACCTAACTAACCTAAGGACATCACACACATCCATGCCCAAGGCAGGATTCGAACCTGCGACCGTAGCAGCCGCGTGGCTGCGCCTAGAACCGCTCGGCCACAGCGGCCGGTTCATCAAACGGTCCACACGACCTATGCAGTTCTCATACTATGCAAAGATCAGCACATTCCTCAAACTGGAGAACTATCAAGAATGGGGTTCCACAAGGGTCGGTCTTGGGTCCTTTGTTGTTCTTAATATATATTAATGACTTGCCATTCTATATTCATGAAGAGGCAAAGTTAATTCTCTTTGCTGATGATACAAGTATAGTAATCACACCTGACAAACAAGAATTAACTGATGAAATTGTCAATAATGCCTTTCAGAAAATTACTAAGTGGTTCCTTGTAAACGGACTCTCACTGAATTTTGATAAGACACAGTACATACAGTTCCGTACAGTAAATGGTATGACGCCATTAATAAATATAGACCTTAATCAGAAGCATATAGCTAAGGTAGAATATTCAAAATTTTTAGTTGCGTCCATTGATGAGAGATTAAATTGGAAGAAACACATTGATGATCTGCTGAAACGTTTGAGTTCAGCTACTTATGCAATAAGGGTCATTGCAAATTTTGGTGATAAACATCTTAGTAAATTAGCTTACTACGCCTATTTTCACTCACTGCTTGCATATGGCATCATATTTTGGGGTAATTTTTCACTGAGGAATAAAGTATTTATTGCACAAAAGCGTGTAATCAGAATAATAGGTGGAGTCCATCCAAGATCATCCTGCAGACTTTTATTTAAGGATCTGAGGATATTCACCGTAGCTTTTCAGTATATATACTCTCCTATGAAATTTGTTATTAACAACCAAACCCAATTCAAAGGTAATAGCAGTGTGCATAACTACAATACGAGGTGTGGCTAGAAAAAAACCGGACTAGTACTGGTGAAACAGTAAAACGAATGCAATAAGGCTGAAAGTCGCGTGGCCTGTCACGTGACTCTCGCTCCGCCTACTGCTCGAGTTTCATCTGCTTCCTGCACTCAGTCTGCCCGTGGCGTCTGTTTTAAGTAGTTGACGTTTTGTCTGTGCGTCGGAAAATGTTGAGTGTACAGAAAGGACAGCGTGTTAACATCAAATTTTGTTTCAAACTAGGAAAATCTGCAAGTGAAACGTTTGTAATGGTACAACAAGTGTACGGCGATGATTGTTTATCGCGAACACAAGTGTTTGAGTGGTTTAAACGATTTAAAGATGGCCGCGAAGACACCAGTGATGACACTCGCACTGGCAGACCATTGTCAGCAAAAACTGATGCAAACATTGAAGAAATCGGTAAACTTGTTCGACAAGATCGCCGTTTAACAATCAGAGCAGTGTCTGAGTTAACAGGAGTTGACAAGGAAAGTGTTAGGCAGATTCTTCATGAAAGTTTCAACACGAACAAAGTGTGTTCAAAAATGGTTCCAAAGTGTCTCACAATTGAACAGAAGGAACGCCGAAGAATGATTTGTTCTGACATCCTGGAAAACATTGAAAGTGATCCCACCTTCTTACAAAATGTTATTACTTGCGATGAATCGTGGTTTTTTACTTACGATCCCGAAACTAAACGCCAATCGATGCATTGGAAAACTCCTGGTTCTCCATGACAAAAAAAAGCACGAATGTCAAAATCGAAATTCAAGGCAATGATGATTGTTTTTTTTTTTTTTTTTGACATCAAAGGGATTGTGCACATTGATTGGGTACCAGAGGGACAAACAGTGAATCAGCATTACTACATTAGCGTCCTGGCTACCCTACGTGAGCGAGTACGGAGAAAACGGAACGATTTGTGGAGAAAAAGTCATGGATCCTTCACCAAGACAATGCCCCAGCTCACAGTGCGTTGTCAGTGAAGACGTTTTTGGCAAAACACAACATTCCCATCTTAGATCATCCACCCTACTCACCTGATTTGGCCCCCTGTGACTTTTTTCTTTTCCCTAAAGTCAAGTCAGCTTTGAAAGGAACTAGATTTGAGACTGTTGAAGCAGTAAAAGAAAAAGCGACGCAAGTAATGTATGGACTTACCGAAAATGATCTGCAGCATTGCTATGAACAGTGGAAAATTCGTATGGAGCGGTGTAGAGACCAAGGAGGAGAGTACATTGAAGGAGATAACATGAAATTGTAAATAATTGTAAATAAATGTTTTTTCCAGCACCAGTCCGGTTTTTTTCTAGCCGCACCTCGTACTAGGAGAAAGGATGATCTTCACTATTCAAGATTAAATCTAACTTTGGCATAGAAAGGGGTGAATTATACTGCCACTGAAGTCTTTGGTCACTTACCAAATAGTATCAAAAGTCTGACAGATAACCAACAAGTATTTAAGAAAAAAATTAAAAGAATTTCTGAATGACAACTCCTTCTACTCCATAGAGGAATTTTTAGATATAAATTAAGAAAAAAAGAAAAAAACAAACAAACAAAAAATTATAAAAAAATTTTAAAAAAATTAAAAAGTTGTTATATTAACTTAATTATGTTGTTAAATTAACTTAATTGTGTCATGTATTGGAAAATTTGACTCGTTCCACATCATTACGAAATATCATAGTCATGATCCATCGAACTAGTGTTAATCTAATCTAAGAAATGTCCTTCGTAATTACGTAAGTTAATTTTTTTCTAGTTGATAATAAAAGTTGGACGATTCAGCTAGCGCCGTGAACTTGTGTGTGTTGCAGAGTATGGAGCGGCGGTACTCGGTGCCGCCAGCGGCGGGGCCCAGCAGCGGCGCGGTCGACGAGGCGGCGCTGCGGCCCGCCGCCACGCTCGCGCCTTCCGCCTCGGAGGACCTGCACGCCTGGTCCATCTACAGGCGAGTGCACTCATCCAGTCTCCCCTCACACAAGTTTCTCGCCACCAGTGCTTTTAACATGTAACGGATGATCAGTTACACTACTGGCCATTAAAATTGCTACACCACGAAGATGATGTGCTACAGACGCGAAATTTAACCGACAGGAAGAAGATGCTGTGATGTGCAAATGATTAGCTCTTCAGAGCATTCACACAAGGTTGGCGCCGGTGGCGAAACCTACAAAGTGCAGACATAAGGAAAGTTTCCAACCGATTTCGCATACACAAACAGCAGTTGAGCGGCGTTGCCTGGTGAAACGTTGTTGTGATGCCTCGTGTAAGGAGAAGAAATGCGTACCATCACGTTTCCGACTTTGATAAAGGTCGAATTGGAGCCTATCGCGATTGCGGTTTATCGTATCGCGACATTGCTGCTCGCGTTGGTCGAGATCCAATGACTGTTAGCAGAATATGGAATCGGTGAGTTCAGGAGGGTAATACGGAACGCCGTCCTGGATCCCAACGGCCTCGTATCACTAGCAGTCGAGATGACAGGCATGGCTGTAACGGATCGTGCAGCCACGTCTCGATCCCTGAGTCAACAGATGGGGACGTTTGCAAGACGACAACCATCAGCACGAACAGTTCGACGACGTTTGCAGCAGCACGGACTATCAGCTCGGAGACCATGGCTGCGGTTACCCTTGACGCTGCATCACAGACAGGAGCGCCTGCGATGGTGTACTCAACGACGAACCTGGGTGCACGAATGGCAAAACGTCATTTTTTCGGATGAATTCAGCTTCTGTTTACAGCATCATGATGGTCGCATCCGTGTTTGGCGACATCGCGGTGAACGCACATCAGAAGCGTGTATTCGTCATCGCCATACTGGCGTATCACCCGGTGTGATGGTATGGGGTGCCATTGGTTTGCGTCTCGGTCACCTCTCGTTCGCATTGACGGCACTTTGAACACTGGAAGTTACATTTCAGATGTGTTACGAGCCGTGGCTCTACCCTTCATTCGATCCCTGCGAAACCCTACATTTCAGCAGGATAATGCACGACCGCATGTTGCAGGTCCTGTACGGGCCTTTCTGGATACAGAAAATGTTTGACTGCTGCCCTGGCCAGCACATTCTCCAGGTCTCTCACCAACTGAAAACGTCTGATCAATGGCGGCCGAGCAGCTGGCTCGTCACAATCCGCCAGTCACTACTGTTGATGAACTGTGGTTTCGTGTTGAAGCTGCGTGGGCAACTCTACCTGTACACGCCATCCAAGCTCTGTTTGACTCAATGCCCAGGCGTATCAAGGCCGTTATTACGGTCAGAGGTTGCTGTTCTGGTAACTGATTTCTCAGGATCTATGCACCCAAATTGCGTGAAAATGTAATCGCATGTAATTTCTAGTATCATATATTTGTCCAATGAACACCCATTTATCACCTGCATTTCTTCTTGGTGTAGCAGTTTTAATGGCCAGTAGTGTATTTTAATGTAACAATAATTTGTTTACATCAGTTTAGCGTAACTTTCGAGAAATTCCATTCCGGTGACCTTGAGCATTTGAAGGGCATTCGTTCAAAAATTTCAGGAGATAGCGGCAAACTGTCACAATTTTGACGTCTAATTTTAAACGCAATGTAAAATCAAAGTTTGCATTTGTCACTGTCAGTATTTCACTTGGTATCACAATTACAAATGCAGGTCTGCAGAATGCAATTGTGCGAGCGAACGTGGAAATGAGGGAATGTTCTTTCTTTCTTTCATTTCCGCAAACATTCCGGAAATCGGTCGTTCTGTAATTTTGTTCTCTAATGGGCCGGGTGTCCTATCCCTTTCAGTCTCGGTTCACTCAACTTGGTGTATTTACCCGTCATACCTGTGGACTCTGAAACTGTGTCGAGTTTATTGTCGACTGAAGGTACGGTGAGCCTTCCTCTGGCCGAAATGTTCTCTGTAGGCTGTCAGGACGCAAGTATGTCCACGGGAACAAGATACTAAAAACTAGTTTGTAATTTTCTAGATTCCTCGCCTTCGAGACTCTTAGCTCATATATTAATTTATTCCTCGAAAGCAGTGTGGAAATTTAATATAAGTGTTTGTAGTTTTACATACTGGTACACAAAGTGTTTTTAAGGGTTTACGACACTTGTGTCCTCCCCCTCTCCACAGATCTGTGTTCGTAGGTAACTCGTGTTTCCTCCATTTCAGTTGCTGCGAGGAATGAAAGAATCAGATTTATCTAAGTGTAAACGTAACTTTGCTGTGAAATAAATACAATACTCTAACCAAAGCAAAGGCAGTCTGTTTGAAAGTCCACCTCTTTCCACTACTGCCATATCAAAATATCGTGCAGGGTAATGTACAATACTGTGACACTCTGTCCTCCACTGCAATGCCCTCGGATCCCACTCGGCGGGCCATCACAGTTCAATTGAGTCACTGCCACGCCCTACCCGCTCTTCAATGGTAGACCTACTGGAGTCGTCCGGTGTGTGCGAGGACTGTTCTTGTGGTGATGCACTGTGAGCTGTGACTAGCTCCGAGCACGTCCGATCGGGTTCAGGTCGGCAGATACTGTGGGCGCATTCATTTGATTCCTGCTTTCCAGATAAAGGATGTTCCTGAGGTGAGTGCTGTGCCTCAAAAGACTAATCCTTTGCCAAAGTTTTACTGGAGAGTGGGCTGGAGGATCCTGTTCCAGTACCTTCCCCTTGATAGTAGCGAAAAACATCTGACATACACACGTAATACTGCTGCAATAGACGACAGGCTCTCATCCTTGCAGAACCTGTCAGGCTTCATTCCCGAGATGTGTGTCACTACTTGGCCACGTCTACATTCTTCTACAATATTTGAATATTTGTCCGGTGTCACAAGAACTGTGCACCATTCAGTCGAGAGAACCTGATGCCACCCATCTGGGTCCAATTCCATGGATTCCAGGCTTGCACATCCTCTCTTCTCCACACACTGTGGTACTGGGTAATTTGTACTATCGTTTTTTAATGGACACCTAGAGACAAAATTGATTTTGTGGAGATTGTTGTATATTACTCAAATTAGTTGACATTTTCCTCCCAATTGCTTCCAAACAGGCAGTATGAAGATTTGTTCCAGTCTCCTCGTGTACCTACCAGCCAAAATATGTAGGTGGTTGTTATCATTTTGTGTTTACTGTGGGCAACCACTGTGAGACAGATCTTCAGTGTTCTTTGTCTCATGAAAGTGGCTGAATGTATGAATGACATCTTTGTGGTAAACACATTTGACTGGCAGCTTCCCATGCTGAAAACCCGTCTTGCCCTTAAGCAACAATGTGTCACATTATAAGCTTGAAATGACAGACTGAACAGTGTACAGAAGCCACATCATCCCATTCATGACTGGATACACTGTGTACACTACTGAACTGCACTGAGTATACAGGTTTACTTCTACTTGCTCTGCACAGGTGGTTACACGCAACAATTTTGTGTGATTGTTGAATATTGAGAAGAAGGTCTCGATTTCAAAAACACAAACTATGCAAGTCAAGACGGTAGGTCAAAACTTCTTTTAAGCAATTAATTATTGCATTACATTACAGAGTGGTTGTAAATTGTTGGATGATTTTACAATTGTATGTTATTGTATTGGACATAAATACATAATCTTATCATCATTTTAATAAAATGGCTTTGAAATTTTACAGTGAACTGAAATGTGCTGTGTGAATGTTCTGACCCAAGAACACTGTAATTTACTGCTCAAATAGTACACACATATGGAAGGCAAGGTGTAACACAATTAGCAATACACAAATGGCCAGTGGACTCTTAGGCTCCAGGTTATATAGTCATTAGTTCAAACAGGGAGTGCAGCTGGCAGGCTGCACACACAACTGCTGTTGTCGAACTGTTGTTGTATTAGCAGGTCAGGTGGCCTGTAGTCGCTGATTGAAGCACAAACTTCATGCGTGAACTATGAAGTGGCGCCCACACAAAATTGGTAGTTACAGCAATTACTTTGCAAAGAAGTGAGCACTGTGCTCACACCTATTTCTTCTGTGGTTGACATACATTGTTAAATCATCCAACGTGCTGTAACCAGTGCATAGGGTCAAAACTGGCTCGAGCGCAAACAGTACAGCCCCCCCCCCCCTCATGTGAGGCCACGTGGTAGGCAACGCTGGTCGCTGGTGCAGCTTCCATTACCACACCTGAGTCTAAGCCTAGGAAAGGAGGTTGTGGCAGAACAGGCGCCACCGGCTAAGATGGACAGCTGAAGGGGGCACCCACAGTAGAGGAGACAATTGTGAAAACATCTGCAGTGCCAATGGAGAAGCTAAGGGCACCAGATGCAATGTAGGAGACAACCAGGAAGGTGGAGGATGCAAAGGCGGTGGAGGTGCACCTGGTGCGCAGCTGCCAAAACAAGTTGGTAGCTGGTTGACGTGTCATGACACTCTCCCCTCACCCATGCAAACAACGCAGAGACAGTAATTGATGTGTTGGTAAATGTGCCAACACCTTGTAGATAGAGGAGGCCGAAAAGGAAGCTATCTAACGCAGACTGGCGTGAATTCTGGAACAGGATAAGTATTGAATGCTAATAAGAAAAGTATGCAGCTCCTCGAATACTTAACTTTTATTTATCCTTGTTGTGAATACAGCATTCCGGATGAGACATTTCATACGATAACTATCAAACTATCACTTGCTATGTAAGGCTAATAGCGCCTTGCTAGGTCATAGCCATGGACTTAGCTGAAGGCTATTCTAACTGTCTCTCGGCAAATGAGAGAAAGGCTTCGTCAGTGTAGTCGCTAGCAAAGTCGTCGTACAACTGGGGTGAGTGCTATTCCGTAACTTGAGACCTGCCTTGTGGTGGCGCTCGGTCTGCGATCACACAGTGGCGACACGCGGGTCCGACATGTACTAAATGGACCGCGGCCGATTTAAGCTACCACCTAGCAAGCGTGGTGTCTGGCGGTGACACCACAGTAATCACAGGTGTTCGGCACCCATTTTGTCCAGTGGCCAAACCAGAGAGCCCAAAAAGTTGTGCCAGGCTGGAAGCATTGCGGTGCCAGTGCCATGGCCAGCAGATGGCCTGGTGTCGGCTGAAGAAGCTGCAGCAGAGTCCAGGGCTGACAACCGTGCAACAACTCTGCCAGATTCTTTATCACCAATGGGTGTGAACTTGTAAGAACTGAAGAACTGATCAAAAGCTACTTCCGGTGACACATCCCAAACGTATTTTTTCATCTGAGTCTTAAATGTTTTTGGTAGTTCTGCTTCCCTGTTCAATTGAGGGTGGAACAGAGAAAACGTGACATGGCAAACATTATTGTGTACAAAAATGTTAAAATTCCTGAGATATGAACTGGGGGCTGTTGTCTGTAAGTAATGTATACAGAAGACCTCCCGTTGCAAAAATTTGGACAGAGCTGAAATTGCTGCCCTGCAGAAATAGGCAGACAATGCACCACATACAGAAACTCAGAATAAGCATCAATTACAACAAACCAGTAGAAATTCAAAAAAGGTCCACAAAATCTACATGGATCCATTCCCAAGGCTGCTATTAATCTGGTCACGGTAACGTGGTGCATGGGAGCTGCCTGATGGGTGGCACATTGTGGGGAGGCTGCAGCAACTCGCACTGTTTCCCCATCATGTCTGCATGTTAATGCTTTTGTACGTGACACATCTCAGTGGTCCACCTGTAATAAACGCATAACCTCATGCTGAAGGGCAGATGGGACTTCAACCAAGAGAGTGGTGTCCTCTGTAGCCAACAGCAGCACTGTCCCAAACAGAAAGAAACTTTTGAAGTGCAAAATAATTTCTCAAAGGATCAGAAACGTGACCTGTATGTTAATCCATCCAGCTGTGTTCCACAAAAGAAACAACTTTACTTAAAACAGGATCCATGACTACTGTGGCTGCAGTTTTAGTGCTAGTAACAGGAAAACAATCAACAACATTTTGAGGTTCCACAACTAAATGAAAACAAATTAATTCCATTTGATCAAACTCTGGATCTGGACCAATTGCAAATGTGATAATGTGTCAGCATTTGCATGTTGCGCTGTAGGGATGTAATGTATCTTACAACTGTATCATGACAGGTAAAGAACCCCTGCTGTAAGCAATGTGCAGCTTTGTCTGGCAAGGATGTGGAAGCATTAAAAAGAGACACCACTGGTCTGTGGTCTGTGACCAGGTGAAACTTAGACCTGTATAGAAAAACATGAATTTTTTTAGAGCATACAGGATCATCAAAGCCTCTTCCTCTATCTGAGAATAACGTTATTGTGCTGAATTTGAGGATCTGGAAGCATATGCAGCGGAGTGTTGTGATCTGTCTGCATACTTATGAGCAAGAATGGCACCAATTCCAAACTGGAACACATCCGTGGCCAACACAAGATGCTAGCCTGGCTGAAAAGTGACCAAACAAGAGGCTGACTGCAGCTTAGATTTCAACAACTTGAATGCCCAGTCACAAACTAGGGACCAGTGAAAAGGAACATCTTTACGTAATAATGTAGGGAGTGGCTGTGCCACAGTAGCAGCATCCAGGAATAATTTGTGGTCATATGCAGTTTTGGCTAATAATTCTTGAGAGTCCTTGACAGCAATAGTATCCATATGCTGGGCTGAAGGTTTAATGCCATCACGTGGCACTTCAAAACTCAAATAAATAATATAGTGTTGAAAAAACTGTGTCTTGTCCAAATTTCACTTTTATCAGACTGTGAAGCAGAAAATAGAGTATGAAGGTTCTGCAAATGTTCTTTTGCAGAGGCACCAGGCACTACTGTGTCACCTAAATAGTTGATGCCCTCTGGAACTGATGCAATAAGTTGCTCTAAAAAGCACTGTAAAATAGCTGGTGTGCCTACCACACAAAAAGGCAAACACTGGTGTTTATAAAGTCCAAGTGGGGTATTGGTAACTAGAAGGTATTTGCATTCCTTGTCGAGCAGCAGCTGTAAATATACCTCTGCCAAGTCAATATTTCAAAAATAATGGTCCCCCAATCGTTTTGCTAACAGCTCGTCAGGATGTGGCAAAGGATAGCCATCAATTATTGACCGTACATTAATAGATTTTAAAAAATCACTGCAGAGGTATAATTTACCAGTAAGTAATTTGACTATCACCAATGGAGCTGATCATTCACTGGAAGAAATAGTCGAATAACATCAAGGGATTAAAGACAAACTAATTCTGCTTTTACTTGATCCCATAAAGTTATCAGTAGTGGGTGGGCCCAGAAAAAACAGGAGCTGGCAGACTGTTTCATCGTAATATGAGCTTGAAATTCTGTTGCGCAACCCAGGCCTGGAGAAAATAGAGAGGAAAATTTGGCACAGAGAGCATCTGACTATTGATATGAAGCTTGATCAGAAATCACATACACTTCATCATCGATGGACAATCCATACACTTTTAAAGTGTCCTAAACAAACAGATTTTCAGTGTTAGCATTGTCCACAATGAGGAATGTTAATGAAGAAACCACACCCTTGTTAGTCACAAGTGCAGAAAAATGTCCAAGAATGGGAATCTGTTGTTTGTTGTAACTCATGAGCCTCCATGACACTGGAGTCAGAGGAGGAGAACCCAAATCCACATAAGTCTGAGAATTCACCAATATTTTGTTAAACACACAAACTTCAGTATGTAACTTGCTTTGAGACACCGTCACTAGTGATGCACTGTTCACATCCATGTTCATTTCATCCTTGCTCAGGTTTGGAAAGGAGTTTACATACAGAAGCAATGTGTCCTTTCTTACGGCATCTATTACACATTACCCAGTGCTTGGCGCACACAGTCCATTTGTGTTGAATAAAGCAGCATGGGCATGAAGGCAGCGAAACATGAAGCTGTCACTGTTGTTATGTGGACTGTTGTTGTGAACGACGATTGCCTATATGATGCTGAGATGTCTTCTGGACTGCTACAATAGTGCCACCTACTTTCCCTTGCTAACTGACTGAAAGATGTGAGGGGTAAGATGAGCTGATTTCTAAAACTTTGCACCAGACTTCTGTTGACTACCTGTAGCCCATAAAATTTCATATGAATGAGCTATGTTCAATACTTCTGTAAGCATAGGATTTTCACACTGTAGAGCTCGCTCTTGAACTTCCCTGTCAGGAGCAAAGTGTATGATTGCATCACAAACCCTTTGGTCTGCATAGGATTCCTTTTGGCCATTGGTCACAAAATTACAACAATGGCTAAGTCTATGTACTTCTGCTGCCCATGCCCTGCATGACTGTCTGGGCCGCTTTTGGCAGTAGTAAAACTCCCCATGAGCAGCAATAATGTGAGTACGTGTATGGTGATAAGCAGAAAAAAACACACACACCTTATGAAAAGACTTGAAGGTTCTTGTAAGGGGGTGATCTGACACAGCAACAGATACACATAAGGTGAAATCCACAGCAAAAAAAGGCCCTTGTGCAAGTTTTCGTCTATTAGCCCAAATGTCTGGAAATGTTGCCACAGCATTTTTCATAAGCATCCCAGTCTTCTGGTGCATCATATATGCAGGCAATGATGGCAGATATGTTGTTGGTGGGCCTGCAGTGTCTACCAGTGTAGTCGTTAAACTAGAAATAGCAACTGTCAGTGCCTGCTGTTGCTCGGAAAATGGTTTTTTAGCACTGCCTCCATGGAAAGCAAACCCAAAGGACCAGTGACTGAAGTGAAACACATGGAGTTGAATTATGTACTCATTGCCAAAAAGTGTTCTAACCAAAGAACACTGTAATTTATTGATCTAACAGTACACACACATGGAATGCAAGATACACTACTATTAGCAATACACAAGTGGCTGGCAGAGCCTTGCGCTCCGGCCTATATAGTCATTATTCCCAACAGAGGGCACATCTGGCAGACTGCACACACAGCTGCATTTGTATTAGCAGGCCAGATGGTCTCTAGTAGCTGAATCAAGCTTAAACTTCACATGTGAACTATGAAGCAGTGCACGCACAAAAGTTGTACTTACAGCAATGAACCCCATGTCTAGTATGACAGACATCTGAGACACATTTCCATTCTCAATTCTAGTGTATATCTGAAAGTGAAGGGATTTAATGTGTGTACTCAAACGACACCAAGAAGGGGAAAACTGAGTAATGAAAGATCCTAGAAGTGAGGAGAGCATATGCAAAAGGTGTCATCTGAAGCTGAATCATTGCTGATGTCATAAATTTCAGTTTCATTACTCCTTATTGTTAGTATGCTAATGCAGTGGGGCTCTGCCTTATTGGAAAATGACTCCTGTTGTTCTTCCTTTGGTGTGAAGTTTTCCAGTACTGATGTCACGTGTTGAAGTATATGTGATGTGTGAGCGTTCACTTATGGGAAAAAGAGACATAGTCATATAGTTAACTGCATAAAAACCATTTAGCTTTATGATTAAAAATGTGATCACTCCAAGGTAAGGTACATGTGTATTGCTTACAATGAATCAATAGACAGTGTATGACTTCCCTGTAATGCCTGAAAAATATCATGGGATTAAAACTAATTTTTATATGTTCCTGCAGGAAGATCTTTATAAGCAAAATGTAAAAATTTATGACCAGCATATTTATTTCTTTTTCAGGTTGTGTAAGTTCATTCCCAATGAAGTTCTACACTGTCTAATCAAACTAATGTGACCACCTGTCAATGAATAAACACCTTTGGGAGCACGGGGAGAGTATCAGTGAGGTTCTAGAAGGTATTAACAGGGATTTGGAGCCATGCCAACCCCAGTGCTGTGGCCAGCTGCATTAGATTTATCAGTTGAGGATGCGTGGTGTGAACAGCCTGATCGAGGTGGTCCCACAGATTCTCAATTGGGTTTAAATCCTGGGATTTTGATGACCTGGAGAGTATGGTAAACTCATCCTGGTGCTCCTCAAACCACACATGTACACTGTGAGCTGCGTGGCATGTTTCATTGTGCTAATGGTAAATGCCATCTTGTCAAGGAAAAACAAACTGCTTTTAGGGGTGGAAATGGTCCCAAAGGATAGATGCATACTTGTGTTGGTGCATGTGCATCCCAGAATGATGAGATCACCTAGGGAATACCCTCCAACCTCAACCCTCCTGACGATTGTCGCAGATTGTTCGCTTACTGATGTTTCGTGGTATACATGACAGTGGCCATCTATCAGATGGAGCATAAAATGTGATTCATTTGAAGAGGCAAGGTCACCTGTCACCACTCAGTGGAATCCAGTTGTGGTACTGGTGTGCAAATTCCAACCTTCATCACTGATGAACAGCAGTCAGTGTGGGTGCAAGAACCAGGTGCCTGCTGTGGAGTCCCACACACAGCAACTTGAACTGAATAGTCATTGAGGAGACATTGTTGATAGCTCTTTGGTTCATCTGGATGGCCATGCATGTCTTTTTGCCCGTAAAAATCTCCACAGCTGCTGTGTACCCCTGTTATCGATGGTCTGTAGTGTACCACAGTTGCCTTTGGTTTTGAATAGTGCCCGTTTTCCAGGTGCAGTACACTTTAACCACAGCAGCATGCAAACATTTACAAACTTAGCCATTACATAAATGTTCCCACACTTGGCTGCAAGCCAGTGGTCATGCCCTTTTGGATGTCAGATAAATCACATCATTTCCACATTGCAACAACAACTGCACTGTTTTCCATGTCCCCTGACATGCTTCATATGCCCTCCTTTGCTAGTGCTGCTGCCTGTCATCCATGAGTGATTATTGCATGTTGACACACATGTGGTTACATTAATGTGACTGGACCATGTATTTTAAGATAGGTTTGGTAGATGAGGGAATAGGTTTTTTACTTTAGTAAATACATAATTGGATTTTGTCTTGTTAATTTGTTATTAAATTAAATTAAATTAACTATTAAATTAACTATTTGTATTAAATTAACTATTGTCTTTCTCTATGAACTGATTTGTATCTTTGTGTGTCAAGCAATTTAATGCCCGAAATTGCATTGTCTGTAAGATAAATGTTTGTGGATATGGTGATTTGTTATTAATTGGTGAAGCTTTGTGCAACCTGCGTACTTCTCATGACAAAATCATAAGTTGTATTATGGAGACTCTGTCTGAAGTTAATCTGTAACTTATTTCAGACAAAACCTAAATTCAGATTTCACGGATTCAGCTCTGGGATCCAGTGAGAAATCTCCACTTCCATATGGGAACTTCCAGCTGAGAGAATCAACAGTGCAGTCAATTCTGAATCACCCAAGATATGGACCTAAGTAAGATTATAATAAGCACATAATTTTGTAACTGTTCAATAAATTATAAAGCCACTTGTTAAACCACTGCCTTAAAAATATAGTTTCTTGTAATGCATCTGAATATCTTAGCACAAAATAATTACTGGTTCAGTTATACATTTATATGAATTAAGAGATTCATATCCTTTCTATATTAGAAGAATGTTACTGAGATACTCAGTTTGCGTGCTGAAAATTAAGGCTTCTGAATATTTTATATGAAATCTCTTAAAGCTTTTTAAATAAAATAAACTTTACTAACATTCTGCAACTTTATTCTTCATGTGTACATGTTTGTTTCTCAATATAGCCACCCTGGCAACTAACACATCTCTCCCACTGAGAAACAAGGATGTTAATACCATCCCTGTAGAATGTTTGACTTTGGTGACTGAGCTACAACCCCACCTCTGCTTGCACCACTTCCTCACTATCAATGTGAGTGTCTTGAAGGTGTTTTTTATGTTTTGGAAGCAGCTGAAAATTGGATGGGACCAAATTGTGACTGTATGGAGCATGGGTGGGCAACAGACAGCCTACAGGCCAAATCTGGCCCTCAATTGGTTTCAGTCCAGTCTGTGAAAGAACATCATTGGACAGAGAGAGATAGAGGGAGCAAGGTGCTCACATTGCACTCCACCCAGGACCTATTTTCATATATCCACCATTATGTTGTTCACATCTTCCCAGTTTGCATTGTGTATGATTCAGACAATATTTTTTAAGTTCAAGCAATTTAGGATTTTAAACTGAACCAAGAAATGATAGCTTAATTTATTTAGTGTTACAGAAACAATGCATACATTTGTGATAGTCATCAAAAGTATTTTTGGGCAAGTGTTTAAAAAATGCTTGCTTATAGTGTTTCTGAATATTAACATACTAAATTTCAGACACTTGAGTGACCTCATGTCATCAGAAATAGTCAAGTTAATATTAATTGCTTATCGACTGGGATTGCCTATCTCTGCCGTATTTTGTTTTTCTGTTCTTTCTTGTATTAACATAAGTAAATAATTCTTGTCCATTGTGGATGTATTAGAAGACTGCAACTGTTGTAACTGAAGGTAATTTATAATGAAGTAGCTGTAATCACTTGCTTTGATAGTTGTTTATTTGTCCATGATGACGTCTCAAGATGTTTTGAACCCCATATCAGAGGTTTACATTTATTTGCATGTTGTGAGCATAGTTTCTTTATTAATGGTATTACAGAATTTTGGAATGGAAGTTTTTAAGACAGATGTTGTAAAATGTCATAACTAAAGAAATGATGTACACAACACATAAATAAATGTAAACATCTGAAGATGGAGTCAACATGAATGTACTCTCAAAAACGCGATTTTCAAGGCCTATTTGTTGGGGTGACGTGTCAGGAAAGAGGTGTCATTCATGTCAATTGGTTACCCCATAAACATTAACATTATGGGCATTATGGGTAAGATAGATACTGCCTATAGGAAAATTAAAGAGACCTTTGGAGAAAAGAGAACCACTTGTATGAATATGAAGAGCTCAGATGG
This sequence comes from Schistocerca americana, assembly GCF_021461395.2. Classification (NCBI taxonomy): domain Eukaryota; kingdom Metazoa; phylum Arthropoda; class Insecta; order Orthoptera; family Acrididae; genus Schistocerca; species Schistocerca americana. The sequence goes on from NC_060130.1 coordinate 229,078,938, forward strand.
AAACACAGTTCTAAGCAAAGAAGGGAAAGCAGAAAGGTGGAAGGAGTATATAGAGGGTCTATACAAGGGCAATGTACTTGAGGGCAATATTATGGAAGTGGAAGAGGATGTAGATGAAGATGAAATGGGAGATATGGTACTGCGTGAAGAGTTTGACAGAGCACTGAAAGACCTGAGTCGAAACAAGGCCCCGGGAGTAGACAACATTCCATTGGAACTACTGACGGCCTTGGGAGAGCCAGTCCTGACAAAACTCTACTATCTGGTGAGCAAGATGTATGAGACAGGCGAAATACCCTCAGACTTCAAGAATAATATAATAATTCCAATCCCAAAGAAAGCAGGTGTTGACAAATGTGAAAATTACCGAACTATCACTTTAATAAGTCACAGCTGCAAAATAGTAACGCAAATTCTTTACAGACAAATGGAAAAACTGGTAGAAGCCGACCTCGGTGAAGATCAGTTTGGATTCCGCAGAAATGTTGGAACACGTGAGGCAATACTGACCCTACGACTTATCTTAGAAAATAGATTAAGGAAAGGCAAACCTACATTTCTAGCATTTGTGGACTTAGAGAAAGCTTTTGACAATGTTGACTGGAATACTCTATTTCAAATTCTAAAGGTGGCAGGGGTAAAATACAGGGAGCGAAAGGCTATTTACAATTTGTACAGAAACCAGATGGCAGTTATAAGAGTCGAAGGGCATGAAAGGGAAGCAGCAGTTGGGAAGGGAGTGAGACAGGGTTGTAGCCTCTCCCTGATGTTATTCAATCTGTATATTGAGCAAGCAGTAAAGGAAACAAAAGAAAAATTCGGAGTAGGTATTAAAGTCCATGGAGAAGAAATAAAAACATTGAGGTTTGCCGATGACATTGTAATTCTGTCAGAGACAGCAAAGGACTTGGAAGAGAAGTTGAACGGAATGGACAGTGTCTTGAAAGGAGGATATAAGATGAAAATCAACAAAAGCAAAACGAGGATAATGGAATGTAGTCGAATTAAGTTGGGTGATGCTGAGGGAATTAGATTAAGAAATGAGACACTTAAAGTAGTAAAGGAGTTTTGCTATTTGGGGAGCAAAATAACTGATGATGGTCGAAGTAGAGAGGATATAAAATGTAGACTGACAATGGCAAGGGAAGCGTTTCTGAAGAAGAAAAATTTGTTAACATTGAGTATAGATTTAAGTGTCAGGATGTCGTTTCTGAAAGTATTTGTATGGAGTGTAGCCATGTATGGAAGTGAAACGTGGACGATAAATAGTTTGGACAAGAAGAGAATAGAAGCTTTCAAAATGTGGTGCTACAGAAGAATGCTGAAGATAAGATGGGTAGATCACATAACTAATGAGGAGGTATTGAATAGAATAGGGGAGAAGAGGAGTTTGTGGCACAACTTGACAAGAAGAAGGGACCGGTTGGTAGGACATGTTCTGAGGCATCAAGGGATCACAAATTTAGCATTGGAGGGCAGCGTAGAGGGTAAAAATCGTAGAGGGAGACCAAGAGATGAATACACTAAGCAGATTCAGAAGGATGTAGGTTGCAGTAAGTACTGGGAGATGAAGAAGCTTGCACAGGATAGAGTAGCATGGAGAGCTGCATCAAACCAGTCTCAGGACTGAAGACAACAACAACAACAACAACAACAGTTTTGAATTATTCGCTAGGAGCGTTGGTGTCATGTCACATGATGAGCTGGTCCACAAGTTTAAGGCAGTATGTGAATCAGGCCCGCAAGTCAGCAGAGGTTGCCCACACCTGGTGTAGAGGATGATCAATGACAGTGAACCCAAAGTATTGGATTGTTGCAAATGTTGCAGCACTTCAGTGTGGTGTGGCATTATGTTGAAGGAGAGAGTATTCTATGTGGGGAAGAACTCTTTGAATTCACACTTTCAGTTTTCTGAGCTTCTCACAGTACCTTGCAGAGTTTATAGTGGTGCCTGTAGGCATGAATTCCAAATGCACCAACCTCGAACATCATGGAATGCTCTGAGTGTGACTTTGGCTGCTGATGTCATGGTCCTGACCTTCTGTGGCAGAACTCCATTGATGCTTTCTTTTTTTCAGGGTCAAAATTGTGAACCCAGCTTTCATCACATGTCACCTGTTAAGGAACCCATTGCCCTTATGCTTAAAATGCAAAAGAAATTGTTGACAGGTGCCCAGTCTTCTATGTTTCGTGTCAGGCATGATCATTTGAGCCACCTACTATGCACACAGTTTTTTGTACCACTGTTCTGCAATGATGGCCTGCCTACATTCTTGTGATATGCTATACTTACCTGAGAGTTGTGTCTGTGTTATCCAACAATTTTCTCTTATGAATTCATCAACCCAGTTCCAATGAGTCTCATTGGTTGCTGCATGTGGTCATCCAAACCAAGCTATGTCACACCATTTCCTTCATTACTAACATGAACAACGGAACATTGCACGTTACTGAACTCAGTACTGTCATCACCGTACACAACTTTCATTCTTCTATGGATTTCAATTGTAGGCACATTTTCTGCAGTTAGAAACTCAATTACAGCACACTGTAGTGCTTAAGGGTTGCAACTTGTCTCAGCGAAGCAGGAAAGTTGACCAAGTAATTTGCATGACATGTAACGCTTCAACTGATATTGAGAACAGAATAAAAAATTTGGAGGCATTGATTTTCAGCATGCCCTTGTATTTCACAAATATTATATAAAGTTTTTTATTTAAACTGTGCACAGAAGGTAACTAGTGTTGTTTCCACCCATTCAACTGCTAAATCAGCTTTCTTTATTTTCTGTAGCACAAAGAAGGGGTCCTCTGTCTGAAAAGCATGAAATCTGTCATAGAAGTAACTAAGTAAAGACAGATAATTTAATCAGTTTTGTTGCCAAGAAATCAAAACTAGTAAAAAATTGTGTATTCACTTGAATGACTAATGTAGATTCCATAGAAATGTCTGCTTTTCATTTTTGAGTGTTCTGTGTGAATGTCTTCTCACTACTGGAGTATCATCTTAGCTAGGGATTTTTCTCTGGTTGTAGTGGACTGGAACAGTTAAGTTTTTAAGGATAATTTAATTTTATTGAAATTAGTCCATTTGATCCAAACAAATTTCTCATGATCATCTTTCTATAACTTTCTGCATTCAAAAATCAGTTTAAATTACAAATAAAACTCCAGTGCCCTTTTCATCTTGCCATTTATGTGAAACTTTGTGTGTGATAATCCTTCCTTAAACTTCCATAACTAATGGTAGTCAGGTATAATCTGGTCTTGTCTGTGATACTATTGACTTTTGAGTCCAGTTTTCAAGTTTTTAAATCAGTGTGGCTTTTATGCCTGTTAACAGCATACTTTAGATCCTCTTTCATCATGGTACTGTTAACTCACCCTCCTTTCTTTTATCATATTCAATAATTGAATAATGATCTTTGAATGTTGAAATTAATCCTTCATTAGAAACCAGTATATGTTATTTTCTGGAACCAGAGAATATGTATTCATATTGCATGGATTTCATTTCAGAGTCTGAATCATCATTATGAATCCATGTTTCTCCTTCCAGTCTCCCGCCTTGAAACAGTTCATGCAAATCATATGTGTGTCAACTTATTGCATCACCCAGCTGTCTTGGTAGACAACAAACACAGAGAGAGAGGGAGGCAGAGAGAGAGAGAGAGAGAGAGAGAGAGAGAGAGAGAGAGAGAGAGAAAAATATGACAATATGTAGTGTATGGTCCAATTAGTCTTCATTATATTAACAACAGTGGTATCAGAATAACCCTGTTCTAGAAAATAAAAGTTTTTAAATGTGTGGTGTTTCTGTGTGTGATTATTTTCAATAAATAATCCCTTTGTTCATCATTAGAATTTGTTTCTTTGTTAGTCCTTCATATGGGACCACCATCACCACCACAACAATCACAACATTTTTAAAAATATTAGAGTAAATGGAACATGTAATAATTTAGAAATAAAATGAATAAATGATATTTGGTGGTGATGGTGGTTCCTTTTCAATGCTGTTATTAACTGGATGATGAAGGTAGATGGCTGCTCAAAGAAAAATGAAGTGATGAAACTGCACAAAAGATGTGTTGATATAGGGTACGGAGAGTATAGTATTATGTCAAAGATGTATGTGATGTCACAGATGCAGACATGATAGGATAGAGAATGCGAATAAGTTATTAGGTTTGCAGAATGATTCAGAGTTGGTTAATAAGGTTTTGGTAGGAACTGAACCATGTTGTAGTTGCAGTATCTGAGAACTGGAATCTGTTGAAATTGCATTGTGATAGTGTGAAAAGAATGTATAAGTGTTGGATTAAGCTAGACATATTGGTGTCGACAAGGCAGAACACCGTAATTAGAAGTTAAAAGGGAACTGAAAGAGTTGTTGATATCAGATGTATGGGATGAGACGGATATGAATAGATGTTGTCTAGTGCTGGGTAATTTTAAACAATGCTAGATCATTAATTTTGGTCAGTATAGCTAAATGAGATATAACCTTTAGAGATGAAGCACAAGCTTGTGTTAATGAAGGGTGAAGAAGGAAATCGACTGTGCATTTTAAAACAGACAATCCTGGCATTTCCATTGGGCAATTTAGGGAACTCAAGGCAAACCTAAATCTGCATAACCAGACAAGAATTGAAACATTGTCTTCAGAAATGTGAGACCAGTGTGCTACTGTACTACATCGATTGCTTGTTGTTCAAGGGTGAGATATGGAACACTGTGTTTTCCATGTAATGTTTGTTTTTATTTGTCCGTAAGTTGTAAACCATGGAAACATATCTTACTGATTACCTGCAAATATACTGAATCTTAATCATTTCAGGTCTGCTCTTGGAGCAAATATGTACACGTACCTGAAATTTGGACTGCCACGTGTTTTTCCTCCATCAAGAGGACCACGTGATGGCTCGAGTGGCTACGATTCCAGTGATGATGGGTCCCCAAATCCACATCATCATGGACGGTATATGCGCTCACGAAGTGACCCGGATTTCAGAAACCATTTTATGCACAAGTCATACACTGGCGTAAGCTTTCTATCCTTTTCTTGCTTAATGTTGGAAATTAATATGAAAAAGAGGAAATAATCCAGCAATGCCCATTATGCTTCAAAAGTACCTTCCAGGAGGTGTAGATATAGCTGCACAAAATTTTAAAAAGTGAATACAGAAAATTGTAATAGATTAATTTCTTGTTAAAATGATTGATATTTCAGAATGTAAAATGGCTGAAAGACTTATTCTCCATTTGACAGCAAATTTCATTCTAATATTTAAGTATCCAGATCGAGTGACTGTAATGTTAATAGATTGGAAGGAAAGACTAATGAAACCTTACTTTCTACAGGCTTACTGTAAAATTATTGGTGAAGTTGTGTGTAGATGTTCAGGTGACACAATAACTTCTGGAGGATCAATGATAATAGTGATAGTAGTTGCAGTAGTAGTAGTAGTAGTAGTAGTAGTAGTAGTTAAAATATTGTGGTTGTATTTTTATGTGCTCATGGTTGCCTGATTGTAGTTTGTATGTTCAATAACAATAAAACTAATAGGTGTAGGGTTGCTTGTTATTGAATATAACTTGAAACGAATAGCTTTGTAAGTGAAAAATGTCAGTGGGGGGCAGTGTTGCCACCCAGTATGGAGAATACCACATAATCAATTCCAGTATTGTTTGAGCAGCTGACTCAAGTAGGTGCACAGAGAGAGAGAGAGAGAGAGAGAGAGAGAGAGAGAGAGAGAGAATGTCATCCACATGTCCATTTGATTGAAATAAGTCAGTCCATGTTTTACTCTTTCCCTTCCAAATGAAGAGACACTTACATAAAGCTTTTGGCCTCAGCCTTCATCAGTAAAAGAGAGACACATCATTCATACAGACAAGCCAGCACACCTCATGCACACATGATCACCAACTCCAGCATCTTGGGCTGGAATGCAACTATCACATGAGATGCAAGCAGCAATTGCAGAGGGGAGGGGGGGGGGGGGGGGAAGGATAGTAATGTACAGGTGGGAGAGAGAGACAAGCGTTGTCTGGTGGAGTGTGCAGGGACTAGAATACCAACAGGTGCAGTGTTAGGAGATTGTGTGCCAGAGAGGTGGGGAAAAAAGGAACAAGAAAAGAAGAGGAGCGGGGGAAGACGGGTGGATGTTGTAAAGATAACTTACATCTGTATAGTTCAGAAAAGCTGGGGTGGAGGGAAGGACCCAGATGGCTTGGGTTGTAAAGCACCCATTGAAATCAAGTGTATTATGTCCAGCTGCATGTTGTGCCACAAGGTGGTCTACTTTGTTCTTGGCCACAGTTTTGCAGTGGCTGTCCATCCTAGGGGACAGCTGGTTGGTAGTCATACCAATATAAAAAGTTGTGCAATGACTGCGGCAGAGCTGGTAAATGACATGGCTGCTTTCACAGGTGGCCCGGCCCCAGGTGGGGTAGGTTAAACCTGTGGCAGGACTGGAATAGGAAGTGCTGGGTGGGTGTATTGGGCAGGTTCTGCACCTAGGTCTTCCACAGAGATATGATCCTTGTGGCAAGGGGTTGGGACTGGGAGTGACATAGGGGTGAACTACATGTTGTGGAGGGATGGGAAGCATCTCGGGTAGGATGTCCCTCATTTCAGGGCATGATGATAGGAACTCAAAGCCATGGCAAAAGATGTGGTTCAGTTGTTCCAGTCCAGGGTGGTACTGAATGATGAAGGGGACAATCCTTTGTCACTGGTTCTTGGGAGTGCAGGGAGGATTGGGGGTGTGAGGGGAAATGGCACGGGAGATCTGTTTGTGGACTAGGTCTGGAGGATAGTACCTGTGTGTGAAGACCTTTATGAGACCCCCAGCATACTGAGCAAGTGAGTTTGTGTCACTGCAAATATGCTGTTCCCAGGTGCCCAGGCTGTATGGGAGGGATTTTTTGGTGTTAAAGGGATGACAGCTGTCAAAATGCATGTACTGTTGGTAGTTGTTGAGTTTAATGTGGACAGAGGTGCAGATGGAGCCATCAGAGAGAAAGTGTTCAACGTCTAGGTAGGTGGCATGTTGGGTTGAGGAGGACTACATGAAACACCATCTGGATCCTTCCCTCCACTCCAGCTTTTCTGAACTGTACAGATGGAAGTTATCCTTACAACACATTCTCCACTCCTGTAATCATCCAAGCCTCAACCTACAGTAACATACTGTCCACACACCCTCCACCCAACAGTTTCCACCTGGAGTTTCCATTGTTTAATTTTGTAGAAACCACACGATGTTTTGCATAATTGTCCACGGGGTGGGGCGGAGGGTGGGTGTGACTCAGTACAGAGTTTTTATTGATTACAGAATTCTCATACTCGTCCAGCAGTATTTTCCTGTGATTCCATTAGGTCTGTTGTTTAGCCAGCTGTAGCATAATGTGACTGATTGCAGTAATGCAATATGATGGTTTTAACAACTGCTGAATAACTTAGATTTATTTGGCAGTTTTAGAGTTCAGACACTAATCAAAGCTGATTTGGATGCAAATGAACTTAACTATCAATGATTAATATTCAGTTAAAACAGTTCATGCATAATTTGATTCACTATTACTGGTTTCACAAATCAGACACAAGCATTTGTGGAAATTATGGTGTTCAAAAACAACACCAGAAAATGTTTGTCACTAAAAGTCAACTCACAATACAACAGCTCACAATCATCACCTTGGTGGCAACACTCCCTCGTTAAAAGCACAACTCATTTCCACAGCCAAACATGAAGTGGCATGTGTTTATTCAGTAATGGTTTTTGTTAGCTCATTGGTCAGAGATATAATCAGAGCACAGCTAAGGAAGTTGACTGTGAGTGGCTTTGTTGTGGGATGACATTTACTAATTAACTTTATCTAATTTTCTTTCTGAATACTGTAATTTCCACCAGTCTGATAATGCTCTCACCTGATGGGCAAAACTGATAATAGTGCACCAAATTATGTGCAGCCTATGGCTGTTTTATCTGAATATTAGTTATAATGGTTGCTGTGATCCTAGCAGGAGATGCCTGTGTTTGCTAGTGACCAAGGATTGTTACCAGAAATTTGCCTGTGACAAAATTTTGATCATACATTTGAAGTATATCAGGAAAATACTAATTAGAATGTTTGCAAAAATGTGATTGGCCTTGCTGCCACAGAGTAATTGTTAGATATGTCAGAACAGCTTTATCCCTTGTTCTTTGATCTTGAGGCGGGTACAGTAGATTTCTGCATTGATTTCAGTACATTGAGCACAAAAGTGCTAAATCAAGATTTAGACTTACTGTTTTTCAAACTGGTAATGAGGGCCCATCATTTTCAGTCACACATGTTTTTAGTGAATCAGAGAAAAAATGTAATTGTTGTTTGGGTTCTTTTGTTTCAGAAGCACTGCCAAGCAAAACTACATAAATTTCATATGATTGGTTAACAAATTCTTAAAAATTGTTATTCAGATGTTTGTTGTCTTTTCCTTCCTTATTTTTGTTATATCTGTGCAGATTCAATGACTAATCCATCTCTGGATAACAGAGTGTCAAATGAAAATAAGAACCTGTTTATATTCAGTCAGAATAATGTGCAGCTGTGTTCTGTATTCTTGACTCTATTGCTGTAGCTTTGCCTTACATTATTTTACCACATATTTCTTTATGTGTTTAGCATGGACCATGGCCAGGATTACCTCCTGGTGCAGGAAGAGCAGAGGATTTTCGACTTCGTAGTACAAGTAGTGAAGCTAATTTGATGTCACATGAGGCACATATCCGTCACCATACTCATCGCCGAAGTATGCATGAACACAGTATGCCTTTTGACATTGAGCGATCCCCGTAAGTGGTTTCTGTTTGTAGTCCATTGTTTATAAATATGTGGTTGTATAAAACTAAAAGAAACTGTTGTATCTGGTGGACCCCTCTTATCCTAGAATCTGGTGATCCACTCTTTCTTTTTAATCTTTCCCAACATATCCAACTCTACTTCCTAAGGAAGGAACTAATAGTTCCAAAAGCTAGGATAGTGTCACGTACTTTTATATCTTTCTATCAGCAGTACTAAACATTTACCTCCTGAAGGTAAACATCGACTTGCAATTCTATCGCATAATTTTTAATTTTCATGAATGAGTTTTCCATTTGGACAATATTGTTAGTCATGATTACAAAGGAGGAGAGTTTAATTGTCCATAAACTATAGCAGCATGCACAATACAACCTTAAAAGCTTTCTAACCTATTAATCTCATACTACCACATTGGAATACCACCATCTGCTATTACAATTACAACCTCCGACTCACCTTCCCATGAAACTCTTACACTCACAAAACACTGACGTACTCTCAGACACTTACTCCACTCACTCAACTGAACCCAGAATTAAAAAAGAGTGCTGGGTCATTGGGGATGATAATTTATCTAAAGATCTGCTATAAAATATGAAACGTACATGTCCATTCCTTATTGACGAGGTGAATGCAAAATTTGAGTGATTAGAACTATTTTTCAGTACTGTTGTTACTTAGGTTTGCAATATCCATCTTTTCAATTATATAAAAATTACACGATGACAATATGTCACAATTTACACATTAAAGAAACAACTGAAAATAACATGTAACATTTTGGCTGTCTTCATTTTATATCCTGTAGCATAACTAAGTGTCCTGACACCCTTTATCATAACATTTAGAACTGTAAGGTATTATATACATTTGTTAGAATTGCATGCAATATCTTGTTCTATAGCTCAGCTACAATAGTTGAAAAGGCTTTTTAGTATGGCCTTTATTCAGAGGCAAATACACTTCTGTTAACATTTTACACATCTGGACTATTTGTTCTAAGTATATTATTAGAAGTGTATCACAAGACATACTGATGTGATGGTACCATACTGACAATGCTGTTCATTCCCAAAAAAATTAAATAAATCCTTGACCTGCAGTTGAAACTCTGTTTGATCCAGCAGAATGAATTGTTTACACAGTGGTCGTAGAAGATACAACAGGGTACAGTCACAATGATGGTGTAATAATTCTGCCAACGACATCCCATCATGTGGCAAGGAGTGTTAAGAGGAAAGAAAAATCTTTAAGGCTTTCTCCCATGTGTGGGCGTGACAGAGATTTTCCATGTGACTTTTAAACATTTGAATGAACCATTCAGCTTCACAGATGATGAAAAGGAGCAGTTGTGACATGGTGTATGCCATTGTCAGTGCAAAACTGTTGAAAATCAGCTGACGTGAGCTGTGGTCCGTTGCGATGGAATGGACTGATGCTCCACAGAAGCATTGCAATGAGAGGTCATTTGCTGAATTTGGGTGTCCATCCACTGCCAACTACAATGACTTTGGGTGAGTTGCTTTGTGGGAACTACTTCCCAGTGACCGTAGTGCAACAAAGACAAAACTTCCTACTCTAGGGAGTGACTAATCACAACCTAAGCATCGTTATTCTCTGTAGGTAGCAACAGAACACCTAATCACCTGGATAGCACATGACGATGCAAAAAGTAGTGATGTGCCAGTGGCTTAGGAATTTCTTTCAAACTACTTGCTACCCATGGTAACATATCGCAAAACTGTCCGAAGAGCTGGGTCAGAAGCAGTTGCTCCAGTTGCCCTATAAGACAATGCAAACTTTTGGAGAATTTCAGAATCCTGAGTGTCAATTTGATATCATGATTCCTCAGATGAAACAAACATTCTGTGTGTACTGATCGGTAACCAAAACAAGTAGTCAGTATTTGGATGTTGTGCAGTCGGCCTGTACAACAACTTGTATTAATAATTAGACAGTAAAAGATCCCAATATTGCAATTTTTGTGCTATCCATGGTGAAACAAGCTTGCAAGTATTGAACAAAGCAGTTAGAGGTCAATAATCCATAATAAAATAGAACTTTCAACCATACAAGTGTTGATGGAACTTGGTAATACCATAGACAATGGTGAGGACCTCTTTTTTCAAGTTGACCATAATTGCACAGCACTTTGTTGAGAGTTTTCAAGGAAGAGGCAATGGCCCAATTGGATGAACCAATTCTATGGGAGAGCTCAGCTCCTATCCTGTAACAAGATGCATGCACAGCTAACACAACAGGCTTAGCTGGATCAGAATTAGACAATAACAACTTTACAAAGCATCCCTTGAGTCCTGAAGTGCACCTGACATTCTTGGGACCACACAAAGGGAACACATTTCCAGTGCAGCAGCTTCAGTAGAGCAGCAATTTGTGCAGTGTTAGCAATGAACTTAATGTAACATGTTAATTTCCCCATGGTGGTCTGTATCAGCTTGAACAAATCAAATAAGTTTAAACCAAAAATGTTCACACTGTTTCTAGAACATATTATATAGAATGAAATACACTTTGTAACACCACAAAAAGTTTCTGGCAAACATTACATGCCAATTACTGGCATTTCATGTTTGTTAAATGCAGACAAAAGTTGGCTTCTGTAGCTGTGGGCTAATTGTTGTATCATAGGTGTCTTTATTAAGAAGGTAAATAAAATTTAGTTGTCTTATTAGCCATATCTAATGGGGCAAAAGGTTTGTTCTTCTGTTCAGGGACTACAGCAGAAGGTTTCCATGAAGGGGAAAACTGGGACTTCATTTGTGCTTGCCATACTGGCTAGACTGTGTCAATGCTGAACATGGCATAACATCACTATAATTTTGGCCACAAGAACAGTTGCACTGGCAATGTCGTGTTAGCCTTTTAAGTTCAGCAATCCTCTGTTGTAATGACTGTTCATGCCATACCTTTAACACTGTATGTGGAGAAGTGGGCTTCCAGTTGAGCACAAAATACTGACCACTCTTTTTCCTTGCAGTTAAACTGGCAAAACTTGGGTGTAGTGTGCCTGCTGTGGTGCTGCTTGTTGCATCAGTTACTTGTCATATGTTGAATACTGAGCAGCAGTCGTTCATTCTGCTGTGCCTGAAACTAAACAGCTTTATTTAGTGACAGTTCATGTGGGGTTCAGACCTGGTTAAACACGTATACTAAAGATAATACACCAAATTTATTTTTGCTGTTACTCGTGGAACAGGAAGTACATCCACTCAGGCAAGTGAGGGCAGAAGTCTGTTCACAGTAATCATTGCCAGGTTCATACACGGTGGATGAGAAAAGACATGTGAACACATGTGAGAACATACTCAGTGCCATTTTTATGTATATCATAGCAAACCTAGATGACAGTCCAAAAGGTTTGACTTGTGGAGGAGGACAAGTGGATGCTACAACACATATAGGATATTAGTTTAATTTCAATAAAACTCTTTAATACAGAATACTTAACTTTGGCTACATCCATACCCATACTGCTTCACAACACCATGATAACTGTTTATTAATCTGAATAGTGGTGAATGACAGTAAAATATTATTACATTACATTTTAACTATGAACTTTGGTATACATTTCTGACTAATGACACTACCTCACTCCTAGATTTGAATGGTGATGATGGTTGCTAGACTGGGCTATCAAAGAGTGAGACAAGCAATGCTATGCTCTGACATAAGTAGACTTCCAGGAGCAGCAGTGTATCAAACCTTGTGAATGAGGAAACAATGCCTCACCAGATGAGAATGATTATCTGCTGCATGTGCCAATGACAAGTTTTAATATGTCATTGGCAGTAGGTCATGCCATTACAGTTGTACATGCAAATTCAGTTTTCTACTTGGGTACACTAAACAGCACTGTGACTCCATTTATAACTGACCTATCCTCTCTGAGTGCAACTGTTCTAAAGATCTGATAACTGACTAATACAAGATTCAGCTCATTTTTATACATTAGTTTCTTTTGTTACTCCAGTCTGGTATTGTTTCAAACTCTGCTGTAAAATACTCATAACATGATCTACATTTTGACAAGTGTTGCATATCCTTTGTAATGATAGCATTAACTACTTTCCTATTTTAAGCTAAAGTGGAAAAATCTCCATATTCTTCATTGTTGATGCTACCCTGGCAAGACAGAAAGGATAACAAAAAGATATTTCCCTAAAAATATTTCTGACTGAATGAGAGGTTTTTTGTGTCAGAAACTTAGCGCAATATATACAAAACTGTTTTTAAAATAAATAACAGTTAATAATTTAATGGAGGAGACCTTGAAAGTGAAATGAAATATTGGTATTGGTCATCGATATTTAAAATCCAATCAGGTGAAAACTCAGTCGCATTTTGAAGTGAAGATATGGAGTTTATATTATTTTCATTTATGTAATACTTGTAGTATTTTATGGTCTTCATTTATCACTGTTATAAATATGCTGCTGCTACTCATTCCCTACATGTATTGTTCAATGTTTTTTGGGTGTCAGGGTGACAGGAGGAAGCCAACTTGGAGTTCATCAAAGACCATCAAAGGCAGGATCTCACATATCACTGCCAGTGAGCCGCCACAGTCACTCTCATCCTCCACATCCCCACATGCATCCTGCACACAGGGATGGGCGCACTATGAGTTCTCGTCTTGGTCCTGTTTCAGAGAGTGCTTACATCCCAAGAGAGTCATACTGTGTACCTTTGCCAGAAAATATTGAACTTGGAGCTTACTCAAAATACCCACATCTGCAGGTACAGTCGTTTCCTTCAAGTTCATGCAATCTTATGATTATTTGATTTCTAATATCAGTACATACGAATGATTTGACACAAGTAATTGCTTTGTGAAAGCATAAAATTTGTTATACTATGTAAATGTTCAGTGTTATCACATATTGCAATAACTGCTTTAATAATATTCATATATGTGTAACAACAACAAAATGACAACATCAACAACAATGATGATAATAGTTATAATAATAATAACAATAACAACGATGACAACACAGACATGAGTACTTAGTCTGGCCGCCAAGGCCAGCAGCCTCGGCAGCCAGGGACAGTGGTCATGTTTGTGTGAGTTGGATTTGTGTGAATGTGTGTGTGTATGTTATGTAGTTTGAGAGAAGACCTGTTGGCTGAAACTTTACTTGTTAACAGTCTTTTTGTTGTCACTATCTGCACATTAACATCTCTGCTGTATGATGAGTAGCAGTCTATCTTTTTCATAAAATTGTCATTAATATAATTACTTGTAATTTCTTTCTTTCTGTTGACACTCTTTTTCCATTTCTTCCCAAAATTTTTTCACTGTCTGTTCGAGTTGTCTTTCTGTTCCTTTGTAAAGGTTCCTCTGCATTCACTTTTTTGTATGTCTTGAAATACCAGAAAGTATTTAATTTTGTTGTGAATATTTCTATGTTTCGATTGTCTTCACATAATATTCATCTCTTCTACCATCAATCAATTTATTTTTGTTGTAGGAAACAGAGAAATTTGTTTGCTTTGTCTGTACTCTCTTATTCTTTTCTCATTTGCTAAAGTCATAGCAGTCTCTTCCAGACTGAGCCAGTTTTGCGATATTTCTGTATAATTTTGTTGCTGCTTATTTTGTGGTTGTCATTTACTTCTGTTTTTTATTCCAGAATTTTTCAAACAATTTTTCTCCATTTATCTGTTTTCAGTGCCACAATGCATTCAGCTGCCTACAGTGTATGAGGTTTTATAAGCACATAGTGTCGAATTTTGGCATTTATTGACATTTATTTTATTATTGTATATTTTCTCACAGAGTTGATTTGGCACTCAAGCTTTCTGTCTTCATCATGTTACTATATTTATTTGAAACACATATCTGTGGTATTTTAATTTCTGGGGTTCATTGATGACCAAAAACCAGTATTTTTGCCGTGATAAAGGTCACTGGAGTAGTAGCCAAAATATTAGTTCTGCAATTTACAATATGATGCATCCACTACCGAGAAGAAGTTTATGCACTGACTTTGGCTGTGAAAGCCCACATCAGCTTTTAGTGATTTAGATGCCACCAAAATGTTGGTCATGATTTGTTAGTTTGGTTTTTTATGTCGGGACTTTAAGATCTGTTTCCTCTCCAATTTTTTCCCAAAATATTTATTGGAGTAGTGGTTGAATAAATGTCCTTAGAAAAACCAGCTAGGTTTTCAGTAAAAACCAGGCACTTAATCCTGACACTGTTGTTTTGTTCCCCAGTTTGATTCAGCTGTTTATTCCAATTTATTGTAGTGTCCTTTCCACTCCTGGATAATATTTATGAGGCAACAGTTAAGCGGCATGGGTGACAGTTTGACTCCTTGTCAAAGTCATGTTTCCATTTCAAATAATCATGGTATTTTGCCAACAACCTGACTTGGGACTTAGTATTTATGATGGACTCTTTGATGCAGTTTGCATTTCTAAAATACTTCATATTCACTGAGTGAGGAGAACAGAGTTGATCTATCCATAGAACTGTCTGTAAAAGTAGTGATTTAGTCTTCTTTTCTCATCATGAAAATTATTATTTTTATTTTACAATAGTAACAATAAAGTCACTATTCTTATTTTTAATTTAGTGGATGGTATGTAAACAAAATAGATATTAGTATGACATAGTTCCTGATAAATTCCAAGCACTATTAGTATGCTATGCATGCATTTAGTGAGTATGATATTAAACAGAGTTCAATTAAGGCAGTAGTTAAAACAATACATTTCTAAATCATAGCACTGTGTAACCTGTTTATAGCAGTCCCAGTAAGCCATTGCAGCAGTCAGAGTCCACTGGTAGAGGCAGCTGGATAACAGCAACTGAAGAAGAGGCTATTGCCGAGTGGTCGTATATTTGCACACTACAGAAATTCACATGACTAACAGGCGATATCAGCAGCCACATGCCGTAGGTGTCCTGGCCAGACATGGACAACGTTACACATATTGACATGCCCATATCTTCAATTTGTGTGTCTGTGAGGTTACTGAATCCTTCACCCCCTTGACCCAGTATATAGGCCCAGTATCTGCCAGACCAGTGTGTGAGAGGACAATGTGATGGAACAGCTGGGTGATATCAAGATGGAAGACTCCTGGAAGATGTCTGCGGCCACTGGCAATGATGGTGCCGGATCCAAAGTGTCTCCTGTAGATTAGCCACAGAGACTCATGGCAATGGAAGCACCCCTGGGGGATGTGGCGAGTCTGGTGATTTTGGTGATTTAACTGTTGGTGAAGTCGAATCAACATCCATCGGTGTGCCCCACAGCTCATGACAGGGGAGGACCAGGTAGCCATCCTCTGTGACCCAGGATTAAATTGTGCTACATGTGGCTACTGACTAGGGTGCCACAACTGGAGATGGTTGTGGTGCTAGTGCAGTATCTCTAATGTTGTAGCCATCAATACTGGCACCCCTGCTGTTTTGCTACAGACACCTGTATGTACACTGGATTCTGCCTAAATGTGCATGCCCACACCAGGGCACTCACACAGAATGGCATGGCTGCATTTGCTTCATGCTCGAAGGGTGGACACCAGAAGCGTCCTGTGAGGGATCCCATGTAGGAGCTCTACTGGGCTTTGACCATTGTTGGACATGGACCTGTAAGTATCTAAGGAGGAGCTTAGTGCTGAAGCTGATTTAGAAGACCCTAAGGTTTTTAACATTTGTACTTTGAAAGTCTGTACAAACCATTCAGCCATCCTGTTTGGGGAAAGATGCTTATTTCCAAAGTGAGTGTAAAACTTTTCGAAATTGGTCGCTGTGAGTTGGGGACTGTTGTCAATCACCTGCAAGTCATGTGTGAATTCAGTTCCACAGCTGTGTCAGCATTCACCACAGAGAAAATGAATAAGATGAGGCCAGCTAATGTGCCTGGCAAACAGCATACTGTCAAACCATTCATGCTACATCATTGTGTGTATGAAACCAGTAGGTGTAGTGGCATGCCAGTTGCGTCATCCCAGAAGTCCCTCAGTGGGATTGATGTAAGAGTTGCAAAACATGATGTTGCCAGGAGGACGGCACCACCATTTGGAACTGTTCATCGTCATTTGTAAAGAGCGTTACACGTAGTGAAACCTGAAGTTGAAGCTGCCAATGGAAAAAAGAGAGAGACAGCAAAGGTCAGGTGCTCTGTAACACAAGTTCAGATTAGGGAAGGATGTAGAAGGAAAGTGGCCATGCCCTTTTGAAGGAACCATCCTGATGTTTGCCCCAACTGATTTAGGGAAATCACGGGAAACCTAAGTCAGGATGGCTGGATGCAAGTTTCAAGTGTCATACTCTCAAATGCAAGTCCAGTGTGCTAACTACTGTGGTACCCCACTTGGTGCGCATGTAGAGGGAACGCATTTAGTGATTGCTCCGGTTAGCTGTCTAACTGAAACAAACTGTCTCCTAGTGATCAAATTCAGGGTTAGGACCTGTCAGAAGATGAGAAAATGCATCCTGTTAGAATGATTACTGGAAGGGTAATAGTGAGTGGAGTATTGAAAATTGTCAAAAAAGAAGCCCATCGATGAAGGCAAACTGCAGTACACTTTGGCAATTATGCCTTTGGTCCAAAAAGTGGCATGCTGTTTATGATTTGTAAGAAGATGAAATTTGTGACAGTAAAAAAAAATAAAACAAATATGGACATAATAAATTATGGCCAATGCTCTCTTTTTGATCCATGAATAATATTCTTGAGATAAATGCCTCTCAGTGCAATACAAAGAGAACAGCGCTGATGTCATGTGGGCATCTGTTGCCAACACTAATGGCAAGTGGGGCTGGTAAGTTACAAGATGGGGTGCTGGTTGGAGGGCCAATTTTAGCTTATGGAAAGCCAGATTTCCCTTTTCAGATAATTAAAAAGGGCTCCCTTTTTACAGAGATGATTTAGTGGGTGAGCTGTGGAGGCAGCCTGAGGAACAAACCATGCATAATAGTTCACTTTTCCTAGAAATACTTGGAGGTCCTTTACTGATTTTGGCACAGGTATATTCTCAGTAGCCTCTACATATTCTTTGATGGGCTGAAAGGGCTCATCACTGAAGATACATCTTAAATTAGTAACTGCTTATTGAATCGAGGCCTATTTGGTAAAGAAAGACCTTTCTGTGAAAGTGCTGCAAAAGCCAGACAGAGACTGTACAAATGTTATAGCATCAAGATAATTGACAACATGGAATCCCAGCAGTGATCTGTCAAGGAAGCTGTGGAATATGGTGGGGATACTAGACACACCAAAATTCAAATTGTTATATTGGTACAGCCTGGACAATGTGTTCAAAACTAAAATATTCCTCGAGTCTCCATCAGGAGACAATGGGGAATATGCCTGCACATTGTGAAATTAGTTTTCCTCCTGAAAATTTAGAAAAAGTTCATCTGGAGAAGGCAAGGGATAAGAATCAATGTCCGCTTGAGCATTAACAGTTTGCTTAAAATCTTCACACAATCATGAAGGGAGCCCCCAGGATTCCTAACCACCACTAACAATGAAGCTCATTGACTGTAGTAAACTGAGGGACAAAATCTGTTGTTGTTCTAGTTGGTCTAATTCAATCTTAAGCTCATCCTTGATGGCCAACAGAATTGGGCAAGCTTCACAAAATCTTAACAAGCTGTTAGTTTTAAGTCAGTGAGGGCCTCAAAGTCCATTGCTTTTCCCAAATGAGGTTCAAATAGTGGCACAACTTGTATATAAAGTTTATCAGTGTCAGCACAGGGTACCAATGAGCCAGTGGTGTGCATGTCTTGATGTAATGAAAGTCATCACAAGCATTTGTTACAATAATGCACACTATATTAACATTACATATCTGGCATTAATTAAACACACAAGTAAGAGGGCAGCAACTACAAATAGTTTCCATTGAGCCATTTACTAGCAAGTTATCTCACAAAGCTGTTTCATTAAACATAAAAAAAAATGTAAGTAAACAGGTGCATGGTTTGGGCAGCTGACAAATTTTATATGTCTGTTTTCTGTATATTGTGGGATAAAAACTTCCTGTAGAGTGTCAAAGAATCAGTCTACTGAATGTATCTTCGCATGTTGTGACTTCATGTTAGAAGCTACCATGCTGACTAAGAGGGACAGAAGTCATGCAACATAAATATAAATAAATCCTTATGTCATGTGTCTGTTAAGTCATACCAAGAAAGGAGTTACAGTAGCTAATGCACTAGACTCATATTCATGAGGACTGAGATTCAAATTCCCATCTGATCATCTAGATTTTGGTTTCCTGTGGTTACTCTAAATCAGTAAAGGCAGATGCCAGGTTGGTTCCTGTAAAATAATCTTTCTCCATCTGAGTTTGTGCTCTGTTACTCATTACCCCTAATCAATAGGACATTAGACCCTAATTCTCTTTCCTTCCACGAAATCAGGAAGAAGTAAATCACAAATTAGACTCTCTACTTCTATTACACTGAAGAGCCAAAGAAATTGGTACACCTGCCAAATGTTGTGTAGGTCCCCTGCGAACATGCAGAAGTGCCGCAACACAACATGACATGGACTCGACTAATGTTTAAAGTAGTACTGGAGGGAACTGACACCATGAACCCTGCAGGGCTGTCGATAAATCCATAAGAGTACGAGGGGGTGGAGATCTCTTCTGAACAGCATGTTGCAAGACATCCCAGATATCCTCAATAATGTTCATGTCTGTAAAGTTTGTTGGCCAGCAGAAGTGTTTAAACTCAGAAGAGGGTTCCTGGAGCTACTCTGTATCAATTCTGGCTGTGTGTGATGTCGCACTGTCCTGCTGGAATCACCCAAGTCCGTCGGAATGCACAATGAACATGAATGGATACAGATGATCAGACAGGATGCTTACGTATGTGTTATCTGACAGAGTCATATCTAGATGTATCTGGGGTCCCATATCACTCCAGCTGCACATGCCATTACAGAGGTTCCACCAGCTTGAACAGTACCCTGCTGACATGCAGGGTCCATGCATTCATGAGATTGTCCTGTACATGTCCATCTGCTCAATACAAATTGAAACAAGACTCATCCGATCAGGCAATATATTTCCAGTCATCAACAGTCCGATGTCAGTGTTGATGGGCCCAGGCGAGGTGTAAACTGTTGTGTCATGCAGTCATCAAGGTTACACGAGTGGGTCTTCAGCTCCAAAATCTCATATTGATGATGTTTCATTGAATGGTTTGCATGCTGACACTTGCTGATGGCCCAGCATTGAGATCTGCAGCAATTTGTGGAAGGGTTGCATTTCTGACATGTTGAATAATTCTCTTCAGTTGTCATTGGTCTCATTCTTGCAGGTTTTTTTTCCAGCCACAGCAATGTTGGAGATTTGATGGTTTACCGGATTCCTGATATTCATGGTACACTCGTGAAATGTTCGTACGGAAAAATCCCCACTTCATAGCTACCTCAGAGATGCTGTGTCCCATTTCTCATGTGCTGACTATAACACCACATTCAGACTCACTTAAATCTTCATAACCTGCCATTGTGGCAGCAGTAACCAATCTAACAACTGTGCCAGACATTTGTTGTCTTATATAGGCATTGCTGACCACAGTGCCATATTATGCCTATTTGCATACCTCGTTACTTGAATACACATGCCTATAACAGTTGCATTTGAGACCTGTTAGAGGTGTCATACTAAGTTACTTGGTCACATAATTAGACTGCCCCTTGTAATGAAAACAAGTAACAAAAGACTAGGATACAGACAAAGGGGTAGCTTTAATGAAAGATACAAAGAAGGCTGCTGAGCAGGAATCACAAAGGAAGGATGACCTGCTATAGAAGATGCAACATGACAGAAGAACATGAAGAGGGCTGTACAGTTCCATATTGTGTTCACAGCAAAGGAAAAACAAAGTTCAAGTGTCTAAAGAAACTATTTAATGTTTCAGCCAAATTGTCTTCTATTTAGTCCAAGAAACTTAGTTAAAACTGAGATCCTGAAACCACCTTCTTGGCAGTGAATTTAGTGTTATTATTATTATTTTCAGTGACAACATGCAGCCTAATCCTATGAGTTCTACCTTATGTGCAACATTGTACATCAGTATAATGAGCAGCACAGTTTTCATAAAAGTGGATTGGTATAAACAAAC
Organism: Schistocerca americana; assembly: GCF_021461395.2. Taxonomy (NCBI): domain Eukaryota; kingdom Metazoa; phylum Arthropoda; class Insecta; order Orthoptera; family Acrididae; genus Schistocerca; species Schistocerca americana. Next base: position 229,099,920 of record NC_060130.1, read on the forward strand.
AGTTTATTCTGGCAATGGACAGTATCCTGCTGTGGAACATGAATTTGGCCCACTCTGTGAGTCATTTGGATCAGAGTTTTACAGATGGAAGTTTACTGAAAAATAAATGGTTTTGCTTCTTGGGCACCATCCACAAATGGAACAGGAAGGAGGAATAGCTGAGCCTATCTTTATTTCTAGCATTTTCTTTATGAATGTGACCACTGCAGTCAAATAGTGGCCATGTATTAACAATGAAATTCATAAGAGAGCAGTTTCATTATGAGATGATTGTTAGTGTGGCTAGTTCCACCTGCTTAGGTGAGTGGTAATGTGCTTGCCTGCCATGCAGCAGGCCCAGGTTCTGCACTCATGGACTGGGTGTTGTTTTGTCCTCATCATCATCTCATCATCACTGATGTGCAGGTCACCCAATGTGGCGTCACCTGAAATAAGGCTTGCACCTGGCAGCCGACCGAACTTCCCTGGATGAAACCTCCTGGCCAACAGTACCACACGATCATTTTTTTGTGTTATATATCAAACTCTCATGATGAACAACCACTTCTGCAAGTCTGGACCTACAACTCCATTACCAACAGCTAACATCCATACTCTGCCCTGAAACTTGCAATGTCACCAACATCCACCATTCATCTTCAGGTCAAGATGAACTGTCTAAGTGCATTGGAAGGCTCAACAATTTCATGCATTTCGACTGATGACAGGAACATCCAAGAGTTGTCACAATCACTGCCATAGAGTCTCAATAGCATATGCAGCCAAGGACATTAGCCACTGTTAATGCAGCTTCTAACTGATTGTGGACACTAGCCAACTCACCCTGCACCCATATGCAACGAATATGGTCACCAACAACATTTCACTTTCTGATGGAACTAACTAGGTACATGAAATAATCTAAAGAACAGCACAAAATAGAGTCAATTAAATGCTTTGCAAAGGCTCAGCTGCTGTAAGTCGCACTACTGATTCTTCTACAGCAAAAGCTACCACTCCACTGGGCTAGGTTTTTGATAGGCAGCGATTTACTCAAATCAGTTGATGGTTCTTATGACACCATGAACATAAAACTCAGAATTTTTATTTATGAGCCCAGCACTTGTAAAGGCAGAAAAAAGCAAAGGAGCTACCAATAAAGCTCTAACGCATGTAGAAAAAGCTAGCAAATGTGTGATTCCACCTTCAGAAGTACGTAATAACATAAGTAGCTAAACTAATGCATTGCGCAAACCAAGTACTGTGGCTGCTGACAATGCGTCTGCGAAAGCTGATGTAGTACTGATACCTTTGTTCATAACTCCTGTGTACCTGTTCTTCAGCCTTTCCATTTTGAGCTTTATTTATATTTTTCCTGATATCCCTTTAGCAAATCCTTTGACCCTCTTGATAAAAATAATTATTTTATTCTTCTTGCTCTATGTATTACTTAATATTTCACTTATCTCTCGTTGGTAATCATGCCTTGATTGCTACAACCATCCCTCTTTGTGTACACATGGCTCCAACTATTAAAACAACTGCTTTATATTTGATTCTCATATACATCCAGTTGATTTATTTCCCAATTCATATGTGTGATACTCAAGTAGTGTATATTTTTTGATCTTACAATCAGAGTGCTTGGTACATTCATCTGCCAGTTCCCTGTTGTGTTTTCTTTATTCCTTTTACCTATCAATTTCTGAAAAGAAACACTAGTTATTGGAAGTATGAGATACATTTTCAACTAATATACTACAATTTTATTTGTAGGTTAGGGGACTGGAAGTTGAAACAGGACAAAAACAGCAGCTACTGCTTGCCGGGATTTCATTTGAAGTTCATGGAGGTGAAATCATGGCTGTTATGGCTACAACAGGTTTGCAATGTTTATTTTAATTTGTTTATACTGCTTTACTTGTCAGTAAATTACTGAACAAACATACAAATGACAAGACTGTTGATAAATAATAAATAAAATCTCAGAGCTTCTCAGCAATTTCAAAGTTTAGTATCAGAACAGGCGCGACATCAATGCACTACGTTGTCAGTGTGGATACTTTGCGAGTTGATGGTGGCTCCACAATAGCAGGGGTGCAGAACTGTGAGAGGAAAATGAATTTGCCTCGTGAGTTCATCTATGGGAAGCAGAGAGTCTAAAACGACATAGAGACAAGCACAGGAAGTGTAGAGTCTTGTACCATAGGGGGCGAGGGAGAGGATGTTATGGGTCACTGGCATCTTCTTTCTACAACACAAATGCACATGTGGATTAACACATTCTTTATTTACACGAACAGATAGCTGCTACTTAACTTTAACAGAGTCCATGTGTTTTGGTACGAGCTCTTCAATATTATTACATGCTAGCCTCCCTGCTGCTGCAGTATAAGTTCCACTATGTACTGTGGTAGCTTAAGCCTACTCTGCAGTGAACGACAGATGCCAAACTGGACTGTGAGTTAGAGCACCAGTGACTGAGTGGCTGAGTGACTGAGGCCCTCTGGTCAATGGCAGTGATCTCAATACTTGCGTCGAGAGGGTGTTGGTGGTATATTGCTTGTGAGTGTGTCCTTGGCCTCTTTCCTGATAGGTGTACTTGATCCTATGCCTACTGTCGATCTTCGCACTACATCTTTGCAGACCAGTGTGCTGCCTACAGCTTACACCAAACATCCCCCCCCCCCCAAATGCTACACCATTGTCATGTAGGGAAGATGCAAACAACAGTGGGGAGGGAGGCAGGATGCTGGATGTAGAGATGAGCCGGGAGTTGTCTCTGTGGAGGACGGTGTACTCCTGACCGTACCCCATCATCTGATTTGCGAGGCAACAGGAACATCCTCCAGAAAACTGCTGCCAGGGCATATTTCCAGGCCTGAGGGCATGTCTTGGGGCGATTATGGTGACAGCGAGTCCATGTCCATCGGGTCAGCGAGCGGGGACGGCGGGGGTGAGGGCGCATCAACCGTCCGCTCTTCCTGGGGTGCTCTGATGGCACCAGTGGGGAGCTGCGAAGGCTGCACGGTCCTGTGAGGCTGTGAATCTGGGGGAAGAAACGCAGCAGAATCATGGGGCAAATGACACGCTCAAATTTGGTTCTGGTGGCGGTGCTGCAAACCATCGGGACCTGCAATGAAGTACATAAAAGAGCCAATGTCTTCGTGGATTGCACCTCTTTCCCAGCACCCACAGTTGCCATAAACCCTGAAAAGAACAGGATTGTGTGGCATAAAGCAATACTTGTGGACCAGTGGCAGTGCCAAATGCTACTGTGGGTGTAGCAAATGTAGCAGCGTCCGATGGTGGCAACTATGCAGAAGTTCTGCCAGTGATGGTTCGTCCCATGGGTGGGAGTGACAGGAGGTGAGAAAGAGTTACAGTGATTGTTCCCATGTGTGGGTGGTGCAAAGATTGGTCATCTGTTGTTTAAAAGAGTGTACAAAGTATTCTGCTTCTCCATTGGAGTGGGCGTGAAACGGAGCACTTGTTAGATGACAAATGCCAATTTGTTCACAAAACTGTTAAAAATCATTTGAAGTGAACTGTGGTCCATTGTCTGACACAAGTACTTCTGGAAAACCTTCTATGCAAAATATTGAGGACAATGCTTGAATGGTGCTATGTGATGTGGTAGAAGCCACTGGCATTGCAAATGGGAACTTGCTAAAAGAGTCTACCACTATGAGCCAACGAGTGTTCCAAATTGTTCCTGCAAAGTCTATGTGCACTTGCTGCCATGGGGATTGAGTCTTAGGCCAAGTTGAGAATCTCTGTGGTGGAGCAGATTTGTTTTCCGTGTGTGCACAACACTGTGATGTCATCTGTTCAATGTGGGCATCCATGCCCTGCCAAGTACAGTGCCGTCTCGCTAGCTGTTTAGTGCAAACAATTCCCCGATGTCCTAGATGGAGCAATTGCAACACATCCTTTTGCAACACTTTGGGAAAAAGCACACGATTGTCCATTGTCATTTTGAACTAGAATCAACTGTGTTGAACTGAAAGGTTATGCCAACATGCAAAATATCAAAACACAACCGAGTTCTGAATACTATTCAGTGAACAAGGCCAAGATCTAATGCAAAAAAATCTTGAGATCTGGGTCTGCTTCCATGGCCTTTGCAATTTTACTGTAGTGCATAGGAAAAGATTCCAGCAATTCAGAGTCCTGCACATCGATTTGGCAACTAGATGCGGTAGATGCATCAAAATCAGAGTCTGGGCCACGCAGAAGGTGAGATACAGAATCTGCATTGCCATGTTTTGCCGTAGGTCTGTACACAATTTCATACTGATACTGTGAAAGCAACAAAGCCCAACATTGCAATTTTTGAGCAGTGCATGTAGGAACTGCCTTTGACTGGTGGAACAAGGACTGCAAAGACTTGTGATCTGTCACTAAACAGAACTGGCGACCATACAAATAGTGATGGAATTTTATCACACCATACACAATAATGAGGGCTTCTTTTTCAATTTGAGAATAATTGCACTGAATACGAGTTAACAACTTTGAGGCAAAAGCAACGGTCTGTCTTGAGCACCACTTCTGTGCAAAAGCACAGTGCCAATTCTGTAGGGAGAAGTCTCAACTTGCAAAACTGCTGACTTGGCAGGGTCAAAATGTGCTAAACACCTGTCGCTGAGCAAAGCATTTTTGAGTTTCTGTAATGTGTTGTGGCACTATTTGGTCCACACAAAAGGTACATTTTAGCAACACAAGCGATGCAGTGAAGCCGCAATTTGAGTGGCATTTGGTATGAACCAAATGTAGTACATCATATTGCCTAGTACTGATTGCAGTTTAGAGACATTATGAGGAACAGGCAGGTCACAGATTGCAAGCAAATGAGATTGGATGGGGTGCACACCTTACTGTTTATCATATGACCTAAGCACTGTAGTTCAGTTTGAAAAGTCCACAGCTCAGGGTCTAGTGGCTAGTGTTGCTGCCTCTGGATCATGGGGTTCCGGGTTCAATCCCCAGCTAGGTTTGGGGTTTTCTCTGCCCGGGGACTGGGTGTTTGTGTTGTCCTCATTACTTCATCCTCATCATCATCATTTGCGACAGTGGCTAGATTGGACTGTGTAAAAATTGGGACTTTGTACGGGTGCTGATGACCATGCAGTTTAGCGCCCCACAACACAAACATCATCGTCATCATCAGTTTGAAAAAAGGCACACTTTGTGAGACAACACTTGAGTCCTGCTTTTGACAACACTTGAAAAAGAGTAAGCAAATTGGCAATGTTTTCCTCTAGTGCACAACCTGAGACGACAATATTGTCAAGGTAGTTTGAACAAAATGGCACTTTTGCAGTCAGCTGTTCCAAGTAACATTGAAAAATGATGGGTGCAGCAGCAGTGCCAAAGGGCAAACACAAATACTTGAACAGTCCTAAGTGTGTATTACAATAAACACTTTCTGTGTTTCTTCATCCAATGGAATTTGCAAGTAGGCATTATGCAAATCTATCTTAGAAAAGTAATGTCCTGCTCCAAGCCTGTCCATGAGTTCCTCAGGACAGCGAGAAGGAGGCACAACCTTAATCTTAGTTTTGGAAGCCTGTTTTTTCTGGGAGCAGGCAAAATTGGTGCTTTTGTACTGTTGCATACAAACTGCTTGGACATGGCCTTTTTTTCCACATATGTAACACATTGCATTACGTGATGGGCAGTCCTGTCTTTTGTGGTGAGCAAAACATCTAGGGTAAGACTTCACTAAATTCACAGGCTTGTTTACATGTCTACATGGTTGTCTGTGCAGCTGTGTACACACTTGTTGTTACAGCTGCTTGGGGCGGTCGTAAAAAAGGGGCAACTCGACCTGACAAATTGGGGCCTGGTCAAAGTTATCGGGTACTATGGCACCCATATCATATTGCTCTAAGATTTGCAATACTTGGGGAAATGATGGATCAGAGTACTTTAAGATCTGTTCCGATATCCTATCTGGGACATTGAATGTTATTGCATTCTGTATCATGAGAGCACTGTAAAAGTTGCCTCAACTACCACTTCCTGGTCGTGCCTGTTAATTCTGTGTACCACCAGTGGTATCTCTGTTCCGGCTTTTTCCGCAAGCAAAAGAACTGATATCTAGCTGCAGCTACTTGAACTCATTGGTCATAGTAATAAGTTGTGTTCGTCGGGAGACACAGTTGGGAATAATTTTTGTATTAACCTGAACACTGGGGACCTCGCAATCAAAAGGAAATATTGTAACTTTACAGAACCTTGAAAACAATGAACTTGACAATGTGCTTGGAACTGAGTCAGGTATTCAAGCCATTCTTCGTCTGATTCCTTAAATTGCTGGAATGTTGGGATGCTGGTCAATGGCACTTGTCTGGCTGGTTGGTTGTGCAGTTGACACAGCTTGTGCAGCCAGTAGTTGTTGTACCATCATCAGTAGGGTAGCAATTTGTTGGTTCTGAAACAGAAAAACTTGTGTTAGATCCGTTACATTGGCTGTCTGCAGCTGAGGCGTGGAGGCAGGAGTTGGAGGGGGTGGGGTAGCCATGGTTTACACAAATATGTTTTATCAAAAAGCAAGCAAAGCCTCTGAAAAGAGAAATTTGATTAGTTCGGCAGCTTCCCTCCTGGAATACATGCAAGAACACAACAACAAATTAGCAAATAGAAATGAGCACCCCTGCAAGTTAAAACATAAGAGAAGCAAGCAAAATTTTTGACTAAATTAATTAGCTTTAGTCACCACTGAATTATCCTCATTGCCACTGTTGAATCCTTTTGACTGCTATAGACTCTTGCACCGTAGGGAGCAAGGGAGAGGATGTTATGGGTGGCTGGTATCCTCTTTCTACAACACAAATGCACACGTGGTTAACATGTTCTTTATTTACATGAACAGATAGCTGCTACTTAACTTTAACAGAGTCCATGTGTTGTGGTATGAGCTCTTCAATAATAGTACATGTTAGCCTCACTGCTGGTGTAGTACAAGTCCCCCTATGTACTGTTGTAGCTTAAGCCCGCTCTGCAATGAATGACAGACACCAGACTGGAGTGCAAGTTAGAGCGCCAGTAACTAAGCAGCTGGGTGACTGAGGCCCTCTGGTCAGCGGCAGCGATTTAAATACTAGCGGTCGAGAGGGCTCTGGGGGTGTATTGCTTGCAAGTGTGTCCTTGGCCTCTTTCCTGATAGGTGCGCTTGATCCAGCATCTACTATCGATCTTCACGCTACAACTTTGCTGACCGATGTGCTCGCAACAACTTACAGTAGCACAGGAAGAACTCAGTAGATGGCTGGTGTGGACAGCTAATGGCTAATCACTCTGCACAACACATGGCACAATACGCTATGCGAGATCCACGGTAGTCAACCTCTGAGAAAGCACTGGCCCAGCCAGCGTACTGCCAGCAAACACCACCAGTGCACATCTCCGCCAGCGGATCTGCTCGTACTGTGTGTCGCATGTATCCCCTATGGTGGGTTTCCGCACCATCCCACTGTGCTACCCATGCCAGCTGATCTACTTCCATCATGATACTAAACAAAGGAATACTGGTTGAAGGCTACATAGGGTTGAAAATGACCAGGTTTTTGCTGCAACATCTGCTACAGAACTGGAGAGGCACAAAGGAACCTTGATAGTGAATCAGTTATAAAAGGAGACAACACTGATGCTGCCAGCAGTGTGGAATGGCATGGAGATTGCAGAATGGTGGGGTCCATCGGCAGCAGTGGAGACAATGCCATTTCCATTGGTGAGGGGTGGGAGGAGGGGGAGGAGGATGGATCAAAATCGATGGGCTCCAAATCAGCAGGCACAGGTGTGGGCTTCACTGGGAATCACTGCTGCAGCCAGTGTGAGGGCAGCAGAGTGTGCAGAGGGGCAGCAGCGGGGAAGCACACCACTGCAAGTTGGAGCTCTCATCCAGAGTAATGTTGTGATCCAACATGCCACCCAGCAGACTGTAGCGGTGATGTCTCAAAAGGGTATGGACATAGCCAATTTGCACATGAGTCAGCTGCTCCCTACCAACATCCACCACAAACAATTGCCGACTTTTGTGGCCCACCACAACACCCAACAGTCACACCTTGTGCCGGCCGAAGGACCAGGCCCAAATGGCAGCCCCAGGGGAAAAAATGTATGTGGCATGCAACCGAGGATGCAGCAAATCCAGGAGATCCTGTGGCCCGTGCAAACGTTTTGCCTTTCTGCACACATTGATTGCAACCTTCGCAAATGCAAAAGTCCTCAAACTCCTGTGAAACAGAATGCTGACCATTGTCAGATGCCAGGGTCCTAGGGTATCCCCTCAATGGCAAAAATAATCAGTGCATCAACTGTGGCAGTCAATGACATGGAGGGCAGCTTGGCCATGTATGGGAAACTGGACAGTGCATTGACCACCAATAATCACATATCGCCCAAAAAAGAGCTGGCAAAATCAACCTGAACCCTGTCCTAAGGTTGCTCCGGGACCTGCCAAGGAAAGAACTGGTGTGACATTGGAGCTTGGTTGTGTACACAAGCCCAACAAGAACACAGCAGATGTTTGATGTCACAATAACTTGTCAGCGAGTAGAAGTGATGTTGCACCAATGCCTTCATGTGAATCATAAACCAGTCTGATGCATGCAGCAACTGGAATATGTGATGACACAATGCTAGATGAACAACCACATGACAGCATTGCTCCTATAGGGCAAGTTTGAGAACCCATAGGACAACATTGACCCTATCACATGTAGGAAAAACATTCGCCATGCCTGATCTGCACCCAGAGAGTCATGCTCCAACCAACCCAACTGGACTGCTGAAACGATATTCCAGAAAAGTGTGTCAGTGGCCATGGTGGTCATGACTTTGCATACTTTCCAGGGAAAATGTGATAGAGTTTGCTGTAACAAATCATGTAACATGAACACAAGAGCCTCCAGCTGATTGAACTTGGATTCGGGCCTACTGGGAGCTGCAATCGTACATCAGCATTGGCTTTCTGGGCTATTACTGAGAAAGAGGGTCCACTGCTGCAGCTGGTGGGTGGTCCTATCTGGCACCTCGGAATGAGGGACAAATAAGAAAACCAATGGCTTGTGGTCGGTGATGAGGAGGAACCTCTCCCCATACAGGAAGATGTGGAACTTTTTAACTCTGAAAATAATGGCTAGTGCTTCCTTTTCCAGTCATGAATAATTACACTGCACAGTGGGTAGCATTTTTAATCCAAAAGCCATGGGCTGTTTGCTGCCGTCTAGATTCTTATGGGACATGATGGCATCAATGTCATCCTAATGGCATCAATGTCATCCTGGGACGCATCACAAGCCAGAATAAAAAGTTTATCCAGTATAAAGGAAGCCAGACAGGAAGCATAGCATGAGCCTGCTTGAGAGACTGAAAATCCGATTGACAATCTGCAGAATAGACAGTCTCAATATCCTTCTGGTGAAGCTGGTTATGAGGCTGTCAGTTGTGTGTGGCCTAGGAAATGCACTGAGCATAATACTAAATCTACCCAAAAAAGATGCTCCTTCATGTTCTTGGGTGCCGGTAGGTCGACAATGGCCTTGATGTTGGTGTCTGTGGGCACAAGACCATCTTTACTAAGCAAATAATAAAAAAACAAATGCATCTTCAGGGAGAAAAAACCGCACTTCTCCATCTTGTATTGAAGGCCATTCTCTAGGAGGCATTTGAAAACTGACTGAAGGTTTTGTAAATATTCCTCCCAAGTAGGTCCCATGACCCAGATGGCATCAAAGGAAATGTCCTGAATCAAATGTTGCAAATACCATTGGCAAATACTCAGTGCTGACAAGATTTCAAAAGGAAACTGGTAAACCCCAAAGAGGTGTTGAGGAACAGGAAAGTCAGATAAATGACATCCAAGGGCAACTGCAGGTAAGTGTCACGCAAGTCATGCAGGAAAAATACTAGCTCCCTGACAACTTTGCCAACAACTCTGCCTGCTGCGAAATGGGATATGAATCTGTGACACGTGTTGACTGTATGTTTAAAATTACCACAAAGGTACTCGGCACCATTGAGCCCACTTGTTTTACAAAATAGGGGAAAGGACACACTGATCCTGCCAATGCTGCAGTGCAAACGTTACCTTGTCATGCATGGTGAAGGGAATGAGGCGGGCATAACAAAATTTGGCTACTGCCAAGAGCTTAAGAGAAACATGAGCCACGACATTTTCTGCTTGGCCCAAGGTATTCTCAAACAGTGGCCTGTAGGACCACAATGACAGGGTGTATACGACCCGGGAGATCCAGGAAAATCCTGGGAATTTTTTCATCCTGGAGAAAACTGGGAAAAACGCAGGAATTTCTTAGAATTCCGGGAATTTTTCATTGTTTTAGTTTTCAGTTAAATTTTTGTGATTTTGACTGGTAAGAACCAATACACTAACAAAGAATATTACTGTATCCCACTTCTGCATAATAATACTGCAGCAACAAAACATGAACGAGAGAAAAAAAATGAAAATCACAAAGGAAATGCACCATATATAAACACAAAACACAGTGCTCATACAAGCGTCTGCCAACAGCAAAGTGTGTCAAAGGCACTAGGAAGACTATGCAATGCTTCCTAACAAAAAAATTGCCTCCGATGAGTGTGATGTGACAGCTGTTTACATTAGATTCATTTGAGCAGTTGCAGGCGGGCTCTTGTGCATGCACAGTTGAGTCGCATATGAGTAGTACCTTCTCCCGCTTCTGGCTACAGATGTGTGGCAGGGCACCACTATCAAATATTGCCCCAGTTCTGAAATATTGTAGATTCGGGGCTGATGCACAAAACAGTCTGAGTTTTAGTGGGGAGGTGGATAGTCTCCATGGGACTTGTGTTTGCATTTGGTGATTTTGCTGTTTCCTCTTCATTTATTGCTCTCACATTAAATGGAAACAAAAAGGATTTCTGTGGCCAGGAGCTATCAAATGAATTAAAATACATTTACATAATTATGGAAGGCTAAAATATGTTATTAGTTTCATGTTTTATTTCCACCTTTCTGACAGTGAAGCATTAATCACCTTGCTGAACAATGAAGCTATTTTTTCAGTTTGCTAAAGAGATTTGGCTTTTATTAACCTTTTCCGCTGAGGCAGTCAATTTATTTGAAACAAAGTGTTTAATTTCACACTGTTGGCTATTTTCAACTGTTCGCTGCATTTCAAGTGCTCATTTTCCATCTTCTTGCTTGTATGGCACTATGCCAAAATAAAGAATCAAACACAAGATAATACAGTACTGGTACTCAAGAAAATTTACATCTGAATCTGGACATATGAATGTGCACTTTAAGCTGAATTATGCATTTGAGTATGGTTCACGAAATTCCTATGCTCTTGAAGTATCCTCTGACATCTTGTTTCTTTTATGACATAATGCAAGATCTTTTAATGTTTTACATGTACGAACATACAGGCTTCCTGCGTCATCGTAGCTGCACAAGTGCAGTGATGCCTGTTATCTTGCGCTCTCTGGCAACTGCTAAAGTGAACCAATTTCTAACAGGTCATGGGAAATTATTGCGAATGGTGGTTTGAAAATCATTACTTTCAAAGGAAATTTCCTTTTACTCAAGACGAACTATGTGCGGGATGTACAATGAATTTCTTAAATCAAAGAGCATTTGACTCCCATTTAAAAATCAACTATTTGAGGAAGACCATCTAGTAGAATTTCAAACCCAGTAGATCAGACATTTATGTCGTTATTAAAAATGTTTCTGGCACATTTGTGTGATGTATCTTAAGGCGTAACACACGCAAAAAATATCAACATTATATATAGAAGCTTAGCTTCTCTTGCAGCTCATTAATCTTCGAGACCAGTATTGGATGTGAAAGCTTTGCTTTTCTTGTAGCAACATTATTTATATTAATTTAAACCATTAACTTCTCTCATTTGTGTGTTTGCGCTACTTAAGAGTGATCTTGCTACTGGCCAACTACATCACATGCCCTATGCTGTCAACAGCTGGTGAGATCACATGACATGAGCTATGACTGACTTACAAAAGCATATTGAAATCTCGATTTCAATGCTTCAGAACGGTAACATGCAGTGTTTGGCGGAATTCGAATTTGTACCTTCATAACACGAAAGTATGCAGTGTACATTTTGCTGTGCATCAAAGATCTTTCCAAAAAGTCCCCCCCCCCCCCCCCCCCCAAGTGCCGCGAAATTCTACGTCATACGTCGATGTATAAAACCATAAACATTCAAAGAAGGATTGATAAGTTTTACAGTGCCGAGGAAAAGTATACTGTCACTTAACACGGAAAAAGTGTATTTTCAGGAAATCCGGGAAAAATCTGGGAATTTTTTTCCTTGTCCATATATAAACACCCTGAATAAGGAGTCCTAATCATGAAAAATAAATGGATTGAGACACAAAATGCACTTTGTCAATGATCTGGAAGTCAGAAACAGAAAAAGTGTTGAGCCCAGAGATATTTTGCGCCAGTGGTGAATTGACCATTAACAAGGTAAGTTTCTGTTCCACAATCTTATAATGTGTGGAGAAGGAGAATTGCTCCCACTCAGGAATGTGCTGTTTATTGTAAGACACAACCTGATGGAGTGGCCATTGCAACTGCAGGTACCCCAAGAGCTGTACGTATCTAAGTTAATTAGGCCAACCACTGCCCCCGTGTTTACCTGAAATTTTACCAGCTACAACCAATGTCAGCAAATTACACCAGGGCTACATGTGTAGGGTATTGAAGGCAGCCCTAGAGTCCAGTGAAAACACCGGGGTGTCCAGTGACCGACTCAAGGCCCATCAACTGTCATGAACAGTTGCCAAATGACCTATCTGCCGGTAGTTGTGGTAAACATGCAACAGATGACTATCAGACCAGGACCTCTGGCTCACCTAATGATTGGAAGGAGAATAAAAATGTCTCTGAGCACTATGGGACTTAACATCTGAGGTCATCAGTCCCCTAGAACTTAGAACTACTTAAACCTAACTAACCTAAGGACGTCACACACATCCATATCCGAGGCAGGATTCGAACCTGCGACCGTAGCGGTCGCACGGTTCCAGACTGTAGCGCCTAGAACCGCTCGGCCACAGCGGCCGGCGGAAGGAGAATAATGCCGAGGACCTGAAAAATGCTACTATCAGGAAATATGATGCTGCGAGCAGCACAAACCCACCAAGTTTGGCATGGGTGAGGGTGCACAATGCCACAAGACTGCTGCACCAGAATTGTCAACTGTAGCAACACATAACAACGCAGCAGGAGACAAGACCACTTGGCATATTCTGCAGGGACCAAGGCCTGTTCACCATGCATTTCCAATTGAGCTACCTACCAATTATCAGGAAGAGTGTCCCTTGCCATTTCCATAAGCTCATGTGATTCCACAATTTGGGCAACATCAGTTTAAAGAAGGGTTGGACAAGGTCCGTGCTCTAGTCTGCACCTTGTGATCAGGAACTAACCTGACAATCATGTCCTGAATTAGCAAGTCTGCATCAGAGGTAGCACATTCGGGACACTCAAAATGACACTTGCACAAGAGACCCTGCAAATCAACAATCGAGGCTGCATACAACTGCCCAGATCACTTGTGGTGCTGGATAAACTGCGACCATGCTGCCACCACATGCGTTTTGTGTCCAAAATAATTATATGTAAGCAACTGACAAAGCTCATCAAAGGCATATTTCTTGGGCTCAGTAGAGGATTTCAAATTTTAGACAACTCTGTATAAACCTGTGCTGCTGGACAACAATTAGGCAGCCTTATCAACTGGATTGACAAAACGCCTTACCTGGCAGTGCACCAAGAACAGGTGCAGATAATTCTCCCACCTTTTTCTTGAATCATTGAAAGTGGCAAATGACATCAGCGGTGGCATGGATGGCACAGAAAATGAAATAGCAGCATCTGGCCCTCAAGCAATGAGACAAGGAGGCAAAGCAAGTCCACATTGTGGGTTATCAGGGCCTGCATCTCCTGCTGCTGTTGCTGCTTCTTCTGGAGATGTGACTTCTGCTACCAGCATTGCAGAAATGCTGGGTCCATGTTCACCCAAGTGAACATTACAGGAAAGGGCAAAGAAAATGTAGGGGTGTCGCATGTGTAAGGGCGTAAGTACATCCTTCGTCGCCACTTAGTATCTGCACAGGAACGACAACGCCACTTCACTACATGGTAGGTGCAGATACTTTGCATGCTGAAGGTGGCTCAGTAATAGTTGGAGAACAGAACCCCAAGAGAACTTGTAATGCTAGTTGATCTATGGGAAGCAGAGATTCCAAAACCACTTTGAGATGAGCACAGGAAGTGGTCTGGTATGGACAGCTAATGATTAACCACTAACCACAACACGTGGCGTGATACACTAGGTGAGGTCAGCAGTGGTTGAAAGCTGAGTAAGCAGTGGCCCGGCAGGGCCCCTTCTGCCATCTTCCCATACTATGTGCCGCATGCAACCCCCATGGAAGGTTTCCATACTGTCAAGTAGTGCTACCCTTTCCGGCTCATCTGCCTGCATCATGATGTCTCTTGGCAGGGATACTAAACAAAGGGGTGATGGACTTATGTTGACTAGGTCTAAATTTATTTCTCAGTTGTTCTGATGAAACCTTCATTCCTTCTTCATCTGTATGATAATCCATAATTTCTGGAGGTGCCTAATCCACACACTTTGAAAACATCCTCCAGAGATGAAAATAGAGAACATTTATTTTACAGTTTCGTTCAGAGGAAGGGCAAATGCTAATTTCTTTTGCCATGGCCATCATTGTATATTTTTCACTGATTTGATGGATAAAAACAGAATCTCCATGAGGTTATTTGTGAATTATTCTGTTGTATACAGGAAAGTCACAATCCAAGAAAATTTTAGCAAACCATAGGAAGACCTACAGAGCATCAGTACTGGTGCAGGGACTGGCAGATTACCATTGATATACATAAATGTTACACATTACACATATATAGGGAGAAAGAGTCATTATTTTTTGACCATGTGATAGGTGAGTGGTCAGCAGGAACAGCCACATCTATAAGATATCTAGCAGAATGCCTCCACAGCAGGCTAAATTGGGACAACCACATAAAACTAGTTGTAGGAAAATCTAATACCAGGCTGAGATTCATTGGGAAAACCTTAAGAAAATTTAAATAATGAATGAAAGATGTAGCTTATCAGACTCACATCAGTGTGAGACCTTAACAAGTAGGGTAACAGAGAAGATTGTCCAAAGAAGGGCAGTATGTTTTATCATAGATTTGTTTAGCAAGTGCAAGAGTGTCAAAGAAATTCTTATCAAACGTCCACAGCAGACATTGAAAGAGTGACATTGCGCATGATTGAGAAGTTCACTACTAAAATTATGTGAGTGTGTGTTTTCCAAGAGTAGTCCCTCCCTCCCACATAAATCTCTTGAGATAATGGAAAAATCAGCAAAATTCAAGTTTGTATGGATAATTTCTGACAGCCATTCTTCTTGCACACTATTCACAACTGGAACAGGAAAGGGAGGAAATGATAGTGACAGGCAAGCTATTCTTTGCTGCTCCCAGTACAGTGGCTTGCAAAGTACAGTTGAAGATGTAAGAACACTGTATTTCGCTAAACACTGTTGAAAGAAAGAAAAACTGACCTATTTGTTAGTTCTAAGTATAATATAAAAATGATTGCAGATATGATTTCTTGATCATTTCTGTTACTGGGTGAAGCATGTTCTGCATGATTACTGATCTAGAGCACTTTGTGTACCACAAACTCTCTTGATTAAATGTTTGGCTAGATCATGTGAGGACTTGGCAGTGCTACCAATATGACAGGAAAGAAAATAATTGCTAAGAAATACTGTTCTTATTGGTGTACTCTAATATATCTCCTCCTGTCTACAGTCACTTGTGTAACTGCAAGAGTGAAGCTGATTAAAGGAAATAATCATATTTTGCACTTTATGTTACAACAAGAAGAATATACAGAAATTCATAAATACTTAACAGATGTAACCTGCTTGAAGTCTATAGTTGGTGAAAGGTCTAGGTCATATATCAGACTATGGAATGAAACACTGACTTTTACCTCCTGTAATTTGTTGTCTCAACTTCAGAGTATTAAAATATTTACATATGCTGGTGGAAGAATGGTACATTTTTGTTTCAAATTCTCATAAATCCACTCAGAACTTCCATCTTACCACTGTTACAACCATCATTACTCCTCTCACTTGACCTTGCATCATCCTATATGAATTTATGTAGTGTAATTTAATTGTTATAGCAATTATGGTCCATAGTACTTTATAGAGCCAACATAAGGTACAATAAAGTACATGTTTTGCATATCACTGAACACATTGAATGGACAAACTAATACAGGTTACAGAATAGGCCGAGCACTCTTTTGTGATTGCTTAAATAATACTGCTTCCTTGGCAGCTCACCAGAGAGTGCTGGAGGGCTGACTCAGGTGGCCTCTATAGGTGGACCTGTGGACTGTGTGGACACACAATCTCTGAAATCACATGTGTCATAAGTGAAGGTACATCACTTCTCCCTTCTAGAGTGTAGGAAAACCACACACATACATAAAAATACTAGGCACAGAGAAAACATGGTACAGAAAAAATGCAAGGTACAGAAAAAAACAACTGGTACTGAAAAAGCACTTGTACCATGAAAAAAGGCACTGATCTCACAAGGCACTGAGATTATGAGTCGCGGAAAACATCAATGATGGTACTAATGTCCACTTCATTGTCCAACAATGGCAGTTGCTGCAGCATGTGGCAGGTACGCACCTGCGAGTAAGAACCCTCCCATGAGAGGTCATAGAGCAGGACCAGGGATGGTGTCTCAATAGCAACATCTTCGTCAAGGTCAGTGGTCACACTGGAGGTATCAGTGGGAGTGTTGGAGATGACAGTCGTACATGACTCAGCTACGGAGACAGCAGCGCCCGCGGCGTCAGGTGCAGTGGGGGCTGCACTGGCGACGGCAGTGGAGGAGTGGGGGTAGAGACAGGGACCCTACTAGAAGTGATCTGCCAGGCAGCAACCCCTGCTGTGGCAGGAAACAGACTGGCTGTGACACAGGAACAGACATGGTGTTGTGGATTGGCAGGAGCCAACCCACGGAGTTTTGGAGGAAGCCGAAAGGCACGCGTTTAAGCTCACGCAGGCTGGCGTGAGGTCTGGAACAGGACAAGGTAATTAGAACTTAGAAAAAAGGAGGTAACTGGTAGAATACTTAACTTTAATCCATTAATGTTGAACGTAGCTCTTGTCTGTACATTATTTACAATATCAATAGCAACTGAACATGGCGCCTTGCTAGGTCATAGCAAATGATGTAGCTGAAGGCTATGCTAACTATTGTCTCGGCAAATGAGAGCGTATTTTGTCAGTGAACCATCGCTAGCAAAGTCGGCTCTACATCTGGGGCGAGTGCTAGGAAGTCTCTCTAGACGTGCCGTGTGGCGGCGCTTGGTCTGCAATCACTGACAGTGGTGACACGCGGGTCCGACGTTTACTAACGGACCGCGGCCGATTTAAAGGCTACCACCTAGCAAGTGTGGTGTCAGGCGGTGACACCACATTCCTCCCCCGCAAATCGGCGTACGGTTGTGTTATAAGGCTTCTGCCCGCCATGGGGAGGACCCCATGTTGATGTATGCGACGAGGTGGGGAGCCTAACAACAGGCGAGGCTGTGCCACCCGCACCCTGCCATTCAGTCCGAGGGGAGCTAGGAAACGCCTGAAAACCTGCTCCAGGGTGCACGCCAACATGCAGTGTATGCGCCCGCAGAGAGACAGGAGGGGCCGAAGGGTCGACCTCCATCGGGCCGGGGCACCCGACGGGCGAAGACGACATATGGTCCGGAGCGGGCAAGAGGTCCATGTCGGAGGACAACTGGTCACAGGAAGCGATCGGGGGCGCGTGACCTAGGGAGGCACCCGGCGGCTGCAGTGACGCGTCCACTGCGGGCATCGCCGGCGGGAGAACAGGCGGCGGCGGCGCGTCGCCATGGGGCAAAATGGATGGCAGCGTCGGGAACACCTGAGGCTGAGGCTAGCCAGTAGATGGGTCCCCAGGGCGCTGACCAGACGGCACCGTCGCTGAAAGCAGATGGCGAGCGGCAGATCCCATGCGACGACAGAGGCGCAGCTGGTTGAGATGCTGGCGCACCTCACCAGAGGCCCCCAAAACCAGATACATAGCACGGCCGAGGCAGCGAAGACTGCGCCGTTCGAGCCAACGCCGTGAACCTTGATAGTGACGATAGTAGAAAACGTCACCTGGAGCAAAAGCAGGCATCTGCCGCTGCGCAGGAACCTGATGCGGCGGATGTAGCAAAGACATCAAGGTTCGATGAGGACGACCGTAGAGCAACTCAGCCGGCGTGCGACCATCTCGGGGCTGAGAGCGATACGCGGACAAAAAGGGCAATAACGCGTACTCCCGAGAATGCGACTCTTTTAACTTCAACATCTGTGACTTGAAAGTCCGGCACCGTTTGACTGAGGCGAAAACGGCGCGGATGTCAGATGTTGAATACTATTGGCCTTGCAGAATGACTGAAATTCTGCGGACATGAATTGTGGGCCATTGTCGGAAACAATAGTCTGTGGCAGACCTTCAATGCAAAAGATAGCAGATAATGCTTGGATGGTGGCAGATGACATCGTGGAAGACATCCGGACAACGAAAGGAAAATTACTGAATGAATCGACCAGAACCAACCATCGAGCATTCCAGAATAGACCAGCAAAATCGATGTGTAAGCGCTGCCAAGGGGAAGGGGCTTTTGGCCATGCAAAGAATTTCCGTGGTGGTGCGGATTGTTGTTCGGCACACGCCATGCAAGAAGAGCACATATTCATAATCGCGGCATCGATTCCGAACCAAGTACAGTGTTGACGAGCAAGTTGTTTCGTTCTCACTATACCCCAATGTCCTTGGTGGAGAAGCTGTAAGACAGAGGACTGTAACGAACGAGGGACCACGACCCTGGACTGATCATTATCAGAACGCAACAGCAAAACACCACATCGAACAAAAAGTCTCTCCTTGTGAGCAAAAAATCGGCGAACCAATGGATCCCTGATCCGTGACTTTGACAAGGGCCATTGCATAGCAACAAAACGCAGAACGATAGCAAGGACAGGGTCGGCAGCTGTGGCTGTAGCTACACGACGAAAATCAATCGGAAACGATTCAACCACGCCATCAGTTTCTGCATCAATGAACATGCAAGCAAGGTCGGAAGAATCGAATGCTCTATCCTCAGCAACAGGCAAACGGGACAATGCATCGGCATTTCTGTGCTTAGCAGTGAACCGATACAAGATATCGTAGCAGTACTGCGAGAGGAAAATAGACCAGCGAATGAATTTCTGCGCTGTACGCGGAGGTACAGGCTTGTTCGGATGAAAAAGCGATGTCAAAGGTTTGTGGTCTGTGATGATGGTAAAGTGACGACCATACAAGAAACTTAGTAACACCAAATACGAGAGCCAATGCGTCTTTCTCGATCTGTGAATAATTTCTTTGCGCAGACGAGAACAATTTGGACGCAAAGGGAATAGGGCGATCGTACGATCCATCTGTGTGCGCAAGCACAGCACCGATCCCGAAATCTGATGCAGCTACCATCAACAAAAGGGGTTTCAGGGGTTTGAATGGCGTAAGGCAAGTATTGGAAAGCAACGCCGATTTCAACTGGCGAAAGGCGCATTCGCATTCCATCGTCCAGATGAACGGAACACCTTTACGGCGTAAGCGATGAAGCGGAGCTGAAATGGAAGAGGCGTGCGGCACATATTTGTTGTAATAATTAATTTTTTCCAGTACACTCTGTAGCTGCTTCAAATTCTGCGGCGAAGGCAAGTCTTGTATGGCACGGAGGTGCTCGGGACTGGGATGTATGCCTTGGGCATTGATTACATGTCCCAGGTAGGGTAAGTCACGAGCAAAAAACACTCATTTGTCCTTCCGCAAGCGAAGACCATTTTGTCGCAAGACCTGAAATAATGTTCTGAGATTGGCTAAATGTTCTTCTTCCGTCTTTTCGGAGATCACAATATCGTCCAGATAGTTTGCTGAAGTAGGGACCGAAGCACAAACAGATTGCAGATATTGGTGAAACAATGCAGGGGCGAATGCACACCCAAATGGCAGTCGTTTGAATCGATACAAACCAAGATGCGTGTTAACCACCAAAACGCGCTGGGATTCTTCGTCCACCGGTATTTGCAAGTACGCATCTGCCAGGTCCAACTTCGAAAAATATTTACCTGGGCACAGTTTGTCAAAAAGATCTTCCGGGCGGGGTAAAGGAAAAGTTGCAATGACTAGTTGTGGATTCACTGTTGCCTTGAAGTCCACACAAAGTCTCAAGGTTTTGGCAAAATTACTAACGGTGATGCCCAGAGAGAAGCCTGCACACATTCAATCACACCTTGTGATTCCAAATCATTTAATGTCCTTGCGACCTCATCACGCAATGCGTGGGGAACATTGCGCGCTCTGAAAAATTTCGGTTGCGCGTTTACGTGCAGTTCCAAATGTGCTTTATAGTTCTTAGTGCAACCAACGCCCGGTGCAAAAATGTCTGCAAATTCTTCACATAGACGAGAAACACTGTCTGAAGGCACAGTCTGGTTCACTGATAGGACCTGAATATGCAGTTAGCTTAACATTTGCGGCACGCAACGGAGGTGTGCCCAGCTGTTTGTATGTGTCTTGATTGATCAGTGAAACTGCAGCTCCAGTATCGAGCTGGAATGGCATCACTTTGCCGTGAATGTCCAAGTCTACAAAAAGTTTATTGTCCTGCTGACGACAAGAGCGACTGTCTCGTGCAACGTGAACTGACACTGGTACAGAATCACTTGCGACTTGACGGGATTTCCGGCGATGTCGACGCACACTATTTGTGGGACGAACACAGTCACTGGTAGAGAGAGTGGCACTGGGCGGAGTGGAATGAACTACATGAATTTCCATGGGCGAAGGTTCGCGAGCCTGAGTATTCTTGGTTCGATTCCGGCGCGAAGCAAAGGGCCTGGAAAGGTTGTGAGTGTCCGATCTGAGCTTTTTCCGGCAAACACTCTGAACATTTCCTTTTTTATTACAGAACAAGCAAATAGCCTGGCGTGACGGGCAGTTCTCACGCAAATGTCTAGTAGCACACCGCGGGCATGATTTTAGCACTGCATTTGCTTGCCTGTGCGGCACATGTGGCTGACAGCCTAGCGGCAGCTGCGCGGACGGGCGCGAGGGTTGTTTACTGTTCCGTGCAGCACGCCCGGTGAGCCGATTAATGTGACACATGGCTGGTGAAGCTTCAAATGATTCCTGAGCAAAGTCAAGTGTGTCCTGCCGATCCAATATGTCCATCACTTGTTGAAGGGGGGGATTGACTAGTTTCAAAATCTGTTCCCGTATACGAACATCAGAAACGTTCTGTGCAACTGCATCACGTACCATAGTATCTGAATAAGGGAGTCCACATTGACACTCAAAAGCACAATCCCTAGTAAGGCCTTGCAAGGTTGCAACCCACTCCCGATTAGTTTGACCAGCCGTACGTTTTGTACGAAAGAAGGTATACCTTTTTGCAACTACATTGACTAATTCTTTGAAATATGCATCTAATGCAGACAAAATTTCGTCGTAGGACAGAGTTGCTATGTCGCGTCGGGGAAATAATTTGACTATCACACAGTACGTTTGGACGCCTACGGAGGAAAGGAGAAAAGGCTGCCGCTCATTACCTTGAATTCTGTAGGCGGCGAGATGGAATCCAAATTGGCGTGACCACTCCGTCCAGCTTTCCAGTGCAGTTCAAAAGGACGAAAAGTTGGTGCAACAGCGTGTTGTGGCTGCGGTAGCGGTGGAGCGGCGGCCGCCGCATCGTTTTGCATTGCACGTTGACCCTGGACGAGCTGTCCAAGGGCATCCAGTAAGGCCTTCGTCTGCTGATTCTGTAAGCGATAAAATTCGGACAGTACATCTGGAGATTGTGGCGAAGCCATTACACAAGTAAATGAGGGCAGTATAGTTAAAGAACGCAGAAAACCTCGTCGCCAATATTGTTGTGGATTGGCAGGAGCCAACCCACGGAGTTTTGGAGGAAGCCGGAAGGCACGCGTTTAAGCTCACGCAGGCTGGCGTGAGGTCAGGAACAGGACAAGGTAATTAGAACTTAGAAAAAAGGAGGTAACTGGTAGAATACTTAACTTTAATCCATTAATGTTGAATGTAGCTCTTGTCTGTACATTATTTACAATATCAATAGCAACTGAACATGGCGCCTTGCTAGGTCATAGCAAATGATGTAGCTGAAGGCTATGCTAACTATCGTCTCAGCAAATTAGAGCGTATTTTGTCAGTGAACCATCACTAGCAAAGTCGGCTCTACAACTGGGGCGAGTGCTAGGAAGTCTCTGTAGACCTGCCGTGTGGCGGCGCTTGGTCTGCAATCACTGATAGTGGCGACACGCGGGTCCGACATTTACTAACGGTCCGCGGCCGATTTAAAGGCTACCACCTAGCAAGTGTGGTGTCTGGCGGTGACACCACACATGGTTGATGATGGGGCTGGGGAGTTGGCGGGTCCTCCTGAACACACTCCACTGTTCATGTCTGCAGCTGGTCAAAGTGATGGGACATCCTCCCATCAGGAGTGCAGACAGTGTACAGGCACTAGCCCCAGAGATGCTCAATGATGTCAGGAACCCAGTTTGGTCTGTGGCTGAAACCTCGAGCCCAGACAGATGCACCTGGCTCAAACTGTCGCAGAGCTGGTGACGCCAGCAGATGCGGCATTGGATGCAGCAGGTAAAGGAGGGTCTGTGGCTGCGTCCGTGTAGCAGCTCTGCTAGGCTCTTGTCCCCTCTGGAATGAAATGGTATGAAGTCAAAACACAGTGTAAAGGAGCTTCAGGGGACCTGCAGGATACATACTTCCACATCTGAGTTTTAAATATCCTAACCATGTGTTCAGCATCGCCATTAGATTGAGGATGAAACTGACAAAAACATGCAATTTCTCAAGAAATAAACTGGGGGCCATTATCAGTAACCACAGCATATGGAAGTCCCTCAATTGTAGAAATCTTAGACATGGCCGAGATAGTGGCCGCCGTGGACTTGGACGGACAACACATCATTTAGGGAAACTTGAAGCAGGTGTCCACTACAATGTGCCAATACTGATTTAGGGATTGCCCAGCAAAATCGACATGTAGACACTTCCACAAGTGCTGCGGCATCAACCAGGGGGAAGAAGATGTCCATGGGGCCACTTGGTGCTGAACACAGTGAGTGCAAGTGGCGATAAGCCGCTTATGTCTCCATCTATGCCTGGCGAATACACATGCCAGTGGGCCAAAGCTTTGGTGCGAGAGCTCACTCAATTACCAATATGCAGAAGCTGCAGTACATTGTGGTGTAAGGAAGCAGGAATCACAACCTGGGGAGCAGCGTCCTCCATAGCTAACAAAAGAAACCCATCAAACACAGAAAAGCAGTGCTGGAGGGAGAAGCAGTTATGCAAGGGACCCAAGGCACAGCTTGGGGGTTTTTCTGGCCAACCGTGCTGCACAAGAGAGAGGACCCAACTAAGTACAGAATCCATGGTGACGGCCAATGCTATCGTGGCACTAGTGATGGGAAAACCTTTGACACACTGTGGTTCTCAATATCTAAATAGAAACAAAGGAATTCCTGCTGATCAAATGCCGGTCCAGCCCAATCAGAAGGAGAGTTGAGGCATCAGCGTTGATGTGTTGGACTGTTGGCCAGCAATGGATCTGATAGTGCTAACAGGAGAGGAAGAGAGTCCACCACTGCAAATGATGCACTGCCTTATTGGGCACAGAAGCCAAAGGATTGAAAAGAGCAACCAACAGCTTTGTGGTATGTGGTAAATGGAACTTAGAACAGTACAAGAAGATTTGAGTTTTCTTGAGAGCGAACACAATCACTAAATCCTCTGCTACTGAGAGGGAGTTGTTATTCAGACCCGTCTGCATATTTGTGTGCCAACACTGTGCCAAGACCATGCTGAGAGGCATCTTTAGCCAACATGGGATGCTGACCTGGCTAAGAAGTGGCCAGACACTGGGCAGGGTGAAGCTTAGAGTTAAGCAAAGTGAACATTTGGCCACAAGCTGGGGTACCAGAAAAATACACATTTTTATTCAAAAATGTGTGCAGGGGCTGAGCGATAGTGAATGCACCCGGTAAAAACTTACAGAAGTACGCAACTTTACCTAGAAACGGCTACAGTTCCTTAATGGAGGTCGGCCGCGGCAAAGCTGAAATTGCGTCAACATGATGACGCAGTGGCTTGATCTCTGTGTGAGAAACCTTGAAACCTAGGTAGTCAATAGATGACTGAAAAAATTGAGATTTGCACTTGAGACCCGCAGGTTGCACAACAGAAAACAACAACTGGAGATCTCTAAGGTGGTCTTCGGTTAAAGAATCTGAAACAGTGATATCATAGAGGTAATTGATGCAGCCAGTCACAGAGGCTGTAAGCTGTTCTAAAAAATGCTGAAAAATTGTGGATGCAGTAGTGACACCAAAAGGCAAGTGTTGATGTTGGTATAAGCTGAAAGGTGTATTGACAATGAGAAGTGGCCTTATCTGAGGGGAGCTCGAAGTACACTTCTGACAAGTCAATCTTGGAAAAGTACTGGCCACTTGATACTTTTGTGTCTGTGCACCTCATCAGTATAGGTCAAAGGGTATGTATATACCACAAACTGTTCATTAATCATGACACTGAAGTTGCCACACAGGCGAATCTTACCTGTTGGCTTCTTAACCAGTGGTGTAGCCCAGTCACTGGAAGAAACAGGCCGAATCACATTAAGCGATGTCAAATGGTCTAATTGGGCCTTGACAGAGTCATGCAATGTAACAGGCACCTGCTGTGCCTGAAAGAAAATGAGGGTGGGTGGACTCTTACATGGTAATGTGGGCATGAAGACTGGTAGCACAACTGAGCCCAGGGGAAAACAGAGACAAAACCTCAGGGAAGAGGGACTCCAGTTGCTGTTACAGAACTTGATCTACCACTAAATTTATGTCATTGGCAATGGAGAAACAGAAAGCGTTAAATGCATCTAACCTGAAAAGATCTGTGGTAAGGGAATGATCCATAAACAACAAGGAAGATGAGAGGGTGAACAATAGATTTGTAAGATACAGGAGCAGAGAACTACCTAGGATCAGAATCTGCTGTTTATTGTAGCTAACCAAATTCCATGAAATCTGTGTGAAGGGAGGGGAGCCCAAGTCCATGTATGTTTGCATATTTACTGAGGTCACTGCTATTCTTGCATCCACTTGCATTTACAATTTGTTCAGGGAGACAGTCATTGTAAATGTACAGTTTATGTCCATCAGTACTAATGTGTCCACCACATTTGAAGAGGTGTTACACACCAATGCAATGTGGCCTTTCTTTCGACACTTGTTGCAAACAGCCCAACACTAAGGGCACACAGTACACTCATGTTGGCTGAAGCAGTATGATACGGATCTTAAAAACTTGTTGCAGCAAAGCCAGTCTGTTAAATGTATACTACTCCTATGTGCATTCTGTAATTAAATATGGCATAATCTTCTGGGGCAATGCAACAACAAATATTAAACTTTTCAGGATGCAAAAGAGAATATTAAGAATTATTGAAGGGGTAAACAATATGAAATCATGCAGACCCATATTCAAAAAACTGTCAGTTCTTCCTCTTCCTTGCATTTTTATCTACGAAACATCAGTTTTCATCAAACAATATATTGATAGATGCCCAGATATCTTATTAAAAAATGAAGATATACATGCACACAATACAAGGCAAAAATCTGATCTTCATATGAAACAGGTGAGAACATCATTGTGCCAAAAAGGCACACTACATACTGGGATAAAGATTTTCAATAATCTACCTAACCATATTAAATCAGCAGGTAAACTCTGTAGTTTTAAGGCTGAAGTAAAGGCATATTTAATTGATCATTGCTTTTACAGTCTGACCGAATACATAAAATCCAAACAACAAAAATAAATATGCATTATGAATATTCTACCTTGTATGTTGCCTCTAATGTTTGTTGTATGTATGAATCTTTGCTAAATTACTTCAATATCTAGTCCTGGATTGCAATGTTGTTGTTGTTGTTGTGGTCTTCAGTCCTGAGACTGGTTTGATGCAGCTCTCCATGCTACTCTATCCTGTGCAAGCTTCTTCATCTCCCAGTACCTACTGCAACCTACATCCTTCTGAATCTGCTTAGTGTACTGATCTCTTGGTCTCCCTCTACGATTTTTACCCTCCACACTGCCCTCCAATGCTAAATTTGTGATCCCTTGATGCCTCAAAACATGTCCTACCAACCGATCCCTTCTTCTAGTCAAGTTGTGCCACAAACTTCTCTTCTCCCCAATCCTGTTCAATACCTCCTCATTAGTTACGTGATCTACTCACCTTATCTTCAGCATTCTTCTGTAGCACCACATTTCGAAAGCTTCTATTCTCTTCTTGTCCAAACTGGTTATCGTCCATGTTTCACTTCCATACATGGCTACACTCCATACAAATACTTTCAGAAACGACTTCCTGACACATAAATCTATACTCGATGTTAACAAATTTCTCTTCTTCAGAAACGATTTCCTTGCCATTGCCAGTCTACATTTTATATCCTCTCTACTTCGACCATCATCAGTTATTTTACTCCCTAAATAGCAAAACTCCTTTACTACTTTAAGTGTCTCATTTCCTAATCTAATCCCCTCAGCATCACCCGATTTAATTTGACTACATTCCATTATCCTTGTTTTGCTTTTGTTGATGTTCATCTTATATCCTCCTTTCAAGACACTGTCCATTCCGTTCAACTGC
Organism: Schistocerca americana; assembly: GCF_021461395.2. Taxonomy (NCBI): domain Eukaryota; kingdom Metazoa; phylum Arthropoda; class Insecta; order Orthoptera; family Acrididae; genus Schistocerca; species Schistocerca americana. The sequence goes on from NC_060130.1 coordinate 229,126,803, forward strand.
TCTTCCAAGTCCTTTGCTGTCTCTGACAGAATTACAATGTTATCGGCGAACCTCAAAGTTTTTACTTCTTCTCCATGAATTTTAATACCTACTCCGAATTTTTCTTTTGTTTCCTTTACTGCTTGCTCAATATACAGATTGAATAACATCGGGGAGAGGCTACAACCCTGTCTCACTCCCTTCCCAACCACTGCTTCCCTTTCATGCCCCTCGACTCTTATAACTGCCATCTGGTTTCTGTACAAATTGTAAATAGCCTTTCGCTCCCTGTATTTTACCCCTGCCACCTTCAGAATTTGAAAGAGAGTATTCCAGTTAACGTTGTCAAAAGCTTTCTCTAAGTCTACAAATGCTAGAAACGTAGGTTTGCCTTTTCTTAATCTTTCTTCTAAGATAAGTCGTAAGGTTAGTATTGCCTTACGTGTTCCAACATTTCTACGGAATCCAAACTGATCTTCCCCGAGGTCCGCATTAACAAAATACAAACTGTATTTTATCTTGTAAATACCTAACCATGTCCAGTATCCTTGTGTATATGCTATACATGTAGGATTTGAAGGACGAAATAAATAAATAAGCAATTTTCACTCAGTTAATACTCAGCAGAAATCCAATCTGCATTTGGATCACACTTCCTTAACTTTTGTGCAGAAAAGTGTGTAGTATAGTGCTGCATTCATCTTCAATAAGCTACCATAAGAATTCAAAAATCTTAGCAGTAATCCACGTGCTTTCAAATTGAAACTGAAGAGTCCCCTCATGGGACACTCCTATTCTGTTGAGGAATTCCTTGAAAAATTTAGCTGATTCTTATGTTATGTTGTTGACTGTATTACTTAAAGTTATAGCTTGAATTTTTTGGGTTCATAAACATTTTATTTTATCTATTGTTACTTTTATGTTGTAATTTCATGTACTGATACGTTCCATGACCTTGGAGATTTGCTCCTCAATTTGGTCCTACGGAACTAGATGTGTAAATAAATGAATAAATATACATGATTGACCTGACAGTCAGGATGAACAGCAATCTGTGGCTGTTCACTGATAATTCTGTGATGTATGGGAAGGTGTCATTATTGCGTGTGTATAGAAAGATACAAGATTACTCAGACAAAATTTCTAGTTGATGTGATGAATGGCAGCTTGCACTAAATGTAGGGAAACGTAAGTTAATGAGGAGGAAAAACAATCTGTAATTTTTGAATACAGCATTAGTGTTGTGCTGCTTGACACAGTCAAGACAATTAAATACGAAAGGCATATCAATGCAAAGGCATATGAAATGGAATGAGGACACAAGCCTGGTATCAGGGAAGCAGATTGTTGGCTTTGGTTTACTGGGAGAATTTGAGGAAAGCGTGGTTCATCTGTAAAGAACACCACATATATAGAAGACTAGTATGACACATTCTTGAGTATTGCTCAGTTGTTCAGGATCCCCACCAGATTGGATTAAAGAGAGACATCAAAGCAATTCAGAGGCGGCTTGTTATATTTCTTACCGATATGTTCAATCATGTTGAATTGTGTAGATGCTTCATGAACTCAAATGTGTTTTCCTGAAGAGAAGAATATGTTCTTTTTGCAGAATACTACTGAGAAAATTTGGGGAACTGTCATTTGAAGCTGACTGCAGCCCAGTTCTACTGCCACCAATGTACATTGCACATAAGGGTCATGTAGATAGGATAACAGAAATTAGGGCTCATATAGAGGCATATAGACAGTTGTTTTTCCTATATTCTGTTTGTGAGTGGAACAGGAAAGGAAATGACTAGCAGTGGCACAAAGTACCCTCTGCTATGTGCCATACAGTGGTGCATGTAGATGTAGAGTGGACACAGATCATCAGATGTAGAAGTTGAGTGCATTTCATAAAATAAAATCGTGTAATTATGTAGCCCAGAAGTTGTTGTTTGACTATTCCTGAAGTTGCTTTCATTAATTTACATCATGCATTTTACTGTATTATCATTACCATTCTTCTTCATTGCTTATCTGTGGGAAGCTTTGTAATATAAACTGTAGGACACATAAACAGCTGTGTTTTAAGGATGTGGTAGCAAATAAAACTACAATAGCACTGTTCACATTGTCATTACTTGGTTCACAGGTAGTGCAAAGTCTAGCTTACCATAACCGCAGAATATGATTCGTTCAGGTCCTTACACACAATGCAGCTGAAAGTACAGGCTCACTCACAATAAGTAGCATATACTCAATGAAACTGTATACAGTAAATTTAGGTTACTAAATTTAAATGTAATGTGTTCATGGATGTTTAACCTGTAGCATATTCTGAGAGCATGCATCTTTACTGTCAGAGTAAAATCTTAAGTTAGTCACTATAACACACAAATTTCTTTCTGTAGTTTCATTTACTAGTCTCATATGTGGCAATTTGGTTAATGTACAAAAGGTCCATCTCAGCACTAAAAAACGACTTCCATCTGATGTTACTTCACCATTTATAATGACAACATTCATACCACAAACTTCTCAACATATCTGTTCTTGTGAAATAAACAACAGACAACTAATCTATGTTTATATTATCATTTGTAACTATAGTTTGTAAAAAGTGCTCTAATGTCCATTTTAGTAATACATCAGAGAAATTGTAGATTCTCACAATTGTGGACAAGATATAAATGAACATGAAAAACCTATGTGCAAAGTATAACAGAAGTATTTCATGCACAAATTTCAGAAGAAGAAGGCACGGCCCTACTGGAGGTGTTATCAGGGCGTTCCTCTAACATAGTCAAGATCCGTGGTGACGTCATATTAAATGGGCAACCAGTACATTCAAAACAATTAAAGGAATGTGTTGCATATGTCCATTGTGATGGCTTCCTGTGCCCAGATCTGAGTGTTCTTCAGACACTTCATTTTTACAACTGGATGCGAAAGGCCAGCAGTCTCATCACAAAAATGGCGATTAAAGACAGGGTAAGATATATGTGTAATGTGTTAAGGTAATGACTGTTGGATTTTCTGCGATTAGTATAAACCAACAAAAAGTTCCATGATTGTTTTGTGATTTAATAGCTAATTATACCACAGCGTAAAGAACACAGTTTGCCTTTGCATCTTTCATACATCCTGCCAAGAAGATGGTGCCATGTTGCTAGTGGATTTTTTCACAATTTTCTTTTCAATTTTGTATTTAGTTGGAAACTATTTATGCTATAAATGTTTATACATTTTAACAAACTGGTGAATGTCCTAAGTCCATGCTGTAGCTGGTGGGGGACATGTGGCAGTGCCAAGAGTGCAATGAATTTGTTGAGTGTACTGTGACAGGAAACCTAATATTTTGAGCTATAAGTACACAATTTCTGTAGTAAGAAGAAACTGTTAGCATCAGGTAGCCTCTTAGTTGTACAGTAACATCTCTTGTGTTGCAGCTATATTCATAACTTCAGATTTTTCCTCCAGAAAATTATTTCAATAAATTTGAAAACTGCATACTATAACCCTCTTTTATAAATAAACTAAATTGAAGTAGTACATTACTGACTCAAAATGTAACAAAATATTCAGCAGTAAAATGTCGCTGGTGTTTTTGGGAAAGCTGGTATTACCTCGAGCCTTTCTTGGTCATACAGTTTCTATGAAATGCATCTAGAGCATACGTCATGCAAGCATAAGAATTTGTAGACAACACCCCTTTAAGGACAAGATGAATATTAAACTTTATCTCCAACTAATTCAGTGTGATTTGTGTTTTCTCTCACACTGTTATCTGGATCCTATTAACAAACACTGTATTTATCCATTTATAGAATGAGATTTTTTCTCAAGTTTATCATTCAAAAAATGCAAAGTTTTCTTATATTTACAGATTAAGCTATTGCTGCTGAGGTCAACATTTTTACATTGTTTAAGAGAGTATATAGGGGTCATCTTTCATTCACAGATGAAGCTTTGGCTATTGAGGCCATGTGCAGATTTATTTTGAAGAATCCGGAAGGGCAGGACTAGCAAACCATACTATCCTTCAAACAGGCTCAAGGTTTCCTGATATGCTGAAATACTCAATACAGTATCAGCATTGCTTGACCAGTCACATTACATTTGAGTCATGCACTGCTACTGCAAGAGATACACAAGAAACTATGAACTAGCTGCTACAACAATCTATTGTTCTGCTTAAAATTTGACAATTTTGTGAAACACAGAAAGAAACAGCATTAATATCTATCATCTAACAAACTCGTGTTGTATTTGACAGGCTTGCAATAAAGCTTCTCATTTATGTATGGATACCATATACAAACATTAATGCTGCTTTTTAAGGAAAGGTAACATTCAAAAGCTTAAATGTTGTCATGCAAATAACTTTACTTGATTCTGAAACCAGATCAGTACTTTATTTAGTTTATGAGAGACATTCAGATGAAATAAGAAGGGAAATTAATCCTGAATGAAAAGTGTAACAAATGAAATAAATCATATTAAACTGACTGTAATTGTTATTGCAAGAATAAATTACAGCAGTTAGGTCCATCATGGAGATAGTACCAACAGACTTCAGTAGATCACGGGATGAGCAAAAGTTTGAGAATTGGACTGAAATGTGATTACAATTTTTCATTTATCTCTTACTTGCTGTTATTTTATATTACTTGCTCATCAGAAGATATTGTAATTTGTTTTTCACAGCTGCTCAAGCACAGCACAATGGAAGGGTTGTAGGAGAACAGTAACACTGGTTTGACTGAGAACTGCGATGAGTGTGGGGAGGCAAGTAGAGCACAAGCAACAAATTATGCTGTGTTGTCAACTGGGGGAATCTATACCCTGTACTTTGGCTTTTTATGAGCATCTACCATGTTCAAACTGCAGTTTGGTTGAATCCATTTGTAGTAGGAATTTGGTTGATTTTAAAATTGGACAAACACTCAATAGATACTCACCAGTAGCATTCATGTCTGCAGGAAATGGTAAAATTCTAGATAAGGGCCAGTGACATACTTGCATGTTTCATGCTACAATGTTGTCGACATGCACTGTGATGTGTAACAGGAATGAAAGGGGGTGTGTCAGCTGCTGGATCTATGCAACTAGTGAAAGAGAGGCGGGCAGGCAATATGTTTGGAAGCAAGAGACATTGTAACACTTCACATCAGTATAATAATGAAATGTGATATGTATCCTAGGGAAAAAGAAATTCATCTGAGATCTCAGATCCTAATGTAACTATAACCTCAGGAATCACAACATATTCAGAAGAAACAGCCAGATATTTGTGACAATGAAGATAGAAACCTCACAGCTGTGCTATTAGAATGGTGGTGCAGTGGTGGTGGTGGTGGTGGTGGTTATGATGATGAAAAGCAGTGAAACCGCGGATGACAGGAGTAGTAAGCAGGAAAGATAGAAAAGAAATAGTCCACACATTAATGTAAATCACTGGTTTTTCTATTTATTATTTTTCCTTGTTACATCAAATTATAGACAATCAATAAATGGCATAAATTTATAATAGGTATAATTTTAATTTTTAAGGCAGATACTTTACATCAATAAAACAGTTTGTGGTTTTGATTACTCATAATATGCTAAAATATGTCCTTAAAACAAAAGGGGCTGTCTTGTATTTGGGGTTATCTTATATTTGGGTAAATGCAGTAAATGTGTAGTTGTTAGATAGCAACTTTTTTCATTCATTGTTATTAAACTGTATACCATTTTATGATGCTGCTTTCACACTTGTTGGATATAAGAGTATGCTATTCTGTGGAGTCTGGAAACTGGATTAATGTCTGTACATGTTCTTATGGATATTCATTCAGTGTGTTCACATTTTCTGGCTGTCACTGAATCAGGTATTCTTTGTTGGCTTGTGTGCCTGTGCACTGCTTATTAGGGTTGTGCATAAACTTGTATCATTTTCTCATACATTTAATAAACACAACAGATACACATGACAGAGACATTAGTCATCAACAATGCATTCTTCTTCACTATGTGCAACAGTCTCCCAATGCTGGGGTAACCTTTTGATTCCCCAACTGTAGAAATCATGTGTATTTGAGGTGAACTACTCATCAAGCCATGTTCAGAGTGCATTTTCACCTGGAAAGGAAATTCCTGGAAGGTTGTTCAACAGAGAGCAGAAAAAATGAAAAATCTGAGGGTGCAAGACCATATGAATAAAGTGGTTGCGGAATGACTTCCCAGCCCAGCTTCTCTCTAGTATTTTTTTTTTCAGTCTAGCAGAATGTGGGTGGATGTTGTTGTGGAGTAGCATCACTTCATGCAGTCCCTCAGGTCAATGTTCTTGGACTGCATCTGCAAGACATCTCAGTTGTTGACAGTAAATGTCAGCAGTGATGGTTATACCTCTGGGAAGCAGTTCATAGTACAGCACACCATCGCCATTCCATGAGAAACATAACATTATGTTTTGTGTATGCATGCAAGTCTTTGTACCCGGTGTTGCTGCTTTGTTTCTGCTCAACCATTCCTATGTTAGCACAAAGACACCATTTCTCGTCACCAGTAACAATACAGGATAGTGGTGGTCAGTGTTGTTCACTAGCCAATTGATGATGAGCAAGCAGGGACGCACATATGGCCACCCACTGATGTTTGTGATTTTGACTTAGACCATGCTGTAGCTATACACCAAATATTTGAACCTTCATCATTGCATGAAAATGTTGCATGATGGTGGAATGACCATAGTTCATAACATTTGACAATGTACAGGGGCATGGATCATTGTGGATTAACGTGTTTAAATGATTTTCATCAAACCCTGGAGATCTTCCTGATTGTGGAGAGTCACTAATGTCAAAACGAGAGAACCATTTTCTTGTCATGCTCTGTCCATCGGCATTATCCCTATATACAGCAGAAATGTTTCTGGCCACCTCTACTGTTTTCACCCATCTGTTGAACTCAAACAGAAGAATATATCAGAAATACTCCAATTTTTGGACTTGGCACTCCATTTTTTAGCATCCATAGCTCCACTCACTATATACAAATGACAAAATGGCAATATGTAAACTCATGTAGCAGCAGTGAATTAAAAATAAAAAAAACAGCAATTGATAAATAAACCCAGAGGAACTGGAATACCAACATGCAAAGCAAAAACACTATGAACTTGTGCACCAGCCTAATATTACTAGACTTCCATCTTGTCAAATACAGAAGTTATAGGGAGAACTGTTCCTGTTTTTGCAAAGCAGTGAAGCACAAGAACTTACTTTTCAACTTACCTTTATAAAGTTTCAAAAAAATCCATGTCATAGTTTTACAATACTTTTTTACACATTTTGTGCTTCTTTGTGTTTCAGATTGATGCTCTAATTGAAGATTTAGGACTAGATCAAGTGAGATACACCAAAGTGGCTAGTCTGACAATGTCTGAAAAGTGTCGACTGAGTGTGGCATCTCAGCTGTTATTGGATACTGATATAGTTGTGCTCGACCAACCCACGAGAGGAATGGATATTTTTGACACATTTTTCCTGATTGAATTCTTGAGACAGTGGGCTGGAAATGGTGGAGCAGGAGGTAATCTGTATTGATCTTTTACTGTAGAATCATATGCTCTATTGCTTAATGAGAATGTTACATGTGAGCTGTGAGTTTTTAACAGTCAGGTATTGCACAGTATATATGTAGACCAATCCAGAAAAACATATTCTCAACATCCTTTGTTAAATTTGCTTTGGCTTACCAAAACTATACCAGGGAAATGCTAGGATAGTTCTCTCACCTTTTTCTACCTTAAAATGTTCTGACTCAAATACACTAACTGATAAAATTGCACTATACCTTACTAAACAACAAACGAGTTAGAGAAACTGGATGCCAATAAACTACTAGCTGCTTCTTTTCGTCTGACAAGTAGAATTGTACCAAGTTTTCTCATAGACAATTGAGAGTTTCTCAATGGAGATCTGCACCCTGTTACTATATGTTCTTCAGTTGCCATTTACAGCCAGATTAATCTTAGCGTCTTTCAATTTTTTGTTTGTGTTTAGTCTTTGCATATAGGGCAATACCTTTATTACACTGACTCTTCATAAAGTGTATTCTAATTTATAAGCAGTATGTAAAATAAGGGAAAGGCAACTACTCACCTCTAGCAGGTCGATGCTTGGAACACAATAACATATACCAGAAACAGCATTCGCACTAGCTTTTGAGCACTAGCTCTTTTTTTCCAGCCATAGTACACACACGCACACACACACACACACACACACACACACACACACACACACACACAAACCACACAAACTCACACTCTCATGGCCACAGCAAGGCTAATTATTGATATTCAATGACTGAAAGCAGTCACTTGAGCTGAAGGTGGAGGGGAGTGGTAGGGAAGGACACCAGGAGGAGGTAACAGGAAAGAGGCATGGGCACACAAGAAGTCAAAAAAGATACAGGGGGTACAACAAAAAGAGATATAAGAAAAGGAAGATGGGGAGAACTGAGGGGAAAAAATGGGAAGGAGAAATAGGAGAGAAAGCTGAAGGTAAAGAAGGAGAAAGGGAGGGGAGACAGAAAAGTGAGGGGTTGATAAAGGGGGGGGGGGGGAGGAGAAGGGAGAGAGAGAGAGAGAGAGAGAGAGAGAGAGAGAGAGAGAGAGAGAGAATTCCTGCATCCCCCCCCCCCCCCCCGCCCCCTCAGTTCTCCCCATCTCCCTCTTCCTACATTTCTTTTTGTTGTACTCTCTGCACTTTTTCATCATCTGTTCAAAGATGAAGCCATCCATTAAGAGACCTGCCTCTTTCCCACTACCATTTCCTTGTGTCCTTCCCTATCCCTTCCCACCTCCATCAGGTCAGGCAACTGCTTTCAGTAATCAATTATCAATAATTAGTTTTGCTGTGGCCATGGGAACATGCATTTTGGTATTTGTGTGGCTGTATGTTTGTGAATGTCTGTACTGCTTCTGGAAAAAGAGCTAGTGCTTGAAAGCTAGTGTGAATGCTGTTTTCTGTTATGTGTTACTGCGTTCCACGCATCGAAAGGTGAGTGGTTGCCTTTCCTTTATTTTACATATTGCTCCATCGAGAAATTCAAATTTATAAACACCCAGTTTTGACATGAACACTCATACAACTTCCCTCTGGCTGAGTTGCAAACTGTGGAAGAAGCATGGAAGAGTTTTAATAGCACTCTGTTAAAAGCAGCAAAGGATGTATGTGAAAGAACTGGTAGTAAAGGGGGACGCATTGATGGAATTCTGAAGTTAAAGAAGCAGTTTTGAAGAAGAATAAAGCATTTGGGGTATGGTTTCATCAAAGGACATCAGAAGCAAGGGAAGAATATCAAGTGAGAAAGAGGAATGTACAAATAGTGATTGTAGAGGAATAGAGAAAGTGGATAGAAAAATGGAACATGAACAGGATAACAAAGGAAATAAGAACATTCTGTACAGAATGATCAGAAATAGGAGAAGAGGAATGGCAGAGAAAGGAAAAATGGCTCATAGAAATGGAAATGAGGTGGAGGAACTGTACCTTATAGAGCCATGGAGGACCTATTTTGATGATTTGCTGAATCCGGATAGAGTATTTGAAGAAGATAGAAATATGGAAGAGATAGAGAGTGATTGGAAATTTTTAAAAAAATCTGGTGTGGAAAGAAGTCCAGGAGGCACTGAAGAGCATGACAGGAGGAACAACAGTGAGATTGGATGAACAATGTGTGGAAATTATCATCAGAGCAGTGGAAGATGCAGATATACACTGGCTGTATAAAATTATGAAAGCTTTACAAAATGAAATGATGAGTCCATAACACTGGATGAATAGAATAATTGTACCTGTATTCAAGAAGAGAAGCCAAAGAGGTGTAAAATAACTAGTGGCATTATTCTTATGTGCTACTGAGGAAAAATTTAGGAGAGAAGTCTGGAGAGACAAATCCAGAAAACAATGAAAAAGCACCAAAGAGAACAACACTACAGTTTCAGGCTAAGTAGGTCCACAATAGATGTCATATTTGTATTGAGGCAGCTGTAAGAACATTGATATTATTGTGGGGGAGATCTGCTAATGGTCTTAGTGAAATCATACACTGCTGTTCCCAAAAGTAAATTTTTGGAGGTACCAAGAAGAAAGGGACAGAGAAGCAGACTGCGCTGAGGTTCAAAGGACTGTGCCTGTGAAGTATAAGGTGTTTGAGAGTGAAAGATAGTTAGCAGGCTGACACAGATAAATGATATGACAGAAGGAAAATCACTGCTTCTGTTACTTTTCTTACTTGTGATGATATGATACAGGTGGTGGGAGATATAGGAGACAGGATGACAGCGATGCTGTTTTCTGGTGATTTGATGGTATGGGGAAACAGTGAGGAGGAAATACTGTAGCAGTTAGGTCTATGGTAGGAGGGTGTACAAGAGCTTGGCCTAAAATTTAATTCAGAGGAGTGTGATCTAGTGGACACTACAAGAAAAAAGGATGGACCTGTAGTAAACATGACAGCTGAAGATAGTGTTAAGTTTCAAGTATGTTGGGAGTGTAATACAGAAAAATAGAAGAATGACAAAGAGATTAGTCAAGATGCAAGGCAAACTTATATCTTTTTGAGAGGATTAATATGCAACAAAGAGGTCGCCCAGAAAAGGAAGAAGGTTATATACCAAATGTATTATATACCTGTTCTGTTGTACACCTTTAAACCTGTGTCATGAAGGAAGCGAGAGAAAATAAGGTTCAAGCAAATGAAATGAAGTTTTTGGGAAGTCAGGTACATGTAACAAAAATGGAAAATGATATGATAAATGACTGACCAATACAAAAGAAGCGGTCTCGGAAACTGACATACCGCTGGGAGAGTTGTGTGCTGACCACATGCCCCTCCATATCCGCATCCAGTGATGGCTATGGGCTGAGGATGAAACAGCAGCCGGGTGGTACCGTTGGGCCTTCATGGCCTGTTTGGGAGGAGTTTAGTTTTAATACAAGAGGAGACCAAGGAATAAAGAGTAAAATGGTATAGGCATGTGCAGATAATGTATTAATAGACGATACCTAGGAAGATGCATAAGTTGGAGATTGAGGGTAGGAGACAAAGAAGAAGGGCAGTGTACAAATGGCTAAAAGGAGTGGAAGAAAACCTTAGGAAGAGAGGAGAATTCTGGGCCACAGTAGTGACAGAGAGGTGGCAGAAGACCAGAGAAGATGGAGATGCTTGTTTTCCAAGCAGACCCTACCAGTGGTGGGAAACTACATGATGATGATGATGATGATTCTGCATTACATGTATTTCAGAACTAAACAAAGTATCAGAAGAAAATTTTCTGCAACATTATGCTCAAATAAAATGTTCTCAGTGTTCTTGTCCTGTTAGATTTGATTAAGCACTGAACCATTAAATAGAAGATCAAGTTAGGACTCAGTTTCAACCAAATTTGTTTGTGTGTGCTTTCTGAAAAGTGTGGTGTTTATTGTACAGGGTGACAACTATTGAACTATGTGAGAAAAAAGGTAAATTAGTTACTAACTACAGCATGCATACACTATTCGTATTTAGGTTATGAAGTGTTCGATATGCCTGCCATCATTGGCGATGATGTGGCGCAGACGAGCAGTGAAATTCTGCATGACTTGCTGAAGTGTCGGGACATCAATGCTGTCGCTGACCTCCTGAATGGCTGTTTTCAGTTCAGCAATGGTTTTTGGGTTATTGCTGTACACCTTGTCTTTAATATAGCCCACAAAAAGGAGTCATGTGTTTAGATCCGGAGAATATGGTGGCCAATTGAGGCCCATGCCAGGGGCCTCTGGGTACCCGAGAGTGGTCCCCACAGTACATCAAACACTCTCCTGCATCGATGAAGTCAAGCTCCATCTTGTATGAACCACATCTTGTCGAAATCAGGGTCACTTTGGATAATGGGGATGAAATCATCTTCCAAAACCTTCACGTACCATTTGGTAGTCATCATGCCATCAAGGGATATCACACTGATTATTCCATGACTGAAGATTGTATACCACATAGTCACCCGTTGAGAATAAAGAGGCTTCTTAATTGCAAAATGCGGATTCTGTGTCCCCCAAATGTGCCAATTGTGCTTATTGACAAACCCATCCAAATGAAAGTGGGCTTCATCACTAAACCATCCATACTAATACCCACCATGCCATGCAGCCAACCATGCAGTTTGAAAGTTCTAATGCAAACCATTCAGAAGTTATCATGATTTTATTTTATATACACTGAAGCACTAAGGAAACTGATGTTGTCATGCGTATTTAGATACAGAGATATGTAAACAGGCAGTGTACGGCACTGTGGTTAGCAATGTTTATATAAGTCAGCGAGTCTCTGACACAGTTGTTAGATTGGTTACTGATGCTACAATGGCAGGTTACCAAGATTTAAGTGAGTTTGAACGTGGTGCTATAGTTAGTGGATGAGTTATGGGACACAGCATCTCCGAGGTAGCGATGAAGTGGGAATTTTCACATACGACCATTTCATGAGTGTACCGTGAATATCAGGAATCTGGTAACACATCAAATCTCTCCCGTTGCTGCGGCCGGAAAAAGATCCTGCAACAACGGGACCATCAATGACTGAAGAGGATCATTCAATTTGACAGAGGTGCAACCCTTCTGCTAATTGCTGTAAATTTCAGTGCTGGGCAATCAACAAGTGTCAGCACGTGAACCATTCAACAAAACATCATCAGTATGGGCTTTCGGAGCCAAAGGCCCGCTCATGTACCCTTGATGACTGCACGATACAAAGCTTTACACCTCGTCTGGGACTGTCAATGCCAAAATTGGACTTTTGATGACTGGAAACATGTTGCCTGGTCAGACGAGTCTCATTTCAAATTGTATTGAGTGGATGGATGTGTACCGATATGGAGACAACGTCATAAATCGATGGATTTCAGGATCAGATACCACATGGTGCTCTATTAACTAACGTATGTAATGCACTGCTGAATTGTGCAGGATGATGTCAGCTTGTGGCCTGCAGATACATATCTGCATGCGATGGCTTGAGGTAGATGCTGTGTCCCAAAGTTCCATCTGCTTTCCTTCATACCAAAACATCAAGAAAAGGTAAAGTGCCAACTTTTTCCACTTGCATTGTGAAATTTATATTTAGAAGGAGTGAATTTAAATGCTGAAGAAACATAGGCAGAGTATCAAGTCCATGTGGTCACACCACACCCCAGAAAACAAGAGGGTACAGGAGACAGAGGGCTTCCCATGGCAACACCATCCACTTATTCAAAATATTGGTAATGGAATAAGAAGTATGTTGAAGCACGTGTTTGAATAATGCCACTATGTCTTTCTGAAACTTGTTGCTGATGAGCTCAAAGAGTCCTGCAAGGGCACCTTTATAAATAAAGACACATCATAGAAACTTGCTAAGAGATCTGACGATTGCAATTGAAGAGTTTTCAGGTGACCTGTGATATCTTCAGAGTTTTGAATATGATGTTCGCACTTGCCTATGAGAGGTCCCAATAGTGATGTCAGATATTTTGCAACAAAAGAAGTAGATGTTCCTATGTTACTTACAGTGGGACGGAGAGGCGCCCCACTCTTATGGATCTTGGGTATGCCATAGAGGAACTGCAGGCTAGTGACTTGCACTGGAATGAAGCTTGTCCTGATGAGTTGCAAAGTCCTTCTCTGGATTTTACCTGTCAGATCACTTTTTAATTTACTGTATGGAGGATCATTGAGCAGTTTGTATATCTTGCTATTATATTCTGTGCATGAGAGAAGCACAGTAGCATTTCCTTTGTCAGCAGGTAAGATGACAATGTCTTTATCTCTTCTCAATTCTCATAGAGCATTTCTTTCATCTGAGATGATGTTAAAGTTGGACTTCTTAGGTAAAGCTCAAGGCAAGATGCGGTATGTGTCATGCCATCTCTCTTTAGCAGCATCCTTAGGAAGTTTCAAATCAGCCTGCTCTATTCCACTAATCACATCTCAGATGGGAATGGTCCCCAGTGTAGGTGCAAAATTCAGACCCTTCTCTAGCACTGAAACTGCAACGTTGTCCAAAGTCTTCTCCGTGAGATTAAACATGGTACATCTTCTTAGCATGTCTTCTTGCATTCAGGCTTTGAGTCGATCGTATTTTGTCATTTGACTAACCTGGCTACCCAGTTCCAGCCTTCAGATGGAGTGATAGTAATTGTCCAGACACCCAGCACAATTCCTTACGCCTGTAGCGCACTCTTTCTCTCATAAGTGCCGCACTCGCCCATCATTTAATTCTAATGGTAGCCACAGAATTTATACAATGTTTAAATTTAGCAAAGGTAGGAATGGTTTGCTTATCACAGCATCTCAGTAAAAATGCAGGGCTGCTTAACAATCTACCTCACTTGAGACGTAACTTGTCAAACTCACGTATGTTCTTCGCCATCTCCGCACCATAAAGGTACCAGATGTGACTCTTCAAGCTTTCCCAGCAGAAATAAAAATTTAGTAAATAGTCTTCACTGGTTTGCCACCGGATGATGATGTGCAAATTCCACAATATTTCCTCCGATAAACTGTCCGACATCGTCAGATGATTCAACTTTGCTGGTGGCTAGGTATGAGTAATGGTATCCGCACGTCAATGCCCTATATATAAACACTTGTGAGAAGAATGCGCAGGCATTCAAATCAAGCATGCACAATGATTTGCAGATAAATAGTGCCATCAGGGTGTCAACATGCAGATACCATCAGCTGTACCTAGCCACCAGTGAGGTTGAACCACCTGAAGATGTCGGACAGTTGCTCCGAGGAAATATTGTGGAATTTGCACATCATCTGGCGGCAAACCCGTGAAGACTATTTACAACATATCTACTGGGAAAGTTCAAAGAGTCACAAATCAAAATGTAGTTCACATAGTATCAGAGCTCTGCCAATAACTATCAGAGTTCAAAAAATGCCACTAACAAAACTAATATACCAGTCAGTGCATTCTTCATATATTGGGGTTACAACTGCCTCAGACTGGGTCTGTGCTTTCATATATGCAGGAATCTGGTGTGGTCTCATTAGAGTGCACTCCTTATGGCTAACTCTATGTGAGTAGTGGTGACTCGGTGGTCGGCAGTAATGTTTCACCAGCTACTTGGCACTATGTTTAGCATCTCATAATGCGTGTCCTCACTGATGGTGGTGTTTTGAGTTTTGTCTTCACTAGCAACACTCCTTGAATGTCTTAAAAACTGTGGTGTGGTTCTTTCATGTCACAAAAATTTTCATAGATTTCAAGCTTTTCAAATGAGAAGAGGCTCCTCTACTCTTTTAACTGAGTTTCACACTTGTATCTTCACCCCCAATTACCTTCAGAATTTTATTCTTATAAACCTCAAAGGTTTGACCTTGAATCTATGTCTGCCGTCATGTGCAGCTAGAAAGTAAATCACTGGATGAAACGTGTGAGTGGTGGCCTTTCAATTCTGACTGTCTTTATAAATTCTTGTAACCACTGGTATAAAAAAGAAAAAGAATATTTGCATATTGATAGCACAATACAATAACCACACAGTGTTACCACGTGACATTGATAATACTTATTGCCTGAATGACTTATTGTCCTAGAATGTATGCACACCACCATTTTATTTTTAGTGCCTTTTGAATCTCAGTATGTTTAAGTTTTCCTCTCATTTGAAATATATGTACTCTGGTGCACTCACTCACTCGTTCATCCCAATGTCTACCTCATAATTGTAGTTCTACCTTTCCTACAAATTTTTCTTGGTTTTACATCTACTCATTGTTTTGCATATATTCATTGTTGATAGTCTCAAATTAGTCATGCAGGAAGTAGCTTACAAGACTCATTTACCCAATTCTTGCACATTACCCATCAGTCTGTGACCACTAACAGATGGAATTAAGGGAGGAGATAAAGAAGATTCAAATAAAAGTTTACATAATCAGCATGAGATTGTCACTGAGATGTTCATCTGATTCCAATGGCAGAGTGAGTTATAGTGGATCACAGAGCAGCTGGCTGCTAAAATACTAAGAAGAATTTCAAGAGGAGTCTAGCAACATGTTACTCCCCCCACTCCTGCAACACACACATGTATTTCACAAAATGACCATGACATTAAAGTTATGATATCTGAGCTTATACTGAGGTTCACAGCAAGTCATTCTTTGTGTGCAGAATTTATGAACAGGCAGAAGAATGGTACCACACTGTGTACCCTCTGCCACATACTGTAAGGTGGCTTGATGAGTAAAAATGTAGATGTAGAGCGCCAATCAGGACAGTCTTAGTTGTGTATTTTTCTGATATCCCTATTCCATAAGAAAATGCCTTTCAAATGTAGAGATATATTTGATGCTGAAAGGAAAAGTGTGGAATGACTTTCTTTAGCTGTTTTCATTATTTTTTGTTCATATTTCTTTCCAATAGATATTGAATATTGCAGATTTGTCATGTGTGTTGCTAAATTATGATACATCTGTTAGTTTCTATTGCTTTTAGAAACTAGCAGCCTAAATATTTATTGGTAATCTTAGTTATTTTTGTCAGAAGCACTGCATGTTTAGCTATATTTAATCAAATTGCACACTAATAAGCCTGAAACAGCCGTCATTTTGAATAACTGGAAGCCCAAAAAAGGTTCAATATTTACCTTCAAACTCTCACCCACTGTCAGCAGTGTTATAATAAAATGAACATCAGTTTTCATTTGTGCAAGAGTACTATCAGGTTCTTTCTTTAGTTTTGATGTAAATGTTTTGATTTTGTAATACTGTTGTTCATTCATTGCAGGTATCAGTGGTGGTCGTATTGTAATCTTAACATTACATCCTCCAACATATGAGATATTTACAATGCTTTCGAGAGTTGTGCTTATATCTGCTGGACAATTAATGTTCAGTGGACGAAGACGAGACATGCTTCCATATTTTGCTACAGTAGACTATCCGTGTCCAGCCTATAAAAATCCTTCTGACTATTATCGTAAGTATTATAGATAACACTCTGAGTTACTGCATTTAAGAGAATATTCAATATTTATGCATTCACATGCTTTGTGTCGTCATTTGAATAAGATCAACATAATTAACAACATTACAGTAGTTAGGTCTTCATCAGACAGAAAATATTTCTCATTAGAGTTCTAGAAAACAGGTGGAAATAATCCAGTAGTACTTAGTCTGTCAGATAAAATGAATGGCACAGCAATTTTTAATGTTACAGATGGATTTATAATCATTATAATCAGCCATTAGACATTTACTGCTGGACAAAGGTCACCTATAGAGTTCTCCATGCATTACAGTCTTCAGCTAATTCAATCTATGTTGCTTCTGCATATTTCCCAATGCCATCTATCCACATTCCATCTCAAGCTTTCCTCATTTCTAGGAATCTAGCAAAGTCCTTATTAGATCCATCTACCATTCCTTTACTTTTTTTACATGTTCTGCCCATTTCGGTATCATTTTCATTCCAGTCAAAATTTCACCTTTTCGTCCAATATGTTTCCTGGCCCATTTATTTGTTTTCATGTCTCTCCAAGTAAATTCCAACATGCATCTCTCTATTTCCCAATGAGCAGTTTTTAGTTTTGAATGTTTTATTTTTCTCACAGACAGTTGAAGTCTCTCAGCTGTAAGTCAAAACTGAAAATATACTCTGAAGACTTACCATTTTAGATGTTGATTTATAATTGATAGCCACTAACTAAGCATCCATTTTTTCTGAAGAGTACCTTACAGCTGTAGTTTGCATAATCACACATAGTGAGGTGGTACACTGAAAGTATGGCACATAACTCACACTTGTGCTTGTGGTCCAGCTATAATTACTTTTTGTTGAATTAGCAGTGGGGGATTAAATAGTAATCTTACCACACCAACAACAACAACAGCTTCTACCAAAGACATGTACTGAACTTTTCATTGAAGTAAGCAGTTACAAAAGAAGATTGTGTCATTTTTATGTGTCAAGCTACTTGATATGTAATGAAGCTCGATCCTCCTCTTCTTGTTTGTGAATTCGTCAATCATCAGATTCACAGCAGGCTGTTTGCAGTCTATTTGGCTTAATAAAACTCGACTGATCACAGACAGTTTTATGTCACATTTATCCCTAAATATGCATAACAACTAGCTGTGATCTTAATTGGGAAAATCAAAAAATGATCCGTAGCAGTATTTTCGTGATTGTAATGCAGGTTCAAAAGTTTCAAAAGTAACAGACTCAAAGTTAATGGGTCTGTCTTGTAACTGTCTCATCGCTGTGCCCAATAGTTCACTGTAGATAATTCTGAATTTTGTTTCCAAACCGAGTGTTGCATCATACCTTGGATGTTTTGTTACTGGTTCCTCTATGTTTTGGCCACAAATGACACTATCCCACATTTCTTCAAATGTGTCACATTTGGTTTTCAAAATTTCTTTAAATTCATTAATTTTTTTTTACAAACTAGCCAATATCATAAGCTATTGCTTCCAATATATCAAATTATGTATCAGTGAGGGGAAAGTTCTCACAAAAGTTGAAACTGAATCTTGTATTGTGATTTTAAACCCACGATCAGCAGCATAGCCATCTTGCTCCCATTTTTCATCTTCTTTAAAAGTGAAAACAGTTCACTGTGATATTTGTACACAGTTTTAACTGAAAGAGACATAGAACTTCACTGAGTGACAGGCACTTTAGACAACCATTTCTTTACGTCTTGATCTAAAGCCATAATTCTTTTGGTTAACCTGAAGAAAAGGTACCATGATCATTCACAAAGAGTAAATGCGTCCTTTGATCTTGATTTGGCTTGTTATAGCGTGAAATTCAGTCTTTGAGTGAAAGAGTGGACAAACATTGCAGTAGAGAACACTTTTTCATTCTAGACTGCAATCTACTGAATTACCAGTGAAAACTTCAGTCCCATTGTTACTCTGAGCAATTAGTTTTTCATTGCACCCATAATCTTGTATCACTTGTTCCAGAAATGACATAGTACCTCAGTTACCTGTCATAAGAGCTGTTCATGAATTTTACAAATCTTTCATAGACTTGACCGTCAGCTGTGATGTAGCAAAATGCTGAGGAGCCCTGCAAGAGATTTCAGTTAACGCTGTGTATGAGTGATTTCATAAGTAATAGAACCTGGTACGTTGTCTTGGAGGCAAGTGCTCATCAGAGACAAGGATATTGTTAGGAATGCCCTAGAGACGTGTGATAGGACTGCTCTTTCTCTATATACATAAATGACCTGATGGACTGAATGAGCAGCAATCTGTGGCCCTTTGCTGATGATGCTGCAATGTACTGCAATGTATCATTGTTGAGTAACTTTAGGATGATACAAGATGTCTCGGACAAACTTTCTAGTTGGTATGATCAGTGGCAAGTTGCTCTAAATGTAAAAAAAATTCAAGTTAATACATATGACAAGGAAAAACAATCCTGTAATGTTCTAGTACAGCATTAGTAGTGTGCTACTCGATACAATTGCATTGATTAAATATCTATGTGTAACACTGCAGAGCAATATGAAATGGAATGAGCATATAAGGACGGTAGTAGTGGAGGTGAATGGTTGACTTTGGTTTATTGGGAGAATTATAGGAAAGTGCAGCTCATCTACAAAAGACGACAGTGTATGGAACACTAGTGGACCCATTCTTGAGTACTGCTTGCTCAGGTGTGTGGGGACACCCCCCCCCCCCCCCCCCACTAGATCAGGCTAAAGGAAGACACTGAAGTGATTAAAGGTGTGCTGGTAGATTTGTTACTAGTAGATTTGATCAGCGTGCATTACGAAGATGCTTCATGAATTCAAATGGGAATTCCTAGAGGGAAGATATCATTTTAGAAAATTTAGAGAATCTACATTTGAGGCTGACTGCAGAATGATTCTACTACCTCCAATGTACATTATGTGTAAGGACCATGAAGATAAGATAATAGATATTAGGACTCCTGTGGAGGTATGTAGACAGTCATTTTTCCCTCACACCATTCACCAGTGGAACAGAAAAGGAAATGGCTAGTGGTGGTACAATGTACCCTATGCCATGGACCACATGGTGGCTTGCGGAGTATGTATGTATGTAGATGTAGATGTAGATTATTCATGTCAGTTGTTTCATCTAGAACAACTGAGACAAAATTCAATTCACCTGTATCATTTGAAACAGAAGCAGTTAAGTCATTTTCCGTTACATTTGATGTTCTTGTAAACAGAGAAGAATATTCTAATTGATATTTCACCTTTACATCAGATTCACTGAGGAGAGGTACGAGTTCGACATAATTGCCTTTATTCAGGAACCAGTGTGATTCACAATGTCCTGTGAAGGCGATTTCTTGCATTGGCAAAATACAGACTACATCAGTTGAACGTTTCATTATGTACCTATTCTGTTCATTATGTACCTATTCTTTCATATGAGATGAGATTATCATTTTGTAAACTATGAAGCGTCTTCTGCTCAGCCAACATGCAGTCAGTATGGGTCTTCCTGTAAGTATTTTCATTGATTATGGAGAGCAAATAGTTTTGTGAATGTTAGGCATGTCATAATAACCAACACTATGCTAAGCAGATTTATCACTTATAAACAAATGACATAACAAACAATACAGGTTTTGCATATTATGGCATCCTGTTAGCCAGTTGTTGCTGTTGTAAAGTAGCATATTGAAACCCCATATGCAAGATTTATCATCGTCTGCCCTATTCTATGTCCCAGTTATAAATTTTAATAGCATGAACTGTAATCATTGTAGAGTGTTGAATCAAGTTCACAATTAAACAGTAACTCAAAACCATTTTAGATAAGTTCATGCGTGAGTGCTGCTATGTCGTTTTACCACTTGCAGTGCCACACACACCACATAAGCAAAATGACAACTCCTGAGTGGACAGCGTTTTGTGTTCTGCAGCTTGCTGAGAGTGAAGCTGTAATTTTAGTTTATTGTACATTTCATTTAAAGTTTAATTGTGAGCCCCCAATGGGCAGAACATCTGTTGACAGTATAATCAGTTCAAAATGACCAGATGTTTATGTAAAGGGAAAAGCATGGGGGGACCAAATGTGTCTGAAGAGGGATGTTGACCATGTCAAAGCATCTTACCTTTATAATCCTAAGTAGTCTGTTCAGAAAGTGGGTCTTGAATTTCAGTTGCCAGAGTCACCAATGTGGAAAGTTTTAAGAAAACTTGTGTACACGCATCCATACTGGTTACTGTTGCCTTAAAGCCAGATGACTTTGTTGTACATTATAACTTTGCAAGTGAAGTGTTGCAGTGGGATTATGATTTTTTGATGAAGAGGTGTTCAGTGATGAGGCAACTTTTTATCTAAGTGAAAGGTTAACACTCATAATGTTCGTACCTGGGGATCAGAATATGCTCATGAAACTGTCTGTAACAGATATGTTGGAAGAATGGCTCATTTCCTAGATAGTACAATAATCTGAAAACTTCATTTGGGAACAAGATGGAGCCCTTTCCCATTGGCATCTCTTTGTATGAGAGTGGTTGAACAACGAAGTCCCTGACCATTGGATGTGTTGTAATGGACAATATGGCAGAGCTCTGTTTCGCTGGTGTCAATATTCACCTGACCTCACACCGTGCAGTTTTTTCCATCGAGGCAGTGATAAAGATTGAGTCTGCCATATGGAGGCCTTGCACCTGGAGAGCCAGCAACTAGTAACACAGATGGATTATGTGGGTATGGACCTTGCAGGGGATAGCTGTTCAGACAACAGACAAGGGATGACTGCTCAATTTGGCCGCCAGGTGGCAACCCAATGGCTCCCAGAGGTCACTGGCCCAATGGACCTTATCTCTTCTGCAGGCCACATGACCAAAAGTAGTACATGCAGTATCCTGACACCTGGGCATTATTTATGTTGGTGCCCACGTTATGCTCCAGCAGTTCCCTCTGGGTGAGTTTCCTTGGGTAGGTGCCAATTGCAAAAGCATTCCCACAATCAGGATCTCACTCTAGAGCTGGCTATGTTTTTTTGTTGTCTTGAAACTTTAACATTTTTTGTTGTCTTAAAACTTTAACTTTTGCATATCCCTTCCAGACTTTGATTGTGACAAGCTTAGTGTATCGACAATGGATTTTCAAAGGTTCAGTTTACTGTGACAGTTTCAGGCCTTCAGTCCTCAGATATTATTGTTGCCCTTTCAACATTTGAGAAGTGACTTGATTTCAATTATTGTGTACCGAACTAACTCAGGAGAAGACTGTTTACAAGTGTTACAATAAACTTCCTATAAACTTTATATGTGAATATTCTTTATGCATCACCTCTGGTGAACACATCAGTGTCTATGCTGTGCCACTACCTAATGATCTGCCAGATTTGAGATGTAGAATTGAAGGGGTTATTGCTTCCATTACTCTGGACTTGTTAACTAAAATGTGGAAAGAATGGGATTTTAGGTTTGATGTGTGCCACATAACTGAAGGTGCATGTATTGAACATTTATATGAAAAATTTCCTTTTCTTTTTGTCAGTGTCTCTGTGCTCTGACCCAGTGGATGTCTCTGTCCTGGTGTTGTTACTGCTCCAGTGCTCCAGCAGATGAGATGCAGCACATCCATGAACTCCTGATCATGTGGCTGGTGGCAATCTCCACGTTGCCTCCTGACCTCTCCAACAACCTCTCCTAGATCAAGGTCAAGGACTTCTTGACAGCATCCCTGTCATTCCACAGTTTGATAAGAAGGTCGACCCATGATCGAATTGCGTCATACACATGGAACACCACTTGTTAGCCCATGGCATCACAGGTGATACCCAGCAATGCCCCTACTTTGTGGTATATTAGGGCACAGACAGTTACCATCTTCTGCAACAACATAACCCAGAAGTGGAACTCCACACTCTGCCATATTCCAGACTGAAGTCGAGTTTGGTGGAATACTTTGACTCCCAGCTGCATGTAACAGCAGCCCGCCACAAGTTTTTTGGCTGCCATAAACTTAACGGACAGTCTTACTGACTACACACATATCTCATGAAATTGAAGGACCCTTCCTTAGAAAAATATCTCCCCATTATCAAAACTTGTAAATAGACCCTCAGATCATCAGCAACCCTACAGGATCCATCATAAGTGTTTGTTGCCTGACCAGTGCGCCACCTTCAGCCCCAGTCCCCCCCCCCTCCCCCCCCCCCCCCCCCACACACACACACACACACACAGTGCAGGGAAAGACTCAGCAGCCAGATGCCACCCTCAACAACATCTCCCTTCCTACAGCCAGTGTTTTATTAATTACCAGAGACACTAGTGCCTCTACCAGCTCACTAAGTGCACCTTGTGTGGGAAATCCAGACATAGGCTTAAGTACACCAGGTTGTGCACAAAATGAATGTCGATTGTGCACTCTAGAGACCCCTGGGACAAGGAGCTGGACAACAGGGCGGACATGTTCCCAGATATGTCCTACATCCAGTCTGTGCTTCCCCACTCAAAGGAATCTCTATCACTCACGGTAGCCATGAACAATGTGCCGACCAAGCTGCAGATAGATATGGGGTCCTCTGTGACCATCATAGAATGATAATGACATGGGGTCAGTGTCCCTTCAACCTTTTGACATTCTGCTGCATAGTTACAGTAATGACATCATTAAAGTAAATGGCCAATTTACAGCCTAAGTTCAGTATCATTCGGCTGCCCTCACAGATAGGAATTTAGTCATTGGTGCTCCCAGAGCCATCAGTCTCTTGAGCCTGGAATTTTTCAGTGCTCTTGGCTTAAAAGTCCATGACTCTGTCCCCACCATCAAGTCATTGCATGCCAAAGCCCACCTAAAAGACTTCCAAATTCGGTGTTCACACAACCCCCCTTGGTTGTCAAAAATTTTAAGGCACATGTGGCTCTTCCCCATCAGCAATGCCGAAGTTCTTCAAAGTCAGAAATGCACTCAGAGACCAACTTGAGCTTTACAGAAGCTCTCCTGCAAACCTTGCAGAACTAGCACTCCTGAAAGAAGGGATATTGCGGAGACATGGCTTAGCCACAGCCTGGGGGATGTTTCCAGAATGAGATTTTCACTCTGCAGTGGAGTGTGCTCTGATATGAAACTTCCTGGCAAATTAAAACTGTGTGCCGGACCGAGACTCGAACTCGGGACCTTTGCCTTTCACGGGCAAGTGCTCTACCACTGAGCTACCCAAGCACGACTCACGCCCCATCCTCACAGCTTTACTTCTGCCAGTATGTCGTCTCCTACCTTCCAAACTTTACAGAAGCTCTCCTGCGAGTTTGAGTCTCGGTCCAGCACACAGTTTTAATCTGCCAGGAAGTTTCATATCAGCGCACACCCCGCTGCAGAGTGAAAATCTCATTCTGGGAACAGCAGTTAGCCACACATCATAGAGCTCCAGAGGCTGCTTGTACAGACCACTCAGAAAACATAGGTCTTCAGATTGAATCTTAACTCATAGTGAACATGAAGTTACAAAGTTTGCTGAAAATCGTGCAAAATCAGCAGCACCAATGCAAAAATATTGCATATTAGATTTGTCAACCCAATCAAGGAATGGTTTCGATCTTCGGTGTTTCAATTAGTTTTAGCGCTGTTTCCAGTTTATGCTGGATAAGCAGTGCTTACCTTGCGCCCGTTGACTACAAATCACTGAGCAGCATTGTACTGAAGTGAGCCAAGGAACATCAGAAGTGTAGAGAAGAAGAAACTGTAAGCATTTTTAAAATTTTGTGTATCAAACAATATTAAAAATCAAGCTAAATACTGAGATTCCCTATGGAATTGAATGCTCATTTTGAACATAACTAAGAAGATATGCATTTATGTTACCTCAGCTGTTAAAGATTCTTTGCTGGCAGTATCTGGAGACCAACCTTCAGTGGTGATGTCACTATTTTTGGAATTTTTATCTGTCATCTAGTATTTGTCTGGGTCATAATAAAATCTCTTTTCTAACACCCATTAAAATTTTCAGAGCTTTTGTCCATCAGGGCATCTTCCCTCCTGTAGCCATTTAACACTTTTTTTAGCATGACTCACTGTTGTTCTCCAGTCTTCTAATATATCATAGAAGCAGTTATTTATTTATTTATTACATCTCCATAAGCAAAATGCTTTGACATATTATGGCTCTGGGTCTTATTCATCTCAAGATTTCAGATAATTTCTTTGGGAGTTTGGTCTGAATGGTGTGACAGCAATTAGAGACGAATAAATCCATTTGAATGCAAGATTTTAGCAATGGAATAACATGAGATGATTGATGCCCCTTAGCAAACACTAACTGTTGAGATTTTTGTAAATCTGTGTTACAGTATGTGTGGTTACTGCCTGGGCAAGACTGAGTTTCAGCAGACTGGAATTGGGTGGTTTATTCTCCAGCTCATTTTAATAAGGAGTGTTATTGGAAATGACCGTACTTTTAGAAAGTACTCCTGGAATAAGCTGGCTGTTTACATTCATTTTTAAAGTTTTTGCTGTCCATTTATAATTTATAGTTTGAAGCTTAGCTTATTGAATTATATACAGGCAGTAAATCTTGAATGAAACTCATGTGATTGCTGCATGTGCAACAGTTAAGCATTCATTCAAAATGTAATGTGTATGAATCCATGTTATGTATAAATTAACCCATAGCCATTTCAGTTATGATGAGTGATACTTTCCTAAAAAATATAGTGATGTATGCCATTTTTGCAACTGCATCCAGTCATTCACATATGAGCACTTGTTTTTTTCTGGCATCTTTTAAAACCTAAAGCTAATCCCTTTCATAGATGAACTATTCCCAGAAATTTCTTGCTATCATTGAAATCCAGTTCTGTCCAGCTAAAAGATAAGATGTAGCATATTTGACATTTCCCTGTACTGTTCGTAATATAACAGCCTTTGTTGACTAATAACATGTTTATCCATATTATCAATTTATTGTTGCAACTTTGTTTCTTTTTCATTGAGGTAGATACTTCATTCTCACTCTCCTTAACATTATACTATTAATTTCACAATCTGCATACCATCAATTTATTTTCACACTTTACTATTATGTTCCATTGCCCTCTCTCAGCACAATCACTTCTTTCGCCTTTCCATTGTCAATACATAGAATGGTCTTAACAGTAAATCATCATGCCCACCCTTAAAGAAATTTTGCATGATGTTTTTCAGTATTTTCATTGTGAAGTAACAACACTCGCGTCTTTGAACTGGAATGTTACTGTACCAAGTCAAATTACCAAGCTAGTTCCCCTACAACTTGATTTGCAATTCCAATTCGCAAGTAATAGAAGATAGACATGCATCTTTGTTGCATGTATATATATGTTTTAAAATCCTGTATGTCTGTTGCTTGTTGTGATCATAGTTTGTGAAGTTAGCCATTGACATTGCTATAGGCAGATTACATTCTATGGGACCTTAAAAACTGGGTTAAGTGCTTATAACATCTGTCCAATTTGTGATAATCCTTGCATGTGAATTCAACAGAGTATTACTTACATATTAATAGTTTATAAATTGATATCATATTTATATTTAAAAAAATTTGAATTTAAATCAGTCAAATGAGTAAGTGACTTACAGACTGTGTAATAAGCTTATGATATTAGTAAATATTATTACAGTTCAGTTCTATTAATTATATTATGTCACAACAGTTGACATATTTTTCTGAGCACAAGATGACAGTCCTCACTCCTTTATATTTTGATTAAAATGGTAATAGTATACTACTGCTTATGTTGAATATTATTATATGAAAATAATGGTGTTCATTTGCATAAATGATTTTTCAGTTGACCTTGTGACATTGGATGACTTATCTGCTGAGGCAATGCTTGAGTCAAGTCAGAGGATAGAGCAACTTGCAGAATTGTTTCGGCGGAGGCAAGAACCGTTATCTGATCCAGGGCCTCCAGTGGCTTTGCCAGCAAGTGTAAAGCAGGCAAACTGCTGTACACAAATTTTTATGTTGTTACTGTGAGTTATGAATTTGTTTGAACTTAATATTCTCTAGTATGTTACTTGTTTACGTGATACTATACATAAATTAAATTTCCAATTAATGAGGTTTGGAAAATGAAAACCTGTAGTAAGCAGTGACTAACATTTAATATGTATATTGGTCCTTCTGAGGTGTTTTAAGTGTCTCTCCTTACTCAGCTAACCAAACATTGGACTGATTTTCCATATGGCTTAATGGTATATTTTTACTGCATTTTGTATAAGTTTGTGTAAATTAACTGGAAAGTAACTTCGAGCTAAATTTGCAGAAACCATTGCATAAAGTAAAGAAGAAGCAATACTATATGGTAAGTAGGTTGTTGTATTTTAGTGAACATACTTCCAAGTATGAAAGGTCTTACATTTCTACAAATCATACTGATTGTTAGATTCAGTGTAGAGGAGACTGGAAGAGGGTAAGGGGTTCCAAGTCAAGCTGATATAGTGGTAACTGAACAATTCTTCTCTAGCATATTTGTGAAACTGTATCAGCCTTCATTATTGAAGTTATAAATAAAACAAGTAGTGTCATTGTGACATGTGTACATATCTGTTAAGATGAACACTGATGTTTGTGAAGATCGTGACACCCAGAAAAATAATCCAATTGGATTCAAACTAAGATGATGTGTAGAATAGTGCATCAGCAATTGTGAACTGTGATTTATTAGTCTCATAACATACACTTACAAATCATGTGATTATGGTATAGGAGACATGTCAAAAATTACAAACTAGAATCTAATAATAATTTTTAAAACTATATTTAGTCTATGCAGTAGTGTCTATATTTTCTTCATAATGGACAATTTGTTTTTTTCGCAATATAATGCTAATTTCCAGTTGGATTCTGCTCAAATTATCAGTTCATCTTCCATGAACTCTTCTAATGAGTAACAACGTTTGTGTATAAGAATTTCATGGAACTTCTTTTTTAGCATCCCTAGTTCCATGTTTAGAATGTTTTTGCCTTGAAGATTGTTGTAGACTTTCATGCCCATATATTGTGGGGTCTGATTATACAATTTCAATGTATGGGCAGGAAGCATAAAATTATCTTTCTTCCTTGTACTGTATGTATAATCAAATTGGTTTTTTATGAACAATTCCGGTTTGTTGTGTAAAAATATCATTAGCTCGTATATGTATAGGGAGGGGACAGTCAAAATTTTTAGTTTCTGTAATAATGGATGACATGATTCTCTTTGCTGTGCAGTGCACATATTTCTGATAATTTTCTTCAGGAGCTTCAGTACACGAGATATATTATTGGAGCTTCCCAGAAAATAATGCCATATCTTATCACTGATTCAAAGTAACTTAGATATGCTACTTTGCGAGTGGACATGTTAGTAGCACTTGATAATATATGCACGGCATATGCAAAGCTACCCAGTTTGCTGCACAGGTACTCAGTATGTGTGTTCCAGTTTAAATTCTTATCGAGGGGTAGACCCAGATAAATAATTAAGATTGAATAAATAATTAAGATTGCAGAGGAGTTGTGTATATGTAGGACCAGCAAAGCTCTCTTTTGAATAACAGGAAAAGTCAATATTACATAAATCTCAGTTTCTGAAAACACCTCAGATGAAATGTTTCCTCACAATCAATGAGTGCAAAACCAGCAAGTGAATGAATTCAAATGGGCAGAATACCTGTCACTTGAAAATGTGTTTGTCATATTATGACATTTCGGCTCGTGGAGGACATACTGCTATGACAGCAATGCGTGTGTGAAACCAGTGGATTGAAGAGGATAGTATGCAGTGAGAGTAAGTACTGCATCATATATTGGATTACTGCCATCTGATCTTTATGATTATTATGGACCGTAGAACTTCATCTAAAGTGTTGGCTGGAGTGTCATCATTTTTGCATTGATAACTGATGATGACTTCATAAGATGGTATGCATGCTATTGCATTGTATTGTATTCCACTGCCCAAATGACACTAATGCCTCAGACTGCAATGGGTACATAACATTAGTACAGTCATGCTGAGGAGAAAAATGTAATGTTGTTAGAGATCTAACTTCAGCTTGACCCAAAGTGATTGTCACACTCTTATCAGATGCTACTACAGTGACAACAATGTGGCAGTGTGTTATACTGAGTGGCATGGTGGTAAACCCCAAGTATTATGTTTCAGAGAACCATTGGATGTGATATGTGATCTCGTGTACTTGGAGAGAGCTGGTGAGGATGAGGGAAGGCAGTGGTGAGGTGGGGGGGGGGGGGGGGGGGGGGGTGGAAAACTGGCAGTTGGTAGGAGTGCTAGTGGGAGGAGGATGTGGTCCGACAGTTTTGTTGTGTCTACAGGTTCCAGCTTGCGAATAGAAAGGATAAGGAAGGCACAAATATCAGTCGGAAGAGAGTTCTGCTGCTAGATAGCAGTCATGGTAGAGGTACAGGCCCTCAACTCCAGGAGAAGTTAGGTGAGCAGTATTACGTCATTGGCATTTTCAAGCCAAGTGCTGGGCCAAGTCAGGTGATAAAGGGTTTAGTGCCTTTATGTAAGGTATTCCAAAAGGTGATTGGGTAGTTATAGTGAGTGGATGGGGCTGGGGAAAGCTTGGATATGGACAGGGTGTGCAGTATAGGTGATGACCTGAGTAAGATAGCTTCCCTAATTGGTACCAACAATGCGAGCTTGGTAGAGCTGTTCTGGCAGCATGATTAGCCTTATCTTGACAGTCCTGTGCAGTGAGTCAGTGCGGGGCTGGAAATGACACTGACGATTGCTGACTGGGCACACGTTCCTCTGTTGTCGGTGGGGCTATAGGAGATGGTGTTACACTAAGCATGGTCTGCACCTCATCAGGACTGAGAAAGGGAGGTTGGTGGAGTTGATTAGTGAAAGTATAGTGGGTGGGTGTGAAGCCACACATGGTCAAATAGCTGTTGTCATGGATGGGAGAACTAGGCCATTTTTTTAGCATAAACCATGACAACAGGCTCCCCTCTCTTAAAAGTAACTCTACCAGCTTAGAGATTTCTTCATTGTTTATGCAGAAAATAGAGTATACCACATTGGAGTGCACAAACTCCTTGAAAATTTGCTCAGATTTAGCTATCATTCATCAGAATATGCAGTCCATCAAGTGCACTAGCTTGACGTTGAACTACTTAGCACTTCAGAACAGGTCAGAGGATGGCAACGGCAAACTACCTTCATTAGGACCTTGGCAATAACACCTTCCTGCATCTCCCCCCCCCCCTGCACTCAATTCCTGAGTATGGGACCACTTTGACTTGAGTCAAAGATAGCAAAATTTTGTTAAGAAAATGTGCTTCTATATTAGATGACAGAAAGCCTGCTACTGCACAGTGGAAGTTAAATGATTACAATCCTGAATCTGTAATTTGGTAATGGCGGAAGTACGTGTGGTGATAAAAAATTGTAGAGAGTGTGACGAAGGCCTCACTACAGTAAGTAAGTTGGAGTACTTACACAGAGGTGAAGAGACTTATCCAGGATAGACTAGCATGAAGGGTGGCAGTCCTTGGACTCGAGACATCAGCAGCTATACCAGAGAGAGAGAGAGAGAGAGAGAGAGAGAGAGAGAGAGAGAGAGAGAGAGAGAAGGTTTTGTGGATGTACACACACATTATTCATGTACAGGTGTGTGTGTGTGTTTGTGTTTGTCCACACAAGTGTGTGGTGGTTAAGATGGAGGATGGGATTTTTGGGGAAGGAAGAGACTGTTTGCCTGTGCTTCCCCACAAGATGTGCTTTTAGCTATGTGAAGATGAGGATGGAGGGTAGCTGTGACAGAAATAAGTTCTTGCTATTCATGTAAAGCAAAAGTATGTCCTAACGCATATTGTGGGATGTCAAACTACCATAAGAAATACTATTTGCAGTGTCTGTAGTATACGGTATACTGTGCAATGTAATTCAGGTGTGCATGCAAGGAACAGACACTGTGGTGATCAACAGGCGCATGAAATGAAAAAAATATATTTGCTATTGCGCATGTCTGAAGGACATGGCATAGTACACCATATAACACAGACACTTCTAATAGTATTTCAAGCCTAAACAAAGCTGCAACAATCTCACCTTGTGTGGGAGTTAGCAATTGTGTGAGTGCAAGACATAGACACACAATGACATATGGAAGTTTGAGTCAGTCCTGGAAGCATGCTTGGATAGTTGAAGTGCCTGTGATAAGCAGAAAATCTGCATTTGAGTCCCGATCTGGCACAAATTTTTTTTTTTACAGTTATCAGTTGTGCAGCTGCAGTCTAATAATGTTTACAATTGTGAATATGTTTCTGTCTTACTGTAAGAGAGTTTATATAATGCATTTCTGATACTTTACCTTATGTAGGAAGCTTTGTATGCCCTTCAAATCTCAAAAGTACCACTGTTCTGTAGAACATATAAGTTTCACTTAAATATCTGTTCCTTTGGGTAGACCACATCAAACCCTCATGTATCCTATTGTATCATCATCTTCCCTCTATCTCTCAGTTTTGTAGAAACACCCATTAATGTAACTATTCATAAGTGATGTAATTCAGTATGTAGAATTATTTCATTTACATATTTGTTAGCTCAGTTTGCAGATATATGGCAATGATGTAAACATAAAAGCATGGAATTTATTCTTTTTAGAGAGATATCAACAATAGTTTTTCATACTTTCAGGCGTGCACTAATATACACCCAGCCTTTGAGTCTGATTCACTGGTGCACACAGCTACTGGTTGCAGCTGTGATGTCAGTTATACTGGGAGCAATTTTCTTTGATCTTCCAAATACAGACCCTCAGCTAGTACTTGGTGACAGACAAGGATTTCACTATGCTGTTTCATGTGTTGCTATTTGGCCAGTACTTCTCCAGTTGTCACTCGGTAATGTGAGGCGGGAAAGATGGTCAGTGTACCGTGACATACGAGATCACTTGTACAGCAGGCTGATTTACATTGTGACAAAGGTTAGTTGTATTATCTTTTTGCTTAATATGAGAGTACTTTAGCCAATAATGTATGTTCATGACCATTCTCCTAATTAATTATTGAATTTCTAGATATAAGTGTATAGGGAGCTGTGCAATGAGTAGGGACGTAAAAGTAATAGATCTGTATGGCATATAAATGATTGTTGTTGATATTAGTTGGGATTTTTCTAGAGCCAGACATGGGTAAGTTGAAGAATATTGTATTTTACATAGTGATTCACACATACTACATATAGTATCTTAGAAAACTGAGTACTAAAACAAAATCTCAGCAGACGTGAATCATGTGGCAACAACAATAATAATAAAAACATGGTTTTCCTAAAAGCCACAAATAAAAATGCACTTTTCCTAACACAACATCAAAGTTTCAGTAACAGGTTTCATCTAAATAACTAATGAGAAAACAGAGTAAGGGGAAAGGTAAAGAGTAAGTCATGCAGTTCTCTGGCTAACAAGAGATACTGTAATCAAACATTGACCTTTGGTGTATAATGCTGCATTCCTCAGGGTATTTTTGTTACGTCATTACAACTGCAAGAAAATGCATGTTACTTTCACCAGATGTGTGTCATTTTATTGAAGTAAAGCATCATCAGTAGTCTGTGTTAAAAGATATGTATAATTTGATTTTTTTTAGATCGAAAAACAGTTCATTAACAAAGTGTTGTGTTTTTATTTATTGTAATTTCTCCTTGGTTTTTTGCCTAAATCAAGAAATGCCACCTCTATCACATCTTTGGTTTCTTTCTTCATTATGCTCTGATAATTGTGGTCTAATTGTACACTGCTTTGCAGTACTATGCAATTTTTACATTTAACACAGGACAGTTTTATACTTCACTGTTCACAGTTTATTTTTATATTTCTAAGTATGTATTGTGTTTTGTAGTGGTGACAACATTGCCACTAGTTTTTATTTGAGCTATATTTTTTTCTCTCTCTGTAGTTCATTACTTGTGTGTTAATCTATTTAATTATGTTACTATGTATTTAAATACTGTGTAAGACTAGTGAAAGAATAGTAATGAAGTTTTATTTTTTATTTGCTTTTTTTGGTGGGTAGGTGGGGGAGGGAGAGGGAGAGGCAGAGATGAGTGGACATAAGTGCATAGTAGCAGTAAATTTGGGGGGAGGGGGGGTGGGGGTGGGAGATGGTGAAGAATGGAAAAGGCCCTTTTGTTCACCTATTTTCAGGAACACTAGCCAACATTTTCATAAATAATACAAAAATTAATATTTGAGGACATAATAACAAAGAAAAGCTATAACATCATCTATTGGTACAGATACATAGGTGACATAATGTGCATGATATATGAACCTAAAAATAAAATACAAGTACTACACAAAGGAGTAAATACTATACACTGGTACATAAAGTTCATGATAGAATGTGAAAACACACTTAAATTTCAGACATATACAGAAAATCCACAAGAAGAGATACTATCTTAAATGCAACCTCAAACCACCCACAGAATCAGAAAGAAGCTGCAATCAGATACATGACTGAAAATTATCCCCTTAAAGACTGCTGATTACCAAGAAGAGCTGGTATTATAAAACAAATAGCATTAAAAAATTGGACTCAAAGAAACACTAGTAGAAAAACTAAACAAAAAAATAAAGACACAAATAATGAAAGAGAACCTAACCTAACCATACCAACACATACAACCTGCAACCCGCCTCCTTGGCCGAGGTTGCTGACACGTACTTGCATGGGGCACTTGACCAGGGGGTAACCTCAGTTCGAATGCTGGTGGTGGAAAAAACCATCTGCTAGCACATCTTTGATTTCTTTCTTCATTATGCACTGATAATTGTGGTCTAACTTTATGCTGCTTTGCAGAACTATGCATTTTTTACATCTAACACAGAAAGGGGAGGAGTGGTGGTGGCATAAAGTTTCTGATCACAAGGCTTTTTTGTGCCAGTGTTTTGGTTTAAATACAAACCTCTCTCCAGTGTCACATGAAGTGACATGTTGGATGGGGACATTGAGCCTGGCAGCCCCCTTGGTGCCATTCGCAAGGAGTAGGCTAAGTGCCGACACCGGGTTTCACCCTCTCGCTTCTGTAATCATCATCACCATCATACAACACAAACATTATACTACAACCCCCCCCCCCCCTCACACACACACACACACACACACACACACACACACACACACTGCCAACACACACACAGTACATACATGTAGCATTACAAATGATGTAATGAAGCATGTTGTAAATAAATAAACATACAACCTGCACAACCACAAAAAATGGCATACAATGACCTACCACAACAAATTCACACGTAAAACAGGTAATATATTCAAAATACAAGGCATAAACATTGCTTACAAAACAAACAACTCGATACAAAACCAGACAGATACCAAAAGTCTGGAATCTATCAGCTTAGTTGCAGAGACTGTGAAAAAATATACATTGGGATGACAGGCAGGACATTTGACACAAAATATAAAGAACATGTCAGAGCACTGAAATACGGTAAAACCATTCAACATTTGCATACCATCTTAAACAGGAATACCGCAGACCAAATGCTATTGAAAAAGGTATCAACATTGTAAGAATCAGTAAAGACAGACACCTCCTCCCTTTCAAAGAAAATTTCCTTATACACAAAACATTAACACAAAATAAACATTTACTCCATAACCAAATAAATATTGGAAACCAGATACTATAATTTTCCATCCTTCACCCTCTCTCACTCAACTCCTCCCCCTCCTCCCCCCCCCCCTCCCCCCCAACATCAACAAAATCTTTTCACATTTGGAGGAGAAAGTTGGTGTTTGAAATTTCATGAGAAGATCTTGCCACAATGAAAAACATCTTTGTTTTAATGATTTCTATGACACTCTCCCTCC
The DNA here is from genome assembly GCF_021461395.2 of Schistocerca americana. Lineage (NCBI taxonomy): Eukaryota > Metazoa > Arthropoda > Insecta > Orthoptera > Acrididae > Schistocerca > Schistocerca americana. The sequence goes on from NC_060130.1 coordinate 229,161,642, forward strand.
TACTTCTCTATAATCCAAAACATGCTGCCCCTTTCTGAACTTTCTCAGTGTACTCCGTTAATCCTATATGGTAAGGATCCCATGCCACCCAGCAGTACTCCAAAAGAGGATGAACAAGTGTAGTGTAGGCAGTCCCTTTAGTAGATATGTTTCATCTTCTGAGTGTTCTGCCAATAAAAAGCACACTTTGATTTGCATTCCCCACAACATTTTATGTGTGTTCTTTGCAATTTAAGGTGTTTATAATTGTAATTCCTAGTTATTTAGTTGAATTTATATCCTTTTGTGTCTTTGTCTTAGGTCCAGTGCCAGCCACTGCTAATTGCTTTAGACTCTATAAAGCACTTCATTGTTATGTGATTGATGATTGTTGTTGCAAGATTGTGTAAAAAATAGTGTACAGTAAACTGTGTAAATACCATGCTTTACATGCTAGCAACAACACAGATTGTCTGCTTGTGAGGTATGTGAATTACTTCATGATGAACCTACGTTGGCTAAAAATGATATAATAGGTATTCAGCTAGATTTTTCCCCAGAACTTCCTGTTGTTAGACCTGCATACTGTGGATGAGTGTGAAAACTAATTGGCTGCTAATGCCAGTGGATAAGGATTTTGACTTAGGGATGAGAAAGTTATTGATATGACAATTGCTCTTGAAGGATAAGGCATAACATTAAAATATACAATTCACTATCATGATTAAAATTAATTTGAAAATCCAGATGAGTTGTACATGTATCATAATTAGCTCTGACATGTGCTTCTTTTAACAGAAGATTAACTCACTATAAAATGAGATTATTCAAAAAATCCTGAATCAGTAAGCTATTTGAACTTCAGACTGTTCTCTCCCAAAATTAGCAAGAGTCCTAGTGCACCTCTTGTGCCTGTATTCCATCTAAAACCAAACTGCTCTTCAGCTGGATCTCCTCCATTACCTGGTCCAGGCTTTTATTAATGATACTTAACATCACTTTGGTTGCATGTGAAATGAGGCTAACTGTACTGTGCTCACTGCATTTCTTGGTTGCTTGTTTCTTTGGTATTGGAATCATTAGTATTGTCAGAAAGTCGTATACTTCATTACATGACCTCAGTATTTCTCTTATGCCCTCTTGGTTCAAACATTTTAATATTTCTCCTGGTTTTGTATCTGTACCTATTCATTTCCCATTTTTCATTGCAGCTGTTGTGCTCTGTACTTTATCCATTATGATTGTTGATACTTCCTCACGTTTGTGATCTGTATAATATAGCTCTTTTAAATATTCTCCCCATCTCTGTACGATGTCCTTACAGTTTTTGTATACTATATTTTTCTCTTTACTGAGAATTTCCATACTAATACTTCCAGGTCTGCAGCTATCAAGCATGCATGGTGCAGTCATCTGCAAGTTGTTGCTCAGTTAGGCACCAACAATGCCTGGCACATGGGTTATGAGGCAATCCTCAGTTCATACAGGCAGCTGATGGAAGCAGCGAAGGCTGCTGCCGTCATGTGTGGGTTGCAAGCAGAGCTAGAAATTTGCAACATTGTTCCCTCAGTTGATCGGGGTCCTTTGGTTTGGAGCCAAGTGGAGGGTCTCAACAAAAGGATCCGTTGACTCTGTGACCATCTCGGCTGCAGATTTTTAGACCTGCATTATCAGTTGGGGATTTTTGGGACTCCCCTTGACAGGTCAGGGTGCACAACAGAAAGGTAACAGTTAATCAGGTTGTATAGTACTTGTGGAGTGCATGTGAGGTTTTTTTTAAGGCTAGGTGGTAGTTTGAGGTACTATGATGAACACTCAACAGTCGATATGCAGCAAGGGAAGTCAGAGGATGATCAGAGTAGAGACACTTCAACTGTCAAAATTTTGTCAGTAAATGGTCAATGTATTCATTATAGAGTACCCAAATTTACTGCTGTCCAGGAAGGTTCTCACACTCAAATTATTTTCAGGACCAAGAGCTGGCTGAAACACAATGTGGATTGCTCTGAGATATTTGGCGAGTCATGGAACGTGTATTGGAAAAACAGATTAGAGGCCATAGGAGGGGGAGTTTTCATTGTAGTTGACAAAAATATTGTCTCTTTTGAGGTCGAAGATGAATGTGACAGTGAAATTATCTGGTTTTGTATAACAGGTCTAGGTAAAATGAAGCTAATTGTTGGATGTTTTTACCAGCCCCCCCAATTCTGCCGTGATAGTTCTAGAGTAATTCAAAGAAAGTCCACAGTCTATAGTGCATAAATACCCAAATCATGCAATACTAGCTGGAGGTGACTTTAACCTACCAAATATACACTGGGATGTCCATGGATTCATTATGGGGGGCACAGGCAGGCAGTTGTGCAAAATAATTTTGAAAATTACTGTACAATACTGAAATTCAGTATTTTTGATGGTGTGCGGGAACAATAAATACAGAGCAAAAATTACAACTATGACTGGTGATTCCATAGTTGGATAATTTGTAATATCAAAACACTTAATTTTTTCCACATCTCTTACACGAGTTTTGCTGCTGTCAAGACGCAAGGCTTATAATCACTTGTAAATGGCCACATTTCAGTCTGTTGACTGAAAGATCAATGAAGACATAATGCTGGTCTCACCATAATCCACATTATTTCTTGCCTCTGTACCATCATTGGCTCCATTTCATCACAAGTACTTTTTCAAGGTCTGCAAACACTCGAGTTGGATGACACAGGTTCTCCTACATATTTGCAGTGTGTGTATCATGCTGAGTATCAAGAAGATATAACTCATTCAGCCAACTCACAAGTACCAGCATTCTATACTTTCATGAACAATGTTGTAATGTGATTGAGTCCTGCTTGACTTCGTGCTCAGTCCAAATTTCAGGCAATTTTTTGTGCTGTATAATGTACATTTTTAAATTGTAGATCAGTGCTATTATATTAATATAACCATTTGTCCTGAATATTGTTGTGTGTGTGTGTGTGTGTGTGTGTGTGTGTGTGTTTTAGTGAATCTGGTATGTACAACCTTAACTGAAATTTGTTATTATTTTTGTTTAATTCTGTTTAAAAATGTATTCTGAAAGCATTAATGTGTTTTTGTTGGTTTTTGGCAGTTCATTTACAACATTCCCGCTTCAGCATGTGTGTGGCTTGCGTACCTAATTCCAGCATACTTACTGAGTGGCCTACAGGATCAGACATATGAAACACCTACCCTTTACATTTATTTAGGTAAGTTGAAACACACTTCACTCAATACTGGTTACCAATTAAGATAACATACAGCAGGGGCAGCTCACGGTTTCCATACTGGGGAAGGTTGCGACATTTACGTATCGGAACTAACCTACACCTCGGTCTATGCTGCAAATCAGTCTGTGAATCTGTCTGTCTGCTGTCTGTCTGACTGTCTGTTTCAGGTGTGGGAGTGACACTATCATGCACTAGCAGTATTCATTTCATCTTTTTTCAATTTCATAATTCACGACTAGAATAATAGAAAAAGTTAATGTCAAGATAAAATCTATAGGTAGCATATTTATCTGACAATGTCACTTTTCTCGACACTTTATTACACCAAATCATACTAGAAAATGCATTTTGGAGAGACCCTTAATGCTGTGCATGTTAGCACCACTGCATGCTTAATGGTTTTCAGCTTTCCAGTTCTGAACTTGAGATATTAAATGGTTTGTGTGTGTTCAGTACAGAGCTCAAGGAAGCAGTGATGTCTTGTACTGTTATGGTGATTTTTGGATGAATAAATAAGTACTGATTTGCCATCAACTCAGACAATGACGTAGAAAATGCTCTTGCAATTTGTGCACCCATATTTTCTAGCATATCCACTTAATGGAATATAGTCACTGCTGAGAGAGAGAGAGAGAGAGAGAGAGAGAGAGAGAGAGAGAGAGAGAGAATTCTGTTAAAGTAACAAGAAATTCCCAAAATTTTTTACAAAGTGCAAAGGTGAATCAAAAAACTCACTAGGAAGCGGTACATGAACCCATGACATTTGATACTACAAGTCCACATCTCTGTCCACTACAATACCATACACTGGGGTGACAAAAGTAATGTGTTAGCAATATGCACATACACAGATGGTGGTAGTATCATGTACATGAGGTTTAAAATGGCACTGCATTGTCAAAGTCATCATTTGTACCCAGGCGAATCATGTGGAAAGGTTTTCAACATGATTATGGCTACATGATGGGAATTAACAGATCTTGGATGTGGAATAGTGGATGGAGCTATATGCATGAGACATTTCACTTCAGAAATTATTAGAGAATTCAATATTCAGAGATCCACAGTGTGAAGAATGTGCCTAGAACACCAAATTTCAAGCAGTACCTCTCACCACAGACAATGCAGTGGCTGATTCCCTTCACTTAATGACCAAAAGCAGTGACATGTGCGTAAGATTGTCAGCGCTAACAGGCTAACAGATAAGTAACAATGTGTGAAATAACAACAGAAATCAATGTGGGAGTTATGACGAATGAATCCATTAGCTCATTGCAGCAAAATTTGGCATTAACGGGCACTTGCAGCAGACGACTGATACGAAGGCCTTTGCTAACAGCACAACATCACCTACAGTGCCTCTTCTGGGCTTGTGACCATATCGGTTGAACCCCAGATGACTGGAAAACGAAAATGGCTATGCAGACCATTTGCAGCCATTTATGGACTTCATGTTCCCAAACAATATTACAATTTTTATGGATGACAATGTGCCATGCCACCAGGCCACAGTTGTTTGCAACTGGTTTGAAGAACATTCTGGACAATTTGAGCAAATGATTTGGGTACCCAGATTGCTCGACACGAATCATATCAAACATTTGTGGAACATAATCAAGAGGGCAGTTCATGAACAATATCCTGCACCAGCAACACTTTCAGAATTACAGATGGCTATAGAGGCAGCATGGCTCTGTATTTCTGGAGGGACTTCCAATGTCTTGTTGAGTCCATGCCATGTCGAGTCCATGCTACGTCGAGTTGCTGCACTACACTGGAGGAGGTATCCCGTGACTTGGTATCCATTTCATAATTGACGACTAGAATAATACAAAAAGTTAACGTCAAGATAAAATCTATAGGTAGCATATTTATCTGACAATGTCACTTTTCTCGACACTTTATTACACCAAATCATACTAGAAAATGCATTTTGGAGAGACCCTTAATGCTGTGCATGTTAGCACCACTGCATGCTTAATAGTTTTCAGCTTTTCAGTTCTGAACTTGAGATATTAAATGGTTTGTGTGTGTTCAGAGCAGAGCTCAAGGAAGCAGTGATTTCTTGTACTGTTATGGTGATTTTTGGATGAATAAATAAGTACTGATTTGCCATCAACTCAGACAATGACGTAGAAAATGCTCTTGCAATTTGTGCACCCATATTTTCTAGCATATCCACTTAATGGAATATAGTCACTGCTGAGAGAGAGAGAGAGAGAGAGAGAGAGAGAGAGAGAGAGAGAGAATTCTGTTAAAGTAACAAGAAAGTCCCAAAATTTTTTACAAAGTGCAAAGGTGAATCAAAAAACTCACTAGGAAGCGGTACATGAACCCATGACATTTGATACTACAAGTCCACATCTCTGTCCACTACAATACCATACACTGGGGTGACAAAAGTAATGTGTTAGCAATATGCACATACACAGATGGTGGTAGTATCATGTACATGAGGTTTAAAATGGCACTGCATTGTCAAAGTCATCATTTGTACCCAGGCGAATCATGTGGAAAGGTTTTCAACATGATTATGGCTACATGATGGGAATTAACAGATCTTGGATGTGGAATAGTGGATGGAGCTATATGCATGAGACATTTCACTTCAGAAATTATTAGAGAATTCAATATTCAGAGATCCACAGTGTGAAGAATGTGCCTAGAACACCAAATTTCAAGCCGTACCTCTCACCACAGACAATGCAGTGGCTGATTCCCTTCACTTAATGACCAAAAGCAGTGACATGTGCGTAGGATTGTCAGCGCTAACAGGCTAGCAGATAAGCAACAATGTGTGAAATAACAACAGAAATCAATGTGGGAGTTATGACGAATGAATCCATTAGCTCATTGCAGCAAAATTTGGCATTAACGGGCACTTGCAGCAGACGACTGATACAAAGGCCTTTGCTAACAGCACAACATCACCTACAGTGCCTCTTCTGGGCTTGTGACCATATCGGTTGGACCCCAGATGACTGGAAAACGAAAATGGTTATGCAGACCATTTGCAGCCATTTATGGACTTCATGTTCCCAAATAATGATACAATTTTTATGGATGACAATGTGCCATGCCACCAGGCCACAATTGTTTGCAACTGGTTTGAAGAACATTCTGGACAATTTGAGCAAATGATTTGGGTACCCACATTGCTCGACACGAATCATATCAAACATTTGTGGAACGTAATCAAGAGGTCAGTTCATGGACAATATCCTGCACCAGCAACACTTTCAGAATTACAGATGGCTATAGAGGCAGCATGGCTCTGTATTTCTGGAGGGACTTCCAATGACTTGTTGAGTCCATGCCATGTCGAGTCCATGCCACGTCGAGTTGCTGCACTACACTGGAGGAGGTATCCCTTGACTTGGCACCTCAGAGTGATTTCAGTGACCGAAATACCTAGCATCTCCAACAAACTAATATCACCAGGCAAACTATTAGTTGCCCCCTTAAAAGAGGACACTGGACAAATTTGAGCACTGTAGTTGGTGTGGAATTCATAAAAAAATGGCTCTGAGCACTATGGGACTTAACTTCTGAGGTCATCAGTCCCCTAGAACTTAGAACTACTTAAACCTAACTAACCTAAGGACATCCATGCCCGAGGCAGGATTCGAACCTGCGACCGCAGTGGTCGCGCAGTTCCAGACTGTAGCACCTAGAACCGCTCGGCCACCCCGGCTGGTGTGGAATTCATACCAGGCAATGATGTGACCCATCCCTGCTGACATAAGTCATGGCGGCATAGTGATGTGTGTGTATTTTGTATGGAATCATCGCAATCAGATGGGTCACTTTGGAGACATGACAGAATGGTGGAAAGGAGCTGTCACATTTAGATGTGTCTGTGGCAGTACCATGAATGAAGGCATCCAGTTTCTTGGTATATGAACACTGACTGTCCACCATGTCTGCAAGCAGTAGTATTCCACTTGCATCCATGTAATAAGGTGAAATAATAGTTGTTGCAAAAAGGCAGGACCAGAGGGAGATGCCTTGTCAGTGAAATTCAATTTTAAATCTGACAGGAACTGCAGCACATAAAGCTGCACATCTACAATGGGCCAGACAACATAGAAACTGGACTGTAACTAACTGGCTGTATGTAGTGAGCTCATGTGAGTCTCTGTTATGCATTTTTAAAGTAACGAAAGGTACCAAGTGCACTAACAACCCAGTGAGAAATTTAAACTGCTATGTGTGGAGGGGGTAGTTTAGATCTGTGGTGATTCGTTGTTTTTTTGGGGTGTTAGTAATATCATGACTTGGATCTACTCATCCAGGATGCTGGAAATATGAACCAGAATGCTTATTTTGATCTTTTTTGGTGACAAAGTTTTAGAACCAAGTATGCTGTTCTGGACAGTGAGTATTAATCAGACACAAGGGTGTCATATGAGTGCTGCATGAAAATGTGACTGGACCATTCTTATTCTCTACATACATAATTGATCTGATAGACAGGATGATCAGCAATCTGCAGCTGTTTCTACATCTACATCTACATACATACTCCTCAAGCCACCACACAGTGTGTGGTGGAAGGTACACTGTAACACTACTAGTTGATTCCTTTCCTGTTCCACTCACAGATAGAGCAAGGGAAAAGTGACTGTGTATATGCGTCTGTATGAGCCCTAATTTCTCATATCTTATCTTTGTGGTCCCTATGCGAAATGTATGTTGGCAGCAGTAGGATTGTTCTGCAGTCAGCTCCAAATGACGGTTTTCTAAACATCCTCTGTAGTGTCCTTCAAAATGAATGTCTTCTTCCCCCCCAAGGATTCCCACTTGAGCTCCCAAAGCATATCCGTAACACTTTCATGCTGATCGACCCTACCGGTAACAAATCTAGCGGCTCGCCTCTGAACTACTTCAGTGTTTTCATTCAATCTGACCTGGTGTGGATCCCACACACTCAAGCAGTACTCAAGAATAGGTTGCACTAGCATCCTGCATGCAGTCTCCTTTACAGATGATCCACAGTTTCCTAAAATTCTCCCAATAAACCAAAGTCAGCCATTCTTCTTCCCTACAACAATTCTCACATGCTCACTCCATTTCATATTGCTTCACAACGTTATGCCCAGATATTTAAATGACGTGTGACTGTGTCAAGCAGGATAGTATTAATGCTGTATCTGAACATTAAGGGTTTGCTTGTCTTACTCATCTGTATTAACTTACATTTTTCTATATTTAGAGCCACCTGCTGATCATCACACCAACTAGAAATTTTGTCTAGATCATCTTGTATCATCCTACAGTCACTAATCTTCAACACCTTCCTGTACTCCACAGCATCTTTAGTGAACAACAGCAGATTGCTGCCCATCCTGCCCGCCAGATCATTTATGTATATAGAAAAAATATCAACTGTCCTATCACACTTCCCTGGGGCATCCCTGATGTCACTCCTGTTCCTGATGAACACTCACCGTTGAGGAGAACATACTGGGTTCTGTTACTTAAGAAGTCTTTGAGCCTATTCCGTATGATCATACCGTCATTGAATGGTTTTTGGAAATCTAGCAGTAGTATGGAATCTGTCTATTGCCTTTCATCCACAGTTTACAGTATATCCTGTGAGAAAGTAGCAAGCTGGGTTTTGCACAAGCAATACTTTCTAAAGCCATGCTAATTTTTGGACATGAGCTTTTCAGTCTCTAGGCAATTTGTTATATTAGAACTCAGAATATGCTCTAGAATTCTTGAGCAAACCAACGTTAAGGATATTGGTCTGTAATTTTGTGGGTCTGTTGTTTTACCCTTCTTATATACAGGACTCACCTGCGCTTTTTGCCAATTGCTTGGCTCTTTGTGCTGGTGGAGAGATTTGTGATAAATGCAAACTAAGTAAGAAGCCAATGACGTAGAGTACTCTTTGTAAAACCAAATTTGGATTCCATCCAGCCCTGGTGACTTACTTATTTTCAATTCTTTCAGTTGTTTCTCTATGCCAGGGATGCTTGTTACTATATCATCCATACAGGACTCTGTGCAATGGTCAAATGGTAGTATGTTTGTACAATCCTCTTGTGTGAATGATTTCCACGATAGACATGGAATTTAAAACTTTGGCCTTCGTTTTGCTATCTTCTGCTGCCAAGCCAGACTGATCAATGAGTGACTGCATGGAAGCCTTAGACCTGTTTAGTGACTGTACATAGTACCAGAATCTTTTCAGGTTAACTGACAGATCTTTAGCCGAGGTATGACAGTGGAAGCTGTTGTATGCTTCATGCATAGATCTTTTCACAGACGTGTGAATCTCCACTAATCTTTGACTGTCATCATTTGCGTGTCCTCTAGTGAACCAAGAGTTCAACAGCCTTTGCTTCATCAACATTTTCTGAATTTTATTATTAAATGATAGTGAATCTTTTCCATCCTTAATTCACTTACAAGGCACATACTTGTCCAGAGCACAATTTACAATCTGTTTAAACTTTGCCCATAATTCCTCTATGTCCATCATTCTAGAACTAAATGGTTGCAGTTCATATTTACCAGATATAGACTGGGAGACTTAAACGTTTATAACAGGTGGCAGGGACAAAGAATCCAGTGAAATTTTTTTAAGTGCACTATCTGTTATGCAGTTAAACAGTTATGTTTGCAGTTAAACAGAGAACCGACTCATGGCGATAACATATTAGACCTTCTGGTGACAAACAGACCTGAACTATTTGAAACAGTTAACGCAGAACAGGGAATCAGCGATCATAAAGTGGTTACAGCACCGGTGATTTCAGCCATAAACAGAAATATTAAAAAAGGTAGGAAGATTTTTCTGTTTAGCAAAAGTGACAAAAAGCAAATTTCAGAGTACTTGATGGCTCAATACAAAAGTTTTATCTCAAGCACAGATAGTGTTGAGGATCAGTGGACAAAGTTCACAACCAATGTACAATATGCATTAGATGAGTATGTGCCAAGCAAGATTGTAAGAGATGGAAAAGAGCCACCGTGGTGCAACAATCGAGTTAGAAAACTGCTACGGAAGCAAAGGGAACTTCACAGCAAACATAAACATGGCTCTGAGCACTATGGGACTTAACATCTATGGTCATCAGTCCAAACATAAACGTAGCCAAAGCCTTGCAGACGAGCAAAAATTACACAAAGCGAAATGTAGTGTGAGGAGGGCTATGCGAGAGGCGTTCAACAAGTTCCATGTATTGACTTGGCAGAAAATCGTAAGAAAGTTTGGTCTTATGTCAAAGCGATAGGTGGATCAAAACAAAATGTCCAGACACCCTGTGACCAAAATGGTACTGAAACAGAGGATGACAGACTAAAAGGCCGAAATACTAAATGTCTTTTTCCAAAGCTGTTTCATAATGGAAGACTGCACTGTAGTTCCTTCTCTAGATTGTCGAACAGATGACAAAATGGTTCATATCAAAATAGATGACAGAGGGATAGAAAAACAATTAAAATTGCTCAAAAGAGGAAAGTCCGCTGGACCTGATAGGATACCAGTTCGATTTTACACAGAGTAAGCGAAGGAACTTGCACCCTTCTTGCAGCAGTGTACCGTAGGTGTCTAGAAGAGTGTAGCGTTCCAAAAGATTGGAAAAGGGCACAGGTCATCCCCGTTTTCAAGAAGGGACGACAAACAGATTTGCAGAACTATAGACCTTTATCTCTAACGTTGATCAGTTGTAGAATTTTGGAACACATATTGTGTTCAAGTATAATGACTTTTCTGGAGACTAGAAATCTACTCTGTAGGAATCAGCATGGGTTTCAAAAAAGACGATCATGTGAAACCCAGCTCGTGCTATTTGTCCACGAGACTCAGAGGACCATAGACATGGGTTCCCAGTTAGATGCCATGTTTCTTGACTTCCGTAAGGTGTTTGATACAGTTCCCCACAGTCATTTAATGAACAAAGTAAGAGCATATGGACTATCAGACCAATTGTGTGATTGGATTGAAGAGTTCCTAGATAACAGAACGCAGCATGTCATTCTCAATGGAGAGAAGTCTTCCGAAGTGAGCGTGATTTCAGGTATGCTGCAGGGGAGTGTCATAGGACTGCTGCTATTCAAAATATATATACATGACCTTGTGGATAAAATCGAAAGCACACTGAGGCTTTTTGCAGATGATGCTGTAGTATATTGAGAGGTTGTAACAATGGAAAATTGTACTGAAATGAAGGATCTGCAACGAATTGATGTATGGTGCATGGAATGGCAATTGAATCTCAATGTAGACAGGTGTAATGTGCTGCAAATACATAGAAAAAAGATCCTGTATCATTTAGCTACAATATTGCAGGTCAGCAACTGGAAGCAGTTAATTCCATAAATTATCTGGGAGTAGACATTAGGAGTGATTTAAAATGGAGTGACCATATAAAATTAATCGTCGGTAAAGCAGATGCCAGACTGAGATTCATTGGAAGAATCCTAAGGAAATGCAGTCTGAAAACAAAGGAAGTAGGTTACAGTACACTTGTTCGCCCACTGCTTGAATACTGCTCACCAGTGTGGGATCCGTACCAGATAGGGTTGATAGAAGAGATAGAGAAGGTCCAACGGAGAGCAGTGCACTTTGTTATAGGATCATTTAATAATCGCGAAAGCATTACAGAGGTGATAGATAAACTCCAGTGGAAGACTCTGCAAGAGAGACGATCAGTAGCTTGGTACGGGCTTTTGTTGATGTTTCTAGTTCACCGAGGAGTCAAGCAGTATATTGGTCCCTCCTACGTATATCTCACAAAGAGACCATGAGTATAAAATCAGAGAGATTAGAGCCCGTACAGAGGCATACTGACAATCTTTCTTTCCACGAACAATACGAGACTGGAATAGAAGGGAGAACCGATAGAGGTACTCAAGGTACCCTCTGCCACACACCGTCAGGTGGCTTGCGGAGTATGGATGTAGATGTAGATGTAGATTGTCTAAGTGAGATGCTAACAACTGTTTATCTGCTGTTTCTCGGCAGAAACACACTCCTAGCCCCCTTGATTGATTTATTAATTTTCATAACCATAGTCACTATGATGACAACATGATCATTAATCCCTGTCTCAGTACTGGTGCTATCCATAAAATCTGGCCTGTTTGTAGCAATAAGGTTAAAGGTATTTCCATTGTGTGTCGGCTGCCAAACTAGCTGCTAAAGACAGTTTTCAGAAAACATGTTCAAAAGTACTTCACAAGACTGTCTATTTGTACCCCCTGCAATGAATCCATATGTGTCCCAGTATAGACTCCGTAGGTTAAAATCACCGCCAACTAGTATCGCATGATTTGCGCATTTATATACAACTGACCATAGACTTTCTCTGAATGTTGCCGATGATGCTGTGGTATATGGGAAATTGTCATCATTGAGTGACTGTAGGAGAATACAAGATGACTTAGACAAGATTTCTAGTTGGTTTGATGAATGGCAGCTAACTGTGAATGTGGAAAAATATAAGTTAATACAGTTGAGTAGGAAAAACAATCAATAGTGTTCAAAAGCAGCATTGGTAGTGTGCTGCTTGACACACTCACATTGATTAAACATGTAGGTGTAAATGTTGAAAAGCAACATGAAATGGAATGAGCATGTAAGGATTGTAGTAACGAAGGTGAATGGTAGACTTAAGGTGTGTTGTGTGAATTTTAGAGAAGTGTGGTTCATCTGTGAAAGAGTAAACGTATAGAAGACTAGTTCTCAAGTTGTTGGAATCCCCACCTGATTGAAATGAAGGATGACATTGAAGCAGTTGAGAAATGTGCTGCTAGATGTGTTACTGGTAGGTTCGATCATCATGCGAGTGTTACAGAGATTCTTCATGGACTCAAATGGAAATCCCCGGAGGGAAGATAAAGCTTTCTATTTTTGGAACACTATTGAGAAAATTTAGAGAACTGGCATTTGAAACTGGCTGCAGAATGATTCTATTGCCACTAATGTACATTTTGGGTAAGGACCATGAAGATAAGACAAAGAGAAATTAGGGCTCATACAGAGGCATATAGATAGTCATTTTTCCCTCACTTTATTTGTGAGTGGAACATGAAAGGAAATGACTAGTAGTGGTATGAGGTACCCTATGCCATGTCTGTACAGTGGCATGTGCATTATGTATGTAAATGTGGATGTAGATCTGCATGATGAATATACTGTGGAGACCCCCATCTTCCAAGATGACAAGAGCCATGGTCATAGAACTGCACACAATTATTCTTGTTTTGACAAATGCTCAAGCACCCTATTGCACCTCAACAGGCCTACTAAATCATCCCTTCTTAATTCCACAAAAAAATTTCTAGGACTATTTGGAAGAGCGGGTGAAGTGCAGAAATCAACATTCTTGCATTTTTTGTAGTTCTATGGGCTTCATTATCAGCTTCAGCTGGTTATGGCTCACCTGAAGTAACTTATTGACTCTCTTCCTTGCCGAATTGAGGCCATTGTGAAGGCTGGAGGCAGTGTTAGCATGGTATTACTGTGCTGCTTCTTAGGGGTGCCTGATTTTTTATCCAATGTACATGTCTCCATAGAATCTGAAACTGAGTCTCAAATATGACCTAGTAAATTCCAGTATTCCGTTAGTTAATAAGTCCCAAAATGTTTCAGAAATTACAAATCTTAAATGATAAATAATTACTCAAGGTGGGAATCGAACTGATGACCTGCAGGTTGGCAAACAGTGACCATAACTGTTACACCACAGTGAGTGTGTACATAGCACAGTGATATCATTAAGTACATTCAGAACATGTTTTTCATCAGTTCCTTTGTGGCCATTCCATAAATATTATAAGAAAGCAAATTTTTCTCAGTACACAGTGCACATAATTATTTTTCTATTGTCATTCCTGGAGACCAGATTAGTAAATTAACTTATTTCATTGCTTCCACAGTGTTATAAAAATCCATGTTATGTTCATTCCTTGATTTAGGATTGACAGTTTATTTGTTTTTCACCAAACCACTAATGTAGTTACTCTTAACTTACTTTCTTGTTGCCAAATCTTTATCCCTTTCACCTTCTCTTTTTCTCATTCTTCCCACTCGTCTCTTGTCTTTCATTATTCATATTTTCCCCTTCTACCCATTGATTGTGCTTTGTCATCTGAGACAATGATTTCTCTTTTCCCTGTCATCTCAGTGTCCTAGTTTTCAGTTGTCTTCCATACTAGTAATATTTTCTTAACTTTATATAAATCCTATTGCAGTTCATTGTTTGATTTCTGTCCTTGATTGCTTGCTTGCTTGCTCCATATACTCCTCTAGAGCCTGAGCAATGTGATTTTTTTAAAAATCCTGTATTCTGCAGCATTAAAAAGTTCCCATTCATTTAGGTTCATTTTGTAGGAACTATGTTGTAACACACATACAATTCCTGAACTCAAAAACACTGCAGGTGTGCAGCATTATACTAAGAATAATGAAGTGCTAAGCATTGACAGAAAATACAGTTTTGAATAAGGTTCTGTCATGAAGTAGAAGAAACACTGACAATGGACAGGGAAATAGAAAGAACAATAAGTTGTTTAGCTTTTGACCTGTTCTGAAAGCTAATCAGTTTATAATCTATCCTACATGCCTGTCAACTGCTCTGTGCCTCTTCAATTATGCACAAAAGTTTAATTATTCATTCATCCATTCATCCATCAATCCATCATGTTGTGTGGCTGTCATCATAAGGGAATACCTTCAAGGATATAGAATGAATCAAGGGGTACATTACCAAAGTGATGCAGCTGTAAGGAACTGCAGTAACAATTAACTGTCATTAAGCTGCTATACACTTATTTGTTCTTACTCAAGCTAAATTTACAATATAGATTTTATCAGAAATGCTGCTAATTTGGAAGAGAGATGCTGATACTTTGGAAGGAAGTGGTTGCTTCCTCAAGTTACAGTGAAGAGCTGTTATTTATCTCATACAGCTGCTAGTGTAATACCTACAAGACCACATTGATATTTATCATGATCTGTTATTTATGATCAATAACATCAGATGCCTTTTTATTATGAACAGCACTATTTGTCATTCACATAGTAAGAATCGTTAATCCTTAAATATAGAGCTTCAGATGATTTTCAAGAGGGGCTAAAAAGGTAATTTTCTTCTAAGTTGATAGAGATTAGCAATTTCTTGCTTTATATCAGATGAGGATTTTTTATAAACTTTTTCACCAAAATACAGAACCCAACTGTGAACCATGTAAAAGGAGGTGAAGTCTACACAGAAATTATTTTTAAACCCCATATTGTGGTTGCATAACACACTGTTCGAGTTGGGCTGACTTACATTATTAACAACAAATACCATTAAGGAGTAAATCCATTGGAAAGTGAGGGAAAATTCCAAGATCTTGAGGGAGACCACTGCAAAATGTGTGCACCACTGGCAATAAAAATTGCAACACCTCGAAGACAGTTATGACCATCAATTTGGTATTAAGTGTGCTACATGCTCAAATAGATAAACAATTAGCATTTCAGTGCAGCCACACAAAGTAGGCATGAGTAATGCCACCTACATTCCATATGTAAGGATAACTTAGATAACAGTTTCTCATTCAGAGATCATGTTTGAGTGTTGGTAATTTGTGAGGAGACAGTTTTATGCCTCACCCTAGAAGGAGAAATGTCTACCAGCAGATGTCAGAATTCAACAGTGGCGGGGCTGTGGCCTGCTGAGACTACGGTTTATTATTCCGTGATACTGCTGCTCACATTGTGCAGGATCATAAGACTGTCACGAGAATATGGAATCTGTGGTTTCAGGAAGGTCATACTTAATCCCCTGCAGAACATCAGCAGTCTCATCTTATTAGCACCAGAGGAGACAGACGTACTGTTCACTTGGCCATTGAAAACAGTGGAGCCCCATTACCTACCTTATTTCTGGAAATGGGCATGTTTGCCACAAGACGAATATCCACATGAAGAGTGGGAAGTGCTCTGGAACATTATGGACTGTCACCATGGTTACCAGTGTTGCAGCATCCCATGACACTGCAGCAGAGAGAAGCAGGTCAACTGTGGTGCACCCTAAAACAACACTGGGCGTAGGACTGGTATTGTGTTACCTTTCTGGACAAGTCTGTCATACACATACAGCATCACAAAGTTTCTATCCATGTATGGAGAATCCAAGAAGAACAAACACTGTGAGATTTGATTCTTTGTTATCATACAGGCACAGCAACCATTGAAAACTTCTGGTCATGGGTTGCCAAGAGAACAGCATGCCACCACTTGCCCGCCACTCTGACCCGTGAACTCTGGCGTAGATGAGAAATGGCACGGAATGATGGTCCTGTGTCTGTCATCCAAAACCAGACACAATGACCAGCTGGCAGCTCTGTGTACTACATGTTGCACCCTGTATACCCCCAAATCCCTAACAAGTATAATCATGTATTCTTCCTTATATACTGGATACACAACATAAGTGAAATGTCATTATTTTATGTACTTCCAAGTGTTGCATTTCTAATGTTCAGCAGTATTATTATTGTTAACCCTTACTGAATGAATACTTTCCTTACGTAAGCTGACTCACCATAGAAAATAATTTTGTAAGCCAACAGGGCATGAAAATTTGCAAAATGAATGAGCTGCATTGGAAACTTTTGATTACTTCATTTACATGTTAACTTCATTTTATTTTTCTTTGTTGTTGGAACTCCCAAATTTAACAATACTTCTTCATTTGTTCATTGAGTGTATCACCATTAATGTTTATTGCTGGTACCAGCAAGTAATTTCGGTTTGTTCAAAACTGAAAAGTCTGAGTCTTTTTGAGATTGAAATTTAAACTGTTTCTTGTGAATCAGTTGTATATATGTTCAAATATTGCCTGGGCCGTGTGTGATACAGTTTGCACTACACCCTCAATTAGTATGAGAAAATGAGAAAATAAAAATTACCTTTCCTTAACCTATCTTGTAAGATAAGTTGTAAGGTCAGTATTGCCTCATGTGTTCCTGCATTTAACATTAACCAAATTTGCCATTTGCTTGATAGAACATGATAATAATATTAAAGAGGAAAAATGCTTCCTAATCTCCTGCAGAATGTTAGGGAGTTTTTTCCTTTTTAATATTCCAGCATTTATATATTTATATGGAATGTAAACTGATCCTCCCCTTGGTTGGTTTCTACCAATTCTTCTGTAACTACTTTGTGTAAATGTTTTGCAATTGTCACTTGTTAAGTGTCAGAAACAGTGGTCATGTGTATGTGAGTTGTACTTGTGTGTGTGTGTCACTTGCTAACTGTCAGAGACAGTGGTCATGTGTATGTGAGCTGTGCTTGAGTGTGTGTGTGTGTGTGTGTGTGTGTGTGTGTGTGTGTGTGTGTGTAATTTTTGTCTACTTCAGAAGAATGCCTTTTGGCTAACAGCTCACATGTTTAGCAGTCTTTTTGTCATGCCTGTCTCCAACTCATCTCCTCTATATGGTGAGTAGCAATCTATCCTTTTCATAAAATGCTATTTATTAAACTGATAGTGTGGGAATATTCACACCTGTCAGCACCTGCTTTCTTTGGAACTGGAATTATTACACCATTCTTGAAGTAAGACAGTATTTTGCCTGCCTCATATCTTGCAAATTAGGTGAAATAGTTCTGTCATGGTTGGCTCTTCCAAGGATTTCAACAATTCTGATGGAATGTCATCTACTGCAGGGCCTTGCTTTGACCTAGATCTTTCAGTGCTCTGCCAATTTATTTCCACAGATCATATCTCCCAACTCATCTTCATCTACTTTCTCTTCCCTTTCTATAATGATGTCTTCAAGCTAATTTCCCTTGTAGAGCCCCTCTATATATTCCTTAACACTTTTCTGCTTTGCTTAGCAGTGTCTTGCCATCTGAGCTCTTGATATTCTTACAGTTGCTTCTCTTTTCTCCAGAATCTCTTTAATCTTTCTGTAGGGGCTATCTACCTTTCCTCCTTATACATGGTTCTACAGCCTTGTATTTGCTCTCTAGCCATTCCTGTTTAGCCATTTTTCACTTTCTATCAGTCTCATTTTTTATACTTCTGTAGTCCATTTCAACAGCTTTATTTGCCCTATTTTTATATTCTCTGCTTTCATCAATTAAATTCATTAATGGTCCTGTGCTGCCTTCACTATGTCATCTCTCAAAACTGTTCATTTGTCTTCTACTGTATTCCTTTCTCTCATTACACTCAAACATTTTGTAATGCTCACTCTAAAACTCTCAATAATCTCTGGTTCTTTCAGCTTATCGATCTCCCGTCTCCTTAATTTCCTTAATTAACCAATAAATTATGGTCAGAGTTTACATCTGCCCTTGGGAATGTCTTACTCTTGAAAATTTTGTTTCAATATCTCTGCCTTACCACTATCATACCACTATATAAGAAGTCTCAAAGCTTCCAGTGTCTCCAAGCATCTTCAAAGAGTACAACCTTCTCACATGGTTCTTAAACCAGGCGTTAGTGAGATTAAATTATCTTTGTGCAAAATTCTACCACCCAAAATCCTTTTTCATTCTTTTCATCACAATCTGTATTTTTCTGTTATTTTTCCATCACTTCCTTCTCCTACTGTTGAATTCCAGTCCACCATCACAGTTATATATTCCTCTCCTTTAACCATCTAAATAATTTCTTTTATCTCTTCATACATTCTTTCAATTTCTTCATCATTTGTGGAGCTGGTTGGCATATAAACTTGAACTGCTGGGTGGGTGTTGGCATCATGTCCATTTTGGCTATGATAATTCATTCATTTGTTCATAGTAACTTACCTGCATTCCTATTTTGTTATTTATTATTAGACGTATTTCTACATTAATCCTATTTGAGTCTGTATTAACAACCCTGTACTGACCTGACCAGAAGTCCTGTTTTTCCTGCCTCTACACTTCACCAATCCCACTATATCCAAATTCAATCTATCCATTTCTCTTTTTAAATCTCTAACCTCCCTACCCGATTAAGTGATCTAACATTCTATGCTCCAACCTTGAATGACAGTTTTGCTTTTCCTGAAGATGATACCCTCCTGAGTAATCCTCGCCCAGAGATCTGAATGGGGCACTATTTTACCTCCAGAATATTTTACTAAGGAGGATGCCATAATCATTTAACCTTAAGAAAAGTTGCATGCCTGGTGGAAAAATAATGGCTGTAGTGTCCCCTTGCTTTCAGTCATTCACAGTACCAGCAGCACAAGTCCACGTTAGCTAACATTGCGAGGCCAGATCAGTCACTCATCCAGACTGTTGCCCCTGCATCTACTGAAAAGGCTGCTGCCACTCTTCAGGAACCACATGTTTTTCCTGGCGTCTCCACAAATAGGGTGCACCTATGATTCAGGTGTTTGTATTGTTGAGGAACTCATACCACACAACTTTGGCAAGGTCCATGGCTCATGAGGGGAAGTGCAGATGTAACATGGCAAATTCATGTCAGTTCTATGAAATGCACAAATAACATGCAATTGACATAAATGTGCTCAGAAATATACTGATAAACATCCTTAAATCTAATTGTAAATATTGCACACAGATGTCGTTCATGACTTTCCCTGTTTCTGCAGTGCAAAGTTTTGTGCATAAATAACATATATGTGAATACCCTAACTTTCTTATGCATGTAATTATACATGTTCAAGCAGAAAATGTTAAAAAACTTATCACAAGGAAAAATGTAACCTAGGTATCAATGACTGTGCAAGAGCCAACCACTGTGTAATTAACTTACCCTAGTTATATATTTTTAAAAGAAGTTTCTTCATTAATTTTTGTATTTACATTTATAATTAACTGCCCAGTCTCTATCACAGATGATCAATTTTGATGAAACGTGTCTCAGCATAAGGACAGATTTCAGAGTCAAATAACAAGTGTGCACTAATACGTGAAGGGTAATACACTTGTGAAGGTAATACACTGATGTAAAAAAAGTGTAGTGCAAGATAAGCAATTGCAAATATGAAATGCTGGTACACTAATGACAGGTGTAACTGCCAGAATATTGAATGCTAGTGTACAAATGTGCATGCATTGTGTTGTACAGGTGTTGGATGTCAGTTTGTGGGATAGAGTTTCATACCTGTTGCACTTGATCAGTCAATACAGAGATGGTTAATGCTGTTTGTGGATAACACTGGAGTCGTCATCTGATGATGTTCCATATGTTCTGTTATCGTGTTGGAAAACAACCGCTGGAATGCTCTTCATGAATGGCTGCTCAACAAGTTGAATTACCAGATTGACATACAAATTTGCAGTCAGGGTATAACCACAAAAGTGCTCCTGCTGTCATACGAAATTTCACCCCAGACAATAATTCTAGGTGTAGGCCCAGTGTGTGTAGCACATATACAGGTTGGTTGGAGGCCTTCAATTGGCCTCCTCCTAACCAACACACAGCCATCACTGGCACTGAGGCAGAACCAGTTTTCATCATAAAACACAACAGACCTCCATCCTGCCCTTCAACGAGCACTCGCTTTATACCACTGAAGTCACAAATGGCAGTGGTTGGTGGAATGCCTGCTACAAGGTATCTAGCTCAGAGCTGTCCTTGAAGTAACTGATTTGTAACAGTTTATTGTATCACTGTGATGCCAACTGTTGCTCAGATTGGTGCTGCAGATGCAGTATGAGGCACCAGAGCCATATGACAAACATGATGATCTTCTCTCTCAGTAGTGACATGAGGCCATCTAGAGCCCAGTCATCTTGCGACTGTACATTCTCATGACCACCACTGCCAGCAATCATGTACAGTGGCTACATTTCTGCCCAGTCTTTCTACAGTTCCACAGTAGGGATATCCACATTCTTATAGCCATATTACATGACCTCCTTCAAACTCAGTGGGGTGTTTATAATGTCATCTTTGCTGCTTTAAAGGCATTTTTGACTGACATCAACTCACCATGTACAATCTCAAAGGTAACTAATGCTCATGACTGTTACAGTGTGTATTTGAAGAAAACTTGATTTGTATCCTAATAGTGACATTACTAGCAGTAGTCTAATGTGAATGGCGTAAAATTGGAATAGACATCATATTTAAGATGCAGAAACACATTTACCAACTTTTGTTTATGTCGCACAATTCCCCTTTGGTGTTGTGATTTTTTTTCCATTAGTGTATATAACATGAAACACACATGATGGTTGTAATTAGTATTACAACACAAAATTCATAATTTACAACATTAAAAAATAATAATAATAATAATAATAAGTAATTGACAACAGAAATATTTTCTGAAGGACAGTTCTAAAAGTAAAACAGCAAGTGTAAATGGATGAAAGCTTCTCAGTGACTAAGCCATGTCAAATCAAATGGGTTTCCTGAGCTTCCTTTCTCAATAGTCATCATTGTCTGTCATGAAACTTACTGCCACAATTATGACTGCATCTGCCAGAAGAAGGTGTGAATGTTCTGATACAGGATCAGTGGTGTTGTGGACACCTTTCCCCTTCTGCCCCTGTGTCACCAATTCCAAATCCATTGCAATAGTTTTCATGCAATCTAACTTTCCTAACTGTGAAACATGTGTGATCACTATCAGTGTATATGATATATAGCAAAAATAAAGAAAGAAAAGAAATAGGAATAACACACAGAATGTAGAGAAAAAAGTTCAATCCCATTTTAAGAGTAGCAATTTTTTAAATATGAAACTACTTTTCAGAATCTTTAAAATAAATTATTCCTATGATATGAATAGTTTTGTGCTCTTTTAAGAAATATAATATAAATGGCCACACTATGCAGTGAATATAATTATGTTGTGTATGCTTTCAGGCTACATGTTGCTGCAACTCCTTGCCCTGCAGACAATGGCGACAGTAGTGGCACTAGCAGTTCGTGTGTGGTCTGTAAGTTCCCTTTTGGTGGGCCTTGTTGGCCTTGTACTATCTCTGGCCTCAGGGTTACTTCTCCACCCTGCAGATATGGGAGAATGGTGTCGATGGGTAGCTGCAGTGTCACCTGCTCATCTCTTGTTGCCACCACTGTTGCACCGTCAGTACCAACCTCAAGTACTAGCAGCTGCAACTGCCACCTGTCATAACCGCCCAGTAAGGAGTTGTGATTTTCTTTTTAGCATTCGGCAGATTCATTTTGGTTCTTGAATTATCAAACCACTGAATCACTAATTCATACTTTCAGTTTGTTTTCCAGTGTCTCATATAATATAAGATTGAGTTTTATTTGATGTTGCATAGGCATGAACAAGAAAATTCAGTGTTGTCATGTTGATGTATGGCTGCTGGTGATCTGTGCAATTTCTGTACCTGTATTTATTAAAGTTATTGCCAAAGCAACTATAATTAGAATGTTTTGGTATAGATGACATACTTATCTCAAAGTGCAGGCAAAATTCATATGAGTTACAGTGAAGAAGCCACACTGAATGTGGCATGTCTTGTTTAAAACTATTGAAACAGATGGTAGAATGAGTACAAATGTAATACAATAAATGCAGACAAGGTTAAAGATAGCTGAATGCTTCAGGCAAGATGAATCTTTACACAACTTTCTCTTAGTTTTACTCATTACATTTTGGAGCATAGTTGGAAAGGATTCACATATAAATTAATGTTATTATTACTACTTTGGTTACAATTATGGCTGCAAGCAGGTCAGTTTTCATCATCCTTGAATCCAGAAAACTGTATTTTTAATAACTATTAGCTGTATGTGTATTCACTGAGTGCTTTTGTCCCATGGTGTGGGAATTACCTTTAATCTTTAGTTATCTTTACTCAACGAGTTTGTCTCTTTATATTGTTATACAATTCACCATTGAAACACTTCCATTATTTTACACACAGATTAGTTAGTTTGTTTTTAAGTCTTTGCACTGATGTTGTTAGAAAAGGTTTATGCACCTTTCATCCTGGATTTTGACAGCAAAATTCCTTTGCATAATTCAAATGAGTGGAAATATTACTAAATATTCATTTATGATAATGGAGGCGAATAGCAAAAACATAATGTTTAATCTGTAGGGATCTGAAAAATTTGCATTTGCAATAAATGCAAATATAGATGCAAATTCTGCCTCAAAATGCGAAAATGCAAAATTACCCAGTAAATGCTATTTCATTGTGATTTGTATCCAGATGAACTGTTTTTTCAGAGGTAGTTTGAAATAGCTTTACTATTTCAAAAATATAACCAATTTCAGTTACTGGTACTGCACATCATCTGGCAACACCCAATTTGAAAAGATAATGTGCACAAGAACATGTTTACAAAATAAAAATTGCACCACACAATGACGTATTGGTGTGCTCAATGCTCTGGTGACACATCAGTTGTGGCTGGTTGAATGGTCTCTGTAAGATAGACACTATGTAATGAAACACAGGACTCAGCCGTGAGACCTAACATCTTCAAACAAAGAACTGTGAACATTTGTCTGCTAGCTAAAGTTCAATAGTTGATATAATATGGACACTTTGGGCACTTTCATGTTGCAGTGTTTGGTGGTAGCTGTTTTGAACTGTGGTTGCATCAAATAATGGTAGAAGTTGGGTATGAACTATCTTGTTTACGACACTGACGATCTCAGGAAGCAATTGCACAGTAGCAATTACTGAATGCTTTGTATTGTGCATTGCTCATTGCTTTCATTTCTTATTTTAAATGAGTGAAAAGACTAATCCTGCTCCATCACAGAGTTAATGATGACCATCACAACACCAGAAGTAATTGGTGATTGGTATGACCGTTTTTCAGTTCTGCTTTCACAGAAAAACAGAATGTGCGGGTGGGCTGGCTGTTGTGCAAGAGAGGGGCAGGGCTTGTTTCCCCTCACCATTCCTCTTCCTTATGGCAGTCTTAATTCCAGTTGGTTTATGCTTGTGCTTGATTGCCAGTTTATAGTGTCCGCACTCAGGACAAAGAGACTGGAAAATGAAACTTGCCAGCGTATTTTGAACAGGTTGAAAGTCTTTGACTGATATGTGAATAGAGTTGTCTTTGGTAATACTTCTACACTAAGCACCTTGTTGGTTCTATCTGTAGCATTACCAAGCACGAGTTGTATGGCTATGAATGCCCGTGAAAGGTCAGAATCAGTATTCACTGATTCTGTAGTTATTGAATTGAGTGGAAAAGAAAAACAATGTGAAACACTTGAAATCAGAGAAGCATCTTTTTTGTCACAGCTAAACTAAAAAGTTATTTTAGAATTAATGTTAGCTAATTTTATGTCAGGAATTCTATTTTAAATGTGATTGTGGTGCATTGCTCGAGGATAGTGTAAACTACAATTTCTGTTTCACATTATTTCACCCTTTTTGTCTTCTTAAATACATGTATTAAATTTGAAGTTTTACTGCTCTTATATTATTTTGGGAACTATCACTGACACATGAAGCTTTGTGTTGTGTACATAGTTCCGCGTAGTCAGCGCGTACACATCTTTCCCACTAGAGCGCGCACCGCTAAGCACAACAGTGCAGGTGCGAGCTGGTCCGTCTCCGCACTACGAGATGGCGCTGCCTTAGAGACGCACCAAATTCTGCTTCTGCTGATCCGCGTATTAATATGTAACGCAGCCAATGAGATTGCTGCTAACGTAGAACCTTTTCTCCTCGCGGATCACAATCGTGCAGTGATACCTGAACGCGCGAGGTATTATAACGAGTGTACAGACCTCCGATTAGTCAGTCTGCATTTGTCTGCACCAGTCTGTACCAGTCTGCATTAGTCTGTACCAGTCTATAGTCAAGTTTCAGTCTGCGCCTAATAAGATTACCATATTCCTGTGCATAGCCATGAAGATAAATGTATAGACACTTTTGTCAAGTATCAGCGATATGTGAGAATAAGATTAATGTACCAAGACCAAAGGAACTTCAGATTGTCAATTGTAAATAGCATCCAGAATCAAGTTACGTAATGTTTATGCTTGTTATTATTTTAATTAATGTGTGTGAAAATTAATCAAGTTCTGTTTAAAATTGGTCAGCATCAATCTGTTACTCTAAGCGTGCAAGTGCCATTTCTATCGTCTGACCTAACGGCAGAAGATAAACATGCCACGATAAGACCACGAGACATATTGCTGACACTCGCCTACTTCGTTAGAGCGACAAGTCAAATAATCTGATGGTGTGTGTACCGAAGGTCTCACAGTACGCACACCACACTTTGCTTTGTTGTATTCCAGTATTTATGTGCTATAAAAATTAGCGTAACTTTGCTTCCTGTATATTTTACACATCCTTCCACAGTGAAACACAATTTTCCATTCATTGTGTAGTGTGTTTTGTAGTTGATACCATATTTACATTAAATCTTTTATTGTCGTGTAAGTTATATTTGAACTCTGTATGACTGGACGTGTTCCACATCATTGCAATTCACTTTATACCTAGATCTACAGAATAGGAAATCAATAAATAAATTCACTGGTGAGAAAAAGCTGCCATATTTCAACAGAAAGAGTCATTTGATGGAAGCTTAAATAGAGCCAAAAGAAGAAATAAGCAAAGACCATTTCAGAACAAGCTCTTGAAGTTTTCACAAAAGCACACATTCCAGTCAAAAAAGCACCCTAATCACCACTTGTTTTAACAGTCAGTTTCAAATCACTAAGGCTTTGTCTTCAGACACATAGCATGACAACCTGTTAATTTGTACATTTAATTATTTTTTAAAAAATCAAATCTCAATGAAAATAAATGTGAGTTTTGGCAAAACCAGATGCTAATTTTGCCAAAAATAAATCTACATTTTCAGGTCCTTAGTGATCAGTGTCATGTAGAACAGGTGATTGTTAAACATGACATACTGTAACAAATGAATTACACTCATAAAACCACCATCAAATGGGATGGAAATCATTACATGTGATACACATGTGCAGACAAACAAATTATCACAATTTCAGAAAAACTGGATGATTTATTCAAAAGAAAGAAGTTCACAAATTGATCAAGTCAGTAATGTGTTGGACCACCTCTCATCCTTACTCAAGCAGTTATTTAGCTCAGCATTGATTTACACAGTTGTTGGATGTCCTCTTGAGGGTTATCATGGCAGATTCTGTCCAACTGGTGCATTAGATAGTCAAAATTGTGAGCTGGTTGAAGAGCCCCGCCCATAGTGCTCTGAATGTTCTCAATTGGTGGAGATCTGGTGACCTTGCTGTCCAAGGCAGGGTCTGAGAAGCACAGAGACAAGTGATAGAAACTCTTGCCGTATGCAAGCAGGCATTTTCGTGCTGAAATGGAAGCCCAGGATGGCTCGTCATGAAGGGCAACAAAATGGGACACAGACTATTGTTGACATACTGCTGTTCTGTAAGGGTACCCCATATGGCAACCAAAGGGTTCCTGCTATGAAAAGAAATGGCACTCCAGATCATCACTCCTGGTTATAGGGCCATATGGTGGGCGATAGTCAGGTTGGTATACCATCGCTGACTGGGTTATCTCCAAACAAAATCATCACAGGTCATCAGGGCTCAACTTAAAGTGGGGCTCATCACAGAGGACACTTCTATTCCAGCCAATGAGATTCCAGACTGACGACATTTCTGGAGATGCTGCGGACAGCAGTGGAATACCAACTTGACTGTCACCCACTAATCAGGGATGATGGTCTGAGGTGCCGTTACTTTCCACAGCAGGAACCCCATTGGTTGTCATCCACAGCACCCTTAAACCATATCGATAATATACTACACTCTGTTTTTTGCTTTCCATGGTAAACCACCTGGGGCTTAAATTTCACGTAGATAATGCCTGCCCACACGTGGTGGGAGTTTCTACTGCTTGTAGCTTCATAAGCAAATAATACAGTTTTTGACCAGTGCTTTCAGGTCATTGGAAAATGCAGGAATAAAGTGTTGTGACTTGCGTGACGCCGTGACGGGCACAAAAATCCGCAAAATCGAAAGAGGCAAATTGCGGACCATTATCAGTAACAAGAGTAGAGGGAAGGCCTTCCAAAGAGAAAATGCGAGCTAGAGCATTTGTGGTTGCCGCGGTGGTAGGCGACATGCAACGGCCAGTGCAAGGAAAGTTAGAGTAGGCGTCAATAACAAGAAGCCAATAAGTACCTAGAAAAGGTCCGTGAAGTCAGCATGAATACACTCCCAGGGCTTCTCAGGCGAAGGCCACGGTGACAAAGATGACTTCGGGGTGGCGGCCTATGACACACAAGGGCCGCAGGCAGTGACCATGTGTGCAATTTCAGAGTCGATGCCGGGCCAGTACACATGACGGCGCGCCAAAGATTTCGTGCGAGAGACGCCCCAATGCCCTTGCTGAAGGAGGCGATAAGACCGAAGCACGCAAAGACGCAGGTACCACAACACACGGCGAAGCATTGTCGGTGGAAAGGAGGATAACACCATCCCTAGCTGTGAGGCAGTAACGCAAAGCATAGTAGTGGATCAGAAGTCTTAGTAGATGGACGATCTGACCAACCCTCCTGAATACAGCGTAAAACCCGGGAGAGGGTAGGGTCAGAACCCATAGCAGCCGCCAGCCGGTCCCCGGTGATGGGGAACCCGTCCACAACCCGCTGCTCGGCAACATCCAGGTGGAAACACAAAAGTTTGTTCCTATCGAATGCCAGATCAGGACCCATGGGAAGGCAAAACAGTGCAGCAGCATTTGCATGTTGAGCTGTCGGCCAGAAATGAATTTCATAATTGAAACGAGACAAGTAAAGAGCCCAACGCTGGAGGCGGTGTGCAGCCTTGTCGGGAAGTGACGTTGATGGATGAAACAAGGAAACAAGTGGTTTGTGATTCGTAACAAGATGAAATTTGGATACATAGAGGAAAACACCAAACTTATGAAGAGCATAAATAATGGCCAAAGCTTCTTTTTCAATTTGAAAATACTTTTGTTGGGCATCCGTGAGCGTTCTGGAGGCATAAGCGATGGGTTGTTCAGAACCGTCAGAAAAACAGTGCGCAAGGACTGCACCGACTCCATATTGAGAGGCGTCCATGGCAAGAACAAGATGTTGGCCACGTCGATAAGTAGCCAGGCACGGGTCCTGTTTCAGCATAGTCTTCAATTTGTGGAAAGCCGCATCACATGATGCTGACCAGTGAAAAGGCACGTTTTTATGCAACAGCTGAGCCACCGAAGTAGCAGACGGTAAAAACCTGTGATAGTATGCAATTTTCCCCAAGAAGGCCTGCAGTTCCTTAAGAGGTGTAGGGCGAGGAAGGGCATCGATCTCAGCGACAGTTTGCTGAAGCGGACGAATACCATCCCGAGAGAGTTGAAACCCCAAGTATGTGATAGATGCCTGAAAAAATTTTGATTTCTGAAGATTACACTTAAGACCGGCAGTCTGTAAGACATAAAAAAAGGATGCAGAGATTCTGAAGATGTTCTTCAGTGGTGGAGCCAGTGACAACAATGTCGTCCATGTAATTTATACACCCAGGGACAGTGAGCAATAATTGTTCCAAGAATCGCTGAAAGAGAGCAGGGGCGCTGGCAACCCCGAATGGCAATCGTTGGTATTGATAGAGGCCGAAAGGCGTGTTAAGGACCAGACACTTCCAGGTAGCAGTGTCGAGAGGAAGTTGATGATAAGCTTCTGACAGGTCAAGTTTAGAAAAATACTGGCCGACAGCAAGTTTAGTGAACAATTCTTCAGGTTGAGGCATAGGGTAAGTGTCGATAAGGCATTGAGCATTTACAGTGGTCTTGAAATCGCCACAGAGACGAATAGCACCATTTGGCTCAGCAACGACAACGACAGGAGAGGACCACTCAATGGAAGTGACAGAAAGCAAGAGCCCTGAAGCAGTGAGACGATCCAGCTCCCGTTTGACCTGATCATGAAGGGCCACAGGAATGGGCCGAGCCTGAAAAAACTTTGGCCGAGCAGTGGGTTTGAGAGTGATATGAGCTTCAAAGTCATTTGCACGGCCTAACCCAGGAGAAAAAGGGATGAAAATATCGTCGACAAGAAATCCAATTGAGCGTAAGGAATAGCATCAGAGACGATATTGACAGAGTCATCTATGGAGAACCCAAAAACGCAAAAGGCATCGAAACCAAAAAGATTCTCCGCATTACTATGGTTGACCACAAATATGGGAACAGTGCGAATAACAGATTTGTAAGATACCTCAGCATCAAATTGTCCCAAGAGAGAAATCTGTTTATTGTAAGGCTGTAATTGCCTAGTGACAGGTGACAGGATTGGAGGACCCAACTGAAGATACATCTGAGAATTGATTATAGTGTCAGCAGAACCAGTATCCACCTGCATGCGAACATCTCGACCAAGTATTTGGACAGTGAGGAATAATTTCCCTTAACGGGAAGAAGTACAATTGACAGACAACACAGAATCAGAATCAGTGCCATGTTCATGAACATCGTGTATGTGGTTGGATTTGCAAACGGATGACACATGACCCTTTTTTTTTTGCATTTGTGAGACACGGCCCAACGTTGTGGACAATCCTGTCGTGAATGTTTCATAAAACACCGCGGACATGAAGGAAGTTGCCGTGGGTTTTGCTGCAGTTTCTTAGAGGTTTGTTTACGGTTGGGCCGAGGCTGCACTTGGGAGTGTACTGCGGCCACGTCAGCCAGCGCAGACACGCCACACGCTTTGTCAACAGCGCACAGAGGTTGTATTTCCCCGACGTCAACCCATGCCCCTATTTGCGCTCCAGCGGCGCGAGAAATTTCAAAAGACTGCATGATGGATAGGGCTTCATCTAGAGTCGGATTTGCCAACTGAAGGGCACGTTGCCTAACCTCTTTGTCGGGCGCCGACCGGATAATAGCATCCCGTACCATGGAATCGGCATAGGATTCTTTGTGAACTTCAGTAACAAATTGACACTTTCTACTGAGTGCCGAGGCTGCACTTGGGAGTGTACTGCGGCCACGTCAGCCAGCGCAGACACGCCACACGCTTTGTCAATAGCGCACAGAGGTTGTATTTCCCCGACGTCAACCCATGCCCCTATTTGCGCTCCAGCGGCGCGAGAAATTTCAAAAGACTGAATGATGGATAGGGCTTCATCTAGAGTCGGATTTGCCAACTGAAGGGCACGTTGCCTAACCTCTTTGTCGGGTGCCGACCGGATAATAGCATCCCGTACCATGGAATCGGCATAGGATTCTTTGTGAACTTCAGTAACAAATTGACACTTTCTACTGAGGCCGTGAAGTTCAGCAGCCCAAGCACGATAGGATTGATTCGGTTGTTATTCACAATGATAAAAGGCAACACGAGAGACTACGACATGCGTATGCTTTTGAAAATAAATGGACAGAAGTGAGCACATTTCAGCAAAGGACAAAGACGCAGGATCTTTCAAAGGAGCCAATTGTGACAACAACTGATACATTTGAGGTGAAATCCATGAAAGGAACAGAGACTTACGTGTTTGGTCGTCCGTGACATGAAATGCTGTCAAAGACGTTTTTTGTAATCAGACCAGTCTTCCGCCATCTCATCATAAGGAGGAAAAGGAGGTAGAGACAACGACGAGAGATGCCCCATATTTGATGCTGCGATGAAATCACGAATCGCATTTGTGAGAAGTGTTTGCTGTTCTATGAGACCTTGCAATTGTTGCTCTAAAGTAGCCATGGAAACACGTGGGTCAACGATGAAAAAGAAAAATTCACTACCTCGTCGCCAATTGTTTTAACTTCAAGTTGAACAAATGTATTTCAAGGACGACACAATACATGAAAGTCACAGATCAAGTAAACAGAGTAAGACGTGTGTCACTTTAACAGTCAAATCATAACTGAGTCCGAGTCTAGCAGCCGCTGGCTGGCTGGCCACTTAGGTGGCGCAGCCGCTGCATGGCTGGTAAACAGCGCCGCATGTAGAGGACGCGCGTAACTGCATGGCGGCACTTTGAAAGATCGGCGAGTCACAACATAAAGATTACCTTTCCTTATTCTATCTTGTAAGATAAGTTGCAAGGTCAGTATTGCCTCATGTGTTCCTGCATTTCTACTTGCATATTGATCAAACCTAAGGGTAACAAATCTAGTAGCCAGCCTCTGAATTTTTTTGATGTCTTCCTTTAATCCAGGCTGGTGGGGATCCCAAACAATCAAGCAGTAGGGCCTACTCAAGAATGTGGCACACTTGTGTTCTGTATGTGGTCTCCTGTACAGATGAACCACACTTTTCTAAAATTCTCCTAATAAGCCAAAGTCAACCATTCACCTTTCCTTTGATTCATTTCATATTGCTTTGCAATGTTATGGCTAAGTATTTAATTGATGTGACTGTGTCAAGCAGCATGCTAGTAATGCTGTATTCGAACATTATGGGACTCTTTTTTCCTACTATCTGCATTAACTTACATATTTCTATATTTGGAGGTAACTACCCTTCATCACACCAGCTAGAAATTTTGTCTAAGTCATCTTGTATCCTTCTGTAGTCACTCAATGATGAATCCTTCCCATACATCACAGCATCATCAGTGAACACTGCAGATTGCTGATCAACCTGTCCATCAGATCAGTTATGTGTATGGAGGATAAGAGTGGTCCTGTCACATTTTCATGGGGCACTCCTGATGATATCCTTCTGTCTGATGAACACCCACTGTCGAGAACAACATACTGAGTTCAGTTACTTGAGAAGTCTTTGAGTCACTCACATATCTGGGAATCTATTCTGTATGCCCATACTTTCATTAATAGTTTGCTATGGGGCGCCATGGCAAATGCTTTCTGGAAATCTAGGAATACAAAATCTGTTTGTTGCTCTTCATCCGTTGTTCTCAGGATACCATGTGAGAAAAGAGCAAGATGAATTTCACAGAAGCTGTGCTTTCTAAATTGCAGTGATTTGTGGACGTAATTTCCAATTAAATGAAATTTGTTGTATTAAAATGAGAATATGTTCAAGAATTCTGCAGCAAACTGATGTTAAGGATATTGGTCTGTAATTATGCAGATCAAATTCTTCTTATACACAGGAGTCACCTGCACTTTTTCCAGCTGCTTTGTACTGTGCACTGGGTGAGAAATTCATGACAAATGAAGGTTAAGTAAGGGGTCAATGCCATACAGTACACTTGGTTAAACCAAATTGGGATTCCATCTGGACCTTGTGCCTTGTTTGTTTTCATTTCTTTCAGTTGTTCCCGTATACCATGGGGTGCCTATTAATGCCTGTTACTATGTCCACCATATGGAAGTCTGTCTGATCATCAAACAACAGTATGTTTGTTCAATCCTCCTGTGTGAAAAATTTCTCAAATGCAAAATTTAGTGCGGCCCCTCCCACCAGAGGTTTGAGTCCTCCCTCGGGCATGGGTGTGAGTGTTGTCCTTAGTGTTAAGTTAGTTTAAGTAGTGTGTAAGTCTAGGGACCGATGACCTCAGAAGTTTGGTTCCTTAGGAATTCACACACATTTGAATATTTTTACAAAATTTAAAATTCAGTTTTCATTTTGTTATCTTCTATTGTCACCCCGGAGTCGTTGACGAGCAAGTGTATAGAAGCCTTTGTCCCACTTATTGATTTTACCTGTGACCAGAATTTCTTGGGTTCTCGGCAAGATATTTTGCAAAGATATGACAGCGATTGTTGTACGCGACATGCAATGATCGTTTTACAGACTTATGAATTTCACCCTGCTTTCATTTCTTTTCAGATGTGTCTTGTCTAAGGAACTAAGAGTGAAACAGTTTTTGCTCCCTCAGCATTTGCCATATTTTTGTTATTAAACCACAGTGGGTCTTTCCCATTGTTAATCTGCTATTTTATGTGCCTGTCAATTGTTCAATAGCTCAGCTACATGGTCTGTGGCTACCCATACTCCTATCATTTGTTTTATGTCCGATTCTCATTTTTGTAGTCTCATTTGTGACACGGCTCCAGATATTCTCTACTTATGTGGGAGTCATGATGCAAGTATAGTCCATAGTATTCTCACCAAAGGCAGACTTATTTAGCTGTCACAGTCATGTGCAATTGACATTCCATAGAAGTTGTTAGCAGTCATCATCTATGCTGCCATCAGTAATATGTTTCACTTTTGTGAAATGTTCTGCCTTGCAATTATGAGGAACATTATTGCATATAGGCCAAAGGAGCACATTTCTCCTTCCATATTTCTCAAAAAATTTGAAGTACTTTTTTATTAGTCTTGCTGCGAATGATCATGAAATTGTGGCACCTCTGAGCCAATAATTTTACCTATATGTTACTTTAAAAAGCTCTTATTTATGTTGTTTTGTTGATTTCCTTAAAATCTTACCATTGCTTCATAAAATCTGAAATAATGCTGTTAGAGATTCCGTATGCTTTGATTTCTTTCTTTTTTTATTTTATTTTTTATTCTCAGTGGCACTAAAATGTCAAGTAGTTTGCTTACCTTTAACCTAGTGAGTTGTATTCAAATACCCTACTGATTGCAGTGAAATCAGATTTGATACATATTGGCTAGTATGACTGTCTAACATATCAGCTAGTATCATTACTGGGTATGGTAAACCTCAAAACAATCATCTAAATGGAGAGCAACACAACACTTTTTACACTGCCATGCACTCTCCCTTTTATTCATCTTGAGTAGCACACAACACATGTATTTGTGACACTTCTTTCTTGTTAGTTTAACTTTTGTTTTTGCCTGGAGTCGCATAATGGTGGTACTCACTGATAGTTGCCCAAGCACAGAGTACTCGGGTAGCTGTGTACTCTCTAGCAGCTGCTGTCCAATGTTGATTGTGAAGTTGGTGTAGCAGACATGTTTCTTTCCACTGATCTTATGATACATAATGAAGGAGTTGAAAATATGCATATCGAGAAGATAAAAGAAGGTCTTTCTATACTCCTTCACTGTGTGTTGCATGAATAAGAAGTAAGCTATCACTGGGTCTTGAAGGTCTAAATCACCCATTCTCTACTGATGCTGAAGATGCAGGTTTTATCACCACCTCTCTTGATGTCTTACTTTTCTTTCCTCAGTTTGCGTAATGTCAGCAGATTTATGATGACTGGACAGGAATCAACGTCTTTGTTATCACGCCACTTATCACGTAATACACAGTTGCAGAACCATCTGTCATGCTTTGTACATTTCAGGTGGTGGTTTTTTTTTTCCCCCAGTCAGTGCCTACAACATTTGTCTGTCTGTGAGTCTTCTAAATAAGTCAGATAAAGAGTATCAGTTATCTGTTAACAGTGTGTTACCTTTATCCAACAATTGTTCACACTTGTTTAGCACTACATTTGCACTGGCTGGAAGGTTAGGATCTGTCACATCATCATCAGTATAAATTCTGAAAGAGAGACAGTAGCTAGAACTATGTAGATTCACAACATGACCTTTCTATGTTGGCACTGCAAACACCTGAAAGCCATTATTCTTCCCGAGGGCATGCAGCTCTTCTTAATGTTAAATGGCGATAGCATCATCTTGGGTAAAATATTCTGGAGATAAAATAGTCCCCCTTTTGGATCTCTGAACAGAGACTACTCAGGAGGCTGTCATCAGGAAAGATGAAAGTGGCATTCTACAGGTCAGAGTGTGGAATATTATATCCCTTAATTGAGTACAGAGGTTATAGAATATAAAAAAAGGAAATGGAAAAGTTGAAGTTAGATATAGTGGGAATTAGTGAAGTGTGGTGGTAGGAAGAACAGGACTTCTTGTCAGGTAAGCACAGGGTTATCAACACAACATCAAATGGGGCTAATGCAGGAATACAGCTAATAAATAATAATGAAATGGGAATGTGCATAAATTACTTTGAATAGCATAGTGAACACATTATAGAAGCCAAGACAGACACAAAGCCAACACCCACTACAGTAGTACAATTTTATATGCAAACTAACTCCAAGATGATGATGAGATTGAAGGAATGTTTGAGAAGATACAAGAAATTTTTAAAATAATTGCAGGAGATGAACATGTATTTGTGATGGGGATCTGGAATTAAATAGTGGAAAAAGCATGAGAAGGAATAATACTAGGAGAACATGGCATGACACAGGATGCTGCCTGGTGGTGTTGCGGACACATGTTGTAGTAGAAAAAGTATGTAAGTGGAACAGACATTGATTGGGGGATCACCCTAGGAAGATACGGGCTGCAAGTGGGGAAATCCACTGAGATAAGTAACTTTGACAAAAGGAAGATTATTATTACGCAGAGCCTGTGAGCGAGTATTTCAAAAATGGTGAAGGTTTCTGTGGTTGGTTGGCGCTTTATGGCACAAAACCGCTAAGGTCATAAGTGCTCATATTGTAATGTAAGAAAAAACAAATACTAAATAAAAAAAAGGCAAAAACCCAATCAAGAAACTTTAAAATAGAAGCAGCTAAGGACAAGGAGAACCCTAGGGAAAATTTCTCAAAATATCATTGAGATGGCGGAGGTTCAAATTTGCTTCACCATGCCGCTGTGGCAAATAAAAAGTAAGACATGATTGACAGAATGCGTGTCATCTGCTAAAACATCTGATAAAGTAGACTGCAAACATACACGTAAACACGAACTGTTAAACAATGGGCACTGGATCAGAAAGTGGTGCACTGTCAAGGGTTGAGAGCAGTAGGCCCAGTGTGAGGCAGGGTTGCCACTTAATAAATAGTGGTGACTCAAATGATTGTGTCCTATATGCAGCCAGGCTAAAATGACCTCCTCATGACATTAGGGCCGAGAGGAAGTCACCATACTATTAGGAGAGATTTAATGTCCTGGAGTTTGTTCCCCTAGGAAGAACATCATTGTGTGCTCCAGAGTGATATTACATGCTGACGCAGTGACACAATCATCCAAGAAAGCAGAATGACTTGAAGGCCAAGGGAGGAGAGCTGCAGCCTTGTTCTCTGGCACGCTGACATGACCGTCAACCAACAGGAACACCACATTCCCCCCCCCCCCCCCTCCCCCCACCACAGCCACACACACAATAAGCGAGTGGAAGCATTCTTGGATCCACATACTAAATTATAGACTGAGAACAGCGTGTGAAGGCTGTGAAGAGCACTGAGAGAATCTGAGCGGATGACACCATTTGGAAGCCCATGCTGCTGGATGTACTGGGTGGCCCCATAAAGGGCGTAGAGCTCTGCGGCAGAAATCAAGCACTGATCAAGAAGCCAATATTGAAAAGGATTATTGCCAAGTACAAAGACACACCCAACACCATGATTGGTCTTGGAACCATCAGTGTAGAAGAATTCACTGTCCCCAAACTGCGTGCAAAGTGCAAGAAACTCGCTGCAATACACCAGGTCGGGAGTAGTGTCCTTAAGAAGTGAATGGAGTCCAAAATGAACACATACCTCAGCTTGAAGCCAGGGTAGTGAAGAGATTGCACCAACAGGGAATGTGGCAGGGAGCATAAAGCAGAGCTGTTGAAGCAACAAATGAAAACAAACTTCGAGAGGCAACAGAGAAGGGGGGTGCAGCCCATACTGGCAGTCAAGGGAATCATAAAAAAAGGGAGCATAGGATGGCTGACCGGGCATAGGACACAGCTGGCTCATGTAACAACTAATGAGAACATCTCCTCGGTAGGACAACGGTAAGACAGCAGCCTCACCATAAAAACTCTCAGCAGGACTAGTATAGAAGGCACCAGTGGCTAAATGTATCCTGCAATGGTGGAGTGTATTAAGATGACATAAGATAGACAGACATGTGGTTGAATATATGATATATCCATAATCCAGTTTCGAATGGACAAGGGACCAGTATAAATGGAGGAGGATGGTCTGATCCGCTCCCTATGAGGTACCACATAAAACACGTAGAACACTGAAGGAGCAAGTGCAACAAGCTGCCAGGTAAGAGATGTGGGAAGACTAACAGAGTTTCCTATCAAACATGACTCCCAAGAATTCCGCAGTGTCAGCGAATGGAAGAAGGAATGGGCCAAGACAGGGAGGGGGAAGAAACTCCCGGTGCTGCCAGAAGTTCATATGACAGTCTCACCAGCAGAAAAGCAGAAGCCATTGTTGTGGGAGACAATCCATAATAGGGTTCATGGCTATGGCAA
Organism: Schistocerca americana; assembly: GCF_021461395.2. Taxonomy (NCBI): domain Eukaryota; kingdom Metazoa; phylum Arthropoda; class Insecta; order Orthoptera; family Acrididae; genus Schistocerca; species Schistocerca americana. The sequence continues at coordinate 229,198,865 of NC_060130.1, forward strand.
ATAAGATGACACTGAGCACAGAACCCTGAGGCACCCTGTTCTCTTGAATAAAATTGTGTGACAGAGCCAAGCCCATATGTACCTTAAAAACATGGTCTTTCAACAGTTCCCTGATAAAAAGCGGCAGGAGACCCCTGAAGGCCAACTCGCACATAATATGGATGATACCTGTTCTCCAAAAGGTGTCATATGCCTTCTCCAAATCAAAAAAATGTGGCCAAGTTTCACAAAACATTGTTCATAATATGAGTTGACAAGGTGATGAGATGATCAACTGCAGAGCAGTGCCTACGGAATCCACATTGGGCATCAGTGAGGAGATTCTGAGACTCGAGCCACCACACCAGCTGACCATTAATCATATGTTCTGTCACCTTGCAGATGCTACTGGTGAGGGAAATTGGGTGGTAGCTGGAAGGCAGATGTTTGTCCTTACCAGGCTTAGGTATGGGAATGGGAATGGCCTCACTCCAGCAACTGGTAAATGTGCCAGCTGTCTAAGTGCAGTTATATGCATGGAGGAGAAAGCATAAGCCCTCAGGAGATAAGTGTTGCAACATGAGAATGTGAATGCTGTCCAGTCCTGGAGTGGATGTTGGGGATGAAGAAAGTGCATGTTTAAGTTCCCTCATAGTAAAAGCAGTGTTTTAACATTCATGATACCAAGAGGAGAAAGATATCATCCTTGCCTCCGCTACCCATTTCAGAGGGAGAAAGGCAGGATGGTAGTGGGTTGAAATCGAAATGTCTGCAAAATATTGGCCCAAGGTGTTGGAAATATCAAGATGGTCTATAATGATATCGTTTACTATGATCAGACCGGGAACTGGGGAATGAACCACGGTTCCTGGAAGCCAACAGAGATTACCCCCAAACAACAAAGGAGGGAGTAAAACTGTTGAAACAGCTTTGAAAAGAAAGCCAACTAATTTTTTTGCGATCCCTGAAAATGTGGTGACACTGCGCACATAGCTGTTTATAACGGATACAGTTTGCCATCAGGGGATGGCATTTAGAAACACAGAGACCATGTCTCTGTGTGTGGAACGTGTTGCAACATGCCTCAGTCCACCAGGGGGAAGAGAGTATGTTGTGGTGAGGAAGATGTACGAGTTATGGAACATTCTGCAGCAGTAAGGATAGTGTTTGTGAGGTATTCTACCTGGTCATCAGTGCAGGGGAAATGGTGTTCATTGAAAGGTGCCAGTCAGTTTTGGAAAGCTGCCAGTTGGTTCGACACACAGATGGGATAGGCATTAGCAAATGAATGACACAGGGGAAATGGTCACTCAAGTAATTACATGAGGTCTTTGGGAACTGGAAGATTTGTAATTGCTTCAGTGTGGTGTGGTGCAGCCTGATGTCATGTTCTCACAAAATGTGTCCTAGATATTGTACTTAATGTGCCTTTCCTTGTTACATTTTAAATTTTTTTCTGTGACAGGGATGTCATCCAGGTAGTTCACAGCATTAGTAGTTTCCTAATTAAGTGTTCTAAGTATCATTGGAACAAACTCAGTGTACTGGAAATCCCAAATGGTAATCTCTTGCATCAGTAAAGTCTAAATGGAGTATTTATGACTAAAAATCACTGCGCTTCTTCACCCAAAGGTAAATGTAAAAGGTTCCATCAAATCAAGTTTTGTAAAATATACGCCACCAGCTAATTTTGATGTTAGTTCTCCCAGTTTTGGAACTGAATAGGAATCAATTGAATAGGACTCAATTATGGATTGTGCAGTTACTGTCACTTTGAAGTATTCACAGATTTGTAATGTGCCATTCACTACTAGTAATGAATTATATTGCACCATTTTGTTCTGAGTGATAAAGTTCCTGTTTTACTTCATCCCTTAATGCGGAGGGAATATTGTTTATTGTGCAGAGTTTTGACACAGCGTTCAGCTTCGACATGATGTGTGCTTTGGAATTTTTAATACTACTTCTTGTGTATGAAAACAATATTATCACATTTTTGCAACAGTTTCTGTAAATTTTTGTTTGGATTGTCAATGTAAAGCTGATTTGCTCCTCCTTAAACTGTGAAGCCTAGAGTATTGAGTAAATCAAGGTAAAGCAAATTTGTTGCTTTCTGTGGATTTATAACTACAAATCTGGCCTGTTTGGTAAACTGCTTGTATGCAACATTTGTCAAACTGATCTTTTACTGGAATTTGTTGGTCACTGTAGCTAAACAGCAAATTCTGAAATTTAGTTAATTCTGTCAAGACTTATTTCCTGTACGTTAGTAAATTAAGTAAATAAATTGACAAGCCTGTACCAATTTGAAATGTCAATGACACTTTATTATCTATGAGTGTCACAGGTAAAGCCTTGTCGTAAACTGAAGAGATAGCATTCACTTTGTTTCTTGTCCATGAAAGTTTATTGATTTGTTTATGTTCATTGTGAACATCATTTGAAGGTTTAGTGTAAATCACTTTCATGTGCCTGAGTGTCTTATTACACTGCCTGATGTGCTTAGTGTTGCACACTTCGAATTTGTGTCCTGACTTGTTGTAATCATTGCATTGTGCATTTTGAAAGAAATGATCTTTGCACTTGTGGTTAACTCCACAATGTGCAAAAAATTTTATTTTTCTTTAGGGAATCTGTTTCCAATCTGTTGTTTCCATTTGCTGCTCCTTGATGTACACTGACAGCTGTGTCATTGACTTGGCCATGCAAGCCAGTTATGCATTGTAAATGTGCAAGTGTCTCCAGACTGGAGCCCATCTGCTGTTACTAGCATTTGTTCATGTGCCCAGATTAAAGAAAAACAGTAATGCAAAGATGAATTATTCAAGCTAAGCAGGTCTGCAAGTCTTTCATTAATTTATTATCAGGCAAGTCAAATGCATGATAAGCACATCATCAATGAGAGAATCAATATAATTGTCATTTTGGCACTAAAACTGCCAGTCTCTATTTAAGGCCTGTAATTGTGCCAGCCACTCTTCATAACCTTCATTTTGTTTCTTAAAGCATTGAAAAAAATTATGCCAAGATGTTGCAGCATGGACTTGTGACTCAGAGTGTGATTCTAACTTAGCCTTAATTTCAGCATAGGAAAGATCCACAGGTTGAATTTCAGGACACAATTTCTGTATGAGTTTGAAAACTTCTGGCCCAACATTTTCCATGAGAAAATGCTTTGCATTCAACATCACCAAATACTTGATGTGTGATAATATTTTGCTTTAGTCGTGAAATGTAGTTAGGCCAGCCTTCTGTTTTCTGGCTGAATGCTGGTGACATCTTAAGGTGTGTGCACGCTACTCATGCTCGCCAGACTTGTGCTCACCATACTACCCCAGTTGCTTGCCAGGCTTTGACTTGTTAGGATCTGCTCTGTACCTGCAGTCATGACCAGTGCCAGCTTCCCGATTTAAAAATGGTTATAGCAAGTGTCAGCTTCCTTGTGATGCACCTATTAGCCCAGGAACAAGATATAAGAAGACACATCAAAGACCAAAGAAAACACAGGTGGTTGATGACCACAGTTTTCGGAAGCAGAAAAAGATATGGTGGGAGTGATTTGATGGACAACTTGCATGTTGAAAACATAAATTTCAAGACATACTGCCTTATGTCTGCATCTAATTTTGAATATTTGATAAATTTGGTTGCACCAAAGATGCAAAGGCTGATATTTGCAGTGCAGAAATTCAAAGGCCTTGAAAGTGAATGAGTTAGGAGCAGTCACTTCCTCAAACCCGGTGCCAGACTTCCCAGGCTCATTTTTCTTCTGGTGGACTTTCCTATAAGTGGCTAATAAGGTGATCAAACAATGGAAACTTGAGGTAGGAATATCAACAATATGGGAAAGAAAGATTGCTATTTACCGTAAAGAAGATATGTCAAGTTGCACACAGATGCAATTAAAAGACACTCACATAAAGCTTTCAGCCACAGCCTTCGTCAGTAAAACACACACAAACACACACACACACACACACTCACACAAAAGCAAGCACACTGCATGCACACACAAGCGCCAACTCCAGAATCTCGGGCTGGAATCATAAGCTGGTCTTTATAATTCAGCCATACCCATGCAGAGTTCTGTTGTGATGGAATCTCATACTTCTCTCTTTATATTTTATTTTATAATGGGAGTTTGTGGCATCTTACAACACAGGATATTGTTCATAAATGTGTATGAATTTAATAGTAAAATTGTCAGTCCACTCCATTTTAAAACAAAAACGTGATGTCCACAACACAGAAAAAGATAAACAAAGACCAAATTGGACAAGTGCAGTGAGCCAGTTGATGAAGGCTTCTCACCCTCCACACTGTTCATGCAGCTCCTTGTGCATCCCTCTGATATACTGACAACAGGCAGAGCCAGACAAGCCATAGGCTTGGGTGGGTCATGAGCCCATCTTGCGGAGAGTCCTTGGAGCTTACCTCTGTCCACATTGATCATAAGGCTCAAGTCTCCCAAGCACACAAGTAGTGTGAATGCACCTTTAAACTTTCCTTGACCATTTTCTTAGTCAGTTTCAAGTTTTGCCAGGGGTGCCACCAGCAGCTGCTGAGAGGCAGACAGCTGCAGCCAAAGGAATACAACTGGCTGAAGCTTATCAGCTTCAGGTTGGCCCATATCTGAAGAATACAACTCAGAACAGTATAATAAATTCTTTGAAATCTTACTGACAAAAAAGGGAGTTAACAGCCCACAGACAATCATATACAATTGCAAAGGCCACACTAATTCCAGTGCGTTGCAACAGGAATGTTTATATGCACTCGCCAGTTTGGTCATTGCCAATGAAAATCCTTGTTGCCATTTTTTATTATAGAATGAGCAATGTCTCTTTCCAAAAATCTGTGGATTTTGTCAACACAAGTAATACGGGTAACATGAAATGATACAAGTAATAAGCATTTCCTACAATATATACAGATATACTCAGCTTTGAGTGATGAGTGGTAGGTGGCTCTGTAGGTAACATTCTACACACTAATCTAACTTAACACAGTGAAAGAAAACTATCTGATCTATAGAAGTTCAGTCTGCACTACTGTAACTAACAATTATTTAGTTCAGGCTGAAGTTTGAATAACACTTATAACACTTTGACACTCAGTGTATATGTCCAGTATCGGTTGATTAAAGTGGCTGTATATAACAGTGGCAACTGATGATCATCACAGCTGGCAACAACTGTAAACATTGGTGGGAACTGTTGCTGGCAATGAACTGGCCAAGTGTGGTTGTGCATCCCAATTTATCTGTAGCCAGCAGAATGATCTCCAACTGTGATCCAAATGGTGGATGCAGAAAGTAGTTCCTGGTGTCAGTACCATTTGTGGCAGCTACCATATCCATATTTGGATGAAGTGAAGTCTTTTGAAGGTCTTAGGTTGAATGAATGAATAGGTTCTTGTTTATGTCTGCCATCTAAATGGTGACTGATTGGAACTCTGGGGTGCCAGATGTGGAGATTGCCTGGTTGTTATGTACACATCAAAAAACAAACATAATTTCATTACAGGTGGTGCATAAAAGATTAAATGTTTATTATTGGAATGCTGATGTTCTTGGGATGTTAAATACATAGGCTTGCTTTTCACAGGAAAAAGGTGGATGAACTTAATTTTTGTTTTCATTATGAAACAGTTTATTAATTCACATAGAGTACTCAGTTTAAGAAAAGAAAAAGAACTATGATCATGGCTGTAGACTGGACCAGAATGAAGCCTTAATACTTTGATATTGATAGTCAGTGTGGCTGTATCTAGAATGTTGAGCCAACGTTATAATGTCAGTTCTGCAAACATGAAACTCTTCCCCAGCCGGGTCTACATTCTCATTCTATTTGTCCTTCAATTATAATTTGGCTGACGATGTAATTCTTGTTTTGCAAAGTGTTCCAAAAATGCACTGTTTTCCTGCACTTGATGATGGTTATGACAAAGATATTTGTCAGCATGTTAATGCACATCATCATTGGTGACATGTTCTACTCACGGAATCTGTAGTACATTTCCAGTGCCTTCAGGCTGTTCATAGATGTGAGTTTAATTGGTGCTGTTGGGCTGGGCTAGCACTTGGATGGGTGACCATCTGGTCTGCTGAGTGCTGTAGGCAAAAAGGGTGCACTCAGCCCTTGTGAGGAAAAATGAGGATATACTTGATTGAGAAGTAGTGGCTGTGGTCTCGTAAACTGACATACGACTGGGAGAGCAGCGTGCTGACCACATGCCCCTCCATATCCACATGCAGTGATGCCTGTGGGCTGACGATGACACGGCGGGTGGTTGATATTGTTCGGCCTTCATGGCCTGTTCGGGTGGAGTTTAGTTTAGTTTTCAGTATCATAGGTATTTCATTTTTCTGACTCTTTTCAAGTATGTTCACACCCAAGTTAGTTTTCACTAGTGAAGATAATTTTGTTCAGAAGAAGCTGAAGGTCTCACATCTTATCTAATATCACAGTGTAATCTACATAAAATGGATATTGCTTAAATGGATTCTATCAGTGGTGTTCACTTCTTTGTTGCTGGTACCATCAAATGCTTAACAAAAATGGCTCCAGAATATATGTTGAAGAATTTCTGAGATAATTTAAATCCTTGCGAGACAAGTTTTAGAATTCTGATGTCATCTGAAATGTGATCTCATTGTATTCTTTGTAATTATTCCTTTACTGCCACTACACGGAAATAAATGTATGTAATTAGCTTTAAGTTTTCTTATTATTTTCACCATTTACACAGTGCCACCTCTTTTCTTATGTGTTGTGATGTATATCTTCCATGAATCTCTGAAAAGCAGAATTATGCTGGTTTTATTGTGTGTCTACAGATCGAAGTCCAAAGTGTATTTTTAAGAGTAGATTAACAGTGGGAAACAAAAATTTTGTTAAATATGGAGTATCAGGCTAAAAAGATAGACTGACATGACAATCCAGTTCAAAATCCATAGTTCATGTCACAGTAATGTACTCCTCTACAGGTTTCAGACAAAAGGAACATGAAAGGGAACTTATGAAGGGAGGTAACAGAATATGACTGCAATTTAACAGATAGCAGAGGCTTTGAGTTATTGAGAGACACACACAGAAGAGAATGAAAACTTAGCTAGTTTTCATCTTCCACATCTCACACAATATTTTCTCAAAATCTTGTAGTAATTATACTTATATGTAATCACAGTATTAATATAATTATTAGTTAATGCATTAACTGATTTCAGTTTCAAAAGTTGAAATGATGATACAGGACCTAAACAATCTGTTACAGGTCCAGAGGCAAGATATCATTGTGCAGGTGGCATGTCCTCCACCCAATGGCACTGCTGCTCTCCTTTATAGTGGACTTATACCTGGCAAGCCAGAATATGCACTGCCACTTACAGTTCTTGTTTTCTGGGTTGTGTGCTTCCTGTTAGCAGCAGCCAGCTTTCTCATATGCCGGCATCAACCACGTCGCCCGAGAACAAATCCTAACAAACCGTAAAAATGTTACTACAGTGGAACTTCACTCAGTGAAATACCCGTGCCACACTATCTGTTCCATTTTGTAACATTCACTCTCAAAACAATTTTAAATAACTGTGAGGCTTCCTTTCTGCCAGCAATTTTGTAAATTTTTTCTATTATTTATCAATGTGAATTGCTGTAGATATATCTCAGTTTATTCAAAATGGGAAGTTACCATATTACCATTCATAACTGGATGTGTATAACTAATCATCAAGTGTATGCCACTGATACATAATTTATTTAAGTAAAACTAATACTTATAATAAGTATCATTGACAGTAAAAATGGGTTTTTATACTGTAATTAATTTGTGTGTAAAAATACAGTAGTCCTTTTTTGTATAAAATATTCTACTGTTAGATAATTACTTTGTAGAATTTAAATTAATTACCATTCATATCACTTAAAGAAGCTTCTTGTGTTGTAATACATTCTCCATATTATCTCCTTCCCCCTCCAAATCTGTTAACGGTACTAGTCATTAAGATAAATTCAAAACATCCCAGGACATTTTTCTTATTTTGTAACAATTGAATAACAGCTGCAAATCTCCTGAAAAACCTTACCATTCTTTTATACTTTTTTGTGTTACTTTCAGCCAAACAAATACAGAAACTGAATCATGGTAAGTCTACAAAAGATTAATTGCACTGACTGCATTGAGAAAATGGTTAGATTTCAGAAAATTCTGAAGAGTTTTTTTTTTTTTTTTTTATCTCTATAATGAAACGAATGAATATAACAACTTACCATATAGTTAAGATGTTGTCCAGTGGATAAGCACATAAGCAAGACTAAAAATGTTGCTAAATTGTTGTACAACATCATTCTGCAGAGCTAATACAAAATACACACACACATCCAGCAGACTACATTGTAGCAGCACTGCGTATCAAGCTAAAAAAAAAAAAAAAAAAAAAAAAAAAAAAAAAAAAAAAAAAAAAAACAAACAAACATCATTATTCCTCATTAAAATGTCTTCTTTAGCTCAAAAAGGTGGAGTAATGCTGCTATCATAATAATTGCTCATTTACCAAAATGGTACAGAAATGCTGATACATTTGCTTCAGCTCCTCTTATTCCATACAATAATTTTTGTCTCAAAAGTTGTAGCTTATGTAATGACCAAAAAATTATATACTTCTTATAGTGAACTTTTTCATACTGTTAAGTAAACTTACCTACAAATGGTCAGCATATGCCCTTATTTACCACCATCATCATCAGTGACAACAACAACAACAACAACAACTTCATTGATTTGGCCACCTACAATTTACCAGTCTACCTGTTACTAAGACATCCCTCATCATGTCTTCCTCAGGATGAATGGCTTCACCATGTTTAAATAATAATATAGTGTTGTACTGTAAACACTTACTGTTCCAAAATCATTGTACTATATCACACTATACTAAAATTCATCATTAGCATATTCTATTATTAATAATGGTAGGAGTAAATGTAACAATGCATCCTATAGTTTAGATGTGCAACCATCCAGCATGTCCTATTCGAGTCTTATCACACACATATCCTACACTATCAAATTCAGAAAACAGTCTTGTTCTGTACCGCTTCTGCTGTAACTTTTGTGCAACCTTTCATGTGGACAAGGCCACCAACCAGCTATCTATCCAAATGAATGGCCACTACCAAACTGTGGCAAAGGGCAGAGTTGATGATCCAGTAAGAGACTGCACTGCTGAGCACAATATAATTGACTTCAGTAGTTGCTTCACAACCTGTGCTATCTGGATCCTCTCCCTGAATTGCATATTTGAGAAATGTCCTTACAACACATTCTTTTATCCAGCAATCCTGCTAGTGTCAGTCTGAACTAGCCCCTGTCTGACATGCAACTCTGTGCATATCCACATGTCCCTCACTTAACCCATTCTACACTTACACTCTCCTCTCTGCAATCTTCTTCTTCCTCTGTTCACAATGCCTTTGCTGTAGCCACAGGGAGCTCACTAGTACCACACTCCTATGTCATTCCCTTGCTGCCTTTTCAGACAATCTTCCCTCCTCTACCTCCACCACTAACCAACATTCTTTCTCATCTTGGCAACTGCATCCAGCAGAGTCTCTCACAACAGTCAAGATACAGTGTCAGTGCAATGTAGTCAGCCGGCACAATATAACCATGCACATGTATGTGCATTCTGTATTAGTTATGTCTGAAGAAGGATGTTTCTAAGAATTAACAGTTTTTGCAGTCTTGTCTAAGTACCTATCAGACAATAAATTCTTCAGCTATACAGTTAGTAGTTAACCCTGTTCTTTCCATACTATGTATTCCAACGAATATTTTCCATTATCATATCTATTCTATTAAAAGCTTATATCATTAAGTTTAAGATAGTGAGCAACAAGGTGAGGGCTAAAGTATAAGAGTGATTCAATACTAAATACAACTTCCATTTTGCAGCACTTACGAGCATTTCAGCAATGTAATAGATCCATGTAGTCGAGTATCAATAATGACCTTTATGAATATAATAGAGGGAAACATTCCACGTGGGAAAAATATATCTAAAAACACAGATGATGTGACTTACCGAACGAAAGTGCTGGCAGGTCGATAGACACACAAACAAACACAAACATACACACAAAATTCAAGCTTTCAGACAAATGTCTGCTTGTGTCTGTGTATGTGCGGATGGATATGTGTGTGTGTGCGAGTGTATACCTGTCCTTTTTTCCCCCTAAGGTAAGTCTTTCCGCTCCCGGGATTGGAATAATGACCTTTAGATATTTAGTGTTTGCAGACCACAGATATGTACACCAATTAGCTTTAATTGATATGTAAATATTAATATGGTTCTGGAAAGACTTAAGTAGAATATAAATAATGATGAGGGTAAAGTTAATTACTCAGAGTACAGTTGAGGCACTGAGCAGTTGTCACCAACTCCAACTGAAAGCTAGCATTGAACCTAGCCTCTCCCAGTTCAGCCACCCTCCAGCTGTGATCCTCTCCCAAACCCATTGAACCACCCTCTGCTATCTTCCAGGAAATTCATATCCTCAACCTAATCTCACCTTCCTTCTCAAGGACACAACCCTTTCTATGGAGGAAAGAGCAGCCATTCACAATCTTAAAACAAAGCCTGATGTGATCATCCTCCCATTCAGATAAAGGCTGCACCACTGCCATGATGTGCTGCAGTGATTATCTGAGAAAGGTATCTGCCATCTATTTTTGACTCAAAATCTCACAAGCTCTGCAGTAGTGATTCCATCCCAGATGTTCAGCATAACCTCCAAATCCCTACTCAAGTTCTTAGACATATCCCTTAACCTCTTCCTCTCTCCATCCTCATCCCAACTACCTCCCACACACCCACCTTTTATATGCTTCCTAAAAGATAAAAACCTGACCATTCCAAATGCCTCATTATAGCAGGTTACTATGGTCCCACAGAATGAATCTCACCACTTGGTGACCGACACCCCCAATCCATTGCCTACAGCCTAGCCTCCCATATCAAAGACACAAACCCCTCCTTCATCACCTCTCTACCATTTGAATGTTATTACCACCTGGATTCTTGCTTATTGCTGTTGACACCACCTCCCTATTGAGAAGCATCCCTCATACCCAAGGCCTAGCAGCCATCAAGCACTACCTCTCTCAATGTCCTGCCAACTCCAAACCCACCATTTCATTCCTTATATGGATGAAAATATAATCCTTACCTAGAACTAATCTTCCTTGTAGGGAAATATACACAAACAAACGCCACATCACAGCCCTGAGTTCCTGCATGTCACCCTCATATGTCATGCTATATCTAGATTGTAGATGAAACCTTCTTAGCCACCCAAGATCCTGGTATCTTCATGATTTTGACCCAGGGCCAAGTACTCCTGCCCTCATCCCTCCACAGCCTTAAACCTTCTCTCCATAATGTTTCATATTGTTGTCTTCGGCTAATGCCACATTCTTGTTTGTCAACCTCCACCTCTGTGATAGCTCCATAAAAACCTCCAATAGCAGCACCTTCACTTCACCTGCTGCCACCCCTTTCATACTAAAAAGTTTCTCCCCTACAGTCTAGGCAGTCATGGGGAGCACATCTGCAGTGATGGACAATCCTTTGCCCACTATCCTGGAGGTCTTACACAGCCTTAACAGACAGGTACTACCTTCAAATTTAGGCTACAGATATCTCATGCCATATTATTACATGCCCATAATTCTGCAATCATCAACATGAACCTGCTGCAAAGGTACATTTCCATGATTACCCACTATTGCTCCAAACTAGAACAATGCAACATATCTTCCACCAAGGTTTCAACTGCTTGCCATTGTGCCTTGAAATGAGAAACATACTTCCTGCCAGTCCCAGAGTGATATTCCACAGCACACACAATCTGTGAAATATCCTCATCCATCCTTATACCTTGCCATATCCCCTGGACTACTAAGGAGCTAGATCTATTATACATCCATCCATCCCATCTTATTTCAGTCATGGCACAGAAATATTCTACCCTATCCGAGACAACAAAAGTAGTTGTGCTATATATCAATTCTATTCAAATTTCTGCACAGGCTTTCATATGGGCTTGACCACCAGCCAACTTTCCAGCCTGACCATCTCTAAAATATGACCAAGAGCAGAGTGTGACACTGAGCAAAACATGCTTGACCTCAGTGGCTGCTTGACAACCCATGCTCTCCGGATCCCTCACCCGTGCTCTGATACCAGATACTGTGAAGTGCAAAGCTGGGAACTGTCCTTTCAACTCATCTTCCAATCCTGTAATCTTCTGCCCTCAATCTGTCCTAGTCCCTGTTCCAAACCCACCTCCACTCCTCTCCCTACCACTCCCACTTCACTTTATTAATCTACATCCACTCCATTCTTTTCACAGTCTCCCTACTCCTACATTCTACCTCCCCCACTCCACTGCTTCAGTGTGTATCCAGAAGCTTAGCTTTAATCTAGTTTATAGGCTTGTTGACAGTTCTACACCTCATCTATTTGATCAGTAATTACTTTCACTCTCTCCATTTTTTTAGTATCACAGTTCACATAATATCTGTCACCAGCTCATAGTTGGTTACTGTTGCTAATGCTCAGTCACAGGGCCCAGGGTTCAATCCCTGGTTGGGTCAGGGATCTTCTCTGCTCAGGACTGAATGTGTGTGTTGACTGCATCACCATTTCATCATTATCAATACATGAGTCACCAAAGTGGTGTCAAATAAAAAGACTACCACCAGGTGGCTGAACATCCCAAATGGGGTCTCCCAACTAATAATGTCCTACATGCATTTCATTTCACATAGTTCTACAATAATATTTTTGTTACCCCAACCAAACAAATGAGCAAGGAGCAGAAGGTGTCTTAGCTCTACTTCACCGCTGTTGAGCCGGCCGGGGTGGCAGAGCGCTTCTAGGCGCTACAGTCTGGAACCTCGCGACTGCTACGGTCGCAGGTTCGAATCCTGCCTCGGGCATGGATGTGAGTGATGTCCTTAGGTTAGTTAGGTTTAAGTAGTTCTAAGTTCTAGGGGACTGATGACCTCAGAAGTTAAGTCCGATAGTGCTCAGAGCCATTTGAACTATCACCACTGTAGAAGCGCATACAAGAAATACCATGTATGGCACGTGTGAGTGTTTTGTGTTGGGTAAAAGCAACACTGTATGCCAAAGACAGGTAACACTGCTCCTTTGTCCAGTTGACATGTACAAAACATGAAAGAACAAACAAAACACAATAAAAATTTTGAAACAATGCTGCTGAAATATACAGGGTGTCTCAGGACCGGTAAATATTCAGGGGTATGACAGAAACAATCATTTGAAGTAATAAACTTCCTATAGATATATACCCTATTGTAAATGCTTTCCTAGACAGAGCACATTTAATGTACACTTTTATTTATTTTCTGTGTTACTCAATACATTGTCTGGTTTACACCTATATAACAGTTAGCAAACATTACAACATACATTTTACAAAATATCAATTGAAAAATATGTATTTTTAACACACTGTAAGTTTCTCCTGCTCTTATTTAAGCTAATCGCATATTCTGACTGTCTGATTTTTAATAGGCAATAAGACTTGTTGGCTATTACAACATGGAGGGCGAACTTTGTTTGAGAACATTCTTAACTGTGTGCCTGCTGGCATGTGCCCTGTCTACAGTTTCCATAATTCGTTCTGCAACTTCGTTCATGCACATAACACTAGAAAGGTGCCATTGGTGGCACATTCCTTATGCTCATCCATAATTTAAAATTATTCCCTGACTATGTAAATAATTTAAGTCCCACAAATTAATGCCTTTTATTCCCAATCATATACCTTGTGTACACATGTAATAATGTCGTGTGGCAAGGGCCTCCCGTCGGATAGACTGTTCGCGTGGTGCAGGTCTTTCAAGTTGACGCCACTACGGCGACTTGGGCGTCGATGGGGATGAAATGATGATGATTAGGACAACACAACACCCAGTCCCTGAGCGGAGAAAATCTCCAACCCAGCCGGGAATCGAACCCGGGCCTTTAGGATTGACATTCTGTCACGCTGGCCACTCAGCTACCGTGGGCAGACTGTACACGTGTGATCCTCTCTTTAAGAAGGCTCAGGCGGAGCTGACTCACTGAGGTGCCAAAGCAAATGGCAGGCTTCAAGCAGCACTCTTCTAGTACAATGGGGCTTTCCTATCAGTGATGCTAATATGCTGGATCGAAGATGCATATCGGTAGATTCCATCTGTCCAGGATAGGTGTGATACCTGTACCGTTACAGCATTCACATTTAAGCATTATCGTACACATCAAATTACAGTTGTTGTAAAAATGTGTTCTTGTTCTGGCATGGTTTGCTGAACTACATGTTCAGAAGAAACAAGGGAACTTGGAAGAATGCCTGTTTGATGTAATGTGCTGAAAACTCTGGTGAACACTATAAGGTCAGGAATTCAGTGGGTGAGGAAGTGCCAACTGTATTCTTCAAAAGCAGCAGGAGCACTACCATCACAGAAGCTTTTCTGCATACTCTTCATTAGTGTAGATGTGTGGCATTTTTGCCAGTGCATGTACAAACAAAGTTAACTGATACTTCTCTCTTATACATTCTCAATCCCTTGCACTACTTCACTCGCAACACTGTGGACAACTGTGCATTCAACTGGCTAGTTTAATGGCAGAAGGACATCCTGAGCAAAGAGGTTAAAAGCAGTGGGGTACGCTGGGCTGGAATAGAGCATCAAAGAGGTCAAGTGGGTAAGACATATACACCACTAGCCCCAAACATACACTCCTGGAAATGGAAAAAAGAACACATTGACACCGGTGTGTCAGACCCGCCATACTTGCTCCGGACACTGCGAGAGGGCTGTACAAGCAATGATCACACGCACGGCACAGCGGACACACCAGGAACCGCGGTGTTGGCCGTCGAATGGCGCTAGCTGCGCAGCATTTGTGCACCGCCGCCGTCAGTGTCAGCCAGTTTGCCGTGGCATATGGAGCTCCATCGCAGTCTTTAACACTGGTAGTATGCCGCCACAGTGTGGACGTGAACCGTATGTGCAGTTGACGGACTTTGAGCGAGGGCGTATAGTGGGCATGCGGGAGGCCGGGTGGACGTACCGCCGAATTGCTCCACACGTGGGGCATGAGGTCTCCACAGTACATCAATATTGTCGCCAGTGGTCGGCGGAAGGTGCACGTGCCCATCGACCTGGGATCGGACCGCAGCGACGCACGGATGCACGCCAAGACCGTAGGATCCTACGCAGTGTCGTAGGGGACCGCACCGCCACTTCCCAGCAAATTAGGGACACTGTTGCTCCTGGGGTATCGGCGAGGACCATTCGCAACCGTCTCCATGAAGCTAGGCTACGGTCCTGCACACCGTTAGGCCGTCTTCCGCTCACGCCCCAACATCGTGCAGCCCGCCTCCAGTGGTGTCGCGACAGGCGTGAATGGAGGGACGAATGGAGACGTGTCGTCTTCAGCGATGAGAGTCGCTTCTGCCTTGGTGCCAATGATGGTTGTATGCGTGTTTGGCGCCTTGCAGGTGAGCGCCACAATCAGGACTGCATACGACCGAGGCACACAGGGCCAACACCCGGCATCATGGCGTGGGGAGCGATCTCCTACACTGGCCGTACACCACTGGTGATCGTCGAGGGGACACTGAATAGTGCACGGTACATCCAAACCGTCATCGGACCCATCTTTCTACCATTCCTAGACCGGCAAGGGAACTTGCTGTTCCAACAGGACAATGCACGTTCGCATGTATCCCGTGCCACCCAACGTGGTCTAGAAGGTGTAAGTCAACTACCCTGGCCAGCAAGATCTCCGGATCTGTCCCCCATTGAGCATGTTTGGGACTGGATGAAGCGTCGTCTCACGCGGTCTGCACGTCCAGCACGAACGCTGGTCCGACTGAGGCGCCAGGTGGAAATGGCATGGCAAGCCGTTCCACAGGACTACATCCAGCATCTCTACGATCGTCTCCATGGGAGAATAGCAGCCTGCATTGCTGCGAAAGGTGGATATACACTGTACTAGTGCCGACATTGTGCATGCTCTGTTGCCTGTGTCTATGTGCCTGTGGTTCTGTCAGTGTGATCATGTGATGTATCTGACCCCAGGAATGTGTCAATAAAGTTTCCCCTTTCTGGGACAATGAATTCACGGTGTTCTTATTTCAATTTCCAGGAGTGTATGTACGTTAAACGTATTCTATCTGGGAAACCATTCAGAATAGGGCAGATGTCTATATAAAATCCTTTGCTTCAAACCAACTTGCCTGTCATATCCCTGAATATTGGCCATTTGTCCTGGGACACACTGTATATGTTGGATTGAAGCATCATCTTGAGAAACTTCAAGAGCAGTATGAACCGTAAGAATAAGATGATCATAGATAAGTAACTAAGATATGATGTGAAAGGCTTCATGTAGAAGATTTCAAGGGTGTTTACCATTGGTATGACAGCACAACATGACATTCAGCTGCATTCATTTGTAGAAGTATGATATGGAGGATCCTCATAAACTGGCCATATGTGCACACTGCCATTTATAAGGAAAAAATTTTTACAACTAGGAACACAGTATCAAAGCTGCTGTTCCAGTAGTGGGCGCTTTTAACAGAAATGGGCAATTATTGCATCCATTATATTCGGGAATAATTATGCCTGTGAAATTAGTAACTCACAAGAGACATTGATCTCAGAATGAGATTTTCACTCTGCAGCGGAGTGTGCACTGATATGAAACTTCCTGGCAGATTAAAACTGTGTGCCTTCCAGCTTCTGTAAGTTTGGAAGGTAGGAGACGAGATACTGGCAGAAGTAAAGCTGTGAGGACGGGGAGTGGGTCGTGCTTGGGTAGCTCAGTCGGTAGAGCACTTGCCCGCGAAAGGCAAAGGTCCCGAGTTCAAGTCTTGGTCCGGCACACAGTTTTAATCTGCCAGGAAGTTTGAGACTGATCTCATTTATAAAAACCTAACACTTTATCTTATGCACATGAAACAGTCAAGCTGTGCTATGGTGTGATATCAGTCTTACTAGGGAAGTTTCCCTATAACTGACAGGATGAGACAAAACTTATGGGTCAGTAAGCCAAGGTCAAAGTAGCTCCAGTTGGATCAAGTTCAATAAAACAGTGTGGTGCTGAAGCTAGCATTTCTGATGATGACTAATTTACTTTTTGCTTAATTCAGTGTAATCATATCCAATTATAGGATGGTTGTAATAAAAGCTTATCTTTCTCCATCGGCAAGCTTGCTAAAATGCAAGTACAAGATCGCGTATGATGTTAAGATCTCAGTAACAGAAAGAATTTCCAGTTCTGAAATTTAGCGAGCTAGGGAGAGAAATGTATTTACTTACAAGTCTCCATTACCAATTTCTATACTTATTTCCAGGGTTAACACTAAATATGTAGTGCCTTCTGAAGTAGGAGTATAATTGTAATATCCTTAGCAGAGTAATGTCATTGGTAGTGATTGAATTCACATGTTTCAATAACAACTCTTTGTTTATTAACCTTTAACGAAACTGACAATGGAATGATACAATAAGACATGTCGAAACCTGCCCTGAAATTTTTTACACAGGAAGAAGACAACGAAAGAAATGCACTGCCAACATTTTAGCTGCTAAGAGGCACTGCAAGTATTTTGTAAAAAATGTTGAAGTTCCACATTTTTGCCGCGCGAAGAACAGCTTATGACAGCGGTTTGTACAGCCCTGCCCTACTGGTGCGCGACTCAGCGAATAACCCGCGCAGCGTAGCGGAATTATCCGGAGATCACAGACCAATTTTAAGCACCTAAAGCTTGTTTTAAAATGGAGCGAATTGAAGCAAACACTTGCGAATGAGCATGTGCGAAAAATTCACTACCATTCGCTTGGATATGGGTAGAATCGTTTATACTAGAGGGAGCGGAAGGGAACACGAGGTAGCGAACATTGCTTATGAACGCTGTGCTACTAGTTTCTAGTTTTTGGAGCTAATATTCGGCATACATGATACAACTCTCTGGCAAAGCACGCGCTTCGGGATCAAATCCCATTCGCACCACAGCTTTTTCACTTTGATTTTTAACCGAGCATTCACTTCTCAAGATGTTGGTATGGCCACGTCAAACTGAAGGTCTCCATTTTCCTATTAGGTCATCGGAGAAGGCTAGGGACACGTAACTAGCTTCAGAGGCGTCAAGTTGAAAGTCCTGCAAGAGACTTACCGGTTACACCAGATAGAATTCTCTTTTGTTCGTGCTTGTTAGCCTGTTTGCTCTGGTGAAAACCTGTCTTAAACTATACAAACATTTTTTTGAATAACTTCAAGTCGATAGTTCAATTCTTGCACATGTACTTCTGATAAAAGTGGCTAGCAGAGAAATAAAATGATGGCAGTGTTTGATATCACAAACGACTTCCATCAAGGAGGACTTGAAATTTGTTGAAATGAAATGTGTCTTGCGGTACTACATTTTATAACAATTTCTTTAGGCCATTCCTTATAATAATGTTTGAATGTTGTACATTTGACTATCAGTGAAACAGTTCTTTATTTATTCCCTGTAGTCGTCAAAAAAATGCGAAGTGTCTATTGAATGACAAAAACAAACATTTTTCTTGGACCAGGCACACCGGACCACGGAAAAATTGATGCAGTCAGGCAATTTGCTGTAACCACTAGTTTTATTTAGACAGAATTGGGATAGAGTCGAAATGGTCCCGGTCGTTGTTCTGCATATTGCGCTGCATACCAGGCATACTTGATCAAATTCGTTAAGCGTGGCCAAGAAAACTGGTAATGCACAAATGACTGGAGCTTAAGAATACTGTTCCGCTGATAAACCTGAAATGAGAGAGGTATCGGAAATTATGTTGTCCCATAATTTCCTGAAATATGCTTTCCACTGTCGAAAAAATTCTTTATCGAGAGGTTGAATCGCACTAGTAGTTCCAGGCGGAATCCACATTACATCTACAGATTTTTCGTCGTCCTCCATAAAAACGGAGGCGTCGTTATGTCCAGACCATGAATCCAACAAAAGTAATGAATTAGTTTCTGTAGGTTGTAGGAATACGTTTCGAACGAAATGTTGAAAATTATCCTTTCTCATTTTTCCAGATTTTGATGTATCAATTACAAGAATTTTGCAACTAAACAGTCCATTTTTTAGTTTTGGCCATAATTTGCCTTGCGGTTCTTGAAGACAGATATACAGGTGCGGAAACAGTAAACCACTCATACTTATCACTGGCATCATCGTATATGAATGTGTCATTGCATTCATTGGGTAACCGACTCTGTCTATTTTTCACCCCGAAATGATAAAGTGCAGTATGCACGCAGTTATCATTCAAATGGTTGCGGGTTTCTGTTTGGCGCACATTTCTTACTTCATGTAATTAATTCTTCCATTTGTACAATTCACGCTCCGATTTTACGAAATGAAAATGCCTTTGCACACTGCAGAACTTCAAGCGTTGTTTTCCTTCTTCGTTTAGCTAATATTTCACTGCCTTTTCTTTGTGCGGGAAGGTGTCGTCGTTGAGTGACTGTAGGAAGAGACAAGGTGAATCAGATAGAATTTCTGGTTGGTCTGAGAATTGCAGCTTGCACTAAAGATAGAAAAATATGAGTTAAGCGCCGCACGGGCGCACGGCTCCCTCCGTCGGAGATTCGAGTCCTCCCTCGGGCGTGGGTGTGTCCTTAGCGTAAGTTAGTTTAAGTTAGATTAAATAGTTTGTAAGCCTGGGGACTGATGATCTCAGCAATTTGGTCCCATAGGGACTTATTGCAAAAATATAAGTTAATTTGGGTGAGCAGGAAAAACAATATTGTAACGTTCAAATATGCGCATGCGGTATTAGTTTTTCAGATTGAAATTTTCACTCTCCAGAGGATCGTGCGTTGATACGAAACTTCCTGCCAGATTAAAACTGTGTGTCAAACCGAGACCCATACTTGGGACCTTTCCCTTTCGCGAACAAGTGCTCCGTCAACTGAGCTACCAAAGCATGACTCATGACCCCTCAACCTCCCAAACTTCATAGACGTTCCCCTGCGAAACTTACAGGATTAGCACTCCTGGAAGAAAGGATGTCGCGGAGACATGACTTAGCCACAGCCTGCGGGATATTTCCAGAATAAAATTTTCACTCTGCAGCAGAGTGTGCGCTGATATGAAACTTCCTGGCATATTAGAGTAGTGAGAATTTCGTTCTGGAAACATCCCCAAGGCTGTGGCTAAACCATATCGCTGCAATATTCTTTCTTCCACGAACACTAACCCTGCAGGTTTCACAGGAAAACTACTGTAAGTTTAGAAGGTAGTAGACTAGGTACTGGCGGAAATAAAGCTGAGGGAGGAGTCCTGAGGCGTGCTTGGATAGTCCAGCCGGTTAGAGCACTTGTCGGTGAAAGGCAAAGGTCCCGAGTTCGAGTCTCTATCTGGCACATAGTTTTAATCAGCCATGAAGTTTCACTGCTTTAGTAGTCTGCTGCTTGACACAGCCACATCAACTAAATATCCAGGCATAACGTTGCAAAGCGTTATGAAATGGAATGAAAAAAAAAAAAACAGATTGGCAGTAGGGTAGGCGAATTGTCGACTTCGTTTATTTAGAGAATTTCGGGAAAGTGTAGCTCATCTATAAAGGAGACGGACTATAGACCGCTGGTGCGACCCGTTCTTGAGTAGCGATACTGCTCGACCGTTTCGGCTCCCCACCAGATCGGATTAAAGGGAGAAATCGAAATAACTGAGATGTGTGCTGTTAGGTTTGTTATCAGTAGGTTCGATCAGCACGCAAATATTACGGAGATGCTTCGTGAACTCAAATGGGAGTCCCCAGAGAGAAAACGACGTTCTTTTCTCGAGGCGATACTGCGGGAATTTAAAGAACCGACATTTGTAACCGACTGCAGATCGACTCTGCGACCGCCAACGTACGTTGCGCGCAAGGGACACAAAGATAAGTGAGAGAAATTAGGGATCCTATGGAGGCTTATAGACATTCGTTTCTCCCTCACTATTTTCTGTACATGGTACTCTCATCCATATACCGTACGGTGGCTTATGGAGTATGTATGTTGATGTAGAAACTCGTTAGCCATGTTGAAAACCTAATGTGAATTACCCTTGATTGCTAGCTTCCAAAATATTACTGGCCATTGCCTTTGTCACCTTCAATTCCTAGCCGGCCGCGGTGGCCGTACGGTTCTGGCGCTGCAGTCCGGAACCGCGGGACTGCTACGGTCGCAGGTTCGAATCCTGCCTCGGGCATGGGTGTGTGTGATGTCCTTAGGTTAGTTAGGTTTAAGTAGTTCTAAGTTCTAGGGGACTTATGACCTAAGATGTTGAGTCCCATAGTGCTCAGAGCCATTTTTTCTTCAATTTCTGCTCCATCTCTTCATAAAAAACATTGTTTCTGCTATGAAAGTCATGTCAATAAAATTAACGAACGGTCATATATCTTCCTATCTTTCACTATCACTTACCCCTATCAAATGACATGGTGCATGTATGGCACTCACCTGTTCCATTCATTCTTGGAAATTGGAAATTCGTGGTAAGGTCTTATGGGACCAAACTGCTGAGGTCGTCGGTCCCTAAGCTTACACACTACTTAATCTAACTTACGCTAAGAACGACTCACATACCCATGCCCGAGAGAGGACTCGAACCAACAACGGGGGGAGCCGGAAGGAACCATGCAAGGTGCCCAGGACCGCGCGGCTACCCCGCGCGGCATTCATTCATTGCTGCTGTTAATATGTTATTACCAAAAAAATTACTAAGCGGTGTTTTGTGAATAAAGCTTTCAGACTGCAGACAACAAGATGGAACGAATAACTGTCGCATAGATGCATACACCACTGAATTAATGATAATCCTTTTCTGGAGACTTTATCACCGCAAGGCGTGACATACCTACATTACATAAAATTTACTTAGTCTAATTTGGAAGTAGGTATGACACTGCTTTCAGCCTTAAAAGTCACTTCGACGTGGTAGCCATATTTTGTTCACAGTAATGTATGACTTACAGTGAAGCAGATGTGAAGTAGCCACCGACTTACGTATTTCAGTGCGAAATCCATGAGTCAGTTACTAAAATTCGAAACATCATAGTAACTATGACTAATGATGGAAAGACAAATAGTGCAATGCAGAACAAGTCGCGCCAAACATTAGATATCACCTTAAATGAGACCTGCAGACTCTTTACAGGTTGTATGAGATCTGCACCACTTGGAATAGTTTACTGTTTACAAGGTATTTCACCTCCATATATCCACTGTTAGTGCTCATCTAGGCTGGAGAAATTTAAGGTGCTGGTATTGAGGACTCGTATTTTACACGGGTATCAATCAGCAGTCTAAAGGCTCATGCAACAGAAAGCCTTACTAACCATCATTACACTTCAGACTAAATTCATATCGTTCCAGATCCAGTCACCTTACAGGATGGATTATGTCTTCTGAAAGCCTTCCTTCAGGTCACCAGGAAAGTTGGACTACGTGGAAGATGACCAACAGGTAACACTCTGGAGTTGGCAGAACGAAGATCAACATGAGAAAGTGGGGATTAGCCTGTGACTCTACATTATATGAATGTGGCGAAGAAGAGACAACGAACCATCTGCTTGTCTGCAAGTTGTATCCAACTACTTGTTCGCCCCAGAACGTTATTGATGCTACTAGAAATCAAGTGAATTAGCTACATACAGGTCACACCATATTTAATAAATATTTGTGTTGCATATAATTAGCCCATGCCATTAACTCTTAGTAAAGATGATAATGCTCATAGAACCAAACTGCTTGGAGCATTTTTGTTAATGTTCGTGATATGCTGTAAGTTATAGTGTATGCTTCTGACACGATTAAATAAATAAATCAACACTGTAAGCCAAACAGCTTCCTCAAAATCGGTTGAGAAATATTTAGTTCCGATGTGCGCATCATTGACACATGCACCATACAGTAGTGTACAAGCGTGAAAGCACAGATGTACCTCTACACGATCCAGTCACTTTAATGTGACCACCGTCTGTGTTCGATGTCAATGTGCAATAACCACTCACAGACGGCACGTGGCAGCACTAGCAGGGGAGTGTATATAAATCGCGTCGGGGGGATAAGGAAAACAGTACGAGTCGTCGTGGTGATGGGTAAATGGAGCGATTTACCTGATATCCCAAAGGACATATCATTGATTTTCTGGAAAAAGTTGGAAGCATTTCCAAAATGGCTAAGTTTGTAAATTGTTCACGTGCCACCATGATTAAAGTATTCTATGCATGGCAAAATGGCGCTATCCAAAACCGGCACTGAGGTAACTGTGGTGCACCATGGACTGTAGATAACAGGGTGGAGATGTTTATGGCAAATAGACGTGCAACTGTTGAGCAACTGACTGCCCAGATGAGCCAACAGGCAACCAATAGTGTTTCCTCAATCATTATTCAGTGAATGTTGCTGCATATGGACCACCACAGCAGGCACCTGCTTCATGCACCCATGTTGTCTTCTGCTCATTGAGACAAAGACTGGAAGTTGCATGTCAATACTGCAACTGGAGCCACGCTGGCTCCAGTGCCATGGCCATCCGCTATTGGTGACAGTGGCCTTTTGAGACGAATCACGTTTTATGCCCCATTGGACAGATGGCTGTTGGTGTGTATGTCCCTGCAACAATCGTCGGAAGTGCCCAAGCTCGAGGAGGGAGTGTTATGGTTTGTGGAATGTCTTTGTGGCATTCCCTGGGTGATCTTGTCATTGTGGAAGGCTCAATGGATCAAAACAATTATGCATCTGTTCTTGGGGACCATGTCCACCCCTACATGCAATTTGTTTCTACTTTGGCATGATTGCATCTTCCAGCAGGACAATGCATTGTGTCAACAGCTCGCAGTGTAATTCTTGATTCGAAGAGTGCCAGGATGAGTTTACCATACTCCCCTGGCCACCAAACTCGCCAGACTTAAACCCAACTGAGAATTATGTGGGACCACCTAAACTGGGCTGTTCGCACCATTGATGCTCGACTGAGAAACCTATTGCAGTTGCCCATGGCACTGGAGTCAGCGTGGCTGCATATCCCTATTAGTACCTTCCAGAACCTCACTGACTCTCTTGCTGCACATCTGCACTGCAAATGGTGCTTGTTCAGGCTTTTGACAGGTGGTCACATTAATGTGAGTGGACTGTTTATATGACTACTGTGCAAGTGACATTTAACTGCCTGGCAGAGGGTTCATTAAACCACAGTCAGACTATTTTTCTACTGTTCCACTCTCAAACACGGCATGGGAAAAATGAAGACTTAATACAGAGGAGAAAATTGGTTATTGAAATTTCGTGAAAAGATCTCGTCGCAACGAAGATTCCCACTCAATTCACTTATCATACCCATGACACTGTCTCCCCTATTTCGTGATAGTAGAAAATTAGATGTCTTCCTTTGGACTTTTTCGATGTCCTCTATCCTTGGTACGGACCCCTTACCACACAGCAGTACTCTGGCAGAGGGTGGACAAGCATAATGTAGACAATCTATTTAGAAGACCTGTTGCATCTTCTAAGTATTCTGCAAATAAAACACAGTCTTCGGTTTGCTTTACCCACGACATTATCTATGTAATCGTTCCAGTTTAAGTTTTTCGTAATTGTAATACCTAGGTATTTAATGAAACAGTCTTTAAGTTTGTGTGCTTTATTGTGTAACCGAAATTTAACTGTTTCCTTTTAGTACTCATGTGGATGACACTTTTCCTTATTCAGAGTCACCTGCCACTTTTTGCACTATACAGATACGGTATCTTGTCTAAATCATATTGCAGTTTGTTTTCATCTGCTGAGATTACAAGACGGATAATGACAGCATCATCCGCAAACAGACTAAGGGGAATGCACAGAGTGTCTCCTAAGTCCGTTATAGGCCTATAGCACTTCCTTGGAGAACGCCAGATATCACTTCTGTTTTACTTGATAACTTCCCGTCGATTGTTATGAGCTGACATTTCTGACAGATAATAACGAGTCGAGACGCACAACTGAGACAATATTCCATAGGATGCAATTTTATTTGAAGTCTCTTGTGAGGAACAGTGTCAAAAGCCTTCCGGAAATTTTGCAACATATTTTTGCTGCTATCTTAGTCGATAGCACTCATTACTTCGTGTGAATAAAGAGCTAGTGTGTTTCACAAGGATGATCTTTCCTGAATCGGTGCTGTGTGTCAACAGACAAGTTACCTCAGAGGCAATTCCTAATGTTCGAATACAGTATATGTTCCAAAACTATACTGTAAATCAACGAAAGTGATATGGGTCTGTAATTTATCAGATTACTCGTATGTCCTTTCTTGAGTATTGGTGTGACCGGTGCAACTTTCCAGTCTTTAGGTATGGATCTTTCGTGGAGCGAGTGGTTGTATAAGCTTGTTAACTATGCAGCTATTGTGTCAACATACTCTGAAAGAAACCTAATTAGTATAGAGTCCGGACAGGAAGACTTTACTTTATTAAGTAATTTAAGCTACTTCACTACACCAACGACATCTGCTTGTAAGTTACTCATTAGGCACCTGTTCTTATCTCGAATTCTGGAATATTTACTTTATCTTCTTTTATGAAGGAATTTCCGAAACCTGTGTTCAGTAATTCTGTTTTAGTAGTACTGTCATCGATAATATTACCATTGGTATCGTACAGTGAAGATATTGGTTGTGATTTGCTGCTGGTGTACTTTACATATGACCAGAATCTCTTTTGATTTTCTGCCAGATTTCGAGACAAAGTTTCGTTATGGGAGCTGTTAAAAGCATCCTACAATGACGTCCTCGTTAAGTTTCGAGCTTCAGTAAAACGTAGCTAATATTGAAGATTTTGCGTTCTTTTGAATTTGGCATGCTTAATATATTGCTTCTGCAACAGTGTTCTGACCTGTTTTGTGTACTATGGGGAATCAGTACCCTATTTTATTAATTTATTTGGTATAAATCTCTCAATTGCCGCTAATACTATTGCAGCTATTCTTAAGCTACATCTGGTGTACGCTTACATAATTAGACTGGAAGTAGTGAAGACTGTCTCTTAGGAAGGCGTCAAGCGAATTTTTGCTGCTTGCTTAAATATATATGCACTAAGACAAGAAACCACACACCACGAAGAAATTATCCGATTAGGACGGAAATCGTTAGATGTTATGCATATGTGAAGAGAAACATTTGATTATAATTTCAGAAAGAACGGCTGATTTATACAGGAGAAAGAGCTTCACAAACTGATCAAGTCAATAACACATCGGTCCATCTCTGGCCCTTATGCAAGCAGTTATTTGGCTTGGCACTGATTGATAGGGTTGTAGGATGCCCATCTGAGGAGTATCGTGCCGAATTCTGTCCAGTTGGCGGGTTAGATCGTCAAAGTCCTCAGCTGGTTGGACGAGCCTGCACTTAATGCTCCAAATGTTCTCAATTGGAGCTCCAGCTAACTTTCTGGCCTAGGTAAGCTTAGGAAAGCATGAAGACAAGCAGCAGAAACTCTCGTCGTGTGCGTGTGGCATTATCTTGCTGAAAATGAAGCCCAGAATGGCTTGCCTTGAAAAGCAATAAAAAGTGAATAGAATAAAGTCCATGTACCGCTATACTGTAATGGTGCCATGGATGACAACCAAATTGGTCCTACTGTGGAAATAAATGGCATCCCACACCATCACTCCTGGTCATCGGGCCGTATGGCAGAGGACAGTGGGGCTGGTATCCCACGCTGTCCAGGGCATCTCTAAACAAGTCTTCGCTGGTTATTGGGGCTCAGTTCCAAATGGGACTAATCACTGAAGATAATTCTACCCCAGTCAATGAGACACCAGGCTGAAGATCTGTCTGGAGATGTGCAGGACAGCTGTGGGATACCACTCTGACTGTCGCCCGCCTTATGGCCCAACAACCAGGAGTGATGGTGTGGGGAGTCGTTTCTTTTCATAGCAGGAACCTTTGGTTTTCATCTGTGGCACTATTACAGCCCAACGATATTCTATGCCGAGCTTTTTGCTCTTCATGGAAAGCCATCTTGACACTTTTGTCATTTGGCCTCATGGCAGGGAGAAGCTAGATGACTTTTTGGAATATCTAAATTCACGCCACCCAAATATAAAATTTACTATGGAGCTAGAGAAGGATGGACAGCTCCCATTCTCGGATGTCCTGGTCAAAAGGAAGGCAGATGGCACTCTGGGGCACAGTGTATATCGTAAGCCCACCCACACTGACTTATACCTTCAAGCCAGTAGTTGCCACCACCCGGCACAGAAGAATGGAGTCTTGAAAACATTAGTTCACAGGGCTCGGGCTCTGTCGGATACGGAAAGTCTGGCCACAGAGATAGAACATCTACAGCTGGTGTTCAGCAGAAATGGATACTCCTCCACAGACATCCAAAGGGCACTTCATGCTACCAGCCAACCACAGGGTACAGAAGAGGAGCCAGAGGAGGTGAAGAAGGTGGCATACCTGCCATATGCTGGACCTATTTCTGCAAAGATCAGCAGAATTCTTTCAAAATATGATATAAAGAGTATCTTCTGTCCACCCTCCAAAATTGGGACAATGCTAGGGAGTGTGAAGGACGACCTGGGGCTACGTAAACCAGGCATTTACATCCCGTGCCAGTGTGGAAAATCAAACATTGGCCAGACAACCAGGTCAGTGGATGTCAGGTACGAAGAACACCAGAGACACACCAAACTCAGACAGGCAACCAAATCTGCCATAGCGGAGCAGTGTCTGGAGCTCGGTCACTCAATGGACTACAACAACACCAAAATTGTGACACAGACTCCAATATTTTGGGACAGGAGGCCATCGAGATCAAGGTCACAGACAACCGAATAAACCGAGACAGTGGTTACCAGCTCAGCTCGGCGTGGAGTCCGGCTCTGGAGCTTATCAGGGCCCAATGAAAGGAACCAAAAAACTCCTCAAGAAGTAGTAACACCGCAGTAGCAGCGCCAGGCGGGCGCGGACCGCGAACGCAACTCCCGACGCAGGACGGGCCTCTGACAGCCGCCACGACCGCAGATGATGGACGAACCGAGCGCGGACGACCGTCGGGGCACTAGGGAAGTGCCAACACCTCAGGAGCAGCGCCAGGCGGGCGCGGCCCGCGAACAGAGCGCCAGACAAAGGACGGGCCTCAGAGAGCTGCCACAGAAGGAGACCAAGTCGGGCGCGGACGTCCGAGGGAGCACCAGGGAAGAGACAACAGCTTACAAGCAGCAACAGGCGGGCGCGGACCGCCAACGGAACGCCCGACACAGGACAGGCCTCAGACAGCTGCCACAAATGGCGACCAAGTCGGGCGCGGACGTCCGAGGGAGCGCCGGGGAAGAGACAACACATTACAGTGTGTAAACTTTTAGATGGCAGACCTATCCCTAGTCCTGAATCGGCAGAAGTCGGTAAACGTCGGGAGGCTTCGGTCGGCACGCAGTTTCGACTGCTGCCAACATGATGTAGCTGACTGTGTTGTACAAGGTAGCCATTGTCGTCTGCTTCGTTATTGTTTTGCGCTGTACTGTTCTGCGTGTTTTTATTGTGCAGTTGTGCTAAACATTATCAAAATGAGTGAAGAGGCAGTTGCTGGCCCATCTCGGGAGTCGCCAACAACCCCTACTGGTAGGCCTACGGTTAGAAGGAAACCAGTATTACGTAGCGATGTTCGCAAAATTATATTGCGTGTGATTGAATAAATACGAAAAACAACCTGCCATTCATGGGTGGTAAATTTTATTTCTATTTCAGACTGTTTCCTTTCCTTGCGATAAGCGTACTTCATTGCTGCAGTTCAGATATTTATTAAACACTAGCTGTACGCCCGTGCTTCGCAACGGAAGAAATCTCGGAAAGTTGTTGACCGATTGATTTAAAATTTTGGCACAACGTTTCTTAGGAATACGCCCGTGGTTTTACATACTTTTTCTTAACACGTTTACGAAACGTGTTGCTAATAGTGTTAGTAGTGGAGAAATAATAGAACAAAACGTCATGCCCGACGCGGCACCTTTTCACGCATCTCGGTGTTTACCACGTCATATCTCCTGAATTACATGTCGTAAAGAAACATAAATTTGCCGGCGCATTTACTGATACATGTGGATACTGTTTTCGAAATATGTTGCGATTAGAGTTAATAGTAACGAAATAATACATTAAAACGTCATGCCTACTGCGGCAGATTTACGGTATGTACTGAGAAAATGTAGTAGGCGACAACCATTTTTCCTTTCATTATTTTGTGGGGGGTGTCAGCGAGAAAAATTTTCGTAAAGGTTTGAAATTGTATGTGACGTTTGTTGCTAGTCGCTAAGTGCTCTCATTCTCAAATAGTGGATGCATAAATCTGGGTATTTTCCCGCGATGGCATCTCATTGTTTATGACGTCATATCTCCTCAAGAATGTGTCTTATTTCTTTCTTTCTTTTTTTTTTTTTTTGGCTAGGAACCTTCGTGGGCATACGGAGAACAAATCACCAAAATTTCATCGCAGATGAATGGCTTGGGAACGCACAGAGGGCAGACATACATACATTCATTTTTATATATAGTGATTGACAGTTATGTTATACTATATGACCTGTTTAAGTATATTTAAATTTTATAATTAATAGGTTAACATTGTGGGGACTGAAATAAAATGAAAAAAAATTGCTAGCACTGGGAAACGAACCCAGGTCCACTGCATGACAAGCCTTTACCTAATCAATTGCACTACGCATGTTACAGTGCCTAACTGTTGAATCATTGTCCATTACTCGTTTGGGCGTCCGGAGAACAACTCACCAAAATTTCATTACAATCAGATGAATGGTTTGTGAGCGCATAGTAGACAAACATACATACATTCATTTTTACATATATAGATTTTAATGTACATGACGATTTCAGTTTCGTTTACGAACAACATTTAAAGCGAGTTTTACTTCCAAGCCTTTCGTCTGCTTTCGTGTAAGCATGACACGCAATTTGTAGTGCCAGCACTGCAACTGGTAGGCGTGCCTTGTCCCCCCCAACGGCTCCTCTCCCCTCGCCAGCCAATGCTTGCTTCCTCCTCTCCCCGCACTCCACTCACAACTCTGCCATCTTATAGTTAACACAATGTACAAGCAGCGCCAGGCTGGCTCGGACGGCAGAGAGAGCACCCAGCGCCCTCTGGGCATAAATACTGGACAAGATCCTCCAATACGGCGTAGGCGGGAGAGCGGCCTGAGCTAGCGAGACGAGCGCATCGCTGCCGTTGCGCGCTACGCTTACTCGGCCGTTGAGAGCTTGAGAAGAGGTTTCTGTGCTGTAGGAGCCGCGGAAAGCAAATTGTCGCGTGTTGTTTCCACAACGCCTGCAGATTGTCGTGTTCCGCGCCTCGCAGCATGGGAAAGAAGGGTGCGCAGAGGAAACCTGCCGCTACGAAGGGTCCTTCGGTTGTGCAACTCACTGAGTCTGCCGAGCATGCAAGAAATTCCCGAGAAGACGAGTCGCGGCCTGTCCCCCCTTTGTACGTCAAGTGCAAAGGCGAGTGGACAGCGCTGTTCGACGCCATGACGAATTGCGCTAGGAACGAGGTGGTCTGCGAGCCTGTCGATACAGATTCGCTGATCTGCGTTCGAGCTGCAAACCTGGCCGACCACAGGGCGATCGAGGTCGCAGTGGCCGACCACATCGTCGACGCGCTGCCAGCGCGTGAGAAGGAACCTTCAGTAGGAAGGATGCACTCCTCAGGGGGCTACCTTGGTGCTGTGATGAGGCAGTGGTCCGGGAAGGGCTGCTGCGAGCCGGGTTTGGTAATGCAACCGCAAGGTTGCACAACCGGACCAACAAAAAGAGGGCGCTGCTCTATGCCGTGACCGTGCAAACGGCCGACGGCGGGAGCGGCATCTTCGACTTGCGGAAGTTGCTGGGCTTCCCGGTTACGACAGAGGCTCTCCCGACCGCGGTGGACCTCCAGCCCCAGTGCTTCAGGTGCCAGGGCGAGGGCCATGTCACGAAGTATTGCCGCAACGCAGCGTGGTGCGTCAAGTGCTGAGGCGAGCACGATAGCCGCGCCTGCGACCGCGGCAGTAACGCTGTGGCGGCCCGCACGTCGCCAGTTGGCGCGGTTGCGCGGCTTTCTCAAGCCGAAACCGTGCCGAAGGCGGCGAGGCGGCCGTGGCCGCACCGACGCAGCGGAAGAAGAGAAGACGACGTCGGAAACGACGTAGGGCGCAGAACAGCCCGGCGCAGCTGAGGGACGACGCAATAGCAGCTCCACCTGCCAGGGGCAGGGACGCCCGCCCGGAAACGAGCAGTCAGGATGCAGCTCACGCTCCCGAGAAGACATGTGGCCTCGAACTCGGCACCGCCGTAAAGGAGGCCACTGCAGCCCTCAAAGCCGTCATGGCGGCAGAGAGAGCTCCCTTCGCAGCCGCCGTGGCTGCAGAGAAGGAAGAGGCCTCGAGGCAACTGCGTTCAGCCTTCGCCCAAGGCCTCAGTGCAGTAGTACCTGCGAACACTCCTGCGACCTTGCAGAAGGACGTTCGCGCGCCTGTCCCAGCGGTTGCCCCAGCAGCACCGCAGGTGAAAGAAGAAAACCGCCGCGCCAGCGGAACCAGTGGCGACGCCGACCGCTGCGGGAGCGGCCCCCGCAAGGGACCGAGAAGACAAAAAGGCAGCCTTCATCACACGAGTGCGAGCGAACGGCCTGCATTCCTCCGACGCTGAAGCGGCGCAGCCCTCTGAACAAATGGAGCTGCTCGAAGCTACAGTGCAGAAGGCCTGCGCCGTGCAGTAGAGGAGGACGCCGAACGGCGGCCAGCTGCCGCCGTTCTGCACCAGCCTGATGAAGCTGTACCGAGTCACTGACGACAAGGTGCAGCAGAGGGCGTAACAGCAACGCATGCGTTGCCGCGCCGAATTCTTTTGTTACAGAGAGGAAGCAACTGCAGCCGGCCCAGGAGACTACATGCGAGCCCAGCCGCAGCACTCGGACTGACCCAGCTAACGAACACGCAGCACATAGGTAATGATGCACGATACCTCACACTAACCCTACCTCACCTTGCATGCTCTGTCGCAGCTAGCAAGCCGCTACTGCACTTACCACCCGTCCTACTGTCGCAGAGGTTTTTTTGCCTTGGCGCTTGCCTTGGCACTTTCTTTCCTCTGCCCTTACAACTGCTACCCTTCGATCGTTGTCGACCACTTCTATCTCCTGATGGACCATGTTAATGAGTAATCTTACCCAGCCGTATGGATAACATCACAGCCCGCATTCTGTGACGCCTGATTCAAAAACTAACATGTTTACGGAGGTTTGGTCACCACGTTGGTGTGGTCGTGGAGAGGCCCCATCCTTAAATCCAATACGGCAGTCTCAGGTAGCACCTGAAGAAGGCAACGAGTTACGTGGCCGAAATATTGTGCCAGCGGGACACAAACATCCGGCAGTAGACCCGATTATTCCACATGTCAAGATCTCGCCGGGAAAGCCTGAAGAGTTACAATGTTCCAAATGTTTGGTAGTACGATTGTGTCTTTTATCACTCAAAACATTTTTATAAGTAGAAAAGGGCCATTCTGCATCAACTGAGATAACTGGGCCGTATATGAATTTGGGTGTTATATTGGCGCTTATTGCTTTTGGTAAAAGTTCACCTGTCCCACTAACAAAACTATCAATTTGGCCCAAGGGTTCAAACCTTGGGTTATTGTTTTAAATGTTTTCTTATTTTTCTTTAAGTTTTCTTGAGAATACCTCTGGCAATGAAGAGTTCACTAGAATAATTTTATTCATTAACTGAATAGATTCACTCAACGCCATACCTTGAGTTTCAAGCTTTTAATACTTGCAGGTATATGGGAAAAATGAGTGCTAATCACAGCAATATCTCTTTTAATACCAGAATCATTAAAAGCATCCTTGCGCTGGCAAACTGCCAAAGCCTTTGCACTACCGAATTCGTTTACTACCCCTCTAATGGCCTTGAAATATTCAATGTAAAACAACACAGCTTCGACCCACGTACCCCAACGAGTTACCATTGGTTCGAGAGGTAAAGGCACATTTCGTAGTTTTTCTTTGTAGGTCTCGATGCAAGCAGGAGCCTTAGAAACACTTTCTTTGTGGATGAAATCAGTTTATTTACATTCACAAACATGTAACATACTTCTTCAGCAAAGCGATGTACTCCATGAGCAAAGCACGACACATGAATCAAATTGGGATAAAATACTCAGAGGGATTTGCCTGCTTTGATCATATTGGGAGCAGCATCTGAAATAAACACAAATACCCTTTCATCTGCAGAAGATTCTGGAGATATTTTTCTAATACCCTCATTCACAAATCTGGCAATTGTAGAATGATTTACTTTTCCAAGTTCTTTGTAGGCTGCTAAATAAGAAGAAGAAGGCTCTTCTTTTAAAGCACCAACAATTAAATTTGCAATGTAATGGCCACAAGTGTCTGTAGTTTCGTCAACTGAAATCCATATAATGCTGTCCTTGAGTTCATTGCGTTTTTCTTCCAGAACATTTACGTAAATTGTCGGTATGTAATTTTTATGTCGTGTTGATTCATTTGGTGTATTTTGATTTAAGCAATATTTTCGCAGGAAGCCTTTGAGTATTGGGTTTGTAAGTTTGTGAAGAGGAATATCACTTGCACATAGATCCATGTTAAATTGACTTGTTTGGTTACTTTTGGACAAATCCCTCCTACTGCGACTCGCTGCTGTCAGAAGTTGTTGTTGTGGTTCTTTCTTCTGCATTCCTGCGATATAAAGACTTGTCTTGACATGCCAATCTATTTGAAACTTTTTTTTGCACCTACCGTTTTTCTCGCAAACTCGACTATATAAAATAATTCCGTCATATGTAAATGTTCCACGATGGTCAGCTATCCACGAAACGACGTTTCTGTTTCCAGGCGGCATGGCGCAAAACACGTTACACACTACACGTAGTAAACACGTTCAACTGTGTACAAGTAAATAGAAAGCTAAACTGAAACAATTGACGTGCGACTAAAAACTTGAGTAGTTTAATTTTATTGTTGCGGACGCTTACGGTATGGTATGACAGCGGAGGGGATTAACTGGGGGCGGGGGCGCAGGAACATTAACCTTGTCTGCCTGTTCCTGTTCCTCTTCTGTAATGATTTCGCTAGGCATTGGTCTCTCGGTTAGCGATTGCACGCTGTACTAGGTCGTGATCAATCAGTGAGACATCAAAACTAGATCGAGCTAGAGACTGCCCATCAAAATTTTTAAAATATTGTTAACATATAGCGAAAACATGCATCATCACTAGTTTTTAGTTAAAATATGCAATAACCAGTGCAAAGGAGCCAAGTATGCAAATGCATAAGCATCATGCTGATCCATATAATACGGTCTCTAGTGTTAATAAAACTACTTTGCACACCTAAGAAAATATCGATCCTTTGTGATACATGCACCATATGGCTTTCCATAGGTGTACAAAGCCAATTGTTCACATCCGATTATGGTTCCGAAATTATACTGTGCTTGCATCAGTCCCATAAAATGATCATCAACAATGGAAAATGCGTCTTATAAGGAAACAGATAAACACATAGCAGCGGTGTTTGACTTGTGAAATTACATGCCATGCTGCACCAACTCCATAAACAAGACACCTGTCAAGCCTATATATACATAGGGTTTTCGGAACCTCGCAAACACCTGTCACTGACTTAGAAACACTGCAGTTATGAAACTGAAGACCTGATTTATGTCCAAGATGTGGCAGAGAAATGATGTACTTCGCATACATCTCCATTCGTCAAGAGGAGGGCGCTGAAATAGGTTTTCCATCAATGGACATGATTCATCACATATGCAATGGACGTCCTATGCAGACTGTGGTATGGAAACGCTTGCTGTTACCGATTGCAGGTAGATAGCGCTATAAGTCTCACAAAGAACATGCAGTTGTTTACGAGTTGATCGCAAGTTATACCACTCTCTGTCTAGAATGCACCATCAGTCTACCATTAAGTCATACCTCGTTACAACTCCCCTCAGCCGATCACTCCATCTATTTTCTATCATGCTTTGATGCAGATCCATGTCAATTTAGAGGCAGATGGTTCTCTTTTCCAGGAAAGCATCAAAGGCAGCAGTCAACTTGCATGTATCACTATTACCTCAACAGAAATCCAGTAGAATGTTGTTAAAAAATTATGCAGCCACTGTTCTGTAACACAGAGGTTAGTTGACACGGCATGGTTGTGATTGGTGGAGAGTACAGAGAAGCACATTGTAAATACTGATTGTTAGGGTTTAAAACACCTAAACAGGGTCAAACACGTGATCCATTCATTCTGTAGCTGTATACTGCAGTCCCCTCCCCCCCCCCCCCCCCCCCCGTCCCCCGGCTAGCAGTATAACGCTTTTCAGCTACAGACAATTTATAAAGTATCTATAAGGTGGTCGCCAATAACTTTGGGGTCACACTTGGGCTTGTGATTCGACGTGTATAAATTTATTCCTCTACATTTGGTGGTCATTCAAGTTAAACCATCTACACACAATGAAATGGTATTTGTGTGGAAGATCATTTCACTCGGAAGTAATATCAAACTTCGATTTCTAAAGCATGTATACTTTTTAACATGGGTATCATTAGCGACACTTGTGTGTGGCTGGAACCAAGACTGCTTTTTAAGCAACATGACAGTAGCAAGGTCGTTGCGATCGTGTTTCTAGCATGTCCATCTATCACGGATTTTCGCTCAGAATTGTTTGGTGCCACCAGCATTCAGTTATTATCAAAGTCTTATACTTAGTAGGGGATGTGTGATAGATTCGCTGTGATCGGCAGGCTTATAAAGTGTGTGTTGTTATTGTTCCAACATGTGCAAAGAGAATGACTATGTCTGGTCGTAAGGGGGTTATGGATTTGACATGAGAGACTGCGATTTCAGTGCACCGATTGCTTTAAGGATACGGGGTACTTATAAATGGTGGAAAAATCGAAATTTTTTATGACTTTATTAAATTCTGTAGTCTTTCCTGATTACGGGTTTCAAATGAAAAATGACCTATACACACCAAACTTTCAAGTTATGGTCATGTAGGCCACCACGACCTCTTTATTTCTGTAATAGAAACCAGTATTATTTCCAAAGGAACTGTGAAGTTTTTGTTTCCAGCGATTATATGTATGATATATTGTATATGTTGGTAACAGTGCAGGTTTCTAGTGTCTGTAAATGGTTATCTTTGCTAGTATTTTGTTTCACTGAAGCAGTTTGTTCATGTGTTACTGAGTGTTTGTTACCCAAGTGCAACATATATTTGTAGAAGTACATATCCTTTAGTGTGCAATAAATATGAACTATACCATGCATCAAGAAATTCAATAAAAGGAAATTCCATGGTAACCAGTTCACATACAAAGCAAGCCACACTGTTGAAAGGAACCTATGTATCAGTTCTTCAGGGAAGAAATTCCCACATGGCATGCCTCCTGGTGATTCAAATTTTTTGTGTTAACAATGACACTGTTTGTAGTGGATTTGTTGTTGATGATGTGGGCATCTTATCAACTTTGATAAAGGAAGTGGCGAAATGTAAACAATGGCATGGTGTAGGCTGTCTGGAAATAACTGAAAAACAAAGTAGCAGGAAGGGTTTTGTGCCAAAATTAGTTGTTCTGTGTAGATCCTGTAATAAATCTACCTCGAAAACGAATTCGAACATTGTGCATAATTGATATGATGTGAATTTGAAGTTAGTGTATGCAGTCCATGCAATAGGAAAAGGAAAAAAGGCTGCTCAAACATTTTGTGGTTTGATGTACCTTCATCCTCCTCCCAGTAGGTTCAGCAAGTACATAAAATACTTTTAGTTGCCTTGACGGTTGTGTCTAAAGCATCTATGAAACATGCAGTATATGCAACTGTAAATATTACTGTGCTTAATGGTTCATGGCATCATCGAGGACATTGTTCCTTGAATGGTGTTGTAAGTGCTACTTCTCTGGAGAATAGTAAAGTTGTTGATGTTGAGTGCTCATCTAAGTATTGCCACACCTGCCATGGTAACACTGAAGGACATATTGAACATCAGTTTTCTAAAAATTATGAGGGTCACAGTGGAGGTATGGAGTGTGATGGAGCTCTAAAAATACTTCAGAGTTTGGTGCCTGTTTATAACATTAGATATATGAAGTACCTAGGCGATGTGGACTCTAAAGCTTTCAATAAAATTAATGATTTCAATGTTTATCGTGATACCTTGGTAACAAAACTGGAGTGTTATGGACATGTGCCAAGGAGTATGGGTGCTAGATTAAGGAAGCTATGAAGAGAAATGAAAGGAATGTTGCTCTCTGTTGGAAAATCTGTTTGGCTGAGGCAGATTGACAGAAACTGAAATACACCTTCTTCAGAGTTATTATGGACTGGCCATTGGACGAAGTGCAACTTCAAATGATGTTACAGCAATGGGAAAAGCTGTATGGGCCACCTACATTCATAAGTTGTCCACAGATGAGTACCCTGTTCACAGAATTTGCCCTAAAGGGGCAGATTCTTGGTGTGGTTACCAGGCCGGCTTTAGTGGCCGAGCGGTTCTAGGCGCTACAGTCTGGAACCGCGCTACCCCTATGGTCACAGGTTCGAATCCCACCTCAGGACCTTAGGTTAGTTAGGTTTATGTAGGTCTACGTTCTAGGGGACTGATGACCTCAGAAGTTAAGTCCTAGAGTGCTCAGAGCCATTTGAAAATTTGTGTTTACCAAAATGCAAAGAAAGTAGTCAAATATACCAATATAAGCATTCTTTTCCTGAGCCGGTTGTGAATGAAATGAAACCAATTTTAGAGTTCTGAGTGACCCTGTTTTGCTTTGTAAATGTCTTCATGGCGGCACTCAGAATATAAACGAAAGTTTCAACCATTGCATATAGGAAAGATTACCCAAGAATGTTTTTGTAGGACTAAATGTATGAACAGTTGATGTACTAGATGCAGAGATGGTTTCAATGATGGAGTGATAGGAAGGTTGGAAGTCCTGAGAAATTTAGGCATAAAATGTGGCTCTAATATGGAAGATCAGTTGCTTGCGTGTAACAGACAACAGGGGCATGAAGCTGAAAGATTCACTTTTAAAGTTATGAAAGAAGCAAGAATTGCTAAAAGGAACGCCAAGAGGAAGCTTGAAGATGAAGAAATGCTGCATGATGAAGACTATGCTTCAGGAATGCTTAATTGGACTCATATCTTCATTCTCAATTTTCCGCCAGTTGTATTTTTCAGAATTCAGGTACATATATTTCCTAAAGTTTATAAAGCATTGCTCTATTTTTTTCTGTAGCTTACAATAGTCCATACTTATGTAGTAGAGATAAGCTTTACTGCAGAATCAACTAAATTATGGAAAAAATAACATTTTTATTAGGAAAAAAATTATAAAAATTAAAATGTAAGACTTGATATTTTTATCCCTGTAATATACATAATAGGTGGAATTAAACAGATCTAGTACCTCAGCCATCATGTCATGCATATCTGGTAAAGATTTGGTCTCCTTCAAATGTATAACATTGGATTGAATGGTACCTCAATTTGAAGAAGCATCTTGGAAAAAAACTTGCATCAATTTCTTTGTAATTTTTTAATAACCCTGAGCAGGTTCAAAAATATTCAAAATACTTATAATTTGTTTAAAAAGTGTGCAGCATTACCTGATATCAACAAAAAATCTGTAAATCATATACATTATAAACAGTGCCTGAAAGAAATAGGTGTTGATTTTTACATAATATTGAGCCAGAAAAGTATTCTGTATCCTTAAGGGAGATGAATGATTTTACTTGGAAAAATATGTCCAGTCATACTTCCAGAGCCACAGTTATCAGGAGGGGGTGTTTCTGATACTTCTCTCATTGTCAAATGTCATCAGATTGCAGCTGCAATCATAATATTTAATTGTGATTACAGTGATAAATATGTAGCTGGTTTCCTAGGACGACACTGTCTGACATGTGGGGCGCATAGCAAAGGTAGCCTGTGGCTGGGACGAATGGGCATTTCCAGCTTAAGGCTCTCATGAGCAGCGGGTGCAAAGAAAGGTTCCAGCACTTCAACTAGTCGGTTCTGCCCACAGCTGCAGGATCTAGTCCCAGCGGTGGCGCCCTCTGCATAGCTGAACAGCGAACTAATACTCAGGATGTGTTTGGCAGCCTTTGCGATTGCAAGTGTCACAATTATTCTCCGATTATTATGTGGATATTTGAGAAGATTCAATATCGATCACTGACAACTGTTGGTGCTGGACATACTGATAACATTTGAATTCCATTCATCCCTGGACTCCCTCCATGGCTGTGTGGTCCTCTCACCCAGTCGACTCTGGCTGCAACCTGGTGCAATCGCTGAGACATGCGTACACTGCGGCAAGTAGCTCTGTGCAACTCTCTGGCCTGGGGCACTGCGTGTAGCCATCGGAACATGAGTGCGCTGGATGTACGAATATTTCAGTGATCTCTGACTTCTAGCCATGAGAACTACTACTACAGAATGGAAAAAGGTTTAAGTGTGTGGTGTTTACTGCTTCTCAATACAGTACAGTGGACTGTACTTTGTGGTGAAAAGGTGGCAGTGGTATTCGTTGTTGTTACTATCCCATCATATAGTAGACCCTTCCTCCTCCTCCTCTCCCTCCTCCTCTTACTCATTCTCCAACCTGGTGTAGCTGAGAGAAGCAACTTAGAGGTTATATAGTGCTTTAAAAAGCCCATCGCAACATCAGATTCCTGACTGAGCAATTTATTGTTTCTGATGGTGATATAGCGAGCACACACACCAGTCCAACCCCTCCGCAGACACTTCAAGAACACAGAATACAACTGAGCTGAAATTCGAAACTTTCAGCTACCTCCAATGCAATGGACTTCCTACAAAATGACCTAAATGTATCAGTATTTACCGTTAGGAGGCAAGGGAAAAAAATCCAGTAGGGTTTGGAAACCATGTGGTTGCAGGATCGAATTCCACCAAATATTCCAATCCTAGCATCTACCAATAGGAAGCTAGAAAAACTATCTTACACAGACCGTACCAATTTAATTAATTGGACAATCAATGTGACAGAGTGAGGGAATATTTCCAAGGCATCCACAGCTGCGTGTTTACCAGGCAAGCCCTGCTTTCTTTGCGTTACACTCCGATGTT
The DNA here is from genome assembly GCF_021461395.2 of Schistocerca americana. Lineage (NCBI taxonomy): Eukaryota > Metazoa > Arthropoda > Insecta > Orthoptera > Acrididae > Schistocerca > Schistocerca americana. The sequence goes on from NC_060130.1 coordinate 229,239,114, forward strand.
GGGTGCATGCCCGGGAGTGACACGTGACAGGTCATGGCCACGTGAGAGAGAGAGAGAGAGGGAGCATTTGTTTTGACAGGGATTTCTCAGGTATCAAATATTGAAGAGTTGTCGCCATCTGAAGCTTTTGTTTGGGGGATTAGTGAGAAACCAGTCTGTGTGCCACAGGAGTCATCTGGCTGTGTGGCAGCCAACAACGGTTGCGGGGCATACACTTGTGGTAATACGCAAGGCAGCTGGTACATGTTGGAGCCCAGCAGATGGCATGTGATTCAGGATCAAAAGATTTTTAACAGTGTAATTACATGTGATGAGTTATGTTGACGGTATTCCTAGTGTGACTGGAATAAAAATATGCCTCAATTGTTCAAATATTCCATAATGCCTTGACATCCTCCAAATGTTTAAAGAAACAGTATTCCATATACTGCAGTCAATGTCCCGAAAAATCTTTCAGTGAATAAATAAACTATATTCCAAACACTGCCTTGTATCCCATGAATTGTTTAAATAAACAATATTCCACACATTGTTTTGTGGAGCAGAAGTTGTTAATACAATATTCCATACACTGCAATCGATTTCCTGCCAAACAGCCAATCAACTGAGTCTTTTTCCCATCAGTTTCCAGGTGGAGAAGGGAAGGGGGTAGCTGGGGGTGGGTGGTAGGGGAGGGGTTAATAAAGTGACCAACTTAATTATTAAGTCAATTAATTTGGAATCAAAAGTGTGCTTGTACCGGCGATGAGGAGGGGGGAGGGTTAGAGGTTTCCAGAGATGTGGGAGTTGGAGATGGAGGTATAAAGTGGGGTGGAGCTGTGGAGAGAATTTCTCAGAAGGAGAGATTATACCCGTATCACAAACCACTTAGCAGAACAACAGGTTAAGGGGAGGAGTCATAAATCTGCCAGCTGTCAAATTTTAGTTACTTCGAGATCAATTTCATATCAAAAGTGGCCTAGAACAATATGTTAAGGACCTGTCAATCAGAATAGAACAATAGGTTAAGGACTGACAAGAAGCAGAACAGTAGATTTGCCCCTGAATGTATGCTTGCAGCTGATGTAGGCAACCTGTGCTAACAAAATGTGCTGATGCATTCTTTGTCCCACTACTCATAACACTTGTTCTGGGGATGGACGTATGTCCTAACGAGCAGCCATACTCATCTGAAACAATATTAGAAGTATCTTACACTATATACGCATGCACCAATGTTTCACACACCCGCGTGCTGAACCAAAACTTCTGACCAAACCAAAGAGAATTCGACTACAAAAACCACAGTCCATTGGAAACGGAACAGCGTCGAACCCCACAGAGCAGACAGATGGTGAATGAGTCGAGATATTTGCCCACAAAAGAAAACGATGACTTTGGGCACCTATCCTGATATATGCATGAATATATCCCAGGATGGTGTCTGATGCACAAGTGTTGTTCACACGAAACAAACAAAATGAGACCTGTCCAAACGCACAAAACAATAAAAAAACATAATGTACATACTAACACTGATCCTATTCTACACACAGTCATGCATAAAGAAAATTTCACAAAAATAAGAGCATCTAACCTAATATTAACAAAAAATGGAAAACAACAAATGACAACGTTCCTGTTCCAGAAATGGTTTGGCATGACTCACATGTTGGAGTCCAATGGACTACTTTGTCCATAACTGCCCCAGCTCCAATGAGTTTTCATCAGGAATCCTCTGCACACAAAATGGCCCATTGTTAATTGAGAAAAACTTAGAGCACTTTTGCTTTGATTTATTTGGCAGGCGAAAGGGCTTGATGAGTACCTTGTTCCTAATACGAAATTTCTATTCTCTCGGCATTCTATCAGCATGTGGCTTTCTGCTTCTCGCTGCGGCCTGAATCTGTTTATGTGCGAGTTCAATAACACTTTGATGCTTCACATGAGACCTGGGCGAGAATTCCTCAATTTTCTGATGAGGCCACAGGTTGTCCACTGCACAGAACTGTTACTGGTGCCACTTGCATATCTCTGCGCAGTGTTTCGTTCAGCACATCCTGGAAATCTTCCAAGAAGATATTCCAGGTGGTGCATTGCCTTCTGCAGTATATCCTGTAGAGGTTCCCCAACTCTTTCATTACCTCCTCCACCAGAATGGAGCTCAGGTGGTGGGGGGAAATAAAAACTGACGACATTTGATGTGTCCTCATCGTACATTTCCCCAACGACGGCTTGGAATTGCGCACCGTTATTGGAGATCATTTTATCGACATGTCCCATTCGTGGAAGGAAATCTTTTCGGAATGCCCTTGAAACAACCAGAGCTGTCGCCCCCTTCAATAGCGCTAAAGTGACAAATTTTGACATCAGTTCAACGAATACTAACGTAAATCCCTTTATGACAGACATAGAATTATCTGATCCCAGCCTCTCTCTGGTCTTTCCACATCTGCAGTATTGAACTGTATGAAAAAAAAAGTATATTATTTACAGACTACGGCATGCACACACTTTATTCAACATGCAAATGGCACCACAGATATTCGGATCTAGGTTATGTCATGTTTGATGTACCTGCTATCATTGGCGGTGATGTGGTGCATACGAATAGCGAAATTCTGCATGAACCACTGAAGTGTTGGAACATTGAGGCTGTCGGACCTCCTGAATGGCTGTTTTCATCTCAACAATGGTTTTAAGGTTATTTCTGTAGACCTTGTCTTTAATATAGCCCCACAAACAGGATCGCGTGTGCTCAGATTTGGAGAACATGGCGGCCAGTCGAGGCCTTTGCCAGTGGCCTCTGAGTATCTCAGAGCCAGAATGTGGTCCCCCAATTTTCTCCTCCAGGACATCAGACACTCTCTTGCTTCAACGGCGTCGAGCTCCGTCTTGCATGAACCACGTCTTGTCGAAATCAGGGTTAATGAGGGTGAAATCATCTTCCAAAACCTTCCCTTATCATTCGGTAATCACTGCGCTATCAAGGAATATCGCACCGATTATTTCGTGACTAGACACTGCACACCACGCAGTCACCCGTTGAGGGTGAAGAGACTACTCGATCGCGAAATGCGGATCCTCAGTGCCCCTAATGCCCAAATTTACCTATTGACCAACCCATCCAAATGAAAGTGGGCTTCGTCGTGAAACCAAACAACAATGCGCATATCAATTCCCATCATGCCCCACGTCCAACCATGAAGTTTGAACGTCCTAACGCAAACCGTTCAGAAGTTATGACGATTTTATTTCATATAGTTCAATAATTGTCACTCTGTATGGTAACTGTTACATCTTCTTGTAATGCAACCTTTCTTATGTAGTAGAAGCAGAAAACTCAATGTTTCAATGTGTATGAATCACTATTAGAATTTGATGATGCCAAGAACTCCTCGCATTTGTGGCTTTGTCATCGAGGAAGGGTACTTTGCTATGGCCTCTTATTATTTCTGTATTCAGTGATATTCCCTCTCCCATAAATACATGCCCTAGGAAGTCAACTTTTGTTAATCCGAAACATGACTTTTAATGTCTACTGTAACAATGTGTGTCTTGAAGGTGTTCAATAAATCTCATAGGACCACACTATGTTTCTGCCATGATTTTTCTGCTATTAACAAATCATGAACATATGTGGGGACCCTCTCCTTGAGGAAATAACTGAGGATACCACATACTCCTCTGATAAAGGTGTCAGACGAGATATTCAGACCAAACGGCAGCCTACTGAACTGATATCACTTCCTGAATGCAAGGAAGGCTGTGTACTGCATACGGTGTGAATGGAGTTCAGTTTCTTAAAAGTTACTGCGCAGATCGATCAACGAGAAACTGACAGACCACTGAAGTTCAGGAGCAGTTCCTCCAGTGTCTCTCGTCTGTCGGTCTCTATATCGATTGTCGTGTTGATTTTCCATGAGCCTGAAACAGGGCAAATTGACCCACTTTCTTTCCCACTGCCTTGATGGAGCTGTTGCAAGTAGATCTTGCTGGTTGTATCATCTCGTCTTTCAGCATCTTCGAGATTTCAGACACAACCTTCTCCCTATACCCATGCAGAATGACATAAGGTGGAACGAAAAACTTTGTGTGTGCTTTGACACTGAACTAGTATTCAAAATTTTTGGTTGTACCTGGCTTTGGCACAAACATTTCATTGTTTGTTCCATAACCACAACGTTGTGGACTGAGACTACTTTCTTCTTGATGAGCTCTTCAGTTTCTCATTCTATGCAGACCTTTTCCACCTCATGAATGCGTTCAGGTTGAATGGCCACTCTATCATATCTGTTGTTGTGCATTTGTGTGATGCATCGTTTAAAACTATCAGCTGTTAGCTGAGCTTGAATAGCTTGTTTGTAAAATTTTGTAGTCATTTTGGTTTCCTTGTTTAGGGTAGCTGAGGCCCTTCCCAGATCGAGAAATGCTTGGTGCTCCCTCAGATAATTCGTCCCTATTGCTACTTCGATCGAGAGATTGGGAACCACTAAGAAATTTATCTCCGGACGGTGTCCATGACACTTAAATTAGTGTCTGGTCTGTAGGCTCACGTAAGTCCCTCTCCTTGCCATTGCACCTTTTATTTTGGTTTTTTCATTGCGAGAGTCGGCCAGTTCCTGTATGCAGCACATCGAGGAAACGCCTGTTCTGAGATGACGGTAATATTGCTCCCGCTATCAACAATCCCATACAGCTCGACATTCCCTATTGTAACCGTAATTACTGGGTGCAAGTCCTCCCTGCTGACCACCCGTTTTTCTTCCATGACAATTTCTTGTATATCCTCATAACTGCTTACATTTATGCAGTTCTGGCCGAATTTCGATGCGGAGTTATTCTGAACTGCCTCCACATGTTTCTGGCGTCGGCTGTGGTTGTCACTTCGCTATTGTTGCCCATTGGACGGGTTTGGACCTCTAACTTGTTTTCTGTCGCCGTTGTTTTTATTATGGTTCTTACTGCACCACCAGTTGTCTCCCTGCTGGCTATGCATATGTTTGCGCCAGTTTCTGTCAAAGCTATGGGTATTCTCAGCTCTGTAGCCCTGGTCCTCATAATTCTTGCATTTCAGCCATGCTAATCTTTCCTGTCACACACCTTGTGGTTTGTTTCAATCATTGCTCATTTCGTGAATCTTACTGGGTTGCTGATCATTTCCTTAGTTTGCCTTCTTCTTTCCTTTGCGTTTGGTTTGTGAAACACAAGTCCCAGCTCAAACAGCAAACATTTGAACGATTCAAAGTTGTCACTGCATAATCCAACCAGTGCTTGCTAATAATAAGTGGAGGGTTTGGTGAAAAAGTACCGGATCATCTTTGACGCTCTACATGGGAAGTCTAAGTACCAATTTTTTCTAAGCAATGTGTCTAACATTTTGAGAGGGCTTTTGTATCCAACCTTCTCTAGATCTGGCTACATCACTGCATCTTGCTTAATTCGATCTTGCATCTCTCTCGACCAATTTTGCGGAGAGAAATGCGTCTCTAAATGCGTCGAACTCTGCAACTCTGTTATTTTTTACGAAACGGCACCCTCCGTGTGCTAATTCATGTCTACAGCGACCATCGTATGGAGCCGAATTACCGCTAAGAGTGTCCGGAATGCTTCTCGCTTCTGTCCAGAGTGGATCTCCGAGTACACATTGATTGCGTCTCCGTTGGAATTGTGCGGCCGACACTTAAACCAGGACCTGTCGGTAAAGATTGACCCAACGGTGACCCACATAACCGTACATGCGCCTATACATTTTCCCTAGCAGTGCCTGTTTTGAACACTTCTCAAGGTGAGACACTCGATAATCTATTTTTGTGTATTTACTCGAGATGTGTTCGACCACGATATCGCCTACTCTTAGTCGACTGGTGAAGATCTTTGTGTTCGATTTGTTCTTTGATTCGTGTGCTTAGCACTCCCAGCTGCAGTGATAGCTATCTTCCTGGCTTCTGCTACTTCTAATTTAGATAAATGCGCATCTCTTTCTGTACTAGTTGCAGTTTGTTTTGCTTCCGCACACGTTTTTGCTATTTTCAACATTTTTTTCCTGGGTTCACTAGTTTCCATGAAAATTAACTTCGTAAGTTCTTTGAAATTTGCAACTCATGCCTTTTTAGCCTTCTCCTATCTTTTAAAATTCTACCTCCTCTCTTTTTCCTTCCATCTCTCTAAGAAAATCTAAAACAGGATCCTCCGGTCGTTCATATCCGATACTGGTAACAGGGAATGTAACTTTGGATTCTTGCATGCTATTATGCTAGCACCGACTGACTGACTTATTGTCTGTAACTGGTTCTGGATTTTTACAATCGCTTCATAAGATTCCCTTCACTGTGGATCAATGGAATCCATATCATTCTCAATAGGTTGTGTTCCCTGTTCATGACCACTCTCTAAAAGGTGAAAAACACTTGCATCTGGACCTGTCTGCTGCATGTTCTTGTACAACACCTCGTCCCCCGAAAAGTCGTCGTCCTCGCCATAAAATTGCTCCATAACGTAATTAGAATTAGTACGATTTTTGTCTCTTAACAACCTCATCTTACTCCTTGTCAGCATTCAGAACTGAAAGACAATACAACAACGAAATTAACTGAAGCAAGAACAGAGCTAATAATCTACCATTCTTTTCTGCAGACATTCATCAAAGAAACTTTTCTCTCCAAAAATAACACATACCAAAAGAAATCTTATACAAGTAAATGGCTTGGTTCCCAACACTGATTTATGACGATCATGATGAATATGGTGCAGAAACCACAGAACCTAGAGTCACCATGAAAGGTATAGATGTAACTAGCTAAATAAAAGATAAAGAAAACAATAAAATTAGCACATAGGCGGCACAAACTTAAATTCTACCATGGATCTACAAAAAAAAAAAAAAAAAAAAAAAAGGTCGAGTAATTGATGGGCTAGAGAAGAAGAAATTAAATTGTATCAATCTGACCCATTGGGTATGAAACATAAGGCAAGGGTCGCCAACATGGAAACTAACCAAGTGTTTGCTATTTTGGTACTCTTATCAGATATGCAAGTTAGGGGGCATAATCACAATGTTATGCAAATGATACCCAATTGGTTTTATATTGAATCTACACAAGATACGTAACACAGTCTTATAATGGCCCTGATATAAAGGCTACATGGTGTGGCTAGCCTCTCATATAATTTGTTCACTAAATTAATTGATCAAAGTTTCCCGCCAATAATTATTATGGGAAGGGCTTCTGATGAGTTCATCTCGGTAAATGATGACAGCCAAAACAGTTGCAGGATAAAGATTTATTAAAATTATTGACCAAGGTTTCGGTATATATAAATATACCTTCATCAGAAGTAAAATATCCTGAACAAGAAGACACTTTCATTAACATCGGAAATATTATACCATCAACATAACGAGCATAGAAAGAAATGCTCGTTATGTTGATGATATAATATTTCAAGGGAGTGACCAAGATCTACAACATATGTTTCATGTTTTTAGCAGTTTTCACGAAAAAATGAATTTCACAAAAGAGATACAAAACAATGAGAGAGAACTCCATTTTCTTGACTTGAAACTTCAGTTATCTGATAACACTATTAGCTTCGACATTTTTCGTATAGAAACTTTTTCTGATAATATTATCCCAGCAGATTCTTGTCATCCTCAAACTCACAAAATCGCCTTCTTCCATTCTGTAGTTCATCGCCCTGTGAGCACACCTTCAGAACAGAATTGTTTAGAAACAGAAATATCTTTAGTAAAATCAGTAGTTACTAACAATGGATACGACCCTAAATTAACTGACCAAAGTATTAGGAAAAAAACAGCTGTAAAATATTCAACCTTAGGAGATGACAGGACGAAAAAGAATGAGGGTAATAAGTTTATTTCTATTCCACTTTTGGGGAACGTTCCATATAAGATAAGAAGGCTTCTACAGAAACAATACGGTTACAGAGTTGCCTTTTCCGTAAATAATAGTCTGAAACAAAGAGTGATTCATACTATTGGAGCACGAGATGAACTTGCCACTAAATCCGGAGTTTACAAAATTACTTGTAACGACTGCCCAAACTATTACATTAGACAGACAGGTAGACCCATTAAAGTAAGGTATAAAGAACACATGATTAGTAAAAATGAGGAAAACGTACATAATTCCACGTTTGCCGAACATCTATGGCTCTTACAGCATACGCCACATAAACTGGATAACGTAGAATTGCTTCATGAAGCGAGTAAGGGTTACAAACTGGACCTGCTCGAAGAATTAGAGATTTTCATGCATCTGTCTCAAAAAGATGGTTTTGTTCTTAATGAGCAGGTGCAGCTTAGAAACAAAACTTTTTTAGACAGTTTCAAACTCCTCCTTGCTTTAATGTAATATAGCCTGGCTAGCTATAAGTTAGTTTTTTGGCTTGTTGATGCCGGTGAAATGCGCTTTTCCTGTCTTGTTGGGATTTTACGTATTTTTGATGTTTGCTGTTTGTGATTTTCGGTGTGTATGTGTGGTTAATTGACTTATGTTTTTATTCACAACGACAGATGGTTTCATTTTACTTTAACATTTTGCTTGTTTTCGCTAGTATGTATTTTACCCTTTACGTTACGCGAGTTTCGCGCGCATAACACTAGTGCCCTCTCTCGTTAGATGTGTTCCATAGCGCAAGCTTCATCTGCTTGACACTAGGACACAGGCAAATTGGTTTCATATTTTCTATTTTACATAGCTGTTTTTAAATGGTTCTGATATGTTTTATTTATTCTGACAGAAGGTTTAAATTAGCAAAACTTTGCACATGTGTGTGTATCCATGGATTTTAATGTGCGCGAGTGTCTGGCACATACCACAAATGCCCTCTCTCGGCGAAACTATCTGACCTAGGGCTTTCACACTCTCGTCACGATAGTTCATAGGCGAAGTACTGATGCTAAACTGTGTTCGCATTAACCATGTGTCCATAATCATGTTGTGTAAATGGAGATGATGTCTTAACTACTGACGACGCCTTTGGCACAATTGTTTTATTAATTTCCATTGCAGGATGTAATTTTAGTAAGTGACTAAAAGTTTTTGTGCCTGTAATACTCTGGCAATTTTATGGTTACTTAAGCTATAGTGTGTTTTTCTTTCTCCTAGAATCCATCCTTACCCGACGCATCCACCAGCATCTCCGAGCACCGCCTCCTTCCCGTTACCCAGTGTGGCTTTCGGCCGTCCTTCTCCACTGATGACCTTCTCCTTCACCTCACTCATCTCCTCTCCAAACAACTTAATTCCCGTCGCTCCGCTATCTTCCTCTACCTTGACAATGAATGCGCCTATGACCGTGTGTGGCATTCCGGTCTCCTCTTCAAGCTCCAACCCTTCGCCCTTCCTATTAACTACGTCCGTCTGATCGGGTCCTTTCTTTCCCAGCGTCCTTCCTACGTCACCATCCACAACATGGATTCCTACACCTTTTTCCCCTCCGCCAGTGTGCCCCAGGGTTCCGTCCTCTCCCCTCTTCTGTACCTCTTGTATACGGCGGACATGCCGCCTTCTTCACCCCCTCCATTCACCTTCTCCAGTACGCCGATGACACTGCCTTCCTCGCCCTTCCCCCACCCTGCAGCGCTCCCAAAACCTTCTCCAATCCCATCTTGACCGGTTCACCACTTGGTGCAACCAGTGGTTGCTTAAGGTCAATCCTGCCAAATCCCAGGCAATCATAGTAGGCAAAACCACTCCTTCCTTCTGCCTCCTCGATTTCTACATCACCATCTATGGCCGTCCTATCGACCTCACCCCCACCCTTAAGTACCTTGGTTTCACCCTTGACCGTCGCCTCTTCTGGACCCCCCACCTTCGGACGACCCAAGCCAAGGCACGCTCCCGCCTCTGTCTCCTCAAACTCCTCTCTGGCCGAACTTGGGGTCTGGACCCCTCTACCATCCTCCATACCTATAAATCCCTCATTCGCCCTATCCTTTGCTATGCCCACACTGCCTGGATCTCCGCTCCCCCTGCCTTTTACAAATCCCTTCAGATCCTGGAACGCCATGCTCTTCACCCCTCCCCCACGCGGATCCTGTACGACCTAATTCCCTTCCCCCACCTCCTCCTTTTCCTCGAACGGTTACGGATCCTCTACACATCCCGCAAACTCGATCCTCCTCACCCGCTGGTCTCTCCCATCCTCTCCCACCCCCGTCTGCTGCCGCGCCTATACTTCCATGTCCCACCTGCTCTCCATCTCTCCACTCTCCACACCCTCTCCCAAGGTGGCTTCCGCCAGCTCCCCCTCCCTGATGATGCCCTCCTCCCCTCCATCTACCCCTCCTACCAACTTTGATCCTCCCTCCCTCTTCCTGTGTTTGATTCCTTTGGGCACCCTCTCTCCCTTCTCTCCCCCTTCCCTCCCTCCTCCCTTTCTCCCCTCTCCTCCCCTGGGCTTCCCCTACCCCCGTCCCTCTACTCTTCCTCCCCTCTCCTCTGCCATTGGCATCTTTGCTCTCCCCTCTCCCTCCCCCTCACCCTTCTTCCCCTCTTGGCAGTTCCCCGGACTCGCACACGTTACGTGGACATTCGTGCTCCGGAGATCATCACCATCAGTGTCTCGTGTGTGTGCTGTCGTGTTTTGTGTTCAGTGATCATCGTCATGCTCCATCGTTCCCACATGTCATCGCAATCATCTCCTCTCCAAACAACTTAATTCCCGTCGCTCCGCTATCTTCCTCTACCTTGACAATGAATGCGCCTATGACCGTGTGTGGCATTCCGGTCTCCTCTTCAAGCTCCAACCCTTCGCCCTTCCTATTAACTACGTCCGTCTGATCGGGTCCTTTCTTTCCCAGCGTCCTTCCTACGTCACCATCCACAACATGGATTCCTACACCTTTTTCCCCTCCGCCAGTGTGCCCCAGGGTTCCGTCCTCTCCCCTCTTCTGTACCTCTTGTATACGGCGGACATGCCGCCTTCTTCACCCCCTCCATTCACCTTCTCCAGTACGCCGATGACACTGCCTTCCTCGCCCTTCCCCCACCCTGCAGCGCTCCCAAAACCTTCTCCAATCCCATCTTGACCGGTTCACCACTTGGTGCAACCAGTGGTTGCTTAAGGTCAATCCTGCCAAATCCCAGGCAATCATAGTAGGCAAAACCACTCCTTCCTTCTGCCTCCTCGATTTCTACATCACCATCTATGGCCGTCCTATCGACCTCACCCCCACCCTTAAGTACCTTGGTTTCACCCTTGACCGTCGCCTCTTCTGGACCCCCCACCTTCGGACGACCCAAGCCAAGGCACGCTCCCGCCTCTGTCTCCTCAAACTCCTCTCTGGCCGAACTTGGGGTCTGGACCCCTCTACCATCCTCCATACCTATAAATCCCTCATTCGCCCTATCCTTTGCTATGCCCACACTGCCTGGATCTCCGCTCCCCCTGCCTTTTACAAATCCCTTCAGATCCTGGAACGCCATGCTCTTCACCCCTCCCCCACGCGGATCCTGTACGACCTAATTCCCTTCCCCCACCTCCTCCTTTTCCTCGAACGGTTACGGATCCTCTACACATCCCGCAAACTCGATCCTCCTCACCCGCTGGTCTCTCCCATCCTCTCCCACCCCCGTCTGCTGCCGCGCCTATACTTCCATGTCCCACCTGCTCTCCATCTCTCCACTCTCCACACCCTCTCCCAAGGTGGCTTCCGCCAGCTCCCCCTCCCTGATGATGCCCTCCTCCCCTCCATCTACCCCTCCTACCAACTTTGATCCTCCCTCCCTCTTCCTGTGTTTGATTCCTTTGGGCACCCTCTCTCCCTTCTCTCCCCCTTCCCTCCCTCCTCCCTTTCTCCCCTCTCCTCCCCTGGGCTTCCCCTACCCCCGTCCCTCTACTCTTCCTCCCCTCTCCTCTGCCATTGGCATCTTTGCTCTCCCCTCTCCCTCCCCCTCACCCTTCTTCCCCTCTTGGCAGTTCCCCGGACTCGCACACGTTACGTGGACATTCGTGCTCCGGAGATCATCACCATCAGTGTCTCGTGTGTGTGCTGTCGTGTTTTGTGTTCAGTGATCATCGTCATGCTCCATCGTTCCCACATGTCATCGCAATCATCGATATTTGTGTGTCGTGTCAACAGCCTGTGGTGTGATTTCTCGTCGAGTGTGAACGGCTCCATGTTTTGTATTTTATGTCTACTGTTTTTTACCCACCATTCTGTCATCTCTGAGTATTCTTTCTGTCTTTTATCATTGTCTCCTCTAAGGCTGAAAGGCGGCGTAGAATGCTGCTGCCAGCCTACCTGTTGTATCTGCAGGTATAAAATAACAATAAAAGAAAAAAAAAAGTTTCTTTCTCCTGGAATTCATCCTTACTCGACGCATCCACCAGCATCTCCGCCAGCATCGCCTCCTTCCCATTACCCAGTGTGGCTTTCGGTCATCCTTCTCTACCGATGACCTTCTCCTTCACCTCACTCATCTCCTCTCTGAATAACTTAATTCCCGTCGATCCGCTATCTTCCTCTCCCTTGACATCGAACGCGCCTATGACCATGTGTGGCATTCCGGTCTCCTCTTCAAGCTCCAAACCTTCGCCCTTCCTATTAACTACGTCCGTCTGATTGGGTCCTTTCTTTCCCAACGTCCTTCCTACGTCACCATCCATAACACGGATTCCTACACCTTCTTCCCCTCCGCCGGTGTGCCCCAGGGTTCCATCCTTTCCACTCTTCTGTACCTTTTGTATACGGCGAACATTCCGCCGCCTTCATCCCCCGTCCACCTTCTCCAGTACGCCGATGACACCGCCTTCCTTGCCCTGCCCCCACCCTGCAGCGCTCCCAATACCTTCTCCAGTACCATCTTGACCGATTCACCACTTGGTGCAACCAGTGGTTGCTGAAGGTCAATCCTTCCAAAACCCAGGCGATCATAGTAGGCAAAACCACCCCTTCCTCCCGCCTCCTCGATTTCTATGTCAAAAGAGAAAGCTGCCAGGCAGGGGTCAGGACTCTGTCCACAGTTTCCAGTGCCTGGATGTTCCCACATGTCCTGCTACTGTGAGCAGTTGGTCTTCTCACAGCCCATAAGTTCCCACTCCTCTCGTATGTGAAATGAACAGAATGCAGATCGGCATGCATCCTACTCCCAGTCCTACACATGCCAGAACATAGCATCCGTTTACCTACTTTCCATAACAGTGTAACATGGTAGCAAAATGACATTCATTTGCGCTACGGTCGCAGGTTCGAATCCTGCCTCGGGCATGGATGTGTGTGATGTCCTTAAGTTAGTTAGGTTTAAGTAGTTCTAAGTTCTAGGGGACTTATGACCACAGCAGTTGCGTCCCATAGTGCTCAGAGCCATTTGAACCATTTTTTTGACATTCATTTGCATATTTTAGAAATCCAAAATAAGTTGGTTTGATAGCCCTTAATAAGTGTATGAAGAAGCCAGAGCACCTACCTTCTTGCAACATCGACGACACATTTGGCACTACAAAATGGGCTAGACATATGGTGCAGCTGAACAAATATACATATTAGGGAAGTTGTTGAGATTTAAATGTTAAGACATTTTGGTGCGAGAATCTACTTCACCTATCCATCTTCAATTACTTTCTCGGGGAACTTTCTCACATTGATTATTAAAAATTCGCAGGTTATTTCTGCAAGCATGTCTTCATTAGATAACCCAATAATAACATCTTGAATGACACTTGCCTTTTTGTGAGAAAATTAGGAACTTAAGCCTCTGTACCTTTCAGCTGAACGACATCAAGGAACTGTAACTTATTTGCAGACTGCTCAGATTTGGTTTCAGTTTTGTACCTGTTTCTGTCAATAGTGATGTTAAGAATTTCCTGTCGCAAAATTGTTACTTTCTTTAACCAACATTGCGCGCAGGGCCGTTGGATGCAACTTTCGAACATTACCATTTTCGCCTTCTACAAATACAACATAAGGATCCATGTCTGTTGATTGACTTGTATTATCCCTGCTAGCATATTTTCTGCGGCTAGGGAACGTTTGCTTCCTACAAAAGTGACCACTGGTGACAGTGAACTGAGCAAGTTCCTACTGCTCATGGCCTGTCAGTACCAATCCTTGTCCTGGAGGTGGTGCCAGTGCTTCATAGTCTGAATCACCTCCTCATCGTTCTCAAAATGTCTTCCACGAATGGCATCCTTTTTATGGCTCAAACAAGTGGAAATCTGAAGGGGCTAGGTCAGGTGTGTCAGGTGTGACAGCCGTAGATGTTCTCCCCGAACGCCGCAAGTCGTGGAGCTCCACTGAACCGCCTTCTGATGACCTCACCCTCTGTGCCCAATGACTAATTGTACTTCTGTCGACAGCAGATGCTCCATAGACTTTGCACAAGCGTTTGTGAATATTCCCCACAATTTCTTTCTCTACAGTGAAAAATTCAATGATGGCACGTTGCTTGTAACGTACATCACCCACAAACGCCATTTTGAAACCGTCTTGCAGCTACGATGTCTGTCGGAAGTGACGGAAACTTGGCACGCTCACTCAGGAGACTTCACTTAATATATACGTAACGTTTCGCATTCGTAGCACTGTTTTCGGCTTGTACCTGCCGTGATGAGAGTGAATGCTGTCTAGACTTTTCTCTCTGTGTTTTATGTGTCAGAGACTGTGATGAAACAAATGTATGCCAAGACTGATGTTCCTCTTGACTCTGATAATTCTGAGAACAGTGACCTTGTAGCACATTGAAGTGGTACCCGACCGATGTGGGTCTCTAATTTGCACTGTTGATGGAGTAAGCGTCACGACTGGGGCATTGTTATGGTCCGTATGCAAAATCATAGATGAACTCTGACCGGCATCAGCGTGGATCACGTCATTAGTTTCCATTTGAACTATGACGCTTGAGAGCTATCTCCCAGAGACTTACAGAATCGCTTGTTATGAACGTTGTTTGAACTGCAAGAACGAGCACGGAACGACGCTTGAATTTCAACCCACCATGGAAAATCACACCGCTTATAGACTAGGGAAAGAGTATTGCCGCCCACTAAGCTCGATTTACTGTTTACTCTTCCCTGTCTAAGCTGCAAAAAATGTTTTCATAGTATGGACCACAGTCTAATATAACAGTCGCAACACTCGCTGTTTTAAAAGTTGTTACCGTCTGACATCTGGAGCGACATTGACGCTCCAAGTAGCGAGAAAAGAGAACGTCAGATGCATCGTAAGCATAATGTTTCTTTTGCATCCCTTTCCTACTTGATTTACGAAATATTTGAATTAGTTTTTTTGTCTTCAAGAGTTTGTGTAATATCAGAAGATATAGATGTTTCTAAAAATGACTCTAAAATAAGCGCGAGTAGGGATAAAAACCATGGGGTACCCAGCTATGGGCAGGGGGGGGGGAGCAGCTACCCCCCCCCCCCAGAAGATATTCGCAGTTTCTCACTAGTTTACTGTTTTATTTAATAAGAAATGCTGCATGTTTTCTCGGATTGTACAAGTGCATTCTTGTATTTAAAATGTTGATTAAAAGCAGTTTTTCACTGGTTTACTGTTTTATTTAATAAGAAGTGCTGTATGTTGTCTCGAGTACTTGTTGCCTGAGACTAGTATGACCTCCCCCCCCCCCCCCCCCCCCTAGTTCAGCTCCTGGGTACGCCATTGATAAAAACCATGAATCCAGTGGCAAACTACAGCACATTCCCGAAGAAACACTTGTGACGTTGGATAGAGCTGCGGCTTACCACGTTGATATCAATAGGATACAAACATACAGATTCAAATGTAAGACGCACAGACATGTACCTCAACGTGCAAAAGGGATCGACGTCCCATTTGTATTTTAGTCATTGTCGTCTATTGCCACAAGTACGACCTCCATCTTTACATTATTCTAAGTGGGACAAGCCACTGCCAAATAGTGGGAGAAATATGCTGTGTACGTAAACTCCAAGTCCTCAAAGCCAATAACACTGTCAGAAGTGGTGTCATATCTTAAATTTGCCGTTAGAGACATTTTATCCAATGACATATTCATTAGTTTATCAGTATCGGAGAAATACTATACCTTCTTCTTTAAAAGGTGGAATATATTGTCACTTATCCCACATATTTTATTTGTATGCACTCCACATACCTCTGTAATGTGCGCACTGATGGAAGCATAAAACATTCTGGCAAAACCTCTATGCCTGAGTGCTTTTATCCCACATTTTAATTGTATGCCCTCCACATGCCTCTGTAATGCATGCACTGATGGAAGCACAAACACTCTGACAAAACCTGTATGTCTGAGTGCTGTAATGTAATACATTTAGAAGAAAGAACTTATTTTCGTCTTTCCATTTTGCAGCACGTTTCTCCTTCAGTGGCATCGTAATCTGGCTTAGCAACAATTCAAGGGCATCCTTTGTTAAATATCGAGATCCTATTGTCTTCAAAATTGGTTTGTCCTTCTTCTGATAGAGTTTCTGTTGCTTAAAATTGTAGGCAATTTTACTTGTCCCGTAATAATTTTGCATAAGTTTAGCGATCTGCACATTCTGACACTTCAAACTCTTTTACAAGACACGAATAACTGCTCGTAATCCAACCACTTCATCGTCAGGTCTATGTTGACGATTCAGATGAATCTGGCACTGATATATGTAGAATTGAACTTGCTGCATCTGTGCCATATGACTTTAGACAAATTGTCCGTGGCAGTTTCTTCTTCATCGTCAATTGTGGCTAATTTGGGATGTCAAACAGTTTATTATTGTTTGCATTAGTGAACTGGTTTTGTTCGAAGTGTAGTGAACAAAACTTAACATTATTATAAAGGTAAACAGTGTATTTTTTCATAAAATCGGTTCGTCTGTTATGCACTAGCCATTTTCTGCTCCTAAAACGAAACATTAATCGTTAATACGCATGTAGTTTGTAAGCGAATCCTGGCGATATTGTATCGCAACAGAGTCTTTAGGAAACCTAAAGAAAAAGACAGATATGGTGTTTCCTTCATGTTGTTGCTGCAATTTCTTGCGTTATAGGCGCTCTCATTTGTAGAAACAATTGTTCTAACCAAAATAAACAAATACTATTCTTGTTCGCTTTCACGGTCTCGCTCAGATCAATAGTTTTGCTGGCCGCTTGGTGCGCTGCTGGCGCAGTTGGCTACAAACTCTAGGTGAAGTGTCGCGACTGTTATATTAGACGGTGGTATGGACTTAAATGTAGATGCGGTCATCGATATATCGCACGAAACTCTTTGTACCATCTTTTCCGTCGTGTAGATACGTCTTTGACAGGAGTGAGCGTGGATATGTTTGTGTGCGAGTGAATGTGTGGTTCCGAGTGACGTGTATATGTTGTGCCTATTCAGGTGAAGGTAGATTTTTAATGATGCATTGTGTTTAATAGCAGCAGTACTCCATACATTCTGTTTTGTGACGTCACCACACATCTACTGTAGACAAAATGGTTTTGATGACGATGATAGCAAGGCTGTCAGATGGTCTACCTCTGTCAGCGTCAATGCAAGAAGATGAACAGGTTGGTAGATTGACCTATGATTTTGTGACGTTTCATTAAAATTTATTCACATTTTTCTCATAAAAAGTTCATAATCTTTTACTGGTGACACGGTCTTTTTTGCGCCCTTTTCAGTTTGGGAGAAGCATTCTTGAGTACCAGAACCAAGCGAAATTATTATTCCGCAAGTTAAACAGCCATAGTTTGGAGCGTTGCACGATCGAAACAGGACCATATGTTTTCCAGTAAGTTTTTGTTAATGCATTATTGCAACCATGCGTACATCAAGCTATGTGACAATAGCCATTATTGTACTGTCATTGTTAGAACAATGGTTCATAATACACCGTTTCTCGTATTTAGTCGTATGTCGCACAGGCTAAACTGTAAGCATTTCTGTTTTGCAGTCATGAAACAGTTTTGCACCCATTGTGTTGTCGTAACATTGACTTGTTTCCGGAACTTAATTATGCAGCACCTTTTCCTTTCGTAACTAAACGGCATTGAGTGTTCTGCTTGTGTGACATAATTATGGCTTCATATTGGAAAGACATCAAATCTTTGTTGTTTGGGTCATTGTCCTAAAAGGGTCACGATCAACTTCACAGTTCTCGGGTAGGTAACAAGCAAATCAAATGTAGAACGGATTCAAGAGACATTAAAAATACGATATTTGCTCTTCATACAGGAAATATCACATGTCAGCTATAAGCAGCTGTGAATGAAGGTAGAGAACAGCTGAATGGCTTTGTTTGTGGGAAGTAGGTACTAATAAACACAAACAGCGATAGTCACAAAATTCTTTTTGAAAGGTGAAATCTGCATGATATGTAACACAATAAATATTAGCAGAAATCCCTCCCCCCTACTTCCTTCAACATGTAAGCAGAATTCATGCAATATTCAGCAAAATGTTACAGATTGTTTGCTTTCATAAAAGTTTTTTCAAAACTTCCAGTTGACTACCTTGTTGAATAGTATCATATGTATGCTAAGTTACAATGCAGTCAGATTCCTGTAGTCTTACTTTTGAAAAAGTCTTTAATCCTCCCACTCCACTACATTTGTGTACTAAACATGTGTAATTGTCAGAACATACAACAAAACCTAATGAAATATTATACAAACTGAAGAGACAATTCCCATTTACAGTGTGTAACATCTTAATTTAAAATCTCCACTAGGAATTACACTGTACTAATGTACTATTGTCCACTGTGTAAAGTTAATATTATTTGCTTCCTCCTGTAGAAGAATTTTGGTTAGATCACTGTATCTATTCAGTAGCAGATGTTTTAGATCCTGTAAAGTGCAGTTGCTGTGATACTCTTCCCTGAGTTGGTTTATTCTATTGTCATATACTGGGGTGTAAATATCAGTTCATTAAGGCCTAAATGTGGTTATCATCTAAAAGCATGCGGAGGGGTTCTTGGGTGTATTAGGGTAGTATTAAAAAGTCTTGTTTGACATGCTCATTAGCCCGCATACCTACTTCACTGTGATGAAAAGGATTCAACATATGTTAAAAAACATATTCAGAACATCTGGTTGGCATCATGGTTGTTATCCTTGTATTTGATTTTTATGCAGTATCCTTTCTTTGTCACTTTTCTTTTGTAGTGCTTCAGTCTACTGAAAAAAACATCTAAAGATACATCTTGAATGAACATATAAATAGTATTTAAATATATTCAGATTAACAATCATCGAGCTATTGTGGCAGAGTTCTGTTTAACATATGATGGGCGCAGTAGAAAAAACATGTTCGACATTTATTACGTATCATCAGGACTCTCGCTCTCCAGAGCAGTCTCTCTGCAATTGTTGTTCATGTTTTTCTTAGCACATACTTAATGAACAACATTTTGTTAAGAGTGAATTTTTTTTATCCATCCAATGAGCCTGATTTTCATAGTTTCTGTGATTGTCCTAAATTTCTACTAAAACTAACATTTTGGATTAGGCATATAATTGATGAGTATGGACAAACCAAATTACTGGGTGGTTAGATAGTTAGGTAGTTAGCTTCATGCCCCATGAATCATTTTACATGATGGATTGTACTGTTGTGGAGAGAGTCATTTTATATTACAAAGCAAATTAATGTGTACATGTGGTTGCATTTGGAACATTTCTAAGTGTGTTTTTTTTTCCCAAGAAAAAAGTGTGTACAGATGTTTTGAGTTAGCAAGTCCTAACCACCACCTTTTTCACATTACAGTAACAGAAATTCTTCCCCCAACTAGGAGTAGCTGTCAAGGAGAAACTTTCTCAGTTTGTTTCCAAATTTTACTTTGCTGTCTATGAGACATCTTCTATCTATGGTTTCCAGATAGATGGAAAGCTGTCATGTAAAGCTTGTGTTCAGGATTTTGTTCAAAAACTGACTACTGCTGTATCTACCATTGGAGCAGTGTCTGCAACAAATGATGGTCCAATACAAGAATTAGTCTACTTTGATTTTACTCATTCTCTTAAGACATGCAGCATTATATTCTGGGGTAACTCTTCCCATTCACAAAGGGTATGTCTGCTCAGAAATTGATGTTAATGCATTTTTTTGGGGTTTTGTTGTTAGTTGTTGGTGAAAATGGTGGATTGTGCTTCATGAGATTAGATTTTCGGTATTAGTTATATGGGAAATACAGAAGCGTCCGATCCCGCCCGTCTGCTTTGCCCCATGACGTCACAAATATGGCGGAAACAAAAACAAACACACACACTTTCCACAAGAAGCCTAATGACACCAAAGGGACAAGCGCGGGAAATGGGGTGTTTTGGGTGGGGGGCCAACTAAATATAAACAAATTTAGACGCCTTGCGTAGCTACAACGTGTAAGTGAAGACAGCCATGCATGAATACCCACCCACCTCCCCAGGGGTCGTAATCCCTGCAAGCCATAGAAGATAAAGATGCTTCAGTAGCTGATTAGTGTTTTTTGTCTTTTTAAAAAAAAAAATCTCACGGGATAGAACGAACGGATCAGAAAGATAAATATAATAAACTAAAACAGAAATTGGAGGAAACATAATTAAAATAAGTAATAAGCGTTTTTTAATTTTAAAAAAATCTCACGAAATATAACGAACAGATCTGAAAAGTAAATAAAATAAGATAAAACAGAACTGGAGACAGCCACACCCAAACCAAACTCCGCGCCGTCATGACGTCACACACAACACCCTTACGTCACGGGTCAAAGCCGACGCGTGGGATCGGACGCTTCTGTCGACCCGTTATATGGCTGAGATTCGGTTTTGTGGTACTGCGGATGTTGTTTTACCTATATAGGTCAAGTGAAGTGTTAACAAACTGGGTTTGTAATTGTGTGTGATTTTCTGGTAATGTGGATTTCATATGAGATATATAGGTCAAGGAAAATATCTGGTAGCCTACTGGGTTTCGGAGCTGTGTGTGTGTTCTTGGTATTGTGGACTTCTTTTGCATTATATAGGTCAAGTGAAATTTCTGATATCAGTTTTCTCCAGTGTTGTTTTGTTGATTGCTGGGGATTTTGTTTGCTAGATGTTTCTTCATAAGTATATCTTTTATAAGTCTTCATTATTAGGTTTATCATATACATAGTTTGTCCCACCAGAAAGCACATAATTCCCACAGTTCTGTTAGTGTCATGTCATTTCTACAGTTACATATTTTTTGTATTGTTTGTTTGTTTATGTTTGTTCATGTGTGCTATG
Organism: Schistocerca americana; assembly: GCF_021461395.2. Lineage (NCBI taxonomy): Eukaryota > Metazoa > Arthropoda > Insecta > Orthoptera > Acrididae > Schistocerca > Schistocerca americana. The sequence goes on from NC_060130.1 coordinate 229,260,271, forward strand.
CGTGATGTAACAGGTCAAAGCCAGCAAGTGGTACTGCAATCTTGGTTCATCCTGTATTTTGCTACATCAATTTTCAATAAGGTGCTATAAGAATTAAAAAATCTTAGCAGTAGCTCTTCTACTATTTATCTTATGTTATGGTGTATGTTATCATCTATGGACACTATTTGCAATGCTCATTTAGCTTTAAGGTACTATTCAAGGAAAATATTATATGATATCCATGTAAATTGCCTATTCCACCTCAGGTGGTCAATGGTGAATAAAGAATCTGAATCCTTCACTTTCCTCATGGCACACACCTATTCTGTCTGAGACTTGCTGGAATAAATTTTTAGCAAATTTCTTTGTTATATTGTTAATTATGGTAATATATACTTGGCAGTTTGTTGTCCATGTAGCATTTGTGTGAATTTCATTTTATTTACTATAAACCTTTCTGGAGTTAATTTCATGTAGTGGCTTGTTCCATGACCATAGAAATTTGCTCCTCAGTTTCATCTTGTGCAGCTAGACAAGCAAAATAAAAATAAGAAAATCTTCTTTCAACTAAAATCAGTTTTTACCCATAGCAAGTAGCCCCCTATCTGGTTATCTAAGATAGCTCTGTGTGTATTACCACTTACTTTAAAAAGAAGTTTTGGTTTCCTCATCTGCATGTGTATTATTTATTATGCATTCATTATTTTTATGTTTGCTGGGTTCTGCTACCTTACCTACCAGATAATCATGATAAGACAAGGGAATTGTCATAAAAGGATCCTAAGAACATTCTGAAGTCTGTTATAAACTTGAACTGTGGACCAAAATGTCTTACAGTCCCCAGGAGTAGTAACCAGTCTCCTTGTCATGGACTAATTAGTAATGATAAGTAAGAGTGAAGCATAAACTAAAGATGCTGTTTGTGAAAATAGGCATGACAAAAGGGAGAAAAATTTCACTGGTAAATAAGATAAAATTACTTTCAAAGAAATTAAGTATGCATGAATGCCAAATAAAAATTTTTGAAATCCTGGCAGGCTGCAAAAAACTACTTTGAGCTGAATGAGTTCAAAAATTGGATGTTGCCATCCCTGTTCTTGTATGAATTTCTTTAATGTTGGAAAATCTCTTTCAATAAATGTATGATAATCCTCCTCCTCCTCTTATACTCCCCAAAAAATCCTAGTCAGAACTGTAATAAGGTTTCTCCAGTAATGTGTTTCCTAACATTTAATACTGTAGAGAGAGAGAGAGAGAGAGAGAGACCAACTTGATGACTTGTTGCAGATTTGTTGTTAAAATGATAAACCTAAATAATTTACAAGTAAAGCTAACAAGTCACAAATAGTAGAGGCACTGAATTGTCAGCAGGCACATAAAAAGACTGAGCTCATAGCTAGCTTTCTGACTAATCCCTTTTTGAGCATACCTTAAGAAAAAGTAAACTCAACGTAGTGTTGACCATGCTTATCATGGATGACCACTATGTTGCCTCTTGTGCAGTGCATAATTTCAATGCTAAAAACTTATACTACCATGGCATTCCTCCCCTTTGCCAGATCTTGAAGTGACAGGCAAGTGACAAGACAGAGATTCAAGCAATTTGCACAGTTCCTTTCTTGTACCACAATTGATGGACTGTACTTTGTAGAAACGTAGAAGATAAACTCAGAAAGGTTAATCTGTAGGAAAGAGAGAGAGAGAAATGGATCTGCATTAAGAAAAACTCTGAGGAAATTCGGGTAACTTTTGAGGAGTTTATGTTTCTTGCATACAGGAAGTGTGTAAGGACAACCAGATCAACACAAGTGTTTGTCAGGAACACACTATCCGAAAAAGTGAGGGATATGATATACAGATTTCATGTGTTTTAAGCATACATTCCATCACCTATGTGTCAAGTTTATTGAAAAAGACAAGAAAATTCAGGAACTCAAAACTCATGACAACACGTCATATTTAGAAGCAGATTGACAGTGTGAATCGCGTGACCGCTGCGGTCGCAGGTTCGAATCCTGCCCCAGGCATGGATGTGTGTGATGTCCTTAGGTTACTTACATTTAAGTAGTTCTAAGTTCTTGGGGACTTATGACCTCAGCAGTTGAGGCCCATAGTGCTCAGAGCCATTTGAACCATTTGACAGTGTGAATTGGTTTATCCAGTATGGTAGCAAAGACATGAGACTTTTTCACAAATCTTCAATTGCTTTCAGAAAGGAGATGGCAGACCCTTTTAGAATTAGTTCTTTTGAGCTGCATCATAAAATGAGTAGTACAAATGATGTGAACTAATATTCATTCTTTATGCAGCCACAGTGAGGGATTTGTGATATGCAGTGCTGGCAATCCTGTATACCCTTGCTCTAAACTCGAGTCAGTTCTCTGGCTGTCCAAAGAAATAACTGAGGCAGACTGCAGAGATAATTTCTCTGGCCTTATGTGGTACATTACCAGATGTTCCATCCACTCCAGAACAATGGGATATCATGATTACTAATTATATTCAGCAAGGTATGATAGCAATGAATTTTTTCCTATAGAGTGGAAGGGAAATATGATCATACCAATTTTGAATCTTTGCAAAAACTCGCACAGTAAAATTAGTTATCAACAGAGCAGCTGTGCGGAATATACTGGAGCGGATGGTTTAGTAAAGCTTTCCTGGTCGGTGGCAACTAGACATTGGCTGTTGCTGCTTCAGTGGGGATTCTAACTGGCCAGATCTACTTTGAATCACCTACTGCCATCAGACACACCCTCGTGCGTTGTCTACACTGGATTTGCAATAGGCTTAAGACACCACATGGGCAAAACTACATGTGACAGACCATTTGCCTGTCTTTACACGGGGCCTGTGACGTCTCACAATGATATGGAATAAGTCAGTAGCTTTACAATTGTAGTACAACTTCTCAGCAGAAAATATGACAACGTGGAGCCAAAGTTTCACGTTCCATAAATCATTTCCATGGTACATTGTAATGATGTGGAATCAGTTTTTTTACATTCACATTGCAAATTAATTGTAAATATGGCTACACGCTTAACATTTTTAAAGTTTTTTTTTTAATAATATACAGAGGTTAGTAATTTCTACCCACCATGTCTCATACATTACAATAACAGAAAGTCTTCTATGGAATAGGAGGAGTTGTCAAGGAAAAACTTTTTCAGTGTTTCCAAATTTTGCTTTGCTGTCTGTTAGACATTTTATATCACTGGGTAAGTTATCAGAAATTTTAGTTGGGTCATTGTGAACCCCTTTTGTGATAAAGACAATCTTAATGTGGAGTAGAGTGAGTCAGTTTTCCGCCTGATATCGTAACTATGTACATCATTGTTCCTTTTGAACTGCAGTGAATTGTTTCCAAAGAATTTTGAATTTCCCACACTATTAATTGTTTCCTCATCACGTGGTACAATTATCAGTGTTGCAGTACCCCTAGATGTGCAGAACTGAATATGTTGTCTTTTAAAACTGAGGGTGAGACCATTCACAGAAAACCAGTCAGTGATACTTTCAAGAACATTGTTCAATATATCTTCTGTAGTACATGATTGATTTCAATGTTAGTGTTGTCTGCAAAAAGAACTAATTCTGCTTGTATGTTAGACAGAAGATTGTTTACAAAAGAGGACCGACAGTGCACCTAAGATTGAGCCTTGGAGAAGACCATATGTGATTTCTCCCCAGTCAGAATAATGGCCCCAGACTAAATTGGTTGAATTACTAAGTACAGGTTAGATATGACATTATCCATTGGTTAATTGTATCGTCAATGCCATAAAACTTCAATTTAGCTAGGAGAATACTGTGGCTCACACAGTCAGATGCCTTAGATAGGTCACAGAAAATATCAGCAGGTGCTATTTTATTTAATGCTTGTAAAGTGCTGACCATTTTATTAGGCTTACACACACACACACACACACACACACACACACACACACACCTTTCAGTGCCACACAAAGACTGTGGTGAATGGTGTAAATCATTTCTCCTTCTAGTATTATGTTTATGATTGTTGGTGTTGTTTTCAAACTGTGATTGATGACAACAAGCTCAATACGGAACTAAATGTAGTGTGGACTCGATCTTTGCCTCTATTAAAGCTCTGTGAAAGTCCATTTAAGTGAAAGTTGTCTGCAAACAGCTTTACATAGAAGACAGGCATGGGCTAAAAATTTCAGAAACTGTTTCAATACTGAAATTCCATACTACGCACTTTTTCCAACTTTGGTCCATTCACCCACGTCTCTAATTATACTGAAATCGCCAGCTGTTATAGTAGATGTTGACCGTGGCTGTTTCTTGACCTTACTGTTTGATAAGAAGTTGACTGGGGTACCACACATCCAGCAACTAAAGGCTACTCATATGCAGATTATGGGAGCATTGTGTATGAGTTGGCTGCATCCTCTGTCCTGGGTTATTAGACACTGTACCTCATGACGGCATCCAGTTTCCATATACATCCATATCTACATCTACGTAGATACTCCGTAAGCCACTGTATGGTGCATGACGGAGGGTACCCTGTACCACTACTCGTCATTTCCTTACCTGTTCCACTCGCAAATAGAGCAAGGGAAAAACTACTGTCTGTATGCCTCCGTTTGAGCTCTAATTTCTCATAGCTTATGTTCGTGGTCCTTACGCGCAATGTGTTGGTGGCAGTAGAACTGGTCAGCTTCAAATGATGGTTCTTTAAATTTTCTCAATAGTGTTTCTTGAAAAGAACATTGCCTTCCCTCCAGGGATTCCCGTTTGAGTTCCTGGAGCGTCTCTGTAACACCTATGTGTTGCTAGAACCTACCAGTAACAAATCTAGTAACCTGCCTCTGAACTGCTCCGATGTACTCCTTCAGTCTGACCTAGTACAGATCCCAAACACTTGAGCAGTGCTCAAGAACAGGTTGCACCACCGTCCTGTATGCAGTCTCCTATACTGGTGAACTGCTCGTTCCTAAAATTCTCACAGTAAACAGAAGTTGATCACTTGCTTTCTCTACCACTGTTTTCACATGCTTGTTCCACCTCATATTGCTTTGCAACATTATGCCAAGATATTTAAATGACTTGACTCTGTCGAGCGGGAAGCTAGATCTTCCTATTTGTCTGCATTAACTTAAATTTTTCCACATTTAGGGCTAGCTGCCATTTATCACACCAACTGGAAATATTGCTAAGATGTCTTGTATCTTCCTACAGTTTCAGCTTTGACGCCTTACCATACACTATGGCATCATCAGCAAAAAACTGCAGATTGCTGCCTACCCTGTCGGCCAAATCATTGATGTATGTAGAGAACATCAGCAGTCGTATCACATTTCCCTGGGGCACTTGTGACAATACCCTTGTCTCTGAACACTTGCCGTTGAGGACAATGTAGTGGGTTCTATTGTTTAAGAAGTGATCGAGCCACTCACATATCTGAACTTACTCCGTATGCTCATACTTTCATTAACAGCCTGCAATGGGGCACCATGTCAAATGGGTTCCAGAAATCTAGAAATATGGAATCTGCCTGTTGCCCTTCATCCATAGTTTTCAGTATATCATCTGGGAAAGGGACAAGCTGAGTTTTGCACGAGACGTAAGCCTGATATACAGTCTCCTGGTGGAGGCAGATACTGCTCCCTTGAAAATAATTTGTCAACACCATCTAATTATGTGTTTAAATTAAGTAGAATTTTTAAACATCCGTGTTATTCAGTCTTCTTCCCTATCCTCAGCTTCTTACTTATTAAGGGCAGCCAGCTGCTGTATGTTTCACCAATATTTGCCAACAGCTCTCTGTTATTGTGGCCACCCACACTCTCATCTCAACATCACAAGTCCACCATGGTGCATACCCTCTGCCCTACTGTGTACTTGAACCTTGAGAATGATATGAAAGTTGACCCAGTCCAATAATTTACTGAGTTCATCAAGAATATGTATACTTTGGCCATATCTACTCTGATAGCTCCAAAGATGGGGGAAAAGGTTGGGCATGCATGCATCAATAAGAATTTCTGCAAACTTTATTCTCTAGGGGATGAAGGTTGCTCTTATACCTAGATCATAAATCATTGCGTATGAAATGCTCCTATACGGAGTGACTCACTCACTCAGCAGTCCTTAGACAGTAACAGGATGTTTTCCAAATCATCATGTAATTTGTACATTTGAGAGCTCTTACATGATCTTTTCAGAACAAAGTTCCTTCATTGCACTGACAGATATAACTCAACACATTGTTCTTAACAGCACAATAGTGACTCGTGTAGAGGTAATTATGAGAGTACCTCAAATGAGTTTTACAGGGGCATTTCTGTACACATTACATATAAATGATTTAGTAGACAGTGTCAAAAGTTCTGAGAGCCAGTTCATGAATGATGCTGTTGTCTGTAGGAAGGTTGGAATGCCAGAAGACTGTAACAAAATGCTGGAAGGCCTACAGAGTATTGATGATTATTGTGCGGACTGGCAATTGACACTGAGTAGCCTATAAATAAAGGTAACATGTTGTGCACAAGTAGTGGCAAAGTAACACTCCTCCCAACAAATAATAAAATATACTACTAAATACAGAAGTCATTCTATTGTGATTCCTAAAAAGATTCTGTTGCTTTTTGCTACATTAATAGTTGAAACACTGAGCTCACACACAAACTCATATCATCTTAGAACAGCCTACATGTTATTGTGGAGTAATGATAGTTCAACACCATCTTGTTGAATACCTCGACTTACTGTATCTGTGGCATAAGTTACAGTTAGCACAATACTTATCACAGAAACTAGATGATGACACTACTTTTATAATCGAAGTGTTAAATTATGTACAAGAAAGTGGGTTCTGTAACAAGATCCAAAATTGAAAATAGTGAAATAGATAGTGAATGTACTGATATACTCTGTTGGAGAAGCCTACATCCATGGGGATTCTTAACCCTGTTACGTTTCACAAGTTCATTACCACTGTCTTAGACTCTTAATTTTCAATGAACTATATCATTCACAGTCTTTGTCATTTTTAATTCACTTGAATAAATAACTGGTATTTGTTTTACAGGCCAAATCAGAGCTGTTCAATGGGACAAAAATTTACCTGAAATTGTGAATTCTATAGTTAGATATCAGGGTCACTGGTCTACTCCAAAAGTTAAAAGTGACATCACACCATGAACCTAGTTTTTTTATTGTATTTTTTATTCAACACTTTTTCTTCATTTATAATATTTGTATGTCAACAAATTTGTGTGAATAGATGGCCATGTCTTGATGTTGTAGAATACTTTTTCCTCGCCAGGAATTACAGAATGCCAATTAATGCCTCCCTTTGAACATACCACCACCCCTCTCCCAAAATTTCTTTAATGTTTAGCTTTAACCATTATCATGATCATTCATTACTGCCAATGTGTAAGGAGGATGTGTAAGATGTGCCATCCATCACAATTTTCTGTCACAGGTGGTTGCCTCCTGATGTGATGTGTCCTTTTGGTACTGATTTGCCATCTGTATATAATATTGATTCACTACATTATTTCAATATATTGACTAGTGTCCTCAGCCAGTGTACAGGTAAATTTCTGAAAGCTGTGATGAGAATCATTAGCAGCTTATTTGCTGTCTAAAATCTGAGCACTTTATTCCACTTGTTACAGAAGATGCCAACTTCGGTCGAAGTTGTGTTCACTGTTTGCACTGGTAAGAGGCACACGTACACCATTTGTACTGCTGCTGCTGATGCTGCAAATTATGGAAAGGACTAGGCCTATTCATGAATTTTTTGCCACCATAAAATTTTTCATTCCATGCCGCTCGCTCACGTGCAGATAAGGCAAATCTGTCCAGATCATCAGACAATGAATGTCCATCAGCAGAATTGTCAACTGAACTCCAATATAGTTTATATTTTCTAGTAATAGACTGCTGAATCTGATTACAAAAATTGTTATATTCACTGCTGTTTGATAACCCATTTTGCACATAATGGGGTTTGATAGTCATTTTGTAGCATCCAACAGCTTTTCTAGTTGGTGACCTAAAGGCCCTAAATCCTTTGTAACATGATGGAGTTTCTTTAATACGTATTTCTCCCCAATAAAATATGACACTTTCCTTTTTGTACACATTACATATAAATGATTTAGTAGACAGTGTCAAAAGTTCTGAGAGCCAGTTCATGAATGATGCTGTTGTCTGTAGGAAGGTTGGAATGCCAGAAGACTGACTTTCCCTATTACTTGGCTATCATTGGTGTTTATCCGAAGTGTTTCAAATACAGGGTGGCACATGAAATGTGTTACCAATTGTTTCTTTCACAATTTACGACGCACATTAGATATCCTGCTGGGATCTCTACAGCAGTACCAGCAGAGCTTGGAAAAACAAATGAGTTACATAATGACGTGTAATTCACAATAATGCCGCTAGGAGACTAGTAAGCAGCAATGGCTGACAATGGAAGACTGATGACACAGCAACAATCGGCAATTGTGTTACTTTTTCATGAAATGAAAAGCCTTGTTGTGACTCAGAGGCATTTTCCAACAACAGTTTAACACACGATGGGTCCCTTGCAAGACCACCACCCACAGGTTGTACGATAAATTTGTACTGGAAGGAACAGTATTGGAAGCAAAGCGACCTTGGGCTAATCCTGTTTGTTCGCCGGAGAATATTGAAGCGGTACGAGTTGCTCTACAGAGAAGTCCCGGGAAATCGTGTGGAAAGGCAGCAGTGCAACTGGGAATATCCAGACGCTCCATTCAACGCACTCTTAAGTGACCTCCATATGTACCCATAAAAGATGACCTGTGCACAGAAGCTCACTGAAGAACACAAGCAGCAGAGACTACTGTTTGCTCAGTGGACGGAGGATAGGGAAGAAACCCTCAACAACGTTTGGTTTTCAGATGAGGCGCATTTTCATTTAGACAGATTGGTTAACAAACAAAATGTACACTTTTGGGCCACTGAAAACCCACAAGTGCTTCATGAACAACAACATTATGCTCAGAGGATTACAGCGTGGGCAGCAATTTCCAGTCACGGACTTACTGGACCCTTTTTCTTTGAAGAAACTGTGAACAGCGAGCGTTATTTGAGCATGCTTCTCAATAGCTTCATTCCACAGCTTCTTGCTACTGCCTTGCCCTTCAACACGCAGTGGTTCATGCAAGATGGAGCAAGGCCACATACTGCAAACACTGTGTTGGAGTTTTTATACGAGCATTTCAACATGCGGATCATTTCACTTAGGTTTCCAGGTCACTTCAATGATGGACAAAATTGGCCCACCAATAGTCCAGACCTCAATCCATGTGACTTTTTTCTTTGGGGGTACCTAAAGGAAAAAATTTTCCCGAAACATCCACGTGATTTAATGGAGCTCAGAAGACTTATTCTTCAAGCTTGCAGTGAAATTATGGAAGACGTGCCGTAGAGTAATCACTAACTTCAGTGTTCGTTTGAAGGAAGTTAGGAAACAAAATGGTGGACATATTGAGCATATGCCGAGTTAGAACAAATCTCCATGGACGGCTCTTCATTGTAGTATATGTTCCTTCCAGATTGTATTGACAATAAAGTTTATATTCAAAAACAAAATGGTAACACATTTTGTACATAGAATTTTCAGATGTGTTTACTGCCTTGTGGTGTAGCACATTTGTTATTTCTTTGGTAACCAACAGTGAGTGGAAGCCAACATTATAAACTGCACCCTGTTCCAGTGAGTTGCAGCTCTGTTATAGACCATGAAATCCAAATTTCAGCACAAGTCATCTCCAAACAATCAACATTCATTTTCATTGAAAGCAGTTAAATGAAACATCAACTGGAGTTTGTCCTCACCTGAAGTATGCCCTAGCACTGTCAGAATATAATAATTGCAACAAGGAAGTCATTCGTATACGAGTATTTTCAGAGCCTTCTTTGTGTTTGATCCTTGATTGGTAATGAAATAACATCTTTGTATGTAGTCCATTTTCAGTCCTTATTTCAAGAAAATGCACTTTAATTTCATGGTGGATATTTATTCCAGTTTTCTCTGGACTGCCATTCTGATCAAGGCTTGCGTATCATCCTTTCATTTGTCCTGAAATGGTTTTATGAAATCAGTCATAAAATGCATCATCTTGTTACTGCCGGTCCACAAGCCCACATTTAAGGTGCACCCCTCGACTTTCATTGCTACCTTCTGTTTCAGAACTATGACTGCTTTTATTTTGTTGGGATTCTTTCTGATGTGTCTTAACACTGTTTTAGTGTGTGGTAAATTGTCTTATAGTCTTACTTTCCCATGCATTTGCACCTTTGTTGATGAGTTGTTCTGAATATTTCTAAAAATCCATTAGTGCATAAATGTTGGAAGGTTGCTCAACACTAGCACTTCAGTTTCTCTATCAATCAGGATCGTTTTAATTGATCTGGATACTTTTCTTTCCTGGGATTTTTGTTGTATGATCCTGTAGTTACTTTTATATCACTGCATCATTACCGAGGTACTCAACATATAAGGTATAGTGACATTACCTGTTGAGGAGCATTGTATCAGTTGTGTAACCTCCTGTAACACAGTCTGCTGGCAGCAAGAAGGTTTCCAATGCCTCATTTTTTGGTTTGGTGTTCAACAAATTTTTCTTTTGTACTATCAGTGCACTACGTTTGTGAAGCCTTCTCAATATCATTCTTCTGCTTGTGGTAGGAATGGCATTTTGCTGCACTGCTTTGATTGTGCCCTTACTCCATCTTAGTGGGTCCAAGAGTACTGTGTAACAAATGAAGCTAAGAAGTGCGGTGGATTGAGAACTGATGCCTGAGTGGCACTGCAGTGATGTGAATGTACCCTACACGTTGTCAGTGTCATCGTCACCCAGAGTGGTAACTCAGAGCGCCTGACGTGGGTGAGGAGCACTGCGGCAGGTATCCCACAATGTGTTACCTTCATATGCCATTCGTAGAGTTTTCCTGTGACAAATCTTTTTCACCTTACTGTTTTTTGTGTTTTTTTATAAATTTTAGTAGATTTCAAATGGTTTTCAATAATGGAACCACTGAAGTGTGTTGTGCACAAAGATAGTCTTGGATCAAATAAAAAATAATAATAAATTAATATAGAGAGATAGTTTGACTATAGCATAGTTTGTGAGGTGTTAGGATTGAACATGTGGTGAAATAATTACGACAATAAATTGTTTGAAATGAAGTGGTTGGGATTTGATTGACTTAACAATGTCAGTGCATTGTTTGCCATAGAAAATAATGGAAATCGATACTAAGATAAAATTGGATGAAAGTTCCTATCTACAGTTAAAATTTTTCATCTACTTATGGCTAGTAGTTACAGCTCAAATGCCACAGTGTAAGCTGTCACGCAGTTATCAATCTTGGTGGACAGCCCAGGTTGTGTACACAATATTGCAGATTAAGGATGGAGCTAATAAGGGGTAAAGGGGAAAGTGGTGATGGGCATGGGTGTCAACTAAAATATTCTATTTTTTGCAGTGTATTATCACATTTGTCTTAATAATGATTTCCAGTTTTTTTTCCAATTTTGAATATCTTCAGATTAATTGTAGTTGCAGAGCAGCCTTACAGTTCTAATGTCGTAGTGACTTGCAGAAGCTGTCCACAGCACACACAACTGGTGGGTTGCTCTGCAACAATAGTTGATCGGAATTTGAATGACACTAGTAATCATTATTAAGACTAATGCAATAACAAGCTGCAATAAAAAATATTATAATAATCAGTTTCTGCACATATATATTTCCACTTGGCACCATGTCAAGCTTTAATAGACAAAACCCCCCTGCGGGTTCGGGGGTTAGAATAGTCCCGCGGTATTCCTGCCTGTCGTAAGAGGCGACTAAAAGGAGTCTCAACTGTTTCGGCCTTTAATGTGATGGTCCCCTAAGGGGTTTGACCACTCCGTTTCTAAATTTTTCCGTTAGTGCGTACCATTTGGGGAAGGACACCTTACGTGGTGCATCTAAAAATCCATCTTGCCCTAAGATCTGCCACACCTGAATTTTCATGGAGTTGGACTTACATCGAGCTTCCGGCCACATCCACTGCAGTGTGTTCCGGGTGGCATACATTCCCTCCAATGTGCACTTCCATCTTTGCCCTCCTGATGTACATGGATATTTCGACACCCGACATCCAGCACGGTAGCCAGTCCGTTGTGGTGGGGTCGTCATGTACCCTCTTGGTGGTAGCCCCCTGACTACACAGGGATCGCACTGCTGATGCCTGAGCTGCTGCCTCCCCACGTATGCCGAGGAGTAGATTCCTATCCCTCTGGGGCATCGGGATCCCAGCAAAGGCCATCCTGCCAGGTGGTCTTTGCTGTGGCTGGGTGGCGCCCGTGGGGAGAGCCCCTGGTCGGAGTGGGTGGTATCAGGGCGGATGACCCGCAATGAATCGTGGTACATCATCTCTCGCTGGTGGGCCTCCACCAGCAGTCTCTAAGCGATCGAGGTCTAACCTCAACGGCAAGCAATTCAATCCAAGATCATTTCCCTCCCTGGCCACTCCATGGGATGAACGCATGGCTAAAGGCAGCAGTGGAGATTATTCATCCCGGTACCTTGTCTGTACGCGGGTCGATGGTGAATATTTTATGCAAACTAAGCCTCAGTTTTTTGTGGAGCATTTAGAGGACAAGTTCGGGGAGGTGGAGGGCTTGTCCAAAATGCGCTCTGGGTCGGTTCTCATCAAAACAGCATCCTCAGCCCAGTCACGGAAGTTGCTCACTTGTGACAAGTTAGGGGATGTTTCTGTCACCATCACTCCCCATAAAAGTTTAAACATGGTCCAGGGTATTATATTCCACAGGGATCTTCTTCCGCAGTCCGACGATGAACTACGCGCCAACCTCGAACGACGAGGTGTTCACTTCGTCCGGCGCGTCCATCGGGGTCTGAGGGATAATCAGGTAGCCACCGGTGCCTTCATCTTAGCCTTTGCAGGTGATGTCTTACCCGAAAAGGTTAAGGTGATGGTTTACCGTTGTGATGAGAAGCCATGTATCCCTCCTCCGATGAGATGTTTTAAATGCTGGAAGTTCGGGCACATGTCATCTCGCTGTACTTCCAGCGTCACGTGTCGGGATTATGGACGTCCTTCGCATCCTGATACTCCATGTGCCCCGCCTCCTATCTGTGTTAACTGCGGAGAACACCATTCCCCCTGCTCGCCGGACTGTAGGATTTTCCAGAAAGAAAGGAAGATAATGGAATATAAGACCCTGGACCGCCTGACCTACCCCGAGGCTAGACGGAAATACGAGCGGCTCCATCCTGTGGCAATGATGTCAACCTACGCCGCTGCTGCAACGACGGTTCTTCCATCTCCTGTGTCGTCCCATACGGTTGGTTCTATGATTGGTCAGCATCCAAAAGCCCCCTTGATTGTGGGGGGCACTTCACAACCTGTTGCTCCTGCTCCATCTTCTTCAGGAGCAACACCCTCCCAACCATCGGGGACATCAGCTCCCCCTTCCCAGCCGGAGAAGCGTAAGACTTCTTCGGCTACTCTCGCCAGGAAGGGTTCCCTTGGGGACCTCCCTTCACAAGTTCAGACCAGTGGAAAAGCGGACGCCCGCAAGTGGTTGAAACAACCACCAGTCCATGGTCGTAGGGCCTCACTGTTGTCGTCTGTCCCTGAGACTGACCCAGTGAAGCCCATGAAGCCTGAACCACCGAAGGCACAGCGCGACAAGCAGAAAAAGAAGAAAGTCCCCCAGACCAACGCTATTGCGGTGGCACCCATCCCACCGCTTCCTACAAGCTCTGCCTCTGCCTCTGAGGACGAGGTAGCGATTCTGGCGTCCGCTGAGGACCTCGATCTCGCCGGTCCCTCGTACACAATGGATTGCATTTGCACGGGTGCTCCGTCGGAGGCAGCAGGTGACCCAGCGGCGTAATCTGCCTTCCCAGTCCCGTCACGCCTTTCCCAGCCATGGCCAACACCATCCTCCAGTGGAACTGCAGTGGTTTCTTCCACCATCTAGCTGAGCTCCGCCAACTTATCAGCCTTCACCCTTTCTTCTGCATTGCTCTTCAGGAAACTTGGTTTCCAGCAATGCAAACCCCCGCCCTCCGTGGCTATCGGGGTTATTATAAGAACCGAGCAGCTTATGAAAGGGTGTCTGGTGGCGTCTGCATATATGTCCTTCACACTCTGCACAGCGAGTCTGTCCCTCTCCAAACACCTTTAGAGGCTGTCGCTGTTCGGGTGTGGACGCCACAGGCTGTTACCGTCTGCAGTCTTTATCTTCCACCAGATGGTGATGTCTCGCAGCATGTCCTGGCTGCACTGGTAGCCCAATTGCCGCCACCTTTCTTGCTACTGGGCGACTTCAACGCCCATAACCCTCTGTGGGGTGGGTCAGTGGCAACAGGTCGAGGCGCCATTGTTGAGCATTTATTGGCACAGCTCGATCTCTCACTGTTAAATGATGGTGCCTTCACACACTTCAGTGTGGTGCATGGCACATACTCCGCCATTGACCTTTCAATCTGTAGCGCTAGCCTCTTACCGTCTGTCCAATGGAGTGTGCATGATGACCTGTGTGGTAGTGACCACTTTCCGATCTTTCTGTCACTGCCACAGCGTCACTCTTCCGGGCGCCCTAGCAGATGGGCTATGAATAAGGCTGACTGGGACTTGTTCTCCTCCACTGCCGCTATTGAGCCTTTCTCTACTGATGACATTGATGCGGTGGTTCAATCGGTCACCACCGGCATCGTTACTGCCGCCGAATCTGCCATTCCCCGTTCTTCTGGTTCCCCTCGGCGGATGGCTGTGCCTTGGTGGTCGCCTGAGATCGCTGAAGCGATTAAAGATTGCCGGCGGGCGCTCCAGCGTCACAAGCGACATCCCTCCATAGACCACCTTATCGCCTTCAAATGGCTGCGTGCGCGGGCCCACCTCCTTATCCGCCAAGGCGAGAAGGAGTGCTGGGAGCGGTATGTGTCCACCATTGGCCTCCATGTCACTCCATCGCAGGTCTGGGCCACGATCCGACGCCTCTACGGCTCTCGGACCCCTGTCAGCGTCCCTGCGCTGTCACTGAATGGAGCAGTTTGTACAGACTCCGACGAAATTGCCAACAGCTTGGCAGAGCATTTTGCTCTTAGTTCCGCTTCTTCCAATTACCCACTGGCCTTCCGCTCCATTAAAGAGCGGATGGACCGTTGGAGCCTTTCTTTTCGCACCCACCATTCTGAATCGTACAATGCCCCGTTCAGTGAGTGGGAATTTCACAGTGCCCTTGCCGCTTGCCCTGATACCGCTCCTGGGCCAGATCGCATCCACTGCCAGATGCTGAAACACCTTTCAGTGGACTGCAAGCGACACCTCCTTGACCTTTACAACCGTCTCTGGGTCGAGGGTGACTTTCTGTCGCAATGGCGGGAAAGTATTGTTATCCCCATTCTGAAACCTGGGAAGAACCCTTTGGAGGTGGACAGCTACCGTCCCATTAGCCTCACCAACGTTCTTTGCAAGTTGCTTAAACGGATGGTGAGCCAGGCTTTGACCTGGGTACTGGAGTCACGGGGCCTTCTGGCTCCATCTCAGGGTGGCTTCCGTAAAGGCCGCTCCGCCGCCGACAATCTGGTGAGCCTGGAGTCGGCCATCTGTACTGCCTTTGCCCGCCGTCAGCACCTGGTCGCTGTCTTTTTCGACATGCGGAAGGCGTACGATATGACATGGCGCCATCACATCCTTTCTACGCTTCATGGATGGGGTCTTCGGGGCCCTCTGCCAATCTTTATCCGCAATTTTCTGTCGTATCGTACCTTCCGCGTGCAAGTCGCGGCCTCCCATAGTTCCTCCCGAGTCCAAGAGAACGGTGTGCCACAGGGATATGTTTTAAGTGTCAGCCTGTTTTTAATAGCCATTAACGGGCTCGCTGCGGCGGTGGGGACGTCTGTCCAAGCGTCCCTGTATGCTGGCGACTTCTGCCTTTACTACAGCTCTATTGGCATTGCAGCTGCTGAACGTCAGCTACAGGGTGCTATCCATAAGGCGCAGTCTTGGGCTGTAGCGCATGGGTTTCAGTTTTCGGCTGCCAAGACGCGCGTTATGCATTTCTGCCGGCGCCGAACAGTCCATCCTGAGCCGCGGCTTTATCTTGACGACGAACTCCTTACTCTGGCGGAGAAACACAAGTTTTTGGGTGTCGTTTTTGATGCCCGGCTGACTTGGCTGCCTCATATTCGGCAGCTTAAACAGGCATATTGGCGGCATCTAAATGCTCTGCGATGCCTTAGCCACACCAGGTGGGGCGCCGACCGATCTACTCTCCTTCGGCTCTACCAGGCATTAATCCAGTCCCGTTTGGATTATGGGAGCCTGGCTTATGGCTCAGCATCCCCATCTGCGCTGCAGGTACTGGACCCAATCCTACACAGCGGCATACGGCTTGCCACTGGTGCTTTCCGCACCAGCCCTGTGGACAGCGTGCTAGTGGAGGCAGGTGTCCCTCCCCTGCGGTTACGGCGCCAACGTTTGCTAGCCGCTTATGCTACCCATGTTTTAAGCTTGCCCGGGCATCCAAACTATCGTCTCCTGTTCCTGCGATCGGTCGTCCATCTGCCAGAACGTCGGCCCCGGTCTGGTTGTACAATCGCGGTCCACGTCAAAGAGCTTCTCTCCTGGCTTAGGGTTTTCACTGTCCCACCTCTTTTCCGGGCCACTTTGCATACACCCTCATGGTGTGTTCCTCGCCATTGCCTTCGGCTCGACTTGGCACAGGGCCCGAAGGACTCAGTCCCTCCAGAGGCCTTCCGCCGCCGCTTTTATTCCATCCTGGCCACGTATCGGGGCTCTGGCATTGTTTACACTGACGGTTCGATGGTTGCTGGTCGTGTCGGGTATGCGCTCACTCTAGGGGATCATTCCGAACGACGTTCCTTGCAGGATGGCTGCAGCGTTTACACTGCTGAGCTGGTCGCCATCTTTTGTGCCCTAGAGTATATCCGCTCCTGCTCAGGTGAGTCCTTCGTTATCTGTAGTGATTCCCTGAGCGGTTTACGAGCTCTCAACCAGTATTTCCCTCGTTCTCGTCTGGTGATGGCTATCCAAGAGTCACTGCATACTCTTGCCCGTTGCGGCCACTCTGTGGTCTTTGTGTGGACCCCCGGTCATGTCGGTATCCCGGGTAATGCACATGTTGACCGCCTGGCGAAAGAGGCCACCAGTAAGCCATCTCTGGACGTTGGCCTCCCAGAGACTGATTTGCGGGCAGTCTTGCGCCGCAAAATTTTGGCGCTATGGGACGATGAATGGCGCGAACTGACAACGCGCAATAAACTCCGTGCTGTCAAGGAGACGACGGCTGTGTGGCGGTCATCCCTGCGAGCTACTCGCAGGGACTCAGTAGTTCTTTGCCGGCTCCGCATTGGCCACTCCCGGCTGACACACAGTTATTTACTGCACCGGGAGGACCCTCCTCTATGTCGCTGTGGGGCGGCTTTGACAGTGGCCCACATTTTGATGGCCTGCCCCCTTTTAGCTGTGGTCAGGCAGACATTTGCGCTGCCTGATACGCTCCCTGCCCTTTTAACGGACGACTCCGCTATGGCTGACTTAGTTTTACGTTTTATTCGGGCAGGAGGATTTTATCATTTAATCTGAGTGTTTCTGTTTTATTTTATTGTTTTGTGTTGATTCTGGCCTTTGGCCTATGATTTTAAACTGATTTTTTAATGTGTTTCTAAGTGGTTGGCTTTTCCTTTTTTTATTTCTATGGTCGGCCAACCACTGTCACACTCTGTGTGATTTTAGTTCGTTTTGTCTTGTCTTTGTCTAAGTTTCTCATGTTCTGTATCGTCTGTGATCTATTCTGTTCCTCGTTTTTATTCTCTGTGGGTGTTCTTTGTATTTGGAAAAAGGGACCGATGACCGTAGCAGTCTGGTCCCTTTAATCCCCCCAAACCAACCAACCAATAAACAAAAATATTGTTGTAGCAGGCAGTGTTTAACAGTAAAATTTCAAATCAAATATGACATTTCTTTTTATTTGTAATTGACAAAGTCATTGTTGTCATGTGATGCCCTATGACATATAAAATATTTTTCGGTGTCTGATTGAAATACTTTGTTAGGACAATGGATAGGGTCTGTGGATGAAACAGGAAAATAAATTGCGTTCAAGCAATTTTTGGCGGCAAGACTCCAGTTTCTCTAATACCATGAGTATGCAACTCCACAAAGCATTCCAGAATTTGTAAAATGAGTAAAAACATTATTATTGCCCAATTTTAAATAATTCTTGCACTAACATGCAAACTATTATGTTGAAAGTACAGAAATTGCACATTACAAACTAAGGAAATTACTTTTGTCTCAGTGTGGCCAGGTGTTTAAGCAGTTCTCAGTGTGTTAGTCTACAGTTAATGTTATCACTTCATTAGAAATTTTCTCCAAAGATATAGCTGCAGATTAAACTAATTCTATCCAGGACCCGGTGTTTCAAAGTAACAGACTCTGAGCCATGTTCAGACCTACTTCAACACCATTATTTTCAGCAATACATCTATTTCTTCTTCTACATCCAATATCTGAGAGTTTTTAATAGTATCATCAAATGAAACAAAATCCTTAAAGTGGAAATTGCTGAGTTATTTGTGGATTTTTAACATCAGTATTTGCCCATCCAGGTGCACATCAAAAATATTATCCAGGTGCACATCAAAAATATTATCCAGGTGCAGAATGTCAGAAATATTATTCAATCAATTGGATGCACTATAAACAATTCCCCAAAAATCTATGATGTTCATATAGTCACTTCAGTAACTCAGGACTTCTGGAAACTGTTTCTGGTGACTTGATATCCTATAGTGTCCCACAAAGCTAAAATAAAACACTGTATGCAGCAGGTACAGCATAATTACAGATTCTGGCACAATGATGTGCCATATATACTGAAGGCACTTATAATAAAACTGTTTGTCAGTTTTGTAATTCTTCTATGCTTGGGGTAAAGTTTACTGGATGTTACGGGGGGAGGAAAATGAATTAAGTGTTTTGCAACAAAATTTATTTCAAGTGGGCAGAATATTTGCATTCAAGTAACACAGTCCAACAGTTTTGTTTGATTGTTTAATGACCAGATGCATTCCAGCATTTTGGCCATGTGACCAATAGAACTCTTGTTGACGAGGCTCGCTTCTGATTCTTGTACTCTCACAGCGGATTTTTGAAACAATGGAGATTAGTCATTTTACCTACAATGTGTCTCTCTCTCTCTCTCTCTCTCTCTCTCTCTCTCTCTCTCTCTCTCTCTCTCTCTCTCTCGTTACTGTACCATCATTCCTGTTACCTCGCAGTGTTTGCATGGGCTTGTCAGAATAAAGCAGAGATATTTGTTTCATTTTGTAACCATAATTTGCTTAGTGGAGGAATGGTACAAAATACTTTAGAAATATTATGACTAGGAAAAAGAAGTACTTGATTTTAATGGATGATATGAGTGTTCAGTTAGTGCTCTCCAGCATATCCAGCCTGTACACAGAGAAATCAGTACATCATTACTACATGCACCCACAAACTTATTAATTAATAAAGAGTTATCATATGCAGCTCCCAAAGAAATGCTTTTCCACATAATGTTATACCCTGTGTGATATTACCTTATAACTGGGAAGAAATGGTCCGTTACTGATTTGAGATGCTGTTTGTAAAAAGGTGTCACATCTGAAATAAACAACCTGCCCTTGGGGAACTTTCAACTGTGCAACACTGGTACAGAATTGCAGGCAGTGTTGTGATGAAATAGAGGATGTGATTCACGAGCTGCAAAGCCAGTTTTCATCATTTAATTGTTTCATTTCTCACCCTTAGCACCCTGAAATAGTTATTAAGCAAGATTAATAATAATTTCCTTCCTTACTCATTCTTAAAACCAAACTGATGTGAGGAAGTGTCTAAACCATTAACAAAGGAAAATTATGAAATTCTCTACAGAGTGTGGCACAATAATCATAATCATTCGGCAACACAGTTTTCAGTATTTGTTGCTTTAAACTGTTTTATGTATAAGAGCAACAATTGATTTCTGAACAGCTTTGCCATTTGGAATAAGTAGTCAATTGACGGTAAGTTTGAGAATGAGTATGAAGTCTTACTTTTAAGTATTGGGTGAGAGTACTTTGGATCTTGATATTGACTACTTATCCTCAATCTTCACCTTCTACTTTCACTGCTCCTGTAATAGCCAGCAGAAATTCCATGTTATTCATTAGTTTCTGCCCTGTTTCACTGTGGGGTAACTTTGATTAAACTGTACCTTAAAGACAAACACTTAACAAACATAATTTAAATGTGAATCATCCTCCACTCCTGGCCCTTATATGGCTTGTATATAACAAAAGAGGCAATTCTGTGCTCAAATATCATAGAACACAGTTGTTACTAAGCTCTATGGTGGGGATAATTCTTTTTAGTGAAATTGAGAAGTAATTTTTTTTTTTTAATCAGTTGTTG
The DNA here is from genome assembly GCF_021461395.2 of Schistocerca americana. Lineage (NCBI taxonomy): Eukaryota > Metazoa > Arthropoda > Insecta > Orthoptera > Acrididae > Schistocerca > Schistocerca americana. Next base: position 229,280,755 of record NC_060130.1, read on the forward strand.
CTATGAACATTTATTTGACTGATTTTTTCCTGTGTTCCTTTTGACATTTTGAAAATTATAGTGGTAGTTTACAAAGGATGGGAAAGGTTTTTGTATGTAGTTTTCTTTTTTTGATTGTTTTAGTGCCCATCCTGGTAACATTCACAGCATGCTTTATGTAAAATTGCTGTCCTTGTACGTGAAAGGCTTTCTTCCTTCATTGTTATTACAGTGCCTCATTGCACATATGTTTCCATCACCTGTAGCGTAAGTAACTAACATTTTACTTAAAATTGGGAAACCTGAACCAGTGAGAGTTCGCTTGTGTCCTCCTTTGGTTAAGTTATAATATTGCTGTTTTGAAGTTCCATGACATTGGTGACCATAGACTCCCGTGTATTGCAGGGTAACCGCATCACCATCTCTCTCTCTCTCTCTCTCTCTCTCTCTCTCTCTCTCTCTCTCTCTCTCTCTCTCTCTCGATAAATAGTTGGTTTTAAAACTCCTCATATCAGAATTACAGTGCAATGTCTTAATCATTTCTCATTCTTTTTTGTTTTTCATCCTTCTTTCTTCATGATCTGTGAACTGGATTTGTAATGAGATTGGCAGTCTATCCAATTGATACCTGTCAAAGCAGACTGTGGCTAATGGCTTTGTTCTCCTCTGTACAACTGATAAGAGGAATTGTTAGCTCATGATAAGAACAGTGAGTCAGCACATCAAGTCTTTTTCTTTCAGATGTGTATCATGTTTATAACGTAATCTCGGTTAAGTGAGTGGTGTGTCATAAGGATATGTTGGATGTAAATGGAGATGTTTCATCTATTGATATCAAGGAAATCTATGTAACAAAAATTATATGACCCAGATATTTAGAGGCAGGATCCTTGTAAAAACTCATTTAGAATATGAAATAATCAGCATAAGAACTGTCCAGCATAGCTTATTATTAATCTTTGTCTTTACTGATCATGAGTGTTGGCAGTTGATTGTCAAAAATAAATGTTGTTGCAAAATCATCTTGATACTCATATCAGATAACTGTCCAGGAAATAAATATTTTAGGTGTAAAGGAGACCAGTCACTGAAAAACAGAAGCTTTGAGTCATCAACAGGCACACACAAAAAGATAGAAAACTTGTTATATTTTGGGGTACATCTGTTCTAGACCACAAAAATAACCCCCCCCCCCCCTCTCTCTCTCTTCTCTCTCTAATTATGTACATACTCCATATTTGTTCCTTTTCAGATTTCTTGTTGTTGCAGAGGTGGGAAATAAGAATTGGTGATATGAATGAAGTTATAAGTAAATAACTGCCAGTTTCTCAAAGTTGATTGATTTCTTTGTAGGTTCTGTGTTGAATATGCACCAGTATTGTTTCCATTGCTGCATGCCTTTTTAACATGAATCATAAGGAAAGTAGAACATATTAAGTGGTTGTAAGATGTCAGATGCCCCTTTGTTTTTCTTCCTAGAAATTTTTTATGGCAACTATGCAGAATTACAGCCTTTAGTTCTGTCATTTGTAGAGATTGAAATAGATGTGCCACTGTGATATAATGGCTCTCCTCTAGGTTGAACTAAAAATTATGTAAAAATCATAATTTCCTAAACAGAGAATTCAGGGATTCTGCTCAGTATCTTCGTTGACAAATTTTGGAAAGCTTCTGGTAAGAGTTGAGTTGGTGTTCATCTTTCTTGCACTCTGCTATATTATTTTATGAGCAAAACGTGTTCTTATAGAATATCTTCCCAGACGTTTTCATACAAGCAGAACATAACATCTCTATATTCAGTTTTAGGCTTGAAGATATTATCATAAATACACAAAGTATCTACCAAAGTTGGAGCAAAATTATTAGACCATGTATTAGTAGACAGTGCCCATAGCAGTGTAAAATGGTGACACCTGCAATTTCTTGCTATACCTTGCAGATGACTTCAAATACAAGCAAATGCAAAGTATATGTGATAAATTAACAGAGCAGTTCTAGGCGCTACAGTCTGGAACCGCGCGACCGCTACGGTCGCAGGTTCGAATCCTGCCTCGGGCATGGATGTTTGTTATGTCCTTACGTTAGTTATGTTTAAGTAGTTCTAAGTTCTAGAGGACTGATGACCACAGCAGTTAAGTCCCATAGTGCTCAGAGCCATTTGAACCATATGCGATAAATAGAAGTCTAAATATAATTTACTGCTTCTGTGATGAGCCACTTGAAAGAATGTTTTGTGTCAAATACCGTGGGGTAGTCATTCATTCATTGGATGTACTGGGGAGAAAGAAATGTCTGAATGAAATACATTAGGAAGGGCCTGAAAAGTCTACTTTTAAATGGAGCTGGTCACGTTTGAAACTAATGTTTGACCCATCCCTAAATATTGTTAGAGCATTTGTTGCCCATTAAAAGTGAAAATTACAAATTGAGAGGAACCCCTTCAATACCCTTTAGTTTTTTGACATGTTTGTCACTTAAGCACCCCATCAGTGCTCACATTAAGTGGCTTCATAACTCTATAAAAAGATGTTATGGTTTCCATCATGGGAAGGTTTAAAAAGGCACCGCGTCTCTCAATTGTTTAATGCAAAAAAAGTTGATATTGATAAAACTAGACACATTAAGCTTCGTGTAGAGGAATGTAAGTGATTTATCTTTCCGCACAGAGGACACATCAGAGTGTCTGTTGTCGAGGCATCACCATAACTGACTCATGGTCTCATGAGAGAACGTGTCTGTCAGACGTGTTACAGTATGCCATTTTGTTCTGATTTTTATTTATTTTTTATTTTTTTGAAAATGCTGTTCATTTGAAGCCACTGATACATTTTCTCGGGATAGTACTTCTCTGATTACTGTAGGGTTCCTTGCAGGTGTTTGATGTTTTCCCTTGAGGCAGATTTGGCCCATTAATTTTTCTACATCATGATGTGAAATTATCTATGGCCAGTTAGGCAAATATTTAACTTTCTCCACTTTTCCAACCCAGGTGCACAAAATTCATACCTTTAAAATAACAAACACAGAAAAATGTCTTAGTTTTATTTTCTGTTCTTCCTTTTGTCTTGTGAATAAAGCCTAATCAAGGCAATATAATACATGAAGACCTAACTATGCAAATGCTGGTAGAATTTTTTTTAGTAATGATGATGATGGATAGTTGTTATAAGGCTCCTTATATGCAGCAGCTCCATTATAGTCTTGAAAAACACTTCAGTTGTTGATGTTTGAGGGTATTATTTCAGTATCATTGTGAAATATATTCAGATGTGAATAGTTACATAGATAGAATAATTCTGTAGTTCAATGGCAGAGTTAGTACAGAACATGTATTTGCTGGCAAGCTGCCGTATTTTCTGAAAGGTTATTTACTTCTAGCTATATACTCAGCTCTTGCTGTGTGCAACTGAATTTGGATTATTTGCTTTGTTTGTTCTGTTTGTAATTTCCTAAAAATGGTGTGCTGTTAGCAATATTGTGTACATCCTTTAAAGTATTTTATGTGGCTTTTTATGTTAAATTTTTAAAGTAAAAATGGAAAATGCTTGATTGCTTTTACTAACCTATTTTTTTTTTTCATTTAGCTATCTTATCGAAAATGATGTTTGTTACTTGGTATTAACTGAGCGTAATTTCTCAAAAAGACTGGCTTTCTCGTACTTAGAAGACCTAGCGCAAGAATTTCATGCTCAGTATGGGAAGAGAGTTAATGTTGTGCAAAGGCCTTACACTTTCATTGAATTTGGTAGGTAGTTTATTGTTCTGTGAATATCTGTCAAGAGCTGATACAATTACAAGGAACTGTTACCTTGCTATTCTCTGTTACAGATACATATATGCAAAAGGCTAAGAAAATGTTTACTGATGCGAGAACACGCCGTAACCTTGCTGCACTTAACACAGAGCTACAGGATGTTCAAAGAATTATGGTGCAAAATATAGATGATGTTCTGCACAGGGGTGCAGTATTGTCTGGTACGGTATATTTGCTAGCTTTTTAAACTTAGTTTCACATTATATATAAGAATATATTCTGACTTACATTGTCCACATTTTAAAAATTTGTTACAGATTTGGATACAAAAGCAATGAACTTACAGCTACATTCCCAAAAATATAAGAAAGACGCCACTCATTTAAATGCAAGATCAATGTATGTGAAAGCTTTTGGTGTTTGTGTTTTGATTTTCCTTGTGATAAGTTATTTCTATATATTGTACTAGTTCACATACAATTATTTGTGCAATAGATTATACCGAATACCCTTCAGATTGAATATGTATTCTGTTGTTAATAAATAATTTTTCACTGTGATTTAAATTTAAAATAAATTTTTATGTCTGAGACAGTGCTGTCATTGTTCCTCTCACCTTTAGATCTTGAAACCCTTCCCTGCATTTGACTACTTCAGTATGCAAACTAAGCTCTTCAAGGTCTGATTTTTAAAACTGAAGTTCATATTTCTTCATTCTACCCAATTTCAACTTTAGATACTTTGTAACAAAAAGATGCATATGATGTATGTTTGTCTCCCCAGTTTTGTAAGTTTTATATTGTTGAATATTTTGTTAAAGTAGAGAAGTTTGTAGGCCTGTTGTTTTGTTGGTATATTACTAATTACTTATTGTGACCATATTTTCTGAAGCTGGAAATGGGACACTTCTCAACTGAACTTTTTTAGTTACCATTAACCCTAGGCGTATGAGTTAATGCAGTTACCAAATATAAAAGCTGATTTATGTATTTATTATTAATAAACAAAATATAATCATCAGAGTACTCAATAAATTCATTATGACAGGCAGTGTTATTACAATATATAAAATAATATTATTTATAACATTACTATTATGATAAACATAACCCAGGGACCAAGCCGAGAAGACGCACCAGCGGCAGTAGCAAAGCTTCTGCAAAGAAGGGAACTATGCCTGTGTATTTTACTGTGTGGACTATCAGTTAGCAAATTACTGTAAGTTTTTGTTTTTGCATAAATCTTGGTGCATATCTATGTGTAAGATGGTTTCCTAGTGTAATTTTCGCACCGTTAGACTGCCATGTCATGCCACCAAGTTTAAATCTCATGCTGGTACAGAGAATATAGTTTAGATCAGTGCATTCTACTTTGCATACTTACCTCATGCAGTAGCTTTTGGGTGAGCTGAGTTTCTAATAACAGGTAACTGTAGCTGGATCAACTTCAGTATAGAAATTTATTTTAGTGTTTCTTTATTCTCCTTGTCATATTTTGCATACATTCCAAACTCGATAGCGCCATTTGAGATCTGATATCTATTTTTACACACTACAAGATGACTAGGGACTGTGCTTGTTGTGAGCGGGCACAAGGAGAACTGGATGCTGCCCTAAAACAGCTGAAAGCACCATTGACTATTGTTGACATGCTTCTGGCTAATTCTCAAAGTTGCGGTGACATCGGGCATTGGGGATGAGACTCGCAACACTGTTGGTGCCGTTGGAATTCTGTGGTGACCTGACTGTCGCTGCATCTACTGATATGCAACATCTGCCTGGTCAGTCCTCACTTGAGAGTGGGTAGCAGACAGTGGTGGGTTCATGTGTCACTGGGCAGAAGGTGAAGGAGGGAGCAGGGTGCGCAGATGGCTCTCTATGCCTTAGCTACTGGTACGAGGTGCTACCCAGTGTTGATGATGACTCTGAGCAAGCAAGGGATGTCACTCATGTTGGGCTAGTGGCTGATTTTCCTGCACAGTCCAGGCAGGTGCAGAGGGTGGATATGCTTGTCATTGGGAACTCCAATGTTAGGCAGATGATGGAACTCCTCTGGGAAGCAGGAGGCAAGGTGGGAAAGAATGCCAGTGTACACTCAGTAGGTTTGACGGGGGGTGGGGTCTCGTGTGTGATGTGGAACAGGCCCTGCCAGTGCCTATCGAGTGCACTGGATGCAACCGGCTGCATATAGTGGGACTTGTTGGCACGAATGATGCCTGCCAGTTGGGTTCCGAGGGCATCCTCTGCTCCTGTTCGCAGATGGCTGATTTGGTGGAGGCAACTAGCATTGCACATGGGGTGCAGGCTAAGCTGTCTCTTTGTAACATACACAGGGTTGATAATGGCCCTCTCGTTTGGAGCAGAGTGGAAAGTCTAAACCAGAGTCTCAGAGAACTCTGCAGTGGTATCAGATGTGAATTTCTCAACCTTTGCTATTGAGTACAGAATTTTAATGTTTCCCTCAATAGGTCAGATGTGCACTACACTCAGGAAGTGGCTACTAGAGTAGCGGTGTACATGTGGCATGCACAAGGGGCTTCTTTAGGTTAGAGAAACCCTCCCTTCGAATCAAAGATGATTTGCCTGATAAATTAGCCACAGTGTCCTCAGAGAACATTCGTCACAGATCAGATATAGAAAAGCTTACTAGTGAACTGAAGGAGCATCCAAGAAAAGTTCCCGGAATTAGTTTTGCTTACTGAAGGTTATAATGCACTGATAATATTAAGAAAGTTGGTTGAAATCAGATGTTAATGACTATACAATCCTAAGCACAGATTTGAATATTTATTGTAAGAATAGGTAAGTTGCCAGTGGTGTCGGCGTGTTTATTGCAGTACAAAATTTGATAAAATCTAGCAAGGTTATCGTGGGATGAGATTGTGAATTAATCTAGCTGAAGTAAAGTATCAAAGATAGGTAAAAAAATGGTAATTGGATGCTCTTATTGACCGCGTGGGTCAGGAGCTCTAGTGGTAGGGCACTTCAGAAACTCTCAGAATATCGTTAATAATTTTCATTGGGAATGTCATGCTATCAAAACTGGTGCCGGAGAAAAGAAGTCATGTGACATTGTTCTGAATGTCTTGTCTGAAAATTACTTTGAGTAGATATTTAGAGAACCAACTTGTGAGAGTAATGTCCTAGATTTCCTGGCAACAAACAACCTGAACTTAGTTAACATGGAGGGAGATATCAGTGATCATAAGGCTGTGACAGCATCTATGAAAATTGGTTCAACAAAGAATGTTAAGAAAGGTAGGATAATATTTTTGCTTAGTGAGAGCGACAATACAAATGTCAGAGTATCTGAGCAGTCAGTATGAAATATTCAGTGATGAGGACGAAGATGTTAGCAAATGGGAAAAATTCAAAGGCATCATGCAGTATGCCCTAGACAAATATGTTCAGATTAAGGTCTTAAATGATGGGGAAGACCCACCATGGTTTAATCGTTGTGTTACAAAACTGATATGTAAACAAAGAGAACTACATCTCAGATTCGAGGTCTGCAGCTCGTGGTCTTGTGGCTAGCGTTGCTGCCTCTGGATTACAGGGTCCTGGGTTCAATTCCTGACTGAGTTGGGGCTTTCCTCTGCCCGGGGACTGGGTGTTTATGTTGTCCTCATCATTTCACCATCACCATAATCATCATCATTCTTGGCAGTGGCTAGATCAGATTGTGTAAAAACTCGACTGTGCAAAAATTGGGACCGTGCAGTTGAGTGCCCCACAAACCAAAAATCATCATCATCATCAGATTCAAGAGAAGTAAAAACCTAGCTAACAAACGAAAGCTGAACAAAGTTAAAATGATTGTAAAGAGAGCAATGAGAGAAGCGTTCAATGACTTTTACTTTTAAACTTTGTCAACCAATCTGAGTGAAAAACCTAAGAGGTGTTGGTCATATGTAAAATCAGGAAGTGGGTCAAAATCATCTGTTAATTCACTGAGTGACCGTACTGGCACTCAAAAGGAAAGTAACAGAGAGAACGTTGAAATACCAAATTCGGCCTTCCAAATTGCTGCACCATGGAAGATCGTAACACGATCCCTCCTTTCAATCATCGTACAAATGTCAAAATGGCTGATATTGAGATAACAGATCGCGGAATAGAAAAAAACTACAATCGCTTAGTAGTGGAAAGGTGTCAGGACCAGATGAGACATCTAAAAGATTCTACAAAAATTATGTGAAAGAACTTGCTCCCCTCCTAGCAGTAATTTATCATGTATTGCTTGAGCAACGAAGGGTGCCTAGCGACTGGAAGAAAGCACAGGTCATTCCCGTTTTTAAGAAGGGCGATAGGAGAGATGCACACAATTATAGACCTATATCATTTATGTCAGTTTGTTGTAAAACTGTGGAACATGTTTTATGGTCAAGAATAATGACGTTCTTAGAGAAGGAAAATCTCCACTATAAAAATCAACTTGGATCCCACAAACAGAGGTTTTGCTAAACTCTGGTCACTCTGTTCCTCGATGAGATCCACAGTGGTGTAGACAGTGACACTCAGGTTGATGCCGTGTTCCTCGACTTCAGGAAGGCATTTGACACCATCCTGCACTGCCATCTAGTGAAAAACTACAAGCTTATTGAGCATAGGATCAGATTTGTGACTGGATTCAAGACTTATCTGCTGACAGAACCCAGAAGAGCATTTCGCTCTTAACAGAACAAAATTGACAGGTGTGAAGGTAATTTCTGTAGTGCCCCAATGAAGTGTGATAGGACTGTTACTGTTTACAATACATATAAATGATCTAGTAGAAAGCATCAGATGCCCTCTAAGGCTGGTTGTCTATAAGAAAGTAGCAATGCCAGAAGATAGTAAAGATTTGCATAATGACCTCCAGAGAATTGATGAATGGTACAGGCTCTGGCAATTGACGCTGAATGTAAATAAGTGTAACATATTGCAGTACATGGGAAAAGAAATCCACTGTTGTATAGCTACACTATCAATGACAAACTGCTGGAAACAGTATCTACCATAAAATATGAGGAGTAACTAGCCAGAGCAACCTTAAGTGGAATGACCACATAAAACAAATAGTGGGAAAAGCAGATGACAGATTCAGATCCATAGAAAGAATCTTAAGGAAGTGTAACTCATCCATGAAGGAAGTGGCTTATAAGGCGCTTGTTTGACTGATTCTTCAGTAGTGTTCATCTATCTGAGATCCCTACCAGATAGGGCTGATAGAAGAGAGAGAGAGAGAAGATCCAACAAAGAGTGACATGTTTCATCACGGGTCCATTTAGTTGGCACAAGAGTGTTAAGTATATACTCAACAAACTCCATTGGCAGACATTACAAGAAAGGCGTTGCGCATCACGGAGAGATTTACTATTACTTACTTACTTACTTACTTACTTACTATTACTATTACTTACTTTCCTGGAATAGTCGGACAACATATTACCCCCCCTCCTCCCTACCCCCCCCCCCCCCCCCCCCCCCCCCCCACCACACACACACACGCACGTCTCGTGTAATGACCATGAGGAGAAAATTCAAGAAATTAGAACCAGTACAGAGGCTTACCGACAATCATTCTTCCCATACCCTATTCCCGATTGGAATAGGGTTGGAGGGCTCAATTAGTGGTACAAAAAGTACCCTCTGCCACACACCATTAGGTGGCTTGTGGACTATGATGCAGATGTAGGTAAGTGCAGTTCAGGATCTGTTGCTGAATTTGGCTGGAAAAATGAAGTTACACTTCTGGATGATGCAGCAGAAATTTCTGCATTTTTATGCTTACTTGAATTTTGATGTTGCTCAATGTGCTCTTCCCTCCACGACACACACAAAACTCGATGTTACAAATGGTGCAATGAATATCAGAATTGGACTATGTTTTCTTTATGAATGTGTACTTAATGACAGAAGGTAAAGTATAAAAAGACTTAGTATTGGTTGATTTATGCATAATTATTGAGAGTTAATGTAAAATTCTCTATAAATTGCAAGTCATATCCCATAGGCTAAGATACTTATCTTTTCTCACAATGCAGCAGTGAACACACACTTTTGTATTGGCATCTTCAGTCTCTCATGGACTGCTGAAACAATGCAGATCACACCTCCAACTGTCACTAAGTCACTGGAGAATGGAACTGAATTGTCGTAGTGAAGCACAGGAAAAAAAAAAACAATGCCAGCAGTGTGGCCAATTTGATGACTTGTTTTTGATAATGAATTTTGTCCATTGGTAACATAACTTTCATTCTTTGCAGTTATAGACACATAGCTTTAAATATTACTTAGCATAGCATAGAAAATAAAAAATAAATGCTACTTTCTAAAGTAATGGGACAAAGGGGCATCCCGCCGAAATATATCAGAACACCGGAACTGTAGGTTGAAAAATGGTACTGTCCTGTACAAAGCAGGATGTCTGATCAATTTAAATTATTACGTAGTGACAGAACAGTATGCCATTTCATTCATTAAGATTCAGAACTGTGCAAATAAACAGTGTTTAAGGAGAATAAAAGGGTCATTTTTTATGAAATTATAGTATTTCTCTGTGGGTAATTTGGGAGTGTGGTGTTGTTGAGTGAGTAGTTTGGCGAACTTCGCTGCTAGTTGCAGGAATTGAGGAGAAGGACAAGGGAGGAAACTGCTCAGGAGATTTTTCGTGCAAGGCCACTGTAAAAAATTCGTAGCAAATTTACCTGGTCAGTTCACTTTTGTTTTGTGGTCAGTAAGTTAAAATAATCTTGTGTTAACTGGAGTACTTGGCTACACAAAAATGTGTGTCAAGCTGATGCTGAAAACTTTTAATCTCATGAATGGAAACTTCTGAATTAAGCTCAGAAATTTTTATTTGTTTTGGAAGGATTGTATGAACTGTGATCCTGATAGATGAAATCAGAATGCCATACAGAAGTGTTACCTGAAAACAATTATTGCTTTTATTAACTCATAACTCTCAAAAGCATTTTTTTCAAGTAAACGTCAGTTAACTAAACATTTTGTAAATAAAATATGTGCGCTGGTTTTTGTCTTAAGAGTATGTATTTTACTGAGTAATGACCACAATGTTCAAGAGTATCGTGAAAAGTGGAAAAAACATATTAGTGTAGTTGAAAGCATTGTGTGTTTTGGGAAGTAAGTAGTTTGTGATCTCAAAAGGAGGACTTCAGTGAGGAGTGTGTAAATGTCGGTGAGAAATTCTAGATCTTGTAGAAATGACTTTTCTTAGGAAGCGTGTGCTTTTCTTTATGATCAATTTGAAAACTATCCAAGCTTCAATTTTTCCAGTTAGTCCAGAGTAGAGTGCTGCAACGCTCAATGTTTGACCGGTCACGGCTCGCCTGTTGACGGGGGGACCGAGCCGCTCGTGTCCGGCCCCACACGACTCGGCTCGGTCACGTACTCGCCCCATGTCTGTTGTCCGGATTCCGGACACGCAGGTAACCGAGCACGACCGGTCACCGCTGACGTCTCACGTCGCCTCACCCCAGCTCGCTGCACTCTACTGTACAAATCCAACGCCTCTCTCTCTCTCTCTCTCTCTCTCTCTCTCTCTCTTAATATACAAGTAACATTTATAGGAAACATTAAATAAGTGCTTTCCCTGTAATCTAGAAGACAACCATCTTCATAAAGAAAGCATACAAAGAACATTAAACATTTACAGACGTAAGTAACTTGTCATACTTTTCAATTGTTTGCAACATAAACAAAATTATAGTTATTGTTGATCAGCAGTAAATCACTAACACATTCCGGATTTAATTGGCTGTGGCAATTTGTTAGTAACATGCCGGCTTTACTAAAGCACCTTTCACTAGGTGCGCTTGTTGCTGGGATACATAAAATACATCTTGCATCTGCAGCCAAATCTGGCAGATCTGTTTCATGTCTGCTCCACCACTTTAAGATGTCGTCATCATCTCCGGGGTGCATAAAAATGTACAGATCTACTTCATCTGCTGCGGATGATCTGTTGTTCCTCCATTCCTTGAAACGATCTCTCTTTCTGGGTGGTGATGACACAGTACTTGAAGGATCTATGATAATAAACAAAAGACACAAGTAATACAGAACTGATATGGAAATAATTGAAATGTTCCCATAAGAGACCGATGACCTCTCTGTTTGGTCTCTCCCTCCAAACAACCCGACCCCCGTTCCCATAAAAACGAGATGTTTTACGTTAATGAAATATTATACGAGTCACAACATTCCCGTTTCTCTATAATACACTTTCCACTAACTATGCAAAATCGATGATGTTAATGATTGCATGTTGTACCTGCGTACGTAGCACACATTGTCGCACATTGCTAAGAATTTCCTGCTTTTCACTTATTTCAAGCATATTAAGATCACGGAAGGACGGCCAAAGAAACGATCTTTGTGAGGTTTCCTGCAACTGTTTCTTTAAATGAGTGGTTCCCGACTGGAAAAACAATAAAGTGGAGCAGTTTATGCGCGATACGTACCCATTAGACGCCTGTTTTCATCTACAACCAACAGAAATGTACTCCATACTTGGCTTTTTAGACCTTCCCGTGTAAACATTGGTTTCAATCTTACGTCTTACTACACTGGCTTCCTCGCACTGCTTGATTAGAGAGAGAGAGAGAGAGAGAGAGAGAGAGAGAGAGAGAGAGACCACAAATGAGAAGCCCGTACTGGCTGCAGTGTCTCACGGATAATAACACGTGTAATGTGTTTGAAGTTATGTGCTACGTATTCGGTCACGGCTTCTGTGCTCGGTCACCAGAACTAGTGCGGGTAACCTATCCAGTTAGGGTATGCTCGCCACACCTCGTATTTTGTGCTCGCTTACTCGGTCATGCAGGACTCAAGTCCAGAGGACTGCAGTTTAGTTACAGATGGGAATTTGGATTGCTGTATTGTTTTTTTTGTTTCTTTTTCTAGAATAGAAAGAAAATCGTATCATTTATTACAGTTTGTGTTTGTTATCTTCTTGAAACCTTAACTTCCATTGCAGCTGGGAGTTAATGCTTGCTTCATTTGTAGCTTTCTGTAAGTTGCATTGGTAGAGTTAAATGATGGGCAAATCTGGGAGTTCAGTTCCGATGACTTTGAAGTTCCCGAGGTAGCTCTGGGCATGCTTCAGCATCTACTGTTAGTTGTGATGGAACATTGTGTATCATGGAGAATGGGGCCATGGTTTAACTTGTTGAATCACAAAGCCACTACACTGCTGACACCTGTCTACCCAAATCTTTAAGACTGGTTAGAAGACCAGTTGTGACACATTTAATGTGCAACATTTTACATATGACTGCGACAAGAATACGATCAGTTTCAAAACTGATGCTTATCGCAACTTGGTTATTCCGTCATGTTAAACATAAAGAAAATCTATAATACTGGCTATGTGCAATGTTCTTGTAATATGCAACAAAATGTGTCTGGTCTGTTCTATAATGCTTTATTTAAACACTTTGATAAGTTTTTCAGTTTAACAAGAGTAAGTGAGGAATATTTTGATGAATTATTACAATTTATAAAGGATCATTTAGCTGGGATAGATGCCAATTTTCACCAGAGCTTGGTGTCTCAAGAAAAGTCATGGCCTCCATAAACCTTTGAGGCATATGGGTAGAATTAGTTTCTTTATTTTTGCTGTAGGGGAAAAGTATTAAATGGTTGTAATACTATGCTTGGCACATATGTATGCAAACTAGATTAATAGTTAAATTATGTTAGTCAATAAGGATGGTGCTGAAACCTTCAACCATCTGCTAGAACCTTATAAAGAGGAACTGCAAGTGCCAGATCATTATCCACCATTTACAATTGCTACAATATGTATGTCATATATATAAGGGTGATTCAGTAGCCTTAACCTATAGGAAAAAGCTGTAATTAGTGGAGATGGTGTAAATACAGAGAGATGAACACATGCTACAGATGTGCTTTAATCCTACTAACAAAATATTACATCATTGGTCAATGAAACCTGAAAGTTAACAGTACGGTGCAATTGTTGTCCCCAGTCAGTTGTTCGGTTGTGTGTATAATGCAGAAGGTGTTCAAACTGACAGCCAGCCTGCAGGTGACACATCTGAATACTGTGATGGACGCTGCTGGACGCTGACCCTAGTGTCCCTCTTGGTATTTCTCTACAGGCTCTGATGATGATCTTCTGCATGTCATTTAATGTTTTTGGGTTATTGGTGGACACTCTAGACTTGAGTTGTCTCCAAAGGAAAAAGTCCAATGGCGTCAGGTCTGGTGACCTAACTGGCCATTCCACTGGGCCCTGTCTGCCAATCCAGTGTCCAAGAAGATCCTCATCAAGGAGTCAGCAGGCCTTTCATCTGAAGTATGGTGGTGTGCCACCCTGCTGGAAGAAAAACTTACATCTTGGTTCGAGAGGCAGATCAACCAAGTAGGGTAATAATGTTTCCTCAAAGTGATGTCTATAGTGTGCACAGTTGAGCATGCCATTACAATATATGGGACCAATGAGGACATCCCCATGTTTGCCACACCACACATTTAACCTAGGGTTGGTCTGAATGTACACCTCAACAGTGAGATGGGGATTGTTGTTTTCCAAATAGATACCAGTACGTTTATTCATCCTCCCATCAAATCGAAACTAGCTTCATTGCTGAAGAAAATGTCAGCTTCGAGGTTCTGCTGGTGTGTGCATCTTTCTTCAAACTTCACAGAATGGCACCTGTTTTTCAGTAACATAACGATGGAGTTCTTGCACAAAGTGAATTTGATAGGGATAGAAACAATTAAACAACGGTATCTTGGACACACAGGCTTGGCTTACGCCCACTATGCCTTGCTCCGTCATTTGTGCACTGAAGCCAAAGGCAAGCTCCTATCTTGTTTCAGTCAGATTTGGTTTGACGGGCAGTACCCCATAACTTGGAAGGAGGCAATACTAATTCCATTTTTGAAACCAGGTAAGGATCGCACCGACCCTGAAGTTAATGGGTGTAGCCCTTATCAGTTATATGGGTAAGACTAGAGTGCATGGTCAACTGCTGCCTCATCGGGCTCCTCGAATCCCAAGGTCACCTGTGCCACTCAGTGTGGTTTCAGGTGTTACAATTCTGCCTATCACAACTTAATTCCACAGGAGATGGCGATATAGGTTCCTTCATACACTGAAACCATTTGGTTGGTGAATTTTTTGGCCTTGAAGAAATGTATGACACCACTTGTAGGAAAACATCCTTTGCTGTTTCATAAATGGGGACTGTGTGGATGTCTGCCACCTCTTATTCAGTCCTTACTTCAGGAGCAGTACTTCTGCGGTCCTGTTGGTGATGCCTTGTCTGATTGCTAAGTTCAGGAGAGTAAGGTTCCTCAAGGCAGTGCACCTAGTGTTAAATTGTTTGCAGTCCCTATTAATAGCATCTCATCTGTAGTCAGGAGCCCTGTTAAATGCTTTGTTTGTAGATAATTTTGCAAATTTCTACTCTTTCTACAATCTTATGACGACGACGAGGCAACGGCAGATGACCATCAGGAGGCTGTAAACTTGGGCCAATAAAACTGGTTCTAGGTCCTCTCTAGAGAAAACTGTGTGACACTTTTAACCATGCTCATTGAAGTTTTACCCAACCATAACTCACAATGAGGGACAATATTTTACATTTTAAGGACACTGTCCAGTTTTTGTGCTTACTAGTTGACTTGAAATTAAACTGGCTGCCACACGTGAAAGCCCTGTGAACAAAGGGGTTTAAATTGTTGAATGTTTTGAAGTGTCTCAGCAGAAAGGCATGGGAAGCAGACAGGTCCTGTCTCCTACAGTTTTATAGGGCATTTATTATATCACAGTTAGATTATGGCTGCGTGGTATATTGATCAACCTGTATTTCCTACATCTATATGTTAGACACTATCCACCATGAGGGAATTTTGATATCAATTGGAGCTTTTGGACCACCACAGTTCACAATCTGCGTGCAGAGGCTGGCGAACCACTACTCTGGATTCGGTGGCAACTCCTCTTGGCTCAACAGGCCCTCAAAATCTCCGTGTTGCATCACTCATTGGCATTTAGTGCAGTGGTCCACCCCAACTTTAAGTAGCTGTTCAGGAATCAGCCCCATGTGACCAAGCCATTTAGGATACATGGTACTGATTGTCTCAAGGACCTAGATATATCAGAGCTCCAAAGACACAACCAGGGATGGAAAAAATTGCTTTCTTGATGTCTTCAGAGCCCCAAAGTGATTTTAATCTTGTTGAAATACAAGAAAACTTGTACTCCAGATTATGATTTTTGCAACTCTTGTTTTCTTCAATTTTAAATATGTATTACAGTCTTATCATTGTTTATATGAATGGATCCCAGCAAGAGAACACCCTGGGTTGTTCATCTGTTTCCCATATAGGGTTTTCGAAATGAACCTTCAGAAAAATTCTGAAATTATGATGCAGAGTTATATGGTAGTACGACTGCACCGGAGTGGATTCACAGGCATCATAATACAAAGTTTCTTGTCTGTTCTGACTCACTAAGTACGCTGCAGGCAGTCCATCAAAATCCAATAGACCAGTTGATTTAGCTTATCCATGACCCTCCAACACTGTGGCAAGGAAGTGATCTTGGGTACCTGGTTACATCGGGATATAGGGAAGCGACATAGCTGACAAAGCAACCAAAGAAGCACATCAGCATGATAGTGTATGTTGGTGTGATATTCCCCTGCAAGCCATGATCTCATTATCTGAAAGACAAATTGTGTCCTTGGGAAACTGAATGGTTGGAGGTGGCAGAAAACTAACCGTGGTCACTCAAATAAATCGTACGGGCATGGTGGACTTCATGCCAATCTTACTGATAGCAAGTCACCAGACTGCACATAATCTTCTCTGGCAGGAGGATCAACCATTTGGTGAAATATGTGGTGTGTGCACCATTCTCACCAACACTGATCCCATTGTAACACAGTTCAAAAATTTTGTGAACTGTTGGGCCTCATCTCTGATGTGCTTGGGAGGTAGGCGGACTTTTTCTGAGTCGTCAGTCTTCTGACTGGTTTTATGCAGCCTGCTACGAATTCCTCTCCTGTGCCAACCTCTTCATCTCAGAGTAGCACTTGCAACCTACAAACCTCAATTATTTGCTGGATGTATTCCAGTCTCTGTCTTCCTCTACAGTTTTTGCCCTATATAGCTCCTTCAAGTGCCATGGAAGTTATTCCCTGATGTCTCAACAGACGTCCTATCATCCAGTCTCTTCTTCTTGTCAGTGTTTTCCATATATTCCTTTCCTCTTTGAGTCTGCAGAGAATCACCTTATTGGTCCACCTAATTTTCAAAATTAGTCTGTAGCACCACATCTCAAATGCTTCGATTCTCTTCTGTTCCAGTTTTCCCACAGTCCATGTTTCCCTACCATACAATGCTGTGCTCCAGATGCACATTCTCAGAATTTTCTTCCTCAAATTAACATCTATGTTTGATACTAGTAGACTTCTCTTGGCCAGGAATGCCCTTTTTGCCATTGCTAGTCTGATTTTTATGTCCTCCTTGCTCTGTCTGTCATTGGTTATTTTGCTGCCTGGGTAGTAGAATTCCTTAACTTCATTTACTTCGTGACCGTCAATCCTGATAAGTTTCTCACTGTTCTCATTTCTGTTACCTCTCATTACTTTCGTCTTTCTTCAATTTACTCTCTGTCCATATTCTGTACTCATTAGACTGTTCATTCTGTTCAGCAGATCATGTAAATCTTCTTCACTTCCACTCATGATAGCATTGTCATCAGCCAGTGAATCGTGTCATGGATATCCTTTCACCTTGAATTTTAATTCCACTCTTGAACCTTTCTTTTATTTCCAACATTGCATGTTCAATGTACGGATTGAACAGTAGGGGCGAAAGACTACTCACTGCCTTACACCCTTTTTAATCCAAGCACTTCTTTCTTGGTCATCCTATCTCTCCCTGTAGCTTACCCCTATTTTCCTCAGTTTTGAACATCTTGCACCATTGTACAGTCTCAAATGCTTTTTCCAGGTCGATGAATCCTTTGGACATGTCTTTATTTGTCTTTAGTCTTGCTTCCATCGTCAACCCCAGTGTCAGAATTGCCTCTCTGGTGCCTTTGTCTTTCCTAAAGCCAAACTGATCGTCATCTGACACATCCTCGACTTTCTTTTCCATTCAGTTGTCAGCAACTTGGATGCATGAGCTGTTAAGCTGATTGTGCAATAATTCTAGCACTTATCAGCTCTTACATTATTTGGAACTGAATGGATGATATTTTTCCGAAAGGCAGATGGTATGTCGCCAGACTTATACATTCTGCACAACAACATGAATAGCCATTTTCTTGCCACGTCCCCCAATGATTTTAGAAATTCTTATGGAATGTTATATATCCCTTCTGCCTTATTTGATCTTAAGTCCTCCAAAGCTCTCTCAAATTCTGATTCTAATACTGGATCCCCCATCTCTTCTATATCCACTCCAGTATCTTCTTCTATCACTTGAGACAAATCTTTCCCCTGTAAAGGGGCACCCTCCTCTAACATTACCTTTATTCAAAAGAAGTTATCAATACCAAAAATACTTTCTTCCTTTTAAACAGGTTAATTGTTGTGACTCGCTGATCTTTCAAAGTGCCACCACGCAGTTACGTGCGTCCTATACATGCGGCGCTGTCTGCCAGCCATGCAGCAGCAGTGCCACCTAAGCGGCCAGCCAGCCAGCGGCTGCTAGACTTGGACTCAGTTATGATTTGACTGTTAAAGTGTGCACACGTCTCACTCTGTTTACTTGATCTGTGACTTTCATGTATTGCATCTTCCTTGAAAATATATTTGTTCAACTTGAAGTTATAACAATTGGTGACGAGGTAGTGAGTTTTCTTTTCCATCGTTGACCCATATGTTTCCATGGCTACTTTAGAGCAACTATTGCAAGGTCTCATAGAACAGCAAACGCTTCTCACAAATACGATTCGTGATTTCGTCGCGGCATCAAATGCGGGACATCTCTACATCTCTCGTCGTTGTCTCTCCCTACTTTTCCTCCTTATGACAAGACGGCGGAAGGCTGGTCTGATTACGAAAAACATCTTCGACAGCACTTCTTGGCATTTCATGTCGCGGACGAAAAAACATGTAAGTCTCTGTTCCTTTCATGGATTTCACCTCAAATGTATCGGTTGTTGTCGCAATTGGCTCCTTTGAAAGATCCTGCATCTTTGTCCTTTTTTGAAATGTGCTCACTTCTGTCCGTCTATTTTCAAAAGCAAACGCATGTGGTAGCCTCTCGTGTTGCCTTTTATCGTTGTCAAAAACAACCGAATCAGTCCTATCGCACTTGGGCTGCTAAACTTCACGGCCTCAGTAGAAAGTGTCAATTTGTTACTGAAGTTCACAAAGAATCCTATGCCGATTCCATAGTACGGGATACTATTAACCGATCGGCACCCAACAAAGAAGTTAGGCAATGTGCCCTTCAGTTGGCAAATCCGACTAGATGAAGTCCTATCCATCGCTCAGTGTTTTGAAATTTCTCGCGCCGCTGGAGCGCAAATAGAGGCACGGGGCAACGTCGGGGAAATACAACCTCTGTGCGATGTTGACGAAGCGTGTGGCGTGTCCCCGTCAGTCGACATGGCCACAGTATGCTCCCAAGCGCAGCCTCGGCCCAACCGTAAACAAACCTCTAAGAAACTGCAGCAAAACCCACGGCAACTTCCTTCATGTCTGCGGTGTTTTACTAAACATTCATGAGAAGATTGTCCACAATGTTGGGCCGTGTGTCACAAATGCAATAAAAGGGTCATGTGTCATCCGTTTGCAAATCCGACCGCATACATGATGTTCATGAACGTGACGCAGATTCTGATTCTGTGTTGTATGTCAATTGTACTTCTTCCCTTTCAGGGAAGTTAGTTATTCCTCACTGTCCAACTACTTGGTCGAGATGTTCGCATGCAGGTGGATACTGGTTCTGCTGCCACTATCATCAGTTCTGTTTCTGGTCCTTAACACGCCTTTTGGCCTCTATCAATACCAATGATTGCCATTCGGGGTTTCCAGCGCCCCTGCTCTCTTTCAGCGATTCTTGGAACTATTATTGCTCACTGTCCCTGGGTGTATAAATTACCTGCACGACATTGTTGTCACTGGCTCCACCACTGACGAACATCTTCAAAATCTCCACACAGTTTTTCATATCTTACAGACTGCCGGTCTTAAGTGTAATCTTCAGAAATCAAAATTTTTTCAGGCATCTATCACATACTTGGGGTTTCAACTCTCTCGGGATGGTATTCGTCCGCTTCAGCAAACTGTCGCTGCGATCGATGCCCTTCCTCGCCCTACACCTCTTAAGGAACTGCAGGCCTTCTTGGGGAAATAGCATACTATCACAAGTTCTTACCGTCTGCTGCTTCGGTGGCTCATCCATTGCATCGCCTGTTGCATAAAAACGTGTCATGCGATGCGGCTTTCCAGAAATTGAAGACTATGCTGAAACAAGGCCCCGTGCCTGGCTACTTATCGACCTGGCCAACATCTTGTTCTTACCATGGATGCCTCTCAATATGGGGTTGGTGCAGTCCTTGCGCACCATTTTTCTGACGGTTCTGAACAACCCATTGCTTATGCCTCCAAAAAGCTCACGGATGCCCTGGTGTTTTTGTCTATGGATCTAAATTTCATCTTGTTACGGATCACAAACCACTTGTTTTCTTGTTTCATCCCTCAACGTCACTTGCCGACAAGGCTGCACACTGCCTCCAGCATTGGGCTCTTTACTTGTCTCGTTTCAATTATGAGATTCATTTCCGGCCGACAGCTCAACATGCGAATGCTGATGCACTGTCTCGCCTTCCCATGATTCCTGATCTGGCATTCGATAGGGATGAACTTTTGTGTTTCCACCTGGATATTGCCGAGCAGCGGGTTGTGGACGGGTTCCCCATCACGGGGGACCGGCTGGCGGCTGCTATGGGTTCTGACCCTACCCTCTCCTGGGTTTTACACTGTATTCAGAAGGGTTGGCCAGATCGTCTGTCCGCTAAGACCTCTGATCCGTTGTGGAACTACTACACTTTGCGTTACCGCCTCACGGCTAGGGATGGTGTTATCCTCCTTTCCACCGAAAATGCTTCGCCATGTGTTGTGGTACCTGCGCCTTTGCGTGCTTCGGTCTTATCGCCTCCTTCACCAAGGGCACTGGGGTGTCTCGCACAAAATCTCTGGCGTGCTGTCACGTGTACTGGCCCGGCATCGACTCTGAAATTGCACACATGGTCGCTGCCAGCGGCCCTTGTGCGTCACAGGCCGCCGCCCTGAAGTCATCTTTGTCACCATGGCCTTCGCCTGAGAAGCCCTGGGAGCGTATTCATGCTGAATTCGCGGGACCTTTTCTAGGTACTTATTGGCTTCTCGTTATTGACGCCTACTCTAACTTTCCTTTCATTGTCCGTTGCACGTCGCCTACCACCGCGGCAACCTCCAATGCTCTAGCTCACATTTTCTCTTTGGAAGGCCTTCCCTCTACTCTTGTTACCGATAATGGACCGCAATTTGCCTCTTCCGATTTTGTGGATTTCTGTGCCCATCACGGCGTCATGCATTTCACGGCCCCTCCGTTCCATCCACAGTCAAACGGTGAGGCTGAACGACTGCTCCGCACATTTAAGGCTCAGATGAGGAAACTCCTGACTTCTTCTACTGCTGATGCACTTCTCTAATTTCTGGCTTCTTACCGTTTCACCCCCATGGGCGACCACAGCCTGGCTGAGCTCTTACATGGCCGACAGCCCCGCACGCTACTTCATCTTGTACGGCCTTCCACCTCACGGCCGCGGGTGCCTTCGCTTGGCCGGTTCACTGCCGACAACCTTGTATGGGTACGGGGATATGGCAGGCAGCCAAAATGGAGTCCTGGCCGCATCTTAGTACACCGTGGCCGACGCCTGTATGAACTCCAGACGGACACTGGTGTTGCAGTGCGTCATTCGGACCAGCTTTGGCCTCGTGTGTCGGCAACGCCTGTTCCGGATGCCGCTACACCACCTTCGGCTCTACCTGACGCTCAGGATACTGGAGTCTCTCATTACTCACAACGCAGTCCTCTCACCATCATATCGGTGCCAGCACAAGGACTGACGCCACCAGGAGACATGCCCATGCAGGAACCAGATGACCATTATATGTCGGAGCAACTCTACTTACCTCCTTCTCCTATGGATGCTGACACATCGCCCATGTCTCCTTTTATAACAATCGGACTTGCCACAACGGGCAGATTGGTGCACGGGGCCCCAGCAGATTTGACCCTCATGTCTCCTGTCATCTCGACCCGTTATCATCGGGGACACTTCCGTCCGTACAGGAAGCCTCCGCCTCGAGACTTTACGGCCAGTCAAACAACACCTACAGACATTAGAAATCTACAGGCCACCTCCATCAAGACCTGTACAAAAAATTCAAAGGGGGGAAAAGTGTTGTGACTCGCCGATCTTTCAAAGTGCCGCCACGCAGTTATGCGTGTCCTCTACATGCGGCGCTGTCTGCCAGCCATGCAGCAGCAGTGGCACCTAAGCGGCCAGCCAGCTAATGCACACACGTCTCACTCTGTTTACTTGTTCTGTGACTTTCATGTATTGCGTCTTCCTTGAAATATATTTGTTCAACTTGAAGTTATAACATTGATATTATCTAAGCTGTTTAACTAAAAGAATTTCATATGATTTTGTATATGATGTATTATATCTCAGGTTGAAATGTATAAAAAGAAATTATTTTATTACTTTATTACAATTGTTATGTATTAACCCTGTAGGTACAGTTAAAATTACTTTTCTTTTAGAAACATTTGAAATTATAAAATACTTGGTACACTAAAAATTCATATTATTAATTGTGCAATCTGAAAATATTTATTAAATTTATTTCTGGATTCATTTATGAAATAATAACATAAATTGGTGGAGATTCTTCTTGTGTCAAGAAAGCCTGTGAACTCTCTTTGTTTTGTAAACTCTTTGGAACATTGTTAATACCGCAGAATGAATTAGTAGTGGGCATGTGTTTGATGGAATCAGACGTGTTTTTATGTTTGGCAATAACAATGTAATTTTTGGTTTCATGAAAGTGGAAGGTATAAAGACAATGTGATATAGAAAAATATGATAGAATAAAAAAAAGTTACAAGATCAGAAATTACACAGTTGGCCTAAATAATGGTTATCATGTCATCTGGTAACCTACAAAGTCAAAAAAATTTCAGTCTGAAGAACCAACCACTAGACGTGACGAACTGGAGCCAACTACAAGAAAATGAAGATAAGTAAAAACTTTATTTGTACATCTTATTCCTCTCGAAACTTATTAAAAGAAGTTAATTATTTTGACAAGTGACAAGCAACAAACGATGTGAGGGAGGGTAAGATAACACCCCTCATAGAGGCCTTCAATGTACTCTTTCCACCTATACACACTCTCCTCTGCATTTAGCAGTGGGATTCCCATTGCACTCTTAATGTTACCACCCTTGCTTTTAATTTCACTGAAGGTTGGTTTGACTTTCTGTATTCCGAGTCATTTTGACAATCATTTCCTGTTTGATTTTTTCATATTTTCATGCAGCCACTTCATCTTAGCTTCCCCGCACTTCCTGTTTATTTCATTTCACAGTGACTTGTATTTCTGTACTCCTGAATGTACCTAAACATTTGCCCGCATCTCATGGTCGTGTGGTAGCGTTCTCGCTTCCCACGCCTGGGTTCCCGGGTTCGATTCCCGGCGGGGTCAGGGATTTTCTCTGCCTCGTGATGGCTGGGTGTTGTGTGCTGTCTTTAGGTTAGTTAGGTTTAAGTAGTTCTAAGTTCTAGGGGACTTATGACCACAGCAGTTGAGTCCCATAGTGCTCAGAGCCATTTGAACCTAAACATTTTTGAACTTCCTTCTTTCCTCAATCAACTGAAGTATTTCTTCTGTTACCCATGTCTTCTTCGTAGTTACCTTTGTTTGCACCTATGTTTTTCTTTCCCACTTCTGCGATTGCTCATTTTAGAGATGACCATTCCTCTTCAACTGTAGTGCCTACTAAGCTATTCATTATTGCTGTATCTATAGGCTTAGAGAACTTGAAGTGTATCTCATCATTCCTTAGTACTTCCGTATCCCACTTCTTTGTGTATTGATTCTTCCTGACTAATCTCTTAAACTTCAGCCTGTGCTTCATCACTACTACATTGTGATCTGAATCTATACCTACTCCTGGGTTCGCCTTACAATCCAGTATCTGATTTTGGAATCTCTGTTGGACCATGATGTAATCTAACTGAAATCTTCCCATATCACCTGGCCTTTTCCAAGTATATCTCTTCCTCTTGTACAGAGTACTCGCTATAACCAGTTGAAATTTATTACAGAACTCAGTTAGTCTTTCTCCTCTCATTCCTTGCCTCAGCCCATATTCTCCTGTAACCTTTTCTTTTACTCCTTCCCCCACAACTGCATTCCAGTACCCCATGACTATTAGATTTTCATCTACCTTCACATACTGTATTACCCTGTCAGTATCTTCGTATACTTTCTCTATTTCATCATCTTCAGCTTGTGATGTCGGCATGTATACCTGAACTATTGTTGTTGGTCTTGGTTTACTGTCGATTCTGATCAAACTCTTCCCTACTTTCCTATTCATGATGAATCCTACTTCCATTATACCATTTCTGCTGCTGTTGATATTACCCTATACTCATCTGACCAGAAATCCTTATATTTTCATTTCACTTCACTGGCCCCTACTATATCTAGATTGAGCCTTTGCATTTCCCTTTTCAAATTTTATAGCTTCCCTACCATGTTCAAGCTTCTGACATTCCACGCACTGTCTCGTAGAACATCATTGTTTA
Source organism: Schistocerca americana (assembly GCF_021461395.2). Classification (NCBI taxonomy): domain Eukaryota; kingdom Metazoa; phylum Arthropoda; class Insecta; order Orthoptera; family Acrididae; genus Schistocerca; species Schistocerca americana. The sequence continues at coordinate 229,305,353 of NC_060130.1, forward strand.
GTTGGTGATTGAATCTTTTTCTCATTGTCACCTCCCCATTGACAGTCCCCTCCCAGAGGTCCAAATGGGGGACTACTCCGGAATATTTTGCCCATGGAGAGATCATCATGACACTCTTTCAATTACGGGCTACATATCCTGTGGATATGTGTTATGTGTCTTTAATCCAATGGTTTCTATTGCCTTCTGCATCCTCATGCCATTTACCATTGCTGATTCTTCTGCCTTTAGAAGCAGTTTCCCACCAAAAGGACAAGAGAGTGCCCTGAACCTTTGTCTGCTCATTCACCCTCTTTGACAAGACTTCTTACGGTAGAAGCCTGCGGCCACCAATGCTGATTATTAATCAAAATTTAAGTGGTGGTGGGTTTCGAACCCGGACCAAGGACATTTTCATTACTTATCAAAGATGCCAGACTTAAATACATTATAAACTACCCTGCATGAGGGGACAGCATTCATTCCCCTCTCCCCCCCCCCCCCCCCTCCTTCCCCGTAGGAAGGAATGTGCCTTTGTAGACACTGGCAGTGGTGGGAGATTTTCTTGCAATAAGCCGATCATCTTCATATCATTCTACGTCTACTAAATTTAAGTGGAATGAGGCTAAAGATTCAAAGACTCCCAGCAGCAACTCGGTTCCTTGTGGTTTCACTTACTGAAGATGGTCAGTCCTTTGCTATGGCTAATCCCTTTATAATTCACAAAGGTGTTGATTCAGTTGCCGGCCCTGTCATATCCTGCTGTTGTTTGTGCAATGGCACTTTGCTTTTGGAGATGAATTGTAATCCTGAAGCACAACAATTATTCGGGAGGATTATGGTTCAGACCTGCATCTGGCCATCCTGATGTAGGTTTTCCATGATTTCCCAAAATAACTTCAGGAAAATGCTGGGATGGTTCCTTCGAAAAGGGACGGCTGACTTCCTTCCCTAATATCATGGGACTGACGATATCACTGTTTTGTCCCCTCCTCCCAATCAACCAACCAAAACAACAGCTTGCAGCTTCACACTTCCATGGCTATCCTGTTTGTGTCAAGTCAAAGCAGACTATGAAGTCGTCATGGTCTGACTGTCTATTCCAAACCCTATGTGCTGCTACCAGTGTCAATGTGACAACCACACTCGAATGTCCTGCCAAAACCCAGCCAAATGTGTTACTTGTGATAGGGATGCTCACAAAGGCGATTCCCTTCCCCCCCCCCCCCCCCCCCCCTCTTCACCACTGTATTAATTGCAATGGCGACCTTGACCCCCACCCTTGAGAATGTCCCATGTATCTTGGTGAATGGGCCATCCAGGAAAAACAGGTGAAGGAAAAATTGCCTTACCCTGTTGCTCGTAAGTTTTTAGCTAGTCGAAAGCCCTGCGTTTTACCATCTGGCACTTACAGTATCATTCTTGCTACACATCACTCCACAAAGGACACAGTGACGTGAACTTGTGAGATCAAATTCGACACCGCAGTTGTAAAATCACTGAGTGTCATGGTAACATCCTCTCCAGCTTTGCAATAAGCCACCAAATTTTCACCTCTGGTGGCGAAATCACCTGCTACACAACTGTCAGGCCAGAAAGGACCACAGGAATACTCCCATGAAGACTTTTTACATCCTTACACTCAATAAAGTCTGAGTCTTCACCTGCCAACCACAAAGGATCCAAGAAATCAAACAAAGACAGTCTTCTCCTTTACTGACTTGCAGATTCCCTTCAACGGTGTCCCAGCCAACCTCTGTTTTGATGGTGCACACTGCCAACCATTTTTTTGCTCTGGAATCCGCAGGCCGACTGAGGTAAAATGCCAACACCTCTGTAGATCTCATGGAGCAGGATCCTCCAGACTCTGCACCCTGTAGCAGTGAGTTGTCAAAGGCTAGCACACAGCAGCCGCTGAGGTGATGACCCTTCATTTTTCCCCTCCTGCCCTTTCTCTGTCATGACTCTCCTCCAATGAAACATTTGTAATGTTAGATCCAACAAGTAGAAGTTACAACTGCTCTTGGCATTGCAGCATCCACTCATGTTCTGCCTCCAGGAAACAAAATTGCATCCTCATGACCACTTTGACCTCTCACATTTCTTTTCGGCCTGGTTTGACCTTCCCCACAAGGACAGCATTCCATCTCATGGGGGAGTCATGCTGGTCATCCAGGATGATGATTATAGTCAAACCATCTCACTGAACAACCTGGCAGCAAGCTGTTGCAGTCTGCATTTTCCTTCCTCACTTCACCTCTTCTCTTTGTACTGTATTCATCCCTCCATCATTTGGTGTCAACCCTGCAGACTTCCTCTGGCTTACTGGGCACCTTCCTCACCCCTTTTTGCTGCTAAGTGACTTTAATGCACACCATTCCCTTTGGGAATCTTCCAGAACCTGTCTGTGAGGTGCCCTCTTGGCTGACCTCAATCAAATCAACCTCATCTGCACAGACACTGGAGCACTCACATTCCTTTCAGACTCCATTTGGACCTCTCATTCTGCACTGCCAAGCTTGCCTGTCATTTCAAGTTGTCTGTTGTATCTGACATGTACTTGAGTAACCATCTCCTGTGTGCTATCCATTTGCTGAATCCTACCTCCCCTGCGTGTAATCCCAATTGGCAGCTTTCAAAGGCCAACTGGTGGTTTTTATTCCTCCCTGGTGACCTTTGACAAACATCATTTCTCAGTTGTGATGACCAGGTGGAATACCTTACAACCATTGTCCTTACCACCACAGAAAATTCAATTCCTTGCACTTCACCTTTACTGCACCATTTCTAGCAATTTATAGCAATTTCTGCTTACAAAGGCTCGACAACTGTGGTTAAGAAATTGCAAGGATTACTTGACAGACTCTGCCAGCTGTCAGACACATCCACCCAGAAGTCCTGACATAGCGACTCTATTGTAGAAATCTGGTAGGATCTCCAGTCCCTCTTCAAATCCTTAAGTCCATCCCAGAACCTCTCCCCTGAAACACTCTCTGTCCACACCCCTGCCACTCTCTGCACTCCATCCTTTTACGTGGTTCCTAAAGTTCATAAACCCAACCACCCAGGATGCCGCATTGTGTCTGGTTAGTGTGACCCCACAGAGAGAATGTCTGCTCTCATGGACCATCACCTACAGCTTAGTACTCATAACCTACCATCCTATATAAAAGACACCAACAATTTCCTTCACAGTTCCTGTTCCTTGACCATGCAGTACCCAGCACATCACTGCTGATGCCACCTTCCTCCGCACTTAACATCCCCATTGCCATTGAACATTACCTTTCCCAATGCCTGACACTCCAAAGCTATAAGATCCTTCCCAGCTGCCATGACCCTCTACATATGCACCCAGAATTACTTCTCCTTGGGTGGTATCAATTACAAATAAATGTGTGGTACAATGATGGGTACCCGAATGGCTGGCATGCTATGACATACTCAGGGGCCATCGAGACGAATCCTTCATAATCACCCAGAATCCCAAATCCCTCATCTGCCCGAGACTCATTGATGACATGTACGTAATCTGGGCAAAAGTTGATGACATCTTATCCACATTACTCTGTAACCTCAACACCTCCTCCCCCATCTGCTTCACCTGGTCATCTTCAGCCCAACAAGCCATCTTCCTTAATATCGATCTCCACCTCAAGGATGTCAACATTAGTACCTCTGTCCACATCAAACCTACCAACTATCAACAGTACCTCCACTTTGACAGCTGCCACCCATTCCACATCAAGAAGCCCCTTCCATACAGCTGAGTAACCTGTGGTTATTGTGTATATAGTGATGAGCAGCCACTCTCCAAATGTGCCAACAGTTTTGCAGGGGCATTAACAGACCGAAATTATCCTCTCAACTTTGTCCAGAAACAGATCTCCCATGTCTTGTTTCACCCCCACCATGTACCCACTGTTGGCCACAAAGGAGCTTTCTTCTTGGGATTCAGTACCATCCAGGTCTGAAGTAACTGAATCACATTCTTCACTAGGGTTTCGACACCCTCTCACCGTGCCTTGAAATGAGAAATATCAACCCTACTGTCCTGCCCATCCTTCCACAGTGGTATTCCACAGCCAAAACAAGCTATGCAACATCCTTGTCCACCCTTGCGCCCCACCTGTTGTGTCATGGGTCATGTCCTTGCAATAGTTGTAGACATTACACCTGTCCATAATGTGTCCCACCACCACCTATTTCAGTCCTGTGACAGGGATCTCCTACCCTGTCAAAGGCAGGACCACCTGTGAAAGAAGCCATGTTATATCTATCAACTAAGCTGCAACCACTGTGCCACATTCTCAGTAGGCATAATAGCTAACAAGCTGTCTGTCCGCATGACTGGCCACTGCCAAAGTGTGGCCAAGAGACAGCTGTAACACCGAGCTGCTGAATATGCCATCCAGCACAGTCTGCTGCACTGTAATGACTGTTTCACAGTCTGTGCAATCTGAATTTTCCCCACCAACATCAGCTAATCTGTATTTCACAGTTGGGAATTCTCCCTACAACACATTCTTTATTTCCATAACCCCCCTGGCCTCAACCTTTGCTAGTCCTTGTCCACCTACCTATCCTCTTCCCATTACAGTACAACACAAACCTTCTATCCTGTCTGTGAACCTACATAGTTCTTTCCCCTTCCCTACTTTTCTCCTCTGACTTTCCCCCTCCCCTCTTCTGCCTGCCCCCCCCCCCCCCCCCCAAGCACACCCTGCCAATGCTGCACCCAGCAGCCCTATCCTGTCCCTACCATGTCCCTGCATGCTCCCACAGGTAGCATGAGCACATTCCCCCATCCCTACTGTGCTATTCCTCCTCCTCCCTGCCCTATACTTCTTCCTTACCCATATTACCCAACCCTGCTAGATTGCCTTCATGTCACACTCAGTCACAGTCAGACCTGAGAGAGAGAGAGAGAGAGAGAGAGAGAGAGAGAGAGTGTTTTTCCTGCTTTGGAAGAAGAACTTTGTCTGAAAGCTTTGATATTTTAGCAATCTTTTTCATTCTGCCTGTTTGCAACTCAGTGCTGCTTCTATATAGTGAGTAACAAGCTACCCTTTCCATATTACTGTTATTCCATCATGGACTTTCAATTTTCAGTTTCTGTATCCCACGACAGGCCTAACAGATGCTGTTGAGTTTGGTCCATATTTTTAAAGGCATATATTGACTGTGAGTCAATTGAATGCTGCCTCAAATGAATGCTGCATTATCTTTCCAAGAGCTGAAATGTTTTGAAGTGAAAAAGCGAGGTTGAATCAACAGATGATGGACTGATGTGTAGTGGGGCAGAGGAGATAGCAACCATAAAAAGAAGGGTCTGAGGTCATAGCCCTATAGTAACACTAGTGCTAAGCTCTAATGAAAGCAAATTCATATATCTTTCTGAACAATTTGTCTTCCATAGAAAGGCATTACATCTAAAGTGGAGTTATGCACAGCATACACTCAAATTTTGTTAGTAAGATGTTGAATTCTGTCAAATGCTTTATTTCAATTACATAACACAAATAATAATATTTTGTTTTTCTGCTTCTAATTTCCAGAACATGTGCAGTTGTAGTTTTGCATGGTTGGAAAGGAAATTGATTTTTACAGTTTGTCTTGTTTCTGAAATCAACTGCATAATGGTTTTACATAAGTAATTCATAATCTCTGAAACAATGGAAACTCCAGGTTGGAATAGAAACAATACAAAGAAAAGGACAGGTTACTAATAACTGCAAAGAAGAAACAATGAGTTGGAGACAGGCACAACAAAAGGTCTGTTACACATTTAGCTTTTGGGCAGAGGCCAAAGAAAAAAACACACACACACACACACACACACACACATATATATATATATATATATATATATATATATATATATATATATATATATATATATATTCATTCGCACAAGCAAGCACATCTCATGCACATGAGCGCTTCATCTATGTTCATTACACAATTTCTTTAAGGAACATAGATACATAAAAACATTTTTCAGTTTGATGCTAAGAAGCAAAGAGCCAATTTCTGTTATTACAACTACCAATAAATAACACATTTATAACCTCTCACCTACTGCATAGTCAAATGGAATAAGTTGGTTGCTTACAATAGTGCCTCAGATACAGTGTTCACAGAACCACCACCTGAAATGATGACCATACGCAAATCTGTGTGGAAACTAACAATAACATTGCTGTGAGCTGTGGTGTGTACATTATGGTGTAGTGATTACCATCAGCAGAAGACATGCTGCGGATCCCCAGTTCAAACATGATCAGCATAAATTATTTGTAATGTTTCTGTATTCTGGAATATTGGATGTTTGTATAAACACCAGCATTCTTGAATATTGAATGTTTGTACTAATAGGTACACTCTCCAGCCAGTAGGTCAATTCTTTCTGGCTATATGGTAGTTTTCATAGTACACGTGCTTTCCATTTTAAGTGTTATGTTTAATTGATGACCTTGCTTTTGGATTTGGCCTTGTGAGCTTCAACCCCCTGATGAGAACTGCAATTCTTTCTAGGGATGGGAGCTTAATTGTTTAGTTGGATTTTACTTGATATCTGACTCGCCAGATTTTCTCTAAAGACCAAATACACACCACTGTAAAATAGTTCCCTTTATGATGATCTCAAGTCTATAATGCTCTAGCAGACCTGGTAGCTGTGTTCTAATTAAATTTAAGTAGCTGGAGTTGGATTTCACAAATAAAATTAAGTGACAAAAAACTTGTTTAAGTTTCTCTTGTTTGCTTAATAGCAATAGTTTATCAATGGCACTGTCAATTCAGCAGGAGCCAGTTTACCAGAAAACTTAGTCTCACTCGTAATTTGCAAAAAAACTGTTCCTGAGTCAGATCACACTTCTCAACAAAACAGTACTGCTTGGTTGTAATGTTGCTAGAATAAGTACTCCAAGATGAGATAAACCCAGTGAAAGCTCAAAACTCTAATGGTTCAACGACACAGAAATCATCTCTCAATGAAAAGCAAAATTCGAAAACTTATACAGTTCAGGAAATGCTGCTCCTGTTAAAAGTGATATGTCACAACACTTTCATGTCCATGACCGATGTGCACTCCTGCCAGAACCAAAACGTTTTCACTTTTCTGAGCTGTGGATAGAAGTCAAATCCACAAGGCTTAGCTCCTTCTAAAACAGAAATGTCTGTGCCCTCTGGAGTCCCATACCCATGTCTTCAAATACAATCAAAATGGAAATATCTGGACTGTTCTGAGTGTCGAATGAATTCATTCTAACAGAAACAGACACAAAAACTTCTGGAGGCCCCAACCAAAGTCTCCCAGCCCTCTCAACATCAGATCCCAGCTAAACTTTCAGTTGTTGTTGTTGTTGTTGTTGTGGTCTTCAGTCCTGAGACTGGTTTGATGCAGCTCTCCATGCTACTCTATCCTGTGCAAGCTTCTTCATCTCCCAGTACCTACTGCAACCTACATCCTTCTGAATCTGCTTAGTGTATTCATCTCTTGGTCTCTCTCTATGATTATTACCCTCCATGCTGTCCTCCAATGCTAAATTTGTGATCCCTTCATGCCTCAAAACATGTCCTACCAACCGATCCCTTCTTCTAGTCAAGTTATGCCACAAACTTCTCTTCTCCCCAATCCTATTCAATACCTCCTCATTAGTTACGTGATCTACCCACCTTATCTTCAGCATTCTTCTGTAGCACCACATTTCGAAAGCTTCTATTCTCTTCTTGTCCAAACTAGTTATTGTCCATGTTTCACTTCCATACATGGCTACACTACATACAAATACTTTCAGAAACGACTTCCTGACACTTAAATCTATACTCGATGTTAACAAATTTCTCTTCTTCAGAAACGATTTCCTTGCCATTGCCAGTCTACATTTTATATCCTCTCTACTTCAACCATCATCAGTTATTTTACTCCCTAAATAGCAAAACTCCTTTATTACTTTAAGTGTCTCATTTCCTAATCTAATTCCCTCAGCATCACCCGATTTAATTTGACTACATTCCATTATCCTTGTTTTGCTTTTGTTGATGTTCATCTTATATCCTCCTTTCAAGACACTGTCAATTCCGTTCAACTGCTCTTCCAAGTCCTTTGCTGTCTCTGACAGAATTACAATGTCATCGGCGAACCTCAAAGTTTTTACTTCTTCTCCATGAATTTTAATACCTACTCCGAATTTTTCTTTTGTTTCCTTTACTGCTTGCTCAATATTCAGATTGAATAACATCAGGGAGAGGCTACAACCCTGTCTCACTCCTTTCCCAACCACTGCTTCCCTTTCATGCCCCTCGACTCTTATAACTGCCATCTGATTTCTGTACAAATTGTAAATAGCCTTTCGCTCCCTGTATTTTATACCTGCCACCTTCAGAATTTGAAAGAGAGTATTCCATTTAACATTGTCAAAATCTTTCTCTAAGTCTACAAATGCTAGAAACGTAGGTTTGCCTTTTCTCAATCTTTCTTCTAAGATAAGTCGTAAGGTTAGTATTGCCTCACGTGTTCCAACATTTCTACGGAATCCAAACTGATCTTCCCCGAGGTCCACTTCTACCAGTTTTTCCATTCGTCTGTAAAGAATTCGCATTAGTGTTTTGCAGCTGTGACTTATTAAACTGATAGTTCGGTAATTTTCACATCTGTCAACACCTGCTTTCTTTGGAATTGGAATTATTACATTCTTCTTGAAGTCTGAGGGTATTTCGCCTGTCTCATTCATCTTGCTCACCAGATGGTAGAGTTTTGTCATGACTGGCTCTCCCAAGGCCATCAGTAGTTTTAATGGAATGTTGTCTACTCCTGGGGCCTTGTTTCAACTCAGGTCTTTCAGTGCTCTGTCAAACTCTTCACGCAGTATCTTATCTCCCATTTCGTCTTCATCTACATCCTCTTCCATTTCCATAATATTGTCCTCAAGTACATCGCCCTTGTATAAACCCTCTATATACTTCTTCCACCTTTCTGCCTTCCCTTCTTTGCTTAGAACTGGGTTGCCATCTGAGCTCTTGATATTCATACAAGTGGTTCTCTTCTCACCAAAGGTCTCTTTAATTTTCCTGTAGGCAGTATCTATCTTACCCCTAGTGAGACAAGCCTCTACATCCTTACATTTGTCCTCTAGCCATCCCTGCTTAGCCATTTTGCACTTTCTGTCGATCTCATTTTTGAGACGTTTGTATTCGTTTTTGCCTGCTTCATTTACTGCATTTTTATATTTTCTCCTTTCATCAGTTAAATTCAATATTTCTTCTGTTACCCAAGGATTTCTATTAGCCCTCGCCTTTTTACCTACTTGATCATCTGCTGCCTTCACTACTTCATCTCTCAGAGCTACCCTTTCTTCTTCTACTGTATTTCTTTCCCCCATTCCTGTCAATTGTTCCCTTATGCTCTCCCTGAAACTCTCTACAACCTATGGTTCTTTCAGTTTATCCAGGTCCCATCTTCTTAGATTCCCACCTTTTTGCAGTTTCTTCAGTTTCAATCTGCAGTTCATAACCAATAGATTGTGGTCAGAATCCACATCTGCCTCTGGAAATGTCTTACAATTTAAAACCTGGTTCCTAAATCTCTGTCTTACCATTATATAATCTATCTGATACCTTTTAGTATCTCCAGGATTCTTCCAGGTATACAACCTTCTTTTATGATTCTTGAACCAAGTGTTAGCTATGATTAAGTTATGCTCTGTGCAAAATTCTACAAGGCGGCTTCCTCTTTCATTTCTTCCCCCCAATCCATATTCACCTACAATGTTTCCTTCTCTCCCTTTTCCTACTGACGAATTCCAGTCACCCATGACTATTAAATTTCTGTCTCCCTTCACTACCTGAATAATTTCTTTTATCTCGTCATACATTTCATCAAGTTCTTCATCATCTGCAGAGCTAGTTGGCATATAAACTTGTACTACTGTAGTAGGCATGGGCTTTGTGTCTATCTTGGCCACAATAATGCGTTCACTATGCTGTTTGTAGTAGCTAACCTGCACTCCTATTTTTTTTATTCATTATTAAACCTACTCCTGCATTAGCCCTATTTGATATTGTATTTATAACCCTGTAATCACCTGACCAAAAGTCTTGTTCCTCCTGCCACCGAACTTCACTAATTCCCACTATATCTAACTTTAACCTATCCATTTCCCTTTTTAAATTTTCTAACCTACCTGCCCGATTAAGGGATCTGACATTCCACACTCCGATCCGTAGAACGCCAGTTTTCTTTCTCCTGATAACGACGTCCTCTTGAGTAGTCCCCGCCCGGAGATCCAAATGGGGGACTATTTTACCTCCGGAATATCTTACCGAAGAGGACGCCATCATCATTTAATCATACAGTAAAGCTGCATGTCCTCGGGATACTTTCAGTATCCCACCCATATCCTTCAGTTCGTTTGTTACTGGCTGACTGCCTTTGTACCTCTACCACCATGTCATTTTGTCATAGTCCATTGCAGTGAGATACAAATCTGTTCAATTGTGAACCAACTGACCAATCATAAAAGCTATAAGTAAACAAAAGTTACATTCTAAATTCCATTTAAATACTGGTTTTAATGATACCAAAAGCTATATATTTATGTCCGACCTCTCTAAAAAACTATGTTATCTCAAATTATTTTATTACCATATGTTAATTGTGTCACTGAATTAACTACACAGTTGTTCTCCACAGTTCACTGGTAGATGATGCCATTCATTTCTGATATAATATGACAGTTGATTAAAAGCATTAAGAGAAAGGAACATCCAGTCTAATGTTCTGTTCCCCTGTACATATGGGTGGTTGCTGTCTAACAGGGCTAACAGTACACACAATGGTTTGTTAGAAGACAGGCAGACTCACTGGAGACCATCCCTTTTGCAGCACTTAGAAAATGTGCAAACGGTAGCCAAATAACTAATATTTACAGCCAGATTTACATCTGAGCTGGGTAAGCATATGATCAAGTCATTTGTTTGAAGAGACGACATCATTTTTCATGTCTTTTTAAACACACACATCTTGGAAAAAACCTCACCAAAGTACAGTGTGTCACAATTAATTGTCAGTTTTGCAGCAAAGTGGCCACCATTGCAACTGGTAGTATCTGCTGTGTTCCCAATCCCATGAGTTAGAAGGTGTGTGACCTGCTCCTTCCAAAGAGAAGATTCAATGTAGTGCAGTTAAGACTCTTCCACCTATAGTCTTTAGAATGTACTATGTGAATACTGTAACAATTTGTTTAGCTAAAGCTCCACTAAAGAGAGTAACCTATTTGGTCTTAAGGATAGAAACAATATTCTCTTTTGTAATGCATTTCAAACATGTGGCCCGCTGCCACCCTGTCAGAGCATATCTGTTAATCCATTGTGGACATGGTACAGTAGCTGGTCAAATATTTAACAAGGGAAGTTGGCAAACAGCCATTTGATTTGAGAAATTATTTTATTTTCACAACCAGTTTCGGCAATTGAATTTGCCATCTTCAGGCCCCATATGCACCTCATGTATAGACATTCAAATGTATTGATATTGGCATATTGGAGACATGAGTATTTGGATGTTGTGAATTCATATTTCAAGTGCTTCCTTCAGAGACTTGACAACAACTGAGCACACCTGCAGTCCAAGAATGTGGTCAAAGATCAAAGGATGGCTTTTGCAAAATACACATGTGTGTGACTTGGCTACTTTCCCTTCTGACCTGACTCAAATGCATTCAACTTCATTGGTGCTCTGTGCCGAATGGCACGAGCACAGGTAGCATCATTGTTGTCACAGCCCCCTCTGAGCAACTAGCAGAGATATTCTAATGTGGAAAATACACCAAGCATGCTGCCTGGCAGCTCACTGCCCTGTCCCACATGGCACAAGATCCCCCTTGGCACTCCTCTTGTGACCTCTCAATACCCCAATAGACTTGTCTTCACCATAAAGTGTCAATGACACAGGTTATTATAACCAGGCTCATTGCCTTACCTGAAACAGACCTTCAGCATTTTACACCAACAAATGCATACACTTCACAAACGTAACCACTACTGTGTCTATGTAGAGTGTTTGTCCTTCAGTGTACTTCCTTTTTGTAGATATACCAATATGTATGACTGAATTATTAATTTTAATTTAAGCTAAAATAAATATATCATGACCCCGAAAAAATATACTATGTGAATATGAAATTTTAAAAGACCTGATTTTTGACAGGCATCAAATCAATTATTGAATAAAAATAATCTTAATTCCATAGTTTTCCTCTGTGAAAGTTTAAAACAAACAAAAAGCATATTACATACAGTAAACATTACACTTACACTTGATGTGACTTATTTCATCATTACACACAAAATAAACACTCTTTTAAATTGTCAATTTGTGCAGCAATAGTGGCTTATTTAACCAATGTTCTGTTGTGTTTACCAGATTCTTCATAGGAATTTATCATAGTAATTCTAAATAACAATTTAACACAATGGTACACTTCATACAGAAACTGATTCTTGTTTGCTGAACCAGATCCAGTCCAGTCCACTGCTGTTTCCTGTTTTCCTGCTGCTCAGTACTGAACTGTAAAGTACCATCTAGATGCACTCCCATACAACCAGACTGTGCTATACTCCAAGACTGTGTTGTTGTCTTGCCAGCCAAACTTCCAAATCCCTTACAACATACAAAAACAGAATCCAGGCTGATAATTTACACTATTAATCCCCTGATGACCAATGATCAAAGTACTTCTACCTTTCCCTTGCTTTCCAAACTGTACACAGTCAAAAATAGTTGAAAGAAATCTGTAAAAGGCAACAAGGCTGAAATGCTTCAGTCAAGAATTAGCACACACAACTTTCTTTAACTACAGTGTACTTGTAACCTCTAGTTCAAAGACCCAAATGAACTGGACTGTCTATACTATAGCATTTACTGCTCTGAAACAGCTGTCACTTAGGTAATCATATGCAGGTGACTGGCTAAACTAACACAATTAGCTACAAGTAACTCTGTTACTTATAAACATCACTCGACTGCTAATCCGCAATCAGGTGGTGGCATCATCACCATGTCATACCTACACTATGATATACTCTTTAATAAATACATCTGCATATAAATGATAGTGTGATTTCACAAATTCCTTCATCATATGTACATTACTCATTGCACTTAAGTTTGTTCTTTAGTGTAACATGATTAAAAATGTGCCTAACAAGGAAACACTTACCATCATCAATAACATATTATTCCTAGATATGACAGAAAAGACATCCATTCATAATAAACATAACATCACATTCCAAATGGAACTGTTATACAGTCAACATCAGACACTATAACTGAATACAGATACGTATCATCCAGATTGCCACAGACACACTTTTTTTTGTATATATAACTTCAGTTCGGTTATATTTCTTACAAGGAACTGCTTATGTGTGAGTTTGCAAAAGGCCAATGATGTTTACAGCATTCAGCACCCCATCTATTGTCCAGCATGCAGCCATGATACTGTCTGCTAATGACAGTGGGGCTGCAGGTATCCGATGGTGAGCACAGCATGAGGCTATGGAGTGTAATTGAACTGCTTAGTCACTGAGTAAGTTACAACAGTGCTAGTGGTGTTGATACAAAGCAGAGCAGTGGCAATGATTTAAAAAAGCAAACATTGCATTATATTTATGATAACAGTTTCTAAAGTTGACATTTCATCAAAAAAGAACCTAATGAATTTTGCAGAGTGAGAAAGAAGTGGCAGATGAAATATCAATGTTCCTGCAAGATGAGTTACTGGAATGTGTGGCGTCATACACCCTTGACGAGGAGTACAATGATGGTACATACTTAATGAGTGAAAGTGATACTGAAACAAGCGTTGAGCCATGTCAGACAGGGAGCCACAAATCCTAGGGTACAAAACATAATTACGTACGTGGAAAATTATCCTCAGCACAGGGGGGGGGGGGGGGGGGGGAATTATGAACAGATTTCAAGTAAGTCTGCAGCAGTATGACTGTGTAGTGCATAAGAAAAGCTATGGGTATTCAAGGGAGGACAAGTTGCCCTTGTTACAAAAACTGTTATTTGCGCATTTCAAGGATGCTTGATACAGTGTACAGGGTGTGCATGATAGTGACCTACAGCATTATGCACATAAAATTGTGACATAGATTATGGTGATTTCAAGGGAAGCTGTGGATGGTTGTATATCTTCAAACAGTGATACAGAACTGGAAGATGTAAGATAACAAAATTTAAAACAAAACATGAACTTGATGATGGACAGCAAACTGTGGAGTTGGCCTGATAATTGTAGGTGAGATTAACAAACTTATACCAGTAAGGAATTTGTTTTCAACTCCAACCAGTTGGGATTTGAAGAGGAAATGATTATGAAACGAACCCTTGAAATTAGAGGTAATAAGAGAGTTGCATCAAGATCAACTAACATCAATGCCTGAACACATTCGTATTCAATTATGCCAACTGCTAATCTGGATGGTAAATGGCTAGAAAGTTACTTATTGTGCTGGAAGAAGTTGGAGTGCTCTACTCCCTACAATTGTTTTTCATGTGTGTGATCTTGCAAGGACAGTAGGGAATTTTTACGTCACAGCAAGCAAGAGTGGGAAAGTGTTGTAAGATGACTACAACTATGGCTCTGCATTTGGTCAAAATAACTTGCTTTTGCTTGATTCCTGGTTTGTGTAAAAAATAAAAAAAAATAAAAATGATATGGTTATAATAGAGGGAAACATTCCACGTAGGAAAAATATATCAAAAAACAAAGATGTAGTGACTTACCAAATGAAAGTGCTGGCAGGTCGACAGACACACAAACAAACACAAACATACACACAAAATTCAAGCTTTCGCAACAAACTGTTGCCTCATCAGGAAAGAGGGAAGAAGAGGGAAAGACGAAAGGATGTGGGTTTTAAGGGAGAGGGTAAGGAGTCATTCCAATCCCGGGAGCGGAAAGACTTACCTTAGGGGGAAAAAAGGATGGGTATACACTCGCACACACACACACACACACACATATCCATCCACACATATACAGACACAAGTAGACATATTTAAAGACCAATATATATGTCATCTTCGTAGTGCCTCCCACGGATTGCGTCCTTCATTGGGCCAAACATATGGAAATCCGACGGTGCAAGATCGGGGCTGTAGGGTGCATGAGGAAGAACAGTCCACTGAAGTTTTGTGAGCTCCTCTTGGGTGCGAAGACTTGTGTGAGGTCTTGCGTTGTCATGAAGAAGGAGAAGTTCGTTCAGATTTTTGTGCCTACGAACACGCTGAAGTCGTTTCTTCAATTTCTGAAGAGTAGCACAATACACTTCAGAGTTGATCATTTGACCATGGGGAAGGACATCGAACAGAATAACCCCTTCAGCGTCCCAGAAGACTGTAACCATGACTTTACCGGCTGAGGGTATGGCTTTAAACTTTTTCTTGGTAGGGGAGTGGGTGTGGCGCCACTCCATTGATTGCCGTTTTGTTTCAGGTTCGAAGTGATGAACCCATGTTTCATCGCCTGTAACAATCTTTGACAAGAAATTGTCACCCTCAGCCACATGACGAGCAAGCAATTCCGCACAGATGGTTCTCCTTTGCTCTTTATGGTGTTTGGTTAGACAACGAGGGACCCAGCGGGAACAAACCTTTGAATATTCCAACTGGTGAACAATTGTGACAGCACTACCAACAGAGATGTCAAGTTGAGTACTGAGTTGTTTGATGGTGATCCATCGATCATCTCGAACGAGTGTGTTCGCACGCTCCACCATTGCAGGAGTCACAGCTGTGCAAGGCCGGCCCGCACGCGGGAGATCAGACAGTCTTGCTTGACCTTGCGGCGATGATGACACACGCTTTGCCCAACGACTCACCGTGCTTTTGTCCACTGCCAGATCACCGTAGACATTCTGCAAGTGCCTATGAATATCTGAGATGCCCTGGTTGTCCGCCAAAAGAAACTCGATCACTGCCCGTTGTTTGCAACGCACATCCGTTACAGACGCCATTTTAACAGCTCCGTACAGTGCTGCCACCTGTCAGAAGTCAATGAAACTATACGAGACGAAGCGGGAATGTTTGAAAATATTCCACAAGAAATTTCCGGTTTTTTCAACCAAAATTGGCCGAGAAAAAAAATGTGTTGCATTACTTATTGAACTGCCCCCGTAAGTATTGATATTTACCTACTAACAATTTTGTGCATCTTTGGAATCACCTAAATGAAAGTGTATTAATATGTATTAAATAAGTGTAGTAATAACAGAACAAACCATGTAATTATCATTGTAAATGACTGTAATATTCTAGGGAACATAGTTATAAAAGCCAATTCGGGGTCACCAGTATAGGTTTAGCGTTGTAGGATTGCTGGATCCAATGATGTGCACTATGTCACATGTAATAAGCACTATTTTATTACTCTGAAGCACACATATACAGTTATATACATTCTTGATTCTTGGTGCACGTGTGTACTGTTTTGCGTGCAGCCACAAAACTGCTCGCAAAGAGCTTGCCAAAACAAAGATATTACACATGACCTGGTCAATAGTCGCCACAGTTGTATTAACTTCAATAAACAGCATTGCTATGATGACATCATGATCACTAATACCTGCCCTTATACTGACAATGTTGATAAGGTCAGCCCTTTTTGTAGCTACTGTGGTATCATGTATTGATATCACCCTACCAACGTATAAAGTTGGCAGTGGAATTGCAAGTTTCCGTCTGATGTTGATAGTGATGATGTGGGATTTGGCAGACCCAATGATGCATTCCCACTGAGTTATGCCTCCAGGGGCTCTGGACTATAAGTGCCATATGTCACCCCAGTATAGGACAGCTGGTGGCAGCCACTCAGCCCACTCATGCTCGGAACCACTCGGTTAAACTAATCTATGCTGACACCTCCCAGTCATGGCTCCAACTTTACTGTTCATGCTTACTCCTGGGACCCTCATCATTGTTGACATTGAAATAGCTGGATTCTGTCTCTTGCTGCAATATTTGTAATGAGTCTCTGTTTGTTTGGAGAAATACAAGTTAATTAAATCTTCTGTTTGTTCTGTTAACTTATTTGCTAATTGTTCCTACTCCTGTTCAGCTTTCCTATGATGACAGTTTCTGCACTGCTGTGTAGCCCACCTCTCTGTACTGTTGTATACAAAGTCATACGTGACAGCTACATGGTCTGAAATATTTCCATTGCATGTGGGTTGTTTAACTAGCTGCTCAAGAAGTTTTTCTGAAATGCGTTCAGAACTAATTCACAAGACTGATTGTGTGTACCAACTGCAATGAATCCCTAGATGTCCCAGTCTGTACTCGGTATGTTAAAGTCACCTCCAACTAATATTGCATGATTGGGGTACTATGCATGGACTTTTTATGAATGAGTCTACAACTGTTATGATAGAAATGGGTGTCATTGGTGCCGACATGAGCTACAATTGGAAGATGACTGCACCCTGCACCTTTGATAGCCTCAATGTTCTCATGTTAACAGGGTGTTCCATGCATGATGCAAGTACTGTATTTGGTGTTACATGGGAACCAAAACACCTGCAAGAAGGCTTCAACCACCAGATAACGCTCTGGCCCATTACTCAGACAGTGTGGTATTCGGCGTATTGCTTAGTATGCAATTGAGACTATCTCCCTCTTTCCATTATTGTGTGTAGTTTCCATTCAGAATATTATACACAAAGGTACAGTGTGTGTTTCTTTTATTGAAATATGCAAGAATAGAGTTGTTTGTGGAATGTCAGCTTGACTAAATAAAAAATTTCTCTGTTACACATTCCCAGTGATTCAACTACACATAAATCAGTAAATAAATTTTGAGGGACTGGATCTGTGTTATAGAAAAAAGGTGTAGAAAACAGTGCTCATGTTTTCAGTGAGAAAACAAGATTATGAGTGGTATTGGGAAGAAGAATGAGAAAGTCATAGTGCTATTTAATACTTCATACTGGCATGTCCATTGCATCTACTCACAGAATTGTGCATAAACACAAACTGAAGCATTATAGAGTAACAGCAGTGCTTTGTTTGACCAAGTCAGACGCTATTTCTCAGTGCCTATACTACTATGACAGTTACAGGTTGTAGGTGATGGAGAGATTGATTCTGAAATGCTCTTTTTCTGATGACATAGTGTTGCACATATTGCTGTATGTGTACTTGTAGAACAACTGACATTAATGCTCCAAAAATCCTCATCAACTATATTGAGAACCTCTGTGAAGTGTGATAACCAGAGTGTAGAGTGCAATTAGTATAATATGAATTAATGGACCAATCTTTTTCCTCCAAATGATAACTTCTGAGTCATACATTTGGAGAGCTAGCAATTAATGAAAAGACCTATGGTTATGTAATTCTAGACTGTGCAAGAGCACATGCTGTCACTGCATTTATGACAATATTACAATGTGTTTTTGATGATAGGACAGTTGACTGATCTTCTGCATTGTTTTTATCTTTGTGGACACTCTATACATGCTAAGTGTTAGAGGACAGTATTCAGCTTGCAGTTTCAAGAAGTGTGGTATTCAAAGTTTAACTAATGGTTGACAATGTGTTCAGAAGTTTGTTAGGTTGCTCTTTCCACAATAGGCCACCGTTTTGAGCACTTCATGTACGTGAACATAATTTTAATTTAGTCACATTGCATGTTAGTTTATGCTCAACTTGGGGAAGATGTGCTGAGTTGTTGTGTGGCAGTTTTCAACAGAGCTAGCCAGTATGCACGCTGCATCACTTGAAGGCTTGCACATGTGTCATATGTGAAACACCCCATATAAAAGATTTTAAATTTTAGTAGCTAATTTTTGATACAGCAGATGTTAACTTCCAGTAATTTAAGTTTTCTATCAGTCATTTTCATTCCATTGTGAGGCTGTGTCTACATCTACAGGGTCCAGTCATATTAATGTAACCACTACCTGTGTTCAATATCAACATGCAGTAATCACTCGCAGATGGCAGGCAGTGGCAATAACAGCAGAGCATATAAAAAGTGTGTGTTAGGGACATGGAAAACAGTGCAGTCATTGTCATAATGCAGAAATCGAGTGATTTATCTGATGTCCAAATGGGCATTAGCATTGGCTCTCAGTCCAAGGATGGAAGCATTTATGAAATGGTAAATGTGTAAATGGTTCTTATGCTGCCATGGTTAAAGCATACTGCACATAGCAAAATGGCACTATCCAAAACCAGTGCTGGGAGAACTGTGGTGCACAAGGGCACTAGATGTCAGTGCTGAGTGATGGCTGCAGAGCTGTGTATGAATGAATGGATGTGCAATTGTTGAGCAACTGAGCACCCAGATGAACCAAGGGGCTAGCAACAGTGCCTCATAAGTGTTGCTGTGTATGAGCCTCTCCACCAGGTGCCTGGCTGATGCACACATGCTAACTGTTGTTCATTGGCAATGAAAGCTTGAATTTGCATGCCAGTATCATAACTGGATGTCCACTGAGTGGCAACAGATGTCCTTTTCTGATGACTCAGGTTTTATGCTCTATCAATGTGAAATGTTTGAAAGCAAACATCCTGCAATAACCATTGGAAGGCTCCAGAGCAGAGGAGGGAATGTTATGGTCTGGGGAATGATTTTGTGGCATTCCCTGGGTGACATCATCATTCTGGAAGTCACTCAAGCCAAGTATGCATCTATCCTTGGAGACCATGTCCATCCCTACATGCAGTTTGCTTTTCCTGAGCATTGTGGTATCCACCAGCAAGACAGTGCAATGTATCGCACAGCTAGCAATGAACATGCATCATTTGAAGATCTCCGGGATGAGTTTACTGTACTCCTACGGCCACCACACTCCCCAGATTCAAACCCAATAAAGAATTTGCAGAACCACTTCGACTGGGCTGTGAGAAACCTAGCATAGCTGCTCATGGCACTGGAGTTAGCATAGGTGCACATCTCTGCTGGTACCTTCCAGAACCTCATTGACTCTATTCCTGCATGTCTCACAGTGATCTACACTGGAAAAGGTGATTAATCAGACTTCTACCTGATGGTCACATTAATGTGACTGGACAGTGTATGTGATCAGTCCTTTTGACCTGTTATAATTTTAGTGTACCAACCCATTTGGGCATCATGCTGCTGAGCATCTGTTGCAAGCACTAGTTGTTTTTTGGGTATGAAAGTTGCCAGATATGGTATTACTCTCAATTGCTTTTTTTCACTCTAAATCCTTCAAATTCTGCTGTTTCCTTTTATCATATATCCATGTAAAACTATTGTAGCTGTTACATTGTGTGACCTTGGTAGGTTGTTATTTGCAGTAAATTGGTTTTGCGTGGGTTTAGCCCTTCTTTAGCTAGAGTATGACATAAAATTTTGATGTTTATTTTAACAAACTGACATTAGTGCAACTTGCATTTTAGGCTGGTCTGCTGTAACTTTGTGAATAACATCCTTATATTTGTGATACATTTATGTGTGGCCCTATTAATTGAAATTACAATGTTATGGTACTTTGGACTAGATGGAACTGATTGCCTGAGCTGTTCTCAGTATCACTGGAAAATGCTGTTGTGCTGGATACACTAAAAGGTAGGCATTTATAATGATGTGGACCAAATATTGTGTTTATCACAATTATTTTGCAGAGTTTCATTGCATGATAGCTACAAATATGCATCAGCCAAATCTGTTTTGTAAAAACACTTGCCTCCAGCTAGTTTTGCTGGTAATTTCTCAAGCTGTAGGATAGGGTGGAATTAATAGGTGTTTTGTACATTGACTGTAAATATGAAGTTCCTACATAAGCAAAGAACTAATTCAACAACTGTGAGATGCATTGCCTGCTGCCTGGATGAGCTCTTTTGAATTCTTATTTGCTGATTTTAATGTAAATGATATATGTTAAACATAGCAATATTTTGCAGGGCTACCTGTTTAAATGTTATGTCGCGTGTGTAATCTGCTGTATAATGTTGAAAAAAATTTCACAGGTTTGTGGTAGAGGCGATCCAAAGTTTGAAAAAGAATTTGATTGGAAAATATATTGACAGAGTCCTCAAATACAAATGTAGAAAGGTTGAAAGCACTGTCCCCAAAGTTAGGAAAGGGATTCCACTGGAAATGATATTGACAGAGTGCACAATTACAAACCTAGAAGGGTTGAAGCCACCATTCCCAAAGGTAACTGCAAATGTATAACTATTTACAATGATGAATGTGATGGAGCAACTGACTTGCCTATAGATGGGATGCACAATGAACTGACCCCTGGTTGGAATCAGTTTGTTGCTGCAATTAATGAAATGCTGTTGTAAAAAGCAATGGTAGTAGAAATTCCAAACAACAGAACATTTATTAATTGAGGAGGGATGGCATTGTGGCTGTGTCAACTTGTAATTGCACTGGAGGTTGCCATACATGCAACAAATATACAGCTTTTGTGGTATTCAGTTTTCTACTACACTGTAGCTATTACACTGTTCACTTGCATTGGCATTACTTCTATGCTATGAGGAGGGATGGCATTGTGGCTGTGTCAACTTGTAATTGCACTGGAGGTTGCCATACATACAACACATATACAGCTTTCCTGGTATACAGTTTTCTACTACAATGTAGCCATTACACTGTTCACTTGCATTGGCATTACTTCTATGCCTGTGCATGAGAACTGAGTTCACGTGAGGTTTACTACAGCTACTTAGCCTCCAGTGTAGTAAAATGAGCATACAGCAAATGCGTATGGGTAGCAGGTTTAGTTGTACCTCCTAAAACAATCTGGGTACAAGAGACAGCTATGCTAGTTGCAGTTGTATATCAGTATAGCACAATTCAAGGTATCAAAAAATGTTGAGTAACACTACGACATCAAAATTTTAGATGGTAATGGTGTTGACTTCATGTACTGCTGTTGTATGGAACATGTGCTTCTATTTCTGATAGTTTGAATCTGCATTTATTTCGTTCCATCAGCAACAGACACTAACTTCCTCTACTGTAAGGTTCTCTAACTGCAAGGCATTCTAACAGACTTCCCTATAATGAATAGAGTGGTTAATGATGGCACAAATGATAGTGTTATATTGGTTCATTGACAACTGGGATTTTCACATCTGAAAGTGCAGTTCTAGTTTAATCCCTGATCACCATTCCAGGCTCAATATTTTAATTACCCTATACTGACTGCCAATTGAGGACTTCATAAGTGGCAGATGAAAGAGAACTTCCTGTAAAACAGCTATAAAAGCTTTCTCTGAAAATTATGTAGAAGAATCTCATCATCATGGAAATAAGGTAGAGCTGTTAGCAGCAAACTGACATGACTCTGAGAGTTTTCACATAGAGATTGAAATCAGTGATCATGGTGCGGCTGTAACAACTAATGGCAACAAAAGTAAGCATAAACATCTAGATGTACAGTGAAATGAATGTGTTGGATTTCCTGTTTCTCAGACAGACATTTGATTCAATCAGTGAACTTGTAAAGAAACTGTGGCTCAAGTTCATATAAATAATCAACAAAGCTCTTGAAAAATATATACTGTATATACAGAAAATATTGTGAAGCTGCTTAAGTAATATTGTCCACTGCACAACAGGAGCAGAATGTAGCATAAATCTACAGACAGGCAGATGTTAATTTGAACATGCTTAGCTACCACAAGGGCAATTGGTGATCCTCCAATAACTACCATGTTATAACAGGATCTATCTCAAAACCACAAGAAAGTTTGCTTATATTGTTAGCTAGGTAACAGCACAAAAATATCTAGACACTTGTGGATGAGACTGAAACCACATTAGAAATAACAAAACAAAAGCATAAATGTTGAATTCTGTCTTGAAATATTCATTCACAATAGAAAATCAACAAATTTTACCATCATTCAATAGCTGTTCTGCTACTAAGGTGTGTGACATAGTAATCAGTACCAGTGGTGTTGAAAACCAATTTAAATCACTAAAACACAAAAAGGCTCCAAGGTCTGATGGAGTCCCTGTTAAGTTCCATACAGAATAAGGAAACTGGCACTGAATCAACTCTGCTCTTGACACTAATTTACAACTGTTCTTTTAAACGGATGGCCTAGTAGCGCTCACCAGAAATAAAACACAACTGTAACACATGATGAACCAGTTGGTGGAAAGTGGAAGCACATGTGGCTTGGAAATCAACATCAAGAAATCAAAAGTGATGTGGATATCAAAATTGGAGAAACCTTTGTAGATAACTGTAGACAATCAAGAACTGGAGACTGTGATGTGGTTCAAGTACTTGAGAAGCTTACTGACAAAGGATGCTCACTGCACAAATGAAATTTAAGTAAGAATCACTATTGGTAAAGTCACATTTAACAAGAAGAGGACTCTGCTGACCAGCAGATGAACTTGGAATTAAGGAACAAACTGGTGAAGTCCTACATCTAGAGCATTTCAATATACAGAGCAGAGACATGAACCATAAAAAATGAAGAACAATACCTGGTAAGTTTTGAAAGAGTAGGAGAGATGAAGACTTTTTTAAGTATAATACTTCAGAGGGAGGCCAACTGCATCAAACTCATACTTAGGCACGAGGGCTCATATATGACATCATTGAAGGGGAGATTAAAGGAACTACAAGACAAGGAAGAAGAAAAATACAACATATGGAGACATGAAAGGTGGAGGGAGATACAGCAGATTTAAGGAAGAAGCTGAAGACAGGGAACACTGGCATCATAAATTCTCTGTCTGGAAGACATGCACCTGCCTAGGCAAAATACTACATAATAACGTTACCCCTCTGGACTGTACCAAGGCCATGGCAAGACAGGCCTCCACCAGGGGTGCAGGCACAAAAACTGACCAAAAAAAAAGAAAGAAGATTTAAAAATTATCTGGAGATGCACATGAGTTCTCTTAAATCTTGTGTTTCTATCTTCTGCCTGTGAGAAGATGCCTCTCCCTCAACCCAAGATTGTAGCCATGTCCTGTTGTCACAGTGTTGTCTTGTCCAAGTAGCATCATAAAGAAACAACTACTGTCAAACAGGCATCCGATGTGGGGTTATGTGTCAACAGTGTGCTTTGTTAATACAGCTGCTGTCTACACAGTTACCTCATGTTCAACAATGGAGTATTTACTGCTATTTATCTAGATATTGTAGGATATAAAATGCCGGCAAGTGGGAACTGAAGCAAATATGCTATATGAGGGAAGGCTTTTGATTTTTTCTGATTTTTGCCAACCAAGGACTGAAATGAAATTGTGTAAGCTAGAACACTTGAAACTACTTGATAAAATAGTAAGAGAAATGGGAAACAGGTCTCACATGTAACACCATTACATATCACTTTAGATTAATGTTGGGGATGCCTTAAATGAGAGATCTGTATCTATTTTGCAAAATTTATACCAGATTGTGTTGATAAATGTAGCAGAAACATTGACACAGCTGTGCTAGGTTAATGAAGTAGTGGCTTTCAATGAAGATATTTATGAGAGTTCCAGTGACTGAAGCATCTCGTCAATACAGTTTCAACAAATTAACCACTAGAGGTTGAGTGTAGGTGAAGTAGATGGTCAAATTCATTTATCTTGTTGATAGAATACAACAAATTGCTAAATTTGACATCAGTGCTGTAATCAATGAGTTTACTTCCCTCAGAGCAAGGAAATGGAAAATATATTATATTAAAAACTCAGTTCTAGGAAAGGAATGTGTTCTGACATATAATTATAGCTTTTTTCTTTTGTTTTGCATTAATAATTTATGCACATTAATGATTTATGATGAACAAATAAAATCTGTTCTTAGCTATACATCATCCAAAAACACAGTAACTGCTGCCATAAACAATAAGACGTAGATTTTGTCTTACTTTCAATTATTTAGAAAGATGTACAGAAGTTCTGGCTGAGAGTTATGAATTATTTAAGACTAAAGGAGATGACCTACTGAAAGAAGGAGTGCCGTACACAAACAAAAGGTACAGAGTTTGGCTAGCTTTCCCTATTCCTAGCCAAAATGCTGTCCCACATCCTGTTCCTTAAATGCTGAATGCTGCCTAAGCCATGGAATTTCCTCCCCCCCCCCCCCCCCCCCCCCCATGACATGACCATAAAAAATCCCTATTTCTGGATACCATCCCTCCTTCCACAATGACCATCATCTTTCCATATTCTGCCAATCCTTTTCCCTCACAAACCTGGTTGTACAAAAACTCATCTCCACAGCATAGGCATCCCTTAACCACCAACACTCCCTCTGAAAAATACTGTTACTATGCAATCCCCACTACCTAAATATCATGACCCAAATTTAAATCCTGATGCTCCAACACATTGAAGAAAGATACCAGCCACTTCCTGCACCAGGTCCAATTCATTTCCTTGTACACCTAACCAACTGCATCCTAACCTGTAACTACTTCACCTTTTACGGGAAGATATACAAACAGATTCGTGGCACAGCCATGATCACCCACATGCCACTGTCCTATACCAACTTCTTCATCAGCCACCTAGAGGAAACATTCTTAGCTTCCCAAAATCCCAAACCCCTGGTCCAGTTCAGGTTGATTGAAGTCATCTTTACAACCTGCACCCAAGGCCAGGACACCTTATCCTCATTCCTCCACAACCTCAACACCCTCTTTCCCATCCACTTCACCTGGTCTTTCTCCACCCATTGCACCATCTTCTTAGATGTTGATCTCCTTCTCTCAGATGGCTCTTTCTACACTTCGGTCCACATCAAACCCCCCAGTCACCAACAATACGTCCACTTTGACAGCTGCCACCCTTTCCATGGCAAAAAATCCCTCCCTTACTCCCTGGCCACCCATGGTAGATGTATCTGCAGTGATGAGAACTTCCTCACCCAGTATGCTCAAAGTCTTGCAAAGGTCTTCTCAGGTAGGCAATCCCCTGCAGACCTAATTCACAAACAGATGATCTGTGCCATATCCTCACACACACCTGATCCTCACATCCATCCCAAGAACCAGCCACAAAGAAGCACCCTCCTTGTCACCTAATAGCACTCCAGACTGGAACAACTGAACCATGTCCTTTGTCAGAGCTTTGATTATCTATCACCATGCCCTGAAATGAGCGACATCCTACCCAAGATGTTTCCAACCCCTCCCGAAGTGGTGTTCTGCCACTCACTCAACTTCCACAACATCCTAGTCCATCCCTATGCTGCTCCCATCCCTAATCCCCTGCCATATGGTCATACCCCTGTGGAAGATCCAGATGAAAGACCTGCCCAATCCACCTTAACAGCACCATCTACTCCAGTCCCATCACAGCCTTATCCTACACCATCAGAAGCTGGGTCACCTGTGAAAGCAGCTATGTTATATACCAGCTGTGTTGCAACCACTGCACAGTGTTTTATATTGGTATGACAACCAACCATCTGTCAACTAGAATGAATGACCACTGCCAAACTGTTGCCATAAAGAAGATGGACCACCCAGTGGCACAAGATGCAACAGAACACAACTTGAGAGATTTCAGTGCTGCTTCACAACCCATGCCATCTGGATCCTCCCCACCACCAGTTTTCAGAGCTGTGCAGATGGGAGTTATCCTTACAGCACCTTTTTCACTCCCGTAACCTTCCTTTTGTTTGTGTACCTGTTGATGATGCAGTGCTTCTGCCTTTCAGCAAGTGGCCTCCTTTATTCCTAAATAATTCGTAATTTTTCAGAAAGTTTGTGCAATTTGTAATTTATTTACTTCAATGGTACATATTTGTTGCATGTAATATTTTTCAATTATATGGCTCATTTACATAATATGTTTCAACAATGCTTTATTTTTATTAAACTTACCTTACAAATAACAAAATTTCGTAAGTATGTGTAGAAAAAACTGCAGAAAAGCAGTTTTCAGGGGGTGGGGGTGGAGGGCATACAACTTTGGCAGTTCTTCCAAGGACTCAGGATCACCTCTGTCAGTATGCCCCTGGTTCCCCAAGTTGGAAAAGAGCACAGGCCACAACTATCTATAAAACAAGAAGTTGAACTGATCCTCTATAAAACAAGAAGTTGAACTGATCCACAGAACTATCTTCTTTTTCATTCATGTTGATATGTAGTAGAATACAAGAACATTGTGTTCAAACATTATGATTTATGTGGTCCAAAATATCATTGGCAATAGCGGACATGCTCCTATTCTACAACAACCAAGTATCTGTATGGCATTAAGTGGTCTTTCTCTATCTTTTTTTCCCTTTGAAGTTTATGTTAGAACTCTTTATGTGGGTGTCTAAGTTCTTGCATTCTTATAACATGCTGGTGGTGTTTAAAGTCATATGTTTGCACATCATGTACCATTTCCCACATGTATCATTGTTTTCTTATAACTTCACTTCTCACTCTACTCTTCAAAGTTCCAGCACTTCAGGGATTTCAAAATCTCATCTACCCACTATTTACCTGCCAACTTTGCTATGATGTTGTGAAGGATGATTTGTATTTCTTTCCTCAAGTGTTTACCAAAGTTTCTTTTTAACATGCCATTTATTTTATTATATTTTGTTAAATTCTTCATTATATCTGTCTGATTTGAGAATTGTGAAATATAGCTACCCAAATCTATGAGATCTGTTGCCTTTTATTGACTGAAATATTTAAACTTGGAAGGCTTTATGTTACAGTTAGTGCCCTTGATTTAGTGTCTGAGTGTTTCACATTGTACTTTCTGAGAATGTTTTGAAGTTTTTATGCAGATCTTCATAAATAATCTTCTGTTTCAGGTATTAATATTGGATCCAAATTAACCATCTCCATGGTAATTAGCATGAGCTCAGAAACTGTTGATCATGAGTTATTTAGCGCATGCGTTACACGTATGGTATTCTCAGTGCAATGGATAGAGGAAATGAAGTTGATTAGTGTTCCTAGGTTTTTGAAAAGCTACTGAATCAGCGCCACACTAATGTCTTCTAAAGAAAATATATTCCTGTAGAATATCTAGCCAGATTTGCTACTGGAATAAATAATTTCTGACAGGCAGAATGTAAGACATTAAGCTGGATGGAGAACTATTTACAGATACTGAAGTAATTATCTGGTGTGCCTTATGGGTGTGTAATAGAACCATATTTGTAAATGATTCAGCAAAGAGTAGTAATTGAAACTTGCTGAGTACCCAGCACTGCTTGGGTATGTATTTATTTGAATTTTCTATTAGTCCATCTCCTCCTTCCCCCTCTCTCTGTTCATCTCCACCACTCTTTCTCTCTTTCCACCTCCTCCATACCCCATTTTCTGTGAATTTCCTCCTGCCCCTCTCTTTGTCCATTTCCTACTCCCCCTCTCTCTGTCCATTTCCTCCTCCCCCTTCTCTAGCTGTCAATGTGCTCCTCCATCTCTCTCTGTACATCTCCTCCTTCCTCAGTTCTCTGCCTGTCTCTTTCTCCCCATGTGTCTGTCCATCTCCACCTCTTACCTTTCTCTCTCCATCTCCTCCTGTCCGTGTGCCCCATCCCACATCTCCTCCTTCTATTTTTGCTTATCTCCTCCTCCTCCTCCTCCTCCTCCCTCACTGTCTGTCCATCTCCTTATCCTCCCTTCTCTCTCTATGTTATCACACTCACCCGAATGGGAGGCTTGTGGTTCTTTCCCCTACAGTATTTCTTTCCAGATTGTAACTTATGTGTGTAACAAATTTGATTGAAATCATTTCAGGGCTTTTTAGGATGAGCTATTTACCCATGGACTCACTCACATACACCCACATAAAATATACGTCACACATCTTTAACATATTTCACACATATTTGTACATACATTTCACCTGTATGTCCAGCAAATTTCACTCTGCAGTTTGATTTTCACACAGTTTAATGTTTATGACATTGTATACCCTGAACTTTGTGCTGTACAATCATATAATTTTGCAGGTACAAACAGTGATATATATGGCTAATGTCTGTGAAATGTGTTTTGAATAGAGTTCATAGTAAAGAAGTGATACATTGAAATTTAATGCATGATGTAGCAGTTTCTCATGCACCTTAGTGTCTATGATGCCATATCTCCTGAACTGTGTGTTGTACAAGGATATATTTTTTTAGGTAAATTCAGTGGCATATGTGAATACTATCTGCAAAAAGTATTGAAAATAGAGTTGGTAGCAACAAAGTAATAAATTTAAACATCTTGCCTGATACAGTAGTTTCTCATGTGTATAGTGTTTATGGTGTATCTCCTGAACTAAGTGTCCGACAAGAATGTAATTTTTCTGGTACATTCAGTGGTATATGCTAATAGTGTCTGCAAAATGTGTCATGAATATACTTAGTACTAAAGAAGTAATAAATGAAAATGTCATGCTTCACGGGGCAGTTTTACTACATAAACAGTGAATGTGTACTGACCAACAGACCTTTTTCCTTTCATTGTTTTGTGGTGGTTGTCAGCAAGAAGTAGTTTTGCAAAGGTTTGAAATTATGTGTAAAGTTTGTTGCAATTCTCTAAATGCTCTCATTCTCAAATACAGGATGACTATAGTATTGGTAATCTCATGTCATGGGCTGCACTGGTTTTCCACACCACCCCTTTGGGAGGTGGGTGGCTCTTGTCCCCAAAGTGATTCTTTCCAGATAGTATATGATATGTGTTCAAAG
Organism: Schistocerca americana; assembly: GCF_021461395.2. Taxonomy (NCBI): domain Eukaryota; kingdom Metazoa; phylum Arthropoda; class Insecta; order Orthoptera; family Acrididae; genus Schistocerca; species Schistocerca americana. The sequence continues at coordinate 229,334,984 of NC_060130.1, forward strand.
GTTAGTTGAAATCAGTCCAGTGGCTTAGGAGGAAATGTGGAATGTACATACATATCTATTATACATACATACATTTTTATAACTTGTATGGATCCTAGGCTTTGCAAAGTTGTTGTAGTTGTCTATGAAGAAATTCTTGGTAAAATTTGCAGTAATATTCAATTATATCTTGACAAAATATCAGTATCATAAAAATACTACATGTAGAAAAATACAAATTTGTATACTTCATGTTGCATAGAAGCGTGGTATTTTTTGACTGCAAGAGTAATGAGTTACAACTAGACTCACTCGTGTCCTACTGGTAGTTTGTACAAACAATATGAAGAGAGGCAAAGTAGGTCAGCTACATAGGCTGAGCTGTGGATAAAGAAAATTACAGGCAATGATTATCTTCTGATCCAAACTGCTTTGCCGAGAGTGAAGGTAATGTCAAAGCTATATCTAAAATCTGAAATCCGCTGTGGCTTCAAGTTTTCTGATCCCCATTCAGCATGTTCACAGTGGCACTGAAGTAGAGGCAGTTGTGAAATGAGTAACTCCATGTTTTATAACAAATTTAATAGTTTGCTGGTGTAATGATAATACGCTATACATGAAGTCTGTAGAATTATATTCTGACTCATAGTTTGACCGTATTTAGCTAAGAGTCCAGTTAGTTTCATTGTTTCAGATACCATCTTATGTCTATTGTATTTTATTGATGCTGTAGAAGCTGATAGAAATATTCACAAAACTTTTGGGTATTTCATTTGTTAATCCTTTTCTAGTGAATTTAATGCTAAACAAGTTACTGGTTATCGCATATGGAATGGCTTTCTGAGTATCTTTATTTATATTTGGTTTCTTCTTCTAATTTGCCAATATGGTGCTTAGCAGATATACTTTATTTGTAGTTATGTGCTCATTGAGTGTCCTTTTTTGTCTGAGGAGTATTTAAATTCAAAGTTGTGATCTATTTTGTTTGTTTGGAATGGAAGGAGCTGTTGTAGATAGTTGCAGCTGATGCTGTTTCATTGCTGTTTACTGTGGAGCTATATTTACTCTTGTTGATGAGAACAGCCAAATCTAGCAATTAAAATGTAGTCCACCTCACATTCACCTGTGAATTCATATTTTGATGAGAATTTCTAGATAATTTATGTAATTATTCTATTTCACTGGTAGTTTCGAGGAATGGTATGGTAATATCTGTAGAAAGAAGTCGTTTTAGTGACTTGTTTGAAGTTTGAAAACAGAATTTGGTTTGTAGTATACCTGGTCTATGACAGAAAGACATGAGACATGACTCAACCATTTGGTCATTCATAAAATTTATTGTCAATATAATCATATGTTAGCAAAGGCCCAATGACAGCCATGACTTCTTGTAGTCCAAGAGATAAAATGTCTTGATCTAGCATTCAATAGCTGTTTCTTGTGTGTTACTGGTGTAGTGGTGTACAGAAATTAACCAAATGAAAAGGTCTCCATTTTTTCTATTATAGCTTGGTTTGATACTGTGTTGTATTTAAATCTAAAAATTGCTTTTGCAAATGTATGAAGTTCAAACAGAAGCCAATTATTTCGAAGTTCATTATCACCTTACCTTCTGTTTCCTTCTTGGTGAGAATTGTGATAATATACTTCCTGATTTGTCCACACACACACACACACACACACACACACACACACGAGTCAGTCACTTTAGCAGGTAGACTGGAGGTGAGGGCTTGTTGCAAAGTAGGTGAGGAAAGGAAAGAGGCAGGGAGTGGGAGGGATGACAGAGAGAGACAGTAGGTGTGCGAGATAGGAATGCAGGAGGAAGAAACAGCAGGTGCTCAGTGTAGGAATGCGACATGTGGGCACCAGAGCTGGTGAGTTCATGCAATGCCTAATAATGATGCCCCACAGCATTGTTGCAATTCACTGGTTTGTTCAATAAGTGAGAAGGCATCTGTACATCATAGTGTGGTATACTGTTAAAATTTTGAGAGCATTTGTTTCTAAAGAAGTCAACCAGTATATTGCTTCGTCATACGTATATCGAGAGTGTTAAGGTAAAATCAGAGAGGCTTGAGCTCACTTAGAGGCTTTCCAACAGTCTTTCTTCCCATACATTATCATTCAAAATTCAAACAAGAAAGGGGGCAGTGGCAGTGATAGACAAAGTACCCTCTGACGGATGAAGAAAGTGGCTTGTATACTGTACATGTAGCTGAAGATTAATTTGTATATAGATTTCTAGGATTTATCCATTATGAAGGATACATATCAAGTGGCATTGACATGTTTAATTTTGGAGAATTATGTTGCTCATGACAGGGAAATGTAGATCTGAAACTTCGTGGTGGATTAAAACTGTGCCAGACTGGGACTCAAACCTCAAACTTTACCTTTTACAGGCAGTGTTTTTACCACATCAGCTATCCATCATGACTCATGAAATGTCCTTACAGCTTCAGTTCTGCAAGTACCTCTCTCCTACTTTAAAACTTCAGAGAAGCTCTGTGGCATATCTTGCTCACAGTTTTAACCCATCTGGAAGGTTCAACTCAGCATGTACTCTATTGCAGAGTGAGATTTATTTTGGGAACAATCCCCTAGTCTTTGACTAAACCATTTCTCGGTGGTATCCTTTCTACTAGGAGTGTTAGTTTTGGAAAGTATGCAGGAGAGCTTCTGTGAAATTTGGAAAGTAGAAGAGAGATGCGAGTAAAATTGAAACTCTGAGGACAGGTTGTGCATCACGCCTGGATACTTAAATATGAAAGAGCATTACCTGTAAAGGGCAATGTTCTGGGTTCAAATCCTGGTACAACACACAGCTGTAATAAGCAAAGAAGTTTCAAAACTACACCCACTGCACAGTCAGATGCGTTTTGGAAATGTAGAATTGTTTTACAATACAATATTCAAATAAGGAAATGAAAGTATAGTTCACAGGTTTCTTTCAGTTTCATTATTATAGTCAACATATTGTGCACAATATATTTACTGTTCAATGAGAGTGGTAGTGATTTAGCAGTAAAAGTCACACATGATAGGAAAGGCCTGGAACTGAAACCTATACAGAATGAATTTTTTAAAAATAGTTCTCATTTTTATGTTTATCCTTTTTACATATTATTTAATATAAATTGGAAATTTAATCAATTACTTTGATTTTTAACTTGACAAGGTGTGGAAAATAGGAACTGAAGAAAGTTTAAAATAACAGTATAACAAAACTTTCTGGTATTGAAATTAAAATATGTCAGAAAGTCAGTATGCCATGCACATGATGAGAATATGACAGCCTGTGGGAGATGGAAAGATTGTAATTTATGCATTATACAGTAAATAGTGGCCGTAAAAAGGAAACCAAAAGGTTTTACAATTTTCTTCATAAAGAAAGAAGAAGGGCAAGGAAGAAAAAGAAAGAGAACTGTGTAACACAAAGAGAAATTTCAGTTGTATCTCAGAGTTAAGAGAGACAATACAAATAATCATGGAGAAATTATATAATTTCATAGGTAAAGTTGAGATTTAAAAGCTCTACAAATCAACAATACACTTAAAAAGAAGATAAACAAAAAATAAGTCAAAGCATTTACAAAATAGAAATTATAATCAGGGACAATAGGGGACAGACGCTGAGCAGAGTGAATTTTCCTATTTTATCATCCATAAGTTACAAAGTGACTAATAAATACCTGTAAAATTTTTTCTTGCTTTAAGTCTGCTCCAAGCCACAGCATTTCCTCTTTTTAAACTTTTATCATTTTTTAGGGGAAATAGTTGCAATTTTTTACAGGCTATAGATAATGAATTCACTTAACAATCTTACATCCCTGGTGTTTCAGACAAACTGAATAAGGAAGTATTTACAATAAAAGTATTGTGTGTCCCTACTAAGTGTCATCAAATGTCTTTTTCTCTAGAGTTTTGGCAGATATTTGCATTCCTGTTTTGAATTTGTACATAAAATCAGACTTCTTGTGTGTTTTATGTGGTGCCTAATATGTTTTGTTAAGTTGAGTTTTACGTGTCCATTCAACAGAATACTTCCAAACTAGTCTAGTATGATATTCAGTTGGACATTATATGTTAAAAGGGATAGCATAACATGAAGAACAACCAGCAGATTGGTAATGACTGAGTAGGGCTACTGCATAGCTGTAGCACACAGGCAGTGTGATGTTGGCTGGCACATGATATGGGGGAAGTTCAGCAAGGAGAACATGGTAAACAAATGTTTTCCAATCATTCACTGTCTGTTGTTGTCATCAACTGCATTTTAGAAAAACTGAGAGTAAGGCAGATAGCCACAGTACTAGTACAGCACGTGACAGTGTCACTATGAATACAATGTTTCTGCACAACCTTTTGTTTTATTTTCCATATCCATAACTATAAAAAAATAATATGTATTTATTTTGCTCTGCTGTGGAATTTTATAAAATGGCCACAGCCAGCTCCATGATACTCTAGCCCCCAGTTGTCATAACTGTAAATATTTATTTGCCATGTGTCCCTTGCAGGGCTTGCCTTGTCTCATGTGCCAGCTTGCACCATGCTGCCCTGTCTACTTCTACCTTGCAGCTGCATGTCTCAGTTGCTGCTAAGCTATGGTTTATATGTTGTGGTTTTCTGTGCCTATGAACAAATATTATTAAACTGAATGTTGCATTAGACTAACTTGTTCAGTTGAGTGAGCATACAAAACACTACTTCACAGAATTGTGAGGAGAAATAAATTGACATTCTCTGTTGACACTGGGTGTTGCATGAAACATAAAGAGCAGAATTTTTCTGGGATGATTCCATTTACACATTGCAAAAACAAATACTACAAATAGCTGCTGAAGTACCAGAGACAATGTGCTTGACAATTCTTAGGATACACGCCCAGAATATTCAGCTACTGATTCTGTTATAAAAGGGAGCTTAAGCTTTGTAAAAGTTTTAGTTTATGGCATCATATGAAATAATATTTTGGAACAATTATGTCCTGTTTTATAACTGAATAAAAATGGGTTTTCTAAGAAATATGTGGTGCTATACATCATAGCTACCAGTCTTTATGATGATATACTGTATGAAAGTGACATTTTCATTGTGTGTTCACTGTCAGTGATTCCTCACTTGACTGACTATGGCATCTGCCAGTTCATGTTCCACAGAAAAAAAAACCTTCAATAGAACTGCAGGAGCAGATATTTCCATGAAAGATGATGTGTGACTTCTGCAACTGCAGTCTGCTGTAGAGTTCTACAAAAATAATCTGGTCTTAGGGGCCTGATTTATATGTTTAGTGGATTCTGTAAATCATTTGTGCTGTTTCTTGTGTGAGATCGTAACAAATCATATTACCAATCTTATTTTATCCAATCACTATATTCACATTACTGACCTTATTTTAATCCAGTCACTTACCTTACTTCTAGTTATCATACTACTGACTAAATGCCAGGACAACATTTAACATCTTGAGACACACATGTGCATGATAGCAGGCATTATTCTACTGCAGTGGGGAATAGTGGAGCTACTCTACTACATATCATAGCAAAATTTTCGAGACATGGCATGTTACAATTAATGCTCTTCTGTAGGGGACCATAAATTGCACAAAATTGTGATCCACATCACGAAATTGCCTGTTATGCCAGTACGATACTCAGTAGTGGACCTCTGGTTTGTGCACTTTGTAAACAAAATGTAGATCCTTCATTTAACATTACTTTTTTGTGACAGTCATCTCAACAGATCACAAAACAAGTGGCAATGAGCTGATCATTATTCTGATATTTGCAGCAGATTATGTGAGGGACATTAGGAAGACCATTGTTTTCATTTTCCTATTTGTACTCTTCATGTATATTTTAGTAGTATATTTTAGTAAGTTATTACACTCATTTTTCATTACAATTGCTTTTTTTCGATTTCTGGGAGTTTTCTTTCTTCTACTATTCCAGACTTTACTCAGACTTCTTTGTGGGCTATTTTTGTTGACTTTATGTATTGAGTACTTCTTTGCTTGCTTTGTATCTCTATCTTTCACTAAGTCTCCTACATAAACATGTTCTCGTCCACAATCTTACTACCTCCACCCATCCCTCCCTCCTCTTTCTTAAAGTCCCAGAATACTTCTAAAAATAGAACCACTGTTCCAGACACTTTAGATTTGGGATTAAGTTTGCAGGTAGTAAAACTAGCGACCTTCAACGCAACATCACATGAAGTTTTGTAGCAAAGCAGTATAGGTTGTTAATAAGACTTATCCTATGTGACATATCTTCTGTTTGGTGAACAATCATCTGCCCTCACACAAATATTTTGAATAATTATAAGGTTGATTTCAGTGCATCATTAATATAAAATAAGTTGTTTGTTTTAAATCAAACAATGATTCTGAAGATGGCAAATTAATTTGCCAAAGCTAATAAAGAAGTTAATTTAATGAAAATTTATGCAGCTGGCAACTGATTATTTCTATTCTTAACATGTACTTCACAGTTGCCAATTGACAGCCACAAATACAATTTTAAACCTTTTACCTGTCAGGTAAAAAAAGCTGTCACCATTTATAGAAGTATTAGCATAAATTATTAATTATATGCTCTTCTGAAGATGCAAATTAATTTGCTGAAACTAGGCAAGAAATTAATTAAATAAAAGTTTGTGCAGTTGATGACTGATTATTTCTTTTCTTAAAAGGTGCTTTGCAGGTGCTGATTGACAGCCTCAAATAAAATTTTATTTCAAAAGACTGTTCTACCTTAAACATATCTGAATTTTATTTTGATTTGCTGCATAGTATCATCACTCATTTCTGTCTCAAAAAGAGAGCTGTGTACACAATATTTTTGCTTGGATTTTGATACTTGTACTATATAAATCTTGCTCAAATATGGCCCTTTAAATATACCTGTTGAACACTATAAAATAATGATAAACTGAAAGTTTCATTCTGTTCATTACATTGTCATTGTGTATCTATGTGATCAACTATCTAACTTTCTTTTTCATACACTATTCTGCATGAGACAGATTAAAAGAAAAATCTTCATGTAGTTAACATGACCTCTTTTTCTTTCATGGGCATTAAAATATTTGAACACATTTGTTTTTCTCATTTCAAGGTTTGATCACCCATGGATTTGTTGAAAATTCTATCTACTGCCATAGTTTTCTTGTGGATGCTCTCATTTTTATGTTAATTCACTGAATTGATATACATGTCACCTGTTGTAGCATGTGGAATCAGTTTGTGTGTTCAGATGTCTTACCTTTAATGTGAAAGAAATGTAAGTCTACATTCTTGAGGATTAATTTTCCCCCTGTTATGTTTGTAATTGGTGAATGGAAAATACTATAGCATTGACCAAAACATTTGTGAAGATGTTTGGCTTAGTTTTTTTTCTCTCTATCAAACAGACAGACAGACACTCACTGACTCAGTAATATTACACTACCTGAGTTAATATCATTGCTGGTGAAGAGTGATCAAATGAAGTTATGATAACACAATGAATATCTGTTACATCACTGAATAGAAAAGTAGTTCAAACTGAACATATTATTGTTGTAAAAAAGTTCAATCATGAAGCTGATTATTTTTCTAAATGTAATTTATATTCAGTCATCATTTAAGTTCATTACATTTTCAACAGACAACCATTCATCTTGGGAATGAAAACGTACACAAAATGCATGTTACATCATCAGGCACAAGTGTATTTGCCTGAAAACTGTGTACAAGGCAAGGAACCTGTCAATTTTTGAATACCAACTTGATAAACAACTTAATTCTCAGGCAATTTGCAACTATTGAAAATATTTTAAATCATCTTTCAATTTATCCTCAATCTGTAATAAACTAATTTTTTACAGCACATTATTCAGCTTAATTTCAGCATCTTGAAACAAATATTTATTTAACAGACCATTTACCTGGAGGACAATATAGTTATTCTTAAAATATTTACTATTCAACTGTAAAATATACTTATACAATTATAAAATTTATCAAAATGTAACTGACATGTAACAAAAATATTTCTCATTGGAATATCACTGAGAAGTTAACATAATACCTTTAGTGCTCCAGGTTTGAATAATATGTTCAAGTATTTCAAATTTTGTCAATTTGGATATGCATAATGCTCATGTGCTTTTCGTCTTGCTCTGGCAGTTACATTCGTTGTTTCATAATGTAAATGGTATGGTTTCTTATGCCACTCATTTTACAGATTGTTTTAAATTTTAATGTTTAAAACAAATATTTCTTATATTAGTACTTTGTGACCAAATGCTACAATCCATATGGCACGGACATCTCATTATTGTAAAACTGAGGCTAAATTCACAACAAATGTCATCATATAACTGACAGGCAATAGCCTACAGATCTTTTCAGCACTGAAATTCAGAAAGGTGAAAGTTTTATCTCTTACATTCCAACCATTCTTTTTTAATATTCACAAATACGAGCAACTGTAACATTTTGTTTTTTGTACAGCAACATCTGTCCTTAATTTTAAAAAAAATTAAACAAAACTCAGAGAGTTAATTGGAATGTGTTTTGTCAACTTTTACAAATTGAGTTTCATCTCTGAAGGTTGCACCAGACAAAAAAATAAGACTAATAAAAGTAGAACAAAAAAATTAAGTCCATTTTTGAAAATAAAAATTTAGTCATTTTTATGATCATAATAAAATGCTGTTAAAAGTGATAAACTAATGCCAAATACATTAAAAGTGTAACACTGAACCTCTTTCATTAATTATTTTTATTTTTAGTGCAAGGGGAACACCAACAATGAATTAAGAACATTGTAAATACTTTAACTTGTTCTAGCTTATGCAACACAATGTTATTTCCTCCTATAATATTTCTGTATAATAGCTGACACATAGCAGGATTTTCAGTACACTGTTCTATGCTCAGCAGAGGATACTTGGACTTTTCATGATTTATTATCTTAATCTTTTCTGAATCATACAAAGGAGAACTAACATTGTCCGAATTTTGACTACTGTGTAACAGTATGAGATTCTGCTACTGTATCATGCATTTGATAAGCTTCTTAGATCCATCAGTGATACTGCTATTCGTACATGGATTGGGTTGGAGCAACTTCAAGTAGTAGTTGTAGGAACACATTAATGAAACCTGGAATGTAGATAAAGTAAACATTAGTGGAAAAATTTTAAACAACAAAATAGTCATAAGATATGAACTTCAATAACATATTAAATTTTATTTGCTAGCTAGATTTTTCCAGTAGTATGTAAGTGTTGTTTGGAAAAAAAGTAATGAGCAATTGTCAACAAAGCAAGCCATAATATAGACTATTCCTTTTTAACAATATGAAATGGAAAGATTGGTACTTTACATACACTCCTGGAAATTGAAATAAGAACACCGTGAATTCATTGTCCCAGGAAGGGGAAACTTTATTGACACATTCCTGGGGTCAGATACATCACATGATCACACTGACAGAACCACAGGCACATAGACACAGGCAACAGAGCATGCACAATGTCGGCACTAGTACAGTGTATATCCACCTTTCGCAGCAATGCAGGCTGCTATTCTCCCATGGAGACGATCGTAGAGATGCTGGATGTAGTCCTGTGGAACGGCTTGCCATGCCATTTCCACCTGGCGCCTCAGTTGGACCAGCTTTCGTGCTGGACGTGCAGACCGCGTGAGACGACGCTTCATCCAGTCCCAAACATGCTCAATGGGGGACAGATCCGGAGATCTTGCTGGCCAGGGTAGTTGACTTACACCTTCTAGAGCACGTTGGGTGGCACGGGATACATGAGGACATGCATTGTCCTGTTGGAACAGCAAGTTCCCTTGCCGGTCTAGGAATGGTAGAACGATGGGTTCGATGACGGTTTGGATGTACCGTGCACTATTCAGTGTCCCCTCGACGATCACCAGTGGTGTACGGCTAGTGTAGGAGATCGCTCCCCACACCATGATGCCGGGTGTTGGCCCTGTGTGCCTCGGTCGTATGCAGTCCTGATTGTGGCGCTCACCTGCACGGCGCCAAACACGCATACGACCATCATTGGCACCAAGGCAGAAGCGACTCTCATCGCTGAAGACGACACGTCTTCATTCGTCCCTCCATTCACGCCTGTCGCGACACCACTGGAGGCGGGCTGCACGATGTTGGGGCGTGAGCGGAAGACGGCCTAACGGTGTGTGGGACCGTAGCCCAGCTTCATGGAGACGGTTGCGAATGGTCCTCGCCGATACCCCAGGAGCAACAGTGTCCCTGGGAAGTGGCGGTGTGGTCCCCTACGGCACTGCGTAGGATCCTACGGTCTTGGCGTGCATCCGTGCGTCGCTGCGGTCCGGTCCCAGGTCGACGGGCACGTGCACCTTCCGCCGACCACTGGCGACAACATCGATGTACTGTGGAGACCTCACGCCCCACGTGTTGAGCAATTCGGCGGTACGTCCACCCGGCCTCCCGCATGCCCTCTATACGCCCTCGCTCAAAGTCCGTCAACTGCACATACGGTTCACGTCCACGCTGTCGCGGCATGCTACCAGTGTTAAAGACTGCGATGGAGCTCCGTATGCCACGGCAAACTGGCCGACACTGACGGCGGCGGTGCACAAATGCTGCGCAGCTAGCGCCATTCGACGGCCAACACCGCGGTTCCTGGTGTGTCCGCTGTGCCGTGCGTGTGATCATTACTTGTACAGCCCTCTCGCAGTGTCTGGAGCAAGTATGGTGGGTCTGACACACCGGTGTCAATGTGTTCTTTTTTCCATTTCCAGGAGTGTATAAAGGAGACACTGAGCCACTGACAGACACAATGGGAAAGAATGCTAGCTGTATTAAGTCATTGGACTATGTCATTCATCAGACTGAGACTGTTCTGAAGTGAGCCATGATCTTTGCTATGGTGGGTAGTGGGTGTACAGAAGAGGCATAGGGCAGAGAGGGGGAGGGATATCAGGGTATAGGTGGGGGAAAATGCTATCACTGTGCTGTCACTACCTGTGGGAGCATGCAGGAATGTGATAGGGACAGGATAGCACTGCTAAATGCAGCATGGGGTCGTTGTGCTGGGAGGGAGAGGGGGGAGGGGAGGGGAGGGGAGGGGAGAGGAGGGGAGAGGAGAGGAGAGGAGAGGAGAGAAACAGAGAAGGGGAAATGACTGTGCAGATGCACTGGCAGAATAGAAGGCATGTGTAGAAATCTAGGGGGTGCAGTGAAGGGGATAATCAGGTGGAGGGGAAGGACTAGTGCCAGTCTTTGTCCGCTACCTTCCTATCCCCTTCGCTGCTCCCACCCCAGTACTACACGTGCCTTCCATCCCACCAGCATAGCTGATGGTCCTTTTCCCACTTCTACTTCCCTTTTGTGACAGTGCTTCATGAATCTTTATTTTTCCAGATTCTACCCATTGTTTGATATTGAAAGTGTTGTTTGTTAATCTTTTTTTACTTTCACTACTTCTATGGCGGGAGATGTTTGAAGCTTTTGTCTGATAATATTTGGCATGTAACAGTATATTAAATGTTGAATACTGCTTGTTTTGGCCAGCCTATGGAAATTTTTAATCTGCGTTCATTGAGAATTCAGTTTGCTCAGAGTGTCTGCAATCCATTGGTCATTTTCCCATGTTTGGCCATCAGGTATAAGGATTTGCAAAAGTTTGGGTGCAGTTCAATAAGAAGTGTACATTACCATGGAAGACTAAGTCGCTTTTATTGAATGCTGAACTACACTTCAAAGTGACACAGAAACATGGCACTATTTTTCAACATAGTCACCTCATTTCTCTAAACAACAGTCAGAACATTCTACCAATCATTCAATTCCTCGATGATAGAAACTAGCTCCTTGGTTGTGGAACCATTGGAGAACCTCTTTGTGAATGTCCTCATCATTGGAAAATCTCTTTCTTTCTGATGTTCTTTCAGCATTCTGAGAAGATGGAAAGCACATGGTGCTAGATCTGGAATGTATAATGTATCAGCATCACCCATGTCTGTGTGGCCTTGATCAAATTGTTGGCGTGATTTCACTACAGCTGGACATGATGTTGCTTTTGGTCTATATGCCAGCAGACTTTCATGGTCAATCTGTGTATGATTTACATGTTTTTCCCATGAGAATTGTACTGCCCCACATACTTCAACTTTGCAGTATGTTTCCAGATGTCTGATTTCACTTGCACACTGTGAAGCACATGTTATACAGCAGAACTGTGTCTGCAGGGCACTCATCACACGTACCCTCATCTGACAGTGTGCCACTCTTACAGCACAATGGTCTTAGTGTGGGATGACATGTGTAACTAACTTTCTGAAGTCCCTATGTATCTAAGATACCTGATCTTTAAACAATTATGTACATCACTCCAGTCATTAAGAATATTGTTAGTATGAATACTGAACAGTAGAAGCAACAACAGTTTCTGAAGTTACTGTTAGTTGCTATTGTACAATTCAGTCTTTTCAAAGGATTTTATTATATTTTTGCCCTCTGATGGCAACAAAGCATGTTTTAGAACCACTTCATTTATTTTTCACAAGTCTTTCCTCGATTTAATGGAAGATTTTTCATTGCCAGTGAAGGGAAATCAAATTTTGATACTGAATTCTTGGAGTTCTCCAATAATTTGATTGCCTACCTAAATGTTATTAAAATTTAAGTGTCCCAGCTCCAAACTGCAGTATTGTGACAAAAGATTTTCAATTAGTGGTTCCATTCACTGATCTGTTAGTTTGGTTTGTAAATTTACATGCTGTTGCCATTTTCTAGATGTGGCATACATAATCTCTTAACTAGTGTTCATCATTCTTAAATACACAGTTTTATTGCCTCACTAAGCAAAGTGTGTGCCTGATACTCTGTGAGATGTGTTACATTTAAGACAACATTGTTCTTTAATTTTATTGTATTTCTTCTCTAGAAAGATGATTCATACTGACTGTGTGAGGCTTCACTCATTCTTCCATTCGGTACTGAGTACATATATAATGCTGTTTGTGTCTATCCTGAGAATAACATGGCTCAGTGTCAGTCTTGTTGTTGACCACAAATTTTGTTCGTCTGAGATATATGCATATTTGTCAAGTCCAGGAAATAAACAGTCTTTTGAATGATACATAAATATAAACAACCTAAGCCTACATGAGTAAAAAATATTTCATTTATGTTTAACTTAAATCAGATGATACATATGATACATACCAAGCCTCTTGAACCAATGTCGCTTGATCACAAAGGGCACATAAAAAATAAGACTGCCCACTATGAAGAGAGCTGCATATAAGTATTCAATTTGTGGTTTGTCTATTATTGGAGCTATTATCAGGTACACAGAGATAACCAAAACAAGACATGGAATGATTATGTTCACCTGAAATAAACAAAAGGTCATCATCAGTGGCATCTCATAGAAATACAAATTTTTGAAGTTGTAGTGATCTTTAATGGAATTAATACTATGTTACTATGAGAAAGGTTGACAACTTTTCTGAAATAGAAAGGAATTTAACCAAATAGAAAGACTGAACAGATCAGGTCACCAACAGATTTTTATTTGTCACCATTAACAATTGTGAATAAGTATACTCTGGAAATGCAGGAAACAGCCTTCATTTAATTTCTCATATCACTCTCTCTCTCTCTCTCTCTCTCTCTCTCTCTCTCTCTCTCTCTCTCTCTCTCTCTTTTATGATAAAGGACCACTTAATGGATGAGACTATACCAAACTGATAGTGCAGGATCCTGAAAGTGAACTCATTACATACAACTTTAAGAACTGAAAATCAAGTTATTGAAGTATAATTGCAAGTAGCTATAACTTGATTGTTGGACACAATTGCTGTGATCACCCTTGTACAACAATATGACTACAGAATCCTAAAATGAAAAGAGGAGTAAGGAATCAATGAATTTCCATTCTGGAAGTGTATGTTTTTGTAACAAAGAATATAAGTCACCTGCTTAATGAATCATTCCTACAATATTTTTCAGTTAGTATTTATCTCATTGTATTTGCAGGTATGAAATGTTGTTGTTTTACTTTCCTTATTTGCTCTTATGCCCTCTGTTCTGATTTATCTGGGAGAAATTGACCTCAAATGTAAATTCGACCTCAAATGTAAATTCTAGAAGGGAAAAGACCTCTATTTTTATACTGGACACACACACACACACACACACACACACACACACACACACACACACACACACACCTCTCTCTCTCTCTCTCTCTCTCACTGTTGAAAAGAAAGTGTGGGTGCAGGACATTAGATGAGACTGAAGCCAGGGGCCAGGAGGATTAAGGGAACGAATTATGTGTTATAGGGTTAACTACCATCTACAGATTTCAGATAAGCTGGTGCTAAGAAAAGGGATCCTGATGGATGGGTTGTGGAACAGCCACTGAAACTGAGCACATTGTGCCCAGTTGTGAGTTCCTCCTCTGGTGGTCAGCTCTAGTCTTGGCCACAATTTAGCGGTGGCTGTTTATTTGTGTGGGCAGTTGATTGATGGTTGTGCCCACATAAAATGCTGTACAAAAATTGCAGCAGAGCTGATATATGACATGGCTGCTTTCAAAAGTTGCCCTGCCTGTGATGGGATAGAAGAAGACTGTGACAGGATCGGACTCTGATGTGCTGGTTGGGTAAATCAGGCAGGTTTTACATCTGTGTCTCACACAGTTATATAACCTATATGGGCAAGGGTTTGAGAGTGGGAATGGTATAGGGATAGATCAGGATGCTGTTTAGTTTGGGTGGGTGGTGTAATACCATTTGATGAGGGGTGGGAAGGACTGTGGGTAGAATGTCCCTCATTTCTGGGCACAACAATCAGTAGCTGACATCCTGGCAAAGGATGTCATTCAGTTGCTCCAGTTTAGGTTGATACCGAGTGATGAGGGAGTGCTCCTTTGCAGCTGGTTCTTGGGGGAGAGGGGTGGGGGGTTAGGGGTGTGTGAGAGTATGGTGGAAAGAAACTACTTGCAGACTAGGTTTCGTTGATAGCACCTGCTTGTGAAGGCCTTTGTAAGACCTCCAGCATACTGGGCAGGGAATTCTCATCACTGCAGATGCACCATCCCTGGGTGGCCAGACTATGTGGGAGTGATTCTTTGGTGTGAAAAGGATGTCGGCTGTCAAAATGCAGGTACTGTTATTGGTTAGTGGGGACAGAAACACAGATGGAGCCATCAAAGAGGTGGAGATCAAAGTCCAAGACGTTGATACTACAACCCCCTAGTTATTGCTTACACAGGAATCATGAGGACGAGATTAGATTAATTACAGCACACACAGAGGTATGAAGTAAAATGATAGGTATCATTGAGTCAGCTTTTTGGAAATCCATCATATCTACAACACATGGGTCACCATCAAAACTGACTCCTGCAAATTCCACCATAAAATTACAGGAATTGTAGCCAGGAGTCTTCCAACTGTACCTTATGGCAAATAATCATTACCATAATCAGTGAGTCAGAATACATGGAATTCTGACGTGACTGGTTCCTGGATGCTTAGCTAGTGAGACTCAAGGGTAAAGTTATATGAAATTACTTGAATGTTAAAAGGATAGGAATTATCATTTCTCATCCACTGTACTAACTGGAATTATCATTTTGAACCTGAAATGAAAATACATTTCATGGAAGAATACCATGCCAATTTCACCCTGTGGATTGGAACCACATGGACATAAACATTCCACAGCATGTGGATCAAAGCAAAGAATTTTTAGGATTATTCATGAAAAGTATGTTTATGAACTGAAGTGTTCCTCTGGGAAACTGAAATATACACAGCTGCAAATATGACTCAGCCAGTACTAATTAAGAAAATATTGTTTCACTGCTTTTCATTCAATGTTTATTCAAATGTTGAGTATATAAACAATATACACAGTTTCAGCAGCTTACAAAGTGTTCAATTTTTTTGTAATGGCATTTGGAATAGTGTCTTAATAGCAGTTTAACATTTAAATACAGAGCAGCTCCATACTTGTTCATGTGTTGGCTGTAACAGATAAAGATAAGCAACATACCTATCATGTCATAGTCTTAAGGATGCTGTGAGCTAGCCAGAAGAGTCCTTAAATGTAATCCCTGTAGCTAATGATTCTAAACACACTGATGATGAAAATAGTATGAGCACAGCTAAGACTCACTCAGTTACATTTTTAGAGTTCTCACCTTAGCTCATAATCTATTAGCAACTGGAATGTGAAATGAACTGCACATTCTAGTGAAAGCATTAAGGTAGTATCGTAACACTGATGCAGGTAATTCATAGCTCATGAAAGTGTGTATAATAAGTGGCATAGAGGGAATGTAATGTCTGCAACAGACTGGCTGCACTCATATTTGTTGCAGTCATTAGTAAAAAGAGCAGTTACTTGAAATAGAAATTTACAGCATGATTTTCCCCCTCTTCAGTGTAGGAGAAATAGCATATAAACCAGCAGTAATTATACTGTCACTTGTTCATGATACATGGGAAAAGTCTTCTTCAGATGATGATCATTTCTTCTCCTTCTTTCTTTTCCCTCCTTCTTCTTCCTTGGTGTTTGTCTTGCATGCAGGCAGTGTCTGCTGTTTTGGCCCACTGTCACTATTTTACCTGATTGGGTCTGTTCAGGATGAAGGCCTGAGATCTTGAGACCTTTGTGTAGGATATCAAGCCATCGCTGCCTACATTATCCTACTGGCCATTTACCATTTACTTTAAACTAAAACTAGTCTTCACCACTTTAAGAAAATGCCCATACATCATAGACAGCTTTCTCTCATCTTGTCTACTATTGGTGTTATGGCATATCTTCATGATTTGTGATGTGATCGTGCAGTGTTAATCTAGATCTCCACCTGAACATCATTGTTTCCATGGCAGAAAGTTGTTGTTCCACTCTTTTTGTCATAGGCCAGCATTCAGCACCACACAGTGCAGCTAAACATATTACCGATTTCTACCTATGCATTTAAACGAAAGACAGTTTGTTTTTTGCTGTACTCATTTCACTGCTGTTATTTATGAAGCATCCTCAGTGGCATGTAATATTACAGACTGTTATACTTTTGCCTTTAGCCAGTTTGCTGAGATTTCCATTAGCAGCAATTTTTGAGTCCTTGTTATTGGAATGTCAACAACATTGCCTCTTATGGTATATGGGTAATTTAGGTCTGTGGTGAGATACTGCATTCTCTTTATGTTGTGTCATAGGCCTGCTTCTGCAAGGCATTCATTCCAGACTTGCGCTTGCGACTGTAGCTCAACCTGATCCTGCTGAACAGGGATGTGCGTACAAATTACTACCCACCCACCCTGATCCAAATTTCCCTAAACTGTTTCAGAATTCAAACTTCCTTCAGTTCTTCCTTCCATAATGTTCTGAAGGCACCTGAGAAAGTGAAGTTTTTCAGCAAAGCAGCTATTTCTATCTACTCCAGTTGCCTTATATGTGGTTTGGGTTATTCTTGGTGTTCTGGCATAACCACAAATGCTGGAACGAAGGTGCAGTATGCAAGACCAGAGAAGGCGGTGAGGAAACATCAGCCAATGGTGCATGGATTGGACTGCACCGCACCAAGAGTGAAACCTGGAAGAAGTGAATGTAAGTGCCTTGGCTATTCAGATCAGTCCAGTCTGCAACGGACATTAGTGCTAAGCTATCAGATTGTTGTGATCTGTATCAAGTGCTTACTAGGCCTTTGCGTATAGCAAGAACTTTACTGTTTTCCTGTCATCTCTCACTAGCAACATTTGCAGTAATCAAAGTTATGTATTGACAATTTGCTTTCTAGAAATAAAATCACTAATGTTATTTGTTTGAATTGCTGTATAGCATTCTGAGGATGCTGATTCCCTTAGGCAACAATTAGCAATGAGTGGGCAAGACTCCACACTTGGTAACAGAAAAAAAGAACTAAAGTAAACCTCTTGGCAGTTCTGTTCTAGAGTGGATTGGTCAGCTGACCTATTGTTGCTCCATCCTCTATTCAAGGCATTATTTGATGGCAATAACTGAAGGACGTATGACAAACACTCTAACCTTGCAGATATTAATGTGTATTTTCCTAAAGAGGAGAGTGTGAGAATCCAAGGAACTGAAGTAGATGATGTGACAGCTTTTTGCAGACACACTGTGGCTTGATGTGCCAGTCTGACAATGCTGTTGCTTCTCTGATGCCTACTGTGATTATATATCAGTGACAAAATGCCTGAATAATAAAAAAAGATAATAAACTGCAGTTAAGGATTGCAAGAAGCCTACTGCAACATGTAACCTTCCAGCAATTATGATGAGATGAAGTCATGTCTTGCCTGAAGATGGTGTGTGTGGATTCCTATTCAGTACAAAAGATTCATCAGTCAACAGTATTTGTGGTATAGTGGTCTGAGTATACGATGTTTTAATACCCCTCATGTTCTGAAGAGCAAAATTTTGGAAAAAAAGGACTTTAGCACTGATATTATGATGTAAAAAATGATGGAGTGGTCAAGTATAAGTTCTTCAGGGAAAGATAGAAAAGTGTTATTTTTATACAAAATGAACTGAAAACTTAGTAGTAGTTATGATTATATTTGCAGCAACAAAATCTTTAATTGACATGAAGATGGTTTCAAATAGCAAATATCTGTTCTGGTAAATTCCACACTGCTGATCAATAGCACATGGCTGAATGAACCTACAGGGAAAGAGACCACTCTTGCTGTAATTGTGATCACTGACTGAATACCAGTTCATCTTAGCCAGAGTACGTGGCATTAATGAGAATTTTAAGACTAGTTGTTGGTGTTTCTGCAGATACTTGCATTTTAATTTTTGCATTGTGTAGCTGGAGTCAGCCCAAACAATGACTGATCATCACATCTTTCATGGTATGCCCAGTGTCAACAGAAAGCGTCAGTTTATTTCCAGTTACAAACAAATTGGAATTTTACACACCCATTTGATAGTACACTCCCAAATTAGTCTACTCTGATATTCTTTTTATGAATATGTATTTATCAGACACAGTAGACCACAAAAAATAAACAGCAATCCAGCAGTGACTCTGTAGTGCTGCATGGTCGGCAGTAACAGTCAACCCAGGCCAGAGAAGTGCTGTTGCTGCTGGAATACTGGTTATTCTTTGAGTTTTGCTGTCCTTGTTAATACTTGTCAATAATCTGGGACATTTTAAAAATAATTCTGCTTATAACTGGAAACAAACCGATGCTTTCCATCAACACTGGGCATCAATGAGCACTATTCGTTTTGCTGACTTCAGCTACGCAATGCAAAAATGAAATAGCAAATATCTGCTGAAACACCAGAGAAACTGAACTTGGTGACTCTTGGGAGCAACGCCCTATATATAACTTACTGGGAAAGAATTTATCACTGTAAAGGAACTACAAAAGTTCTGGTACAACCTTGAACAAAAATATGGCTAAATTCACCTATCAGCATTAAAATAGTTTTATTTCCCCAGAAAAATTTTCACAGTGCATCAACATTATGGACACTGGTATGATATGGTAGTGGTGGCCAAATTAGAGATTAATTAGCAAAAGTTACTCCCAATAAAATCTTTACTTGTAATGAGGAGAGAAGTTTTTTAGGAATCTTATCCTTCTACTTGTCCACATATGGGCAACACACTTCATTCCAATGTCATAATATTTTCCTGTCTTCCTTCGCTGTTAGAATTTGTGATGTGAATTCTTTTTGCCAGGCATTGCAAATGCTCCTCCCACACAGTTTGAAAGTTTTTTCCTTCGTGGATTGCAGTGTTAATGGTGTTTATGTGCCTCAAATCATTGTACTGATTCCCCAACCCAGGGTTTAGCATCCTTAGTCATAAAGTAAGTTGAGAATCAACATTATATTATAATATTTTTTATATTTGTTTGATTTAAACATTATTGCTGATACACCACAGATGGCAAACAATGTTACAAAGAATCTACTAGAACAAAACAAATGGTAAAAAAAGATGTGGCAGCTATTTGAGATTTAATATGTCACATAAATTGTGGAAGCATAAAATAAATACAAACCATAATATTTTTATTAAAAATTTTACACAGTTCATGAATTCATAAAACTTCAGTCATTATTTCAATAATAGACTTTAAACCAAATGTACGGTTTCATAGGGGGGAATGTTATATAAGGGTCGATCAAAAAGTTTTGATTTGAGAACATTGCTGCAGTGTATATGCAATGTAGTGCAACTTTGATGTGGGTATACAACCACCGACATGTAGGCAAGGGATTAGTGTGGCATTCATGCCTTTGCAAGACACATGCAGTAATTGTGGAAGCGTGAACTATAGTGATGTTATTACCAAATTCATCCTAACAGTACCAATGTGCTGTCATTTTTTCTTGGCTGCTGAAGGACAAGCACTGGTAGAAATCCATCCGAGTATGAAGAATATGTACGGGCAACATCCCTGTCGAAAACTACCATTGTGGAATCGTGCGCGCCAAGTGTGCTGCTGCTTCATAATAATGCATGTTCTTGTACTGCAGATGTTGTAATGCAGAAGTTATGCGAACTCAGGTGGGAGACACCATAGACCCAATCTCCCCCCAAACAATTACCATGCCTTCAGTCCCTTGGAAAGAGCCTTCAAGCATTGATAATTCCTGTGGATGAGGATGTGCAGTGGGCAGTTAAGGACTTCTTCACACAGTAGGTCCTAGTATTTTACCAAACAGGTATTTTCAAACTGGTGTGTCTGTGAGATGATTAGCTCAATGCTCATGGTGATTCTGCCTGATTGGCATACTGATTCTGGACTGTACAGCCTTCCAATGGAAACTTTTTGATTGCCCCTTATACACACATAAGAAAAAGTTTTGCATCACCCCGGTCCCCAGAACTCCTGAAGATAGATGTTGACTGTGGATATTCTCTCACAGACACAGTCCCTTTGACTGTTCAGGGATGTCACTAAACCCGCCCAAAGATGTAAGCAACCATGCATGAGCAGCGCCTATTAGACGGAGGGGGTCTGACAGCTGATCAGTTCCAGTCATTGCCCTAGGGAGGAGGTACACGGCTCGTGTTGTCTGTAGTTCAACCATGCCTGGACAGTCAATACTGTGGTTCGATCACATCCTCGTTGTTACTTTGTGCCAGGGAGGGCTCTCAAAAGGGAAGTGCCCAGGTGTCTCGGAGTGAACCAAAGCTACGTTGTTCGGACATGGAGGAGATACAGAGAGACAGGAACTGTCGATTACATGCCTCTGCATTATGGCTTGGAGGAACCCTGACAGCATGTTGAATAATGCTTTTTGTGCAGCCACAGGATGTCATGTTACAACTCCAACTGTGCGCAATAGGTTGCATGATGTGCAACTTCACTCCCAACATTCATGGCAAGGTCCATCTTTGCAACCACGACACCATGCAGCACTGTATAGATGGGCCCAACAACACGCCGAATGGACTGCTAAGGATTGGCATCATGTTCTCTTCACTGATGAGTGTCACATATGCCTTCAACCAGACAGTCGTCGTAGATGTGTTTGGAGGCAACCCGATACACCTGAATGCCTTAGACACAATGTCCAGCGAGTGCAGCAAGGTGGAGGTTCCACGATGTTTTGGGGTGGCATTATGTGGGGCTGATGTACGCTGCAGGTGGTCATGGAAGGCACCGTAACGGCTGTACGATATGTGAATACCATCCTCTGACTGATCATGCAACCATATTGACAGCGTATTGGTGAGGCATTTGTCTTCATGGACACAATTCGTGATCCCATCATGCACATCTTGTGAATGACTACCTCCAGGATAATGACATTGCTTGACTAGAGTGGCCGGCATGTTCTCCAGACATGAACCCTATCAAACATGCCTGGGATAGATTGAAAAGGGCTGTTTATGGACGACGTGACCCACCAACCACTCTGAGGTATCTACTCTATACCAAACCACCATTGAGGAGTGGGACAATCTGGACCAACAGTGTCTTGATGAACTTGTGGATAGTATGCCACAATGAATACAGGCATGCATCAATGCAAGAGGACGTGCTACTGGGTATTAGACGTACTGATGTGGACAGCAATCTGGACCACCACCTCCGAAGGTCTCGCTGTATGGTGGTACAACATGCAATGTGTGGTTTTCATGAGCAATAAAAAGGGTGGAAATGATGTTTATGTTGATCTCTATTCCAGTTTTCTGTACAGGTTCTGGAATTCTCAGAACAAAGGTGATGCAAAACTTTTTTTGATGTGTGTAGTTTGGTAGATGGTTGAGATGGAGTCATGGAAAAGGAAGATTGAAGTTAAGCATTTCCTTGACAACAAGGTAGACACATATTAGAAATTTGGATAGGGCAGGGATGGGGAATGAAATCAGCTGTCCCCTTTTCAAAGAAACCATCATGGTGTGCACCTTAATCATTTTATGAAAACCATGGAAAATATAGACTGGATGGCTGGGAGACTTGTACTCCCACTATTCCTGATTATCAGTTTGGTGTGCTAAATACCTTGTCACAGCTTTTGGTGTAGGTGTATTGGAAGAAATGAAAGGAATATTAGATTGTACTATCAACTATCTGGAGGAGGTGCTGAGTCATGGACAGACACAATGAAAAAGACTGCTAAAATGTTAAGCTTTTGGCCAAAGACATTGTTCTGTAGTAGAAAACACATACATTCACACAAGCATAACACACAAACACAAGGCCACTGTTTTAGGGTGCTAGAGAACAACTGCGACTGTGTCTGACAGAGCAGCAGTTGGAGATGAGTGATGGCGTTAAGGAGGAAGCATGAGGCAGGGAGGGGGAGGGATAGCAGGATAAAGGTGGGGAAAGATGTTAGTGTTGCCTGGAGGAGCGTGCAGGGATGTGGCCAGGACAGGATAATGCTATTAAATGCAGCAACAGGAAGCTGTGTGGGGGTGGGGGGGTGGGGGAATTGTGGGGGGGGGGGGGGTTGGGAGGGGGGGGGGAAGGAAGATGAGAGAAGAAGGTGCATTGGCAGGACAGGAAGCACATACAGTACTGGAGTGGGGAGGGGGAAGGAGATGGGTAGGTGAACTACACAGACTAGTTATGGTTTAGGCCAAGAGGTTACAATGGAAGAGGATATGTTGTAGGGAGAGCTCCCACCTGCACAATTCAGAAAAGCTGGTGCTGGTAGGAATAATCCAGATGGCATTTGCTGTGGAGCAATCATTAAAGTGAAGCATATCATGCTTGGCGGCATGTTCAGCAACTAGGCAGTCCAACTATCTCTTGTCCACAGTTGGCAGAGGTCATTCATGTGGACAGACACATAGAAAGTGGCACAGTTGTTGTGACTTAGTGTTAAATCACATGGCTGCTTTCACAGGTGGTACTGCTTATGAGGGGGTAGGGGATGCCTTGACAGGACTGAAGTAGGTGGTAGTGGGAGGATGTATGGGACATGTCTTTCATCTAGGTCTATTGCACAGAAATAAGCGGCAAGACAAGGGATTTGGAACAGTAGTGGAGTAGGGACAGACAAGGATATAGTGTAGGTTCAGTGGGCGGCAGAATACCACTTTGGAAGGGGTGGGGAGGTTAGTGGGAAGGATATTCTTCATTTCAGGTCGTGATGACAGGTAGTCAGTCAAAACCCTGGCAGAGAATATGATTCGGTTTCTTCAGTCATGGATGGGACTGAGTCATGAGAGGAGTCCTCTTTTGTGGCTAGACAGTGGCTAGGCTGTATAGAAGTGACTTCTCGGTATGGAATGGATGACAGCTGTCAAAGTGGTGGTGGTGTTCAGGGTTGGTATGTTTGGTGTGGATGTAGATACTGATGTAGCCGTCCTTGAGATGGAGGTCAACATAGAGGAAGGCAATTTTTTGGGTTAAGGAGGACCAGCTGAAGAAGGTATTGAGGTTCTAGAGGAATGTGGATAGGGCATCCTCACCCTTAGTCCAGATGACGAAGATGTAATCAATGGATCTGAACCAGATGAGGGTTTAGGATTCTGAGTGGTTAGGAAGGATTCCCCGAGATTGCTCATGAAAAATTTGGCACAGGATGGTTCCACATAGGTGCCTCTTGCTAATCAACAGACTTGTCTATAGGTGATGCCTTCAAAGGAAAAGTATTTGTGGTTGAGGATATAGTTGGTCATGATGATCAGGAAGGAGTGAGTACATCTGAAGTCAGTCAGGCATTGGGAAAGGTACTGTTCAATAGTGGCTGGTCCATGGGCATTGGTGATGTTAGTGTAGAGGGAGATGACATCAATAGTGATGAGCAGGGTGCTGGTTGGTAGAGGATAAGTAACTGTGGAGAGTCAGTGGAGGGAATGGTTGCTGCCTTTTATATAGGAAAATAGGTTATGGCTAATAGGTGGCAGGTGTTGGTAATTGAGAGCAGATACTCACTCTGTGGAGGCACAGTCACCAGCTACTATGGGTCATCCTGTGTGGTGGGTTTATGAACCTTAGGAAGAATGTGGAAGGTAGGAGTGCAGGTAGGGGTGGGGGTGAGGAGGAGAGAGACACAAGGGAGAGGTTCTTGGACTGAATTAAGGATTTGAAGAAGGCCTGGAGATCCCATAGGATTTCTGGGATGGAGCCACTGTGGCAGGGTTTGTAGGTGGCTGTATCTGACAGCTGGTGGAGGGACTCCATCAGATAATTCCTGCAGTTCAAAAGCAAAGTGGTGAAGCCTTTGTCAGCAGGTGGGATTGTAAGGTTGAGGTCAGTTTTTAGGTGGTGAATTTCAGTTATTTCTTCAGATGTAAGGTCTTTTCCATGTTAATCGATTTGGGGAATGATGGTGAGGCGAAGTTTGACGTTAGGAAATTCTGAAAAGTTAATGGGGTGATTTTGAGGCAGTGGGGGTGGATTATGGTTGGGTGGAGGAGTAAACTAACTCAGGTAGAGTTCAGTGTTGGTTTTGGATTGAATCTGATTGGTAGGGTTGGTGGCAAGAAAGTGTTACTGCTGTAGAGATCAGGAGCAGTTGTTTACAAGCTCAGCAATTTGGGAGTGGGGTGAAAGATAAAACCTTTGGAAAAGAATGATACTTCTTTGGGACTGAAGCTTTTGGAGGACAGGTTGATGACTGTGTTGCAGGTCTGTTTAGGTTATGGACTCTGTATGGTGGTGGGAGGGCGTCTCTGAGGGTGTGGTGAATCTGAGAATCTGATAGTTCTGCAAGACAGGGTTTGGTGGCTGTGAGGGGAGGTTTGATGGAGGCTCTTGTAGAGATGGTAGATAATGTTAGTCCAAGCTGGGAGTATGACGTGAACAGGTTGTTGAGTTTTCTGAGGTGGCATTGTTCGTACTGCATTACTTTCTGGAGAGCAAGGGTTTCAATATGTGTGATGGATTGCAGGAATTTGGGATTGTAGAGTAGGAGCATTTTATGGGTAGAGAAGAGGTACTGCAAGGAGCTTTGGACCTAATTTATATGATTTTGCAGGACTAGGTTGGTGAGGACTATGGACTGACAAAATTTGAACAGGTAGAGATCATTGTGGAAGGAGGGGTTGCATCCTGGACTTTCCATTGCTAGATTTTTGTATCCCATTGACAATGAGATCATCAGATATGGATTACAAGCTTGGTTTAGGGAAGGATGGGAAAGGAAATAATCTGTGTCCTTTATTCAAAGGAACTATGCTGATATTTGACTTAAGCAGTTTAGAGAAACCATGGAAAAACCTAAACCTGGATGGATGTGTGAATGGGGATTTGAATCAGTATCCTCCAGCAGGCAAGTCCAGCACCTGAATCTTTGCTTAATAAGTGTTATTTTCATCAGAGCTCTAGCTCCTGTCATTTGCCTTAAATGATTTAGGAATCCATGGGAAACCAAAACCAGCACAAATGGATTGTGATTTGAACTGTATTACTTCCAAATGTAAGAAAGGAATTTTAAGGTTTAACATCTCATCAAGTTGAGCTAATTATTGACAAAGGAATGCAATGAGGGCACAAGAAATCATTCATGTCCCTTATAGAGGAACTATCTTGTTATTGACTTTGAGATATCTAGCACAACCATGGAAAATGTAACTTAAATTGTCAGATGGCAATGTGAACCATATAGTTCTCAAATGCAAATCCAGTGCTTATATTTATTTGTTTATTTTGTGTTAGCTGCATTTTGTGACTAGATCGCAGGATATGGAATGAGTCACTTTTGCAAGCTTGTTGTGATTATTAGAACACAATATTATATGGGATTAAGTGAACAGTACTAATCAAGTAAATACTTAACTATGTACATATTATAAAAGGTGCTTACAGAAAAATTACAATGTTGAGATATACTTATGATGACAAAACACACACACTCACACAAAGATCTGGTAATGAATCTAAATGTTACAAGTACATTGATATTATATATTATATTTCAGGAACTCTCTTACAGGATGAACCAGGACTCTCCTGACAAACATTCAGGGGGCATTCGGTGATACCTTCTGAGTATTTCGGTATAAGGGACCTGTGCTCTCTGGTGACTCATTACAGAATAACAATGCAGTTCTGATTCTTTTGGTTTGTTACAACACTCATCCTTGTTTCTGTGAAAATACTTTCACAACAGTGAAGCTGTCTGTAACATACAATAACCAAAACATACAACATACAAGACACAACTCAGAGTAATGCAACAATCCTCAAATGAAACATGTACACTTTTACCTCGGTGTGTTCAGTAGGTTTGATCAATGACCAGCATGTAACAAATGCAGAACTGTTCCCTTACAGACACTGTTCAAAATTTTGACAACCCTGACCACAGCAGAGTGTACAGTGATGCACCATCGACTGTCTTACATACTAGAGAATTCTAAGAGTTTGACATACTACTTCCATGATTGCAATAATCCTAGCAACCAGGCCCATGCAAATATCAACCAGAGTCAGATAAACTAGGCTCTTCACATGCCCACAGAAGTAGTAGTCCATTGGTGCCATGTGAGTTGAACAAGCTGGCCACGGAACAGAACCATTGTGACCACTCCATTGTTGTCCAAACTGTACCTTAGTGTGGTTCCTGACATCAGTGCAAATTGTGTTGGTGCCCTGTCATGTTTAAATCACATATGCTGATGAATTCTTAGCAGTACATCTTCTACGAACTGTGGGGGGACATGTTGAAGGAATTTTTTGCACACAGCTTCCTTCAGTGTATCAAAAAGTAGGTAATATCCAAGCATAAAATTGTTGATAATACCAACCCATAATTTCACAGCAAACTTCTGTGTGTGAATTTTTGTCATCCTATGCATGGCTATTCCTACAGATGAACGTGACCTCTCTTGTAAATATGGCCTTATCTGTAAAGAACATGAAAGAACTGAGCAGTGCTGAATACAAACTCAAGGGAAATAACAAAGAGAGCATTACTGTTGTCAACAGCAGGTACCCTGAGTGAATGAAAACATACACACAGTGCATAGTGTTGACATTTGCACTGTTGTGCCCTCTTTTCAGTGCAGAACGGATGCAAACCTAATTGGCACAAGAAAGCAGATTAAGTATAATAACTCTGTAACTAGTCCCTTGTACCAAAATATTTAGAAGGTATCCCTGAACTGCCTCTGGAAGTCTGTCAGTGGAGTTTTTGTACACCCTATACAGTTTTAAAAGGGTCTTCCAACAGAAAATATCTTTGTTTTTTAAACAGATGCTCATCTTCCACTATACTCTCAGTTTGTGAAGGGAGAGCATTAACAATCTTGCAACCATTAAATTCAATCTCTCTTCTGCATAACACTTAATTTGTAAGCTCAAAGTGGATGCCTTCTTTTCTTCTTATGTTGTGTGATACAGAGACTGTTACATTTAAAGATTTCCTTTTTCCATAATAAAACATGTAAGGGGAACATATATGGTGCAGTAGTAGTGCAGATTTTGCGTCCCTAAAGATTTATCTTTGGATTTAGGATGAACTGCACTCATGATATGTGTGACTTATTTTCGTGCATATGACATTTTTCTAGCCAGTTGCTGATTACCCCAGAAGATGATTCCATATGCCATAATAGCATGAAAGTAAGCAAAATAAGACAATTTAATAGTATCCATATTTCTACATGACCAAACAATTCATAAAGCAAAAGTTGAGGGGAAGAAAAGAAGACTTTTGCATAGACCTAGGATATAGCTTGGTCTGTTCAGTTTATTTTGACAATGTACACCCAGGTATAATGTAATGTATAAGTATGTCATCTGCTGGCCATACAGTTTTATTCCTACTTCTTATACACTTCAAAAACTTATTTCAATGAGGTAGACAGAAAAAATTGTTTTTGATAAACCAGTTCACAATATCTGTAGAAACCTTATTCACTGACACTTCTAGTATATCATCAAGTTATCAGTAATGCCATGACAAACTTTCAATACTCTATACAGAGAACTCAATCACTAACAAAAAGAATAAAAAGTAGAGGACCCAGAAATGAGCCCTGAAGCATTGCACAGGTGGTGATGCTGAGACATCTTCTGCACTGCCAAATACATCTTTATGTTAGGAAGGTATGAATCAATCCACCTCCATCCTGAACCAATTACATATAAGTATGCAGCCTTCTGTAACAGTATTTGATGATGGTCACACTGAAAAGCCGTTGATTGGTCACAAAATATTCCAACTGTCCCCATTTTTGTATTAGTGGAATCCAAAACATTGGCATCAAAAGTAAATACAGCATTTCCATTGCCAACAATTTTGGAAATCTAAACTACCTTTTGCTGATGATAATATTATAGTGACTAAGATTGTGAACAAATCTGGCAAGTGTGGGGGCGCGCGTTAGTTCAGATCCTCATCAGGCCATCCAGATTTGGGTTTTCTGTGATTTCCCTGAATCACCTAAGGCCAGTGATGGGATGGTTCCTTTGAAGATGTCACTGCTGATTTCCTTCCCCATCCATCCCTAACACGAATTTGTGGTCCATCTCTAGTGACCTAACTGTTGGCAGAACATTAAACTATAATCTACCTTTAAAATGATCACCTGCAATAAACTCTCATGCTCAAAAACCTGAAGCTGCTTAATGATTGCAAATAAAGAAAGCCAGTCTATTTCAGGTGGATTAACCCCTAGGCAATATCCCAGCCAAAACTTTTTGCAAGACATGAAAATACAACAGAAATAGCAGGGCAGGGCAGTAGCAGGGGAGCAAGCAGGTTTTCGGTCAACAAGGACAGAACATATTCCACATACAGATGATTAGAAATTCTGAGGTCATTGTTGTCTGCTGATCATTTTCTGCTGTTGGTTTCTACATTGCAATTTTAGTATCTGGTCAGTGTTACACAAGGCGCATCTCAAAAATTCAGTGAATGGTCTCAGAAAATAAAGGAAATAGGAGTTACAAACAAAATACCATTACTGGTCTCCAAAGTAGCCACCATTTGCTTCAACAGACTTCTGACATCAGTTGTGAAGATGCTGGAAACTATCAGCAAACACATCTTGTGGAACTGTTTGAAGCACAGAGACCATGCATTGTTGGATATCTGCAGTGTCTGCAAATGTCCGTGAACAATAATGCTTACACTGTCTTTACATATCTTCAGCCCTTCTGCTCTCATTCTTATAAATACAGCTGCCAAACATCTGCAAGCATCTGTTGCACTCATGTTGTTACAAAATGGACCACAAAGCAGAATAACATGTTAATGTCAAGTTGTACTTCAAGTTAGGGAAAATGGTGACAGACACTCATGGAATTTTAGTGCAGGTATATTGCGTTGAAGCAGCGAGTAAAAATTATGTGTTTGTGTGGTTTAGAGATGGAAAGGTCGGTGTTGAGGATGAACCACATTGGGGTCAATGCGCATAATGCCCTTCAACAGCAAATGAGTGTGGTGGATTATCAGTGTCTGTCTTTGAGAATGAGAGCAGAAGAATTGAATATAAGCAAAGACAATGTAAGCACAATTGTTCACAAGCATTTGTGGATGTTGTGGATATCCAACAAAGCTTGACCATGTCGCTTTGAGTGATCCCACAAGAAACATTTGCTGACAGTTTCTAACAATGTAGCCAATGCTGATTACTTTGAAGGCTGGTAAAGGAATTTTCTTTGTAACTTTTTTTTTGAGACTTTTCTCCGAATTTTTTAGACCCATCTTGTACACTCACACTCACTCACTCCGTCACTCTACTGACATCTTTGCAACATGACAATCCCATGCAGCTCTTACTATCTGACTGCAGTTCTTTCTGCCTCATGTAGCTTCCTTCCACCCATTGATACCAATCACTCTGCAATCTGATGTCATCTCATCTTGCCATCTCCTTCTTGGTCACCCAGGGGGTCTTGAGCCGTCCATCTTCCTGTCATATATCCGATGGAATATTCGGTCAGGATCTATTCTGACAACATAACCTGCTTCTTCCAAATGTTTTGCTTTGGGAATCTTCACTAGAGAGGGTTGGTTGGATAACTTAGCTAGATCTTCATTAAATCTTCAAATGCATCTTTGTGTTTCTTGGTCATATGTTGGTCCAAAAACTTTCTGTGCACTTCATTTTAAAGATGGAGAGTTCGTGCTCTTCTCTTTTGCTCATGTTCCATATTTCAGCTCCATGCAGCAGCACTTGCCTGATGATTGTGCTTTAGTGTTTCAGTTTGGTTTTCCTGGTCAGGAGTTTGGAGGATAGAAGTGTTTGGAAAATAGAAGTGTTTGGAGGAGAAAGTAAACTTTGTTTGTGTTCCATAGTCTAATCTAGTATTGACATGTCTTTCATTGCAAACATTTATATTTACACAATGGTATCTGAAGCTGCAAGTGTTGCTGAAAGTGTACTTTTCTATATGAAGGTCATCACGTTGTTTTGTAGTCATGTTCTCCCTTTGTATGATCATGTATTATGTCTTTCTGTCATTAGTTTTTAAACCAATTTGCATGGTGGTTTCATTTAGTTTCTTGAACAGTGTTTCAATTTCACCACTTTTGCTTCCTATTAAAACTATGTCATTTACAAAGCTGAGTGTGTCTTGTTGGTTACATGTGATATTTACATTTGTTGCTTGTTTGGTTTCTCTTACTACTTTCTCCATGACAAGGTTGAAACTAAGTGGGGATAGCATATCACCTTGCTTCAGTTCATTTTTGTTCTCAAATCAGTTCAATAACAAACCACAATATGTTACCCCTCTCAGTGGCTTCTCCATAAATATTTAGACAAGACTGATGAGCACCTTAGGGATTCTGTATTCTGCTATGATTTCCCATAATGTTTCACTGTCACTCAAGCCTACTTCTGACAGTCAGTGGACAGGTAATGGATATTATTATTGTAATCCCGTACTTTTTCACTGGTGGTCTTGATGCAAAATGTGCTGTTTGTTGTTGATCTATTTTCCGAAAAACATTCTGGTAGTCCCCTATTATGTCCTCAGTATAGGCGGTGAGTCTTTGCAATATTATATGTGACAGTAGGGCAGGGCCATTGTTGGGTGTTCTGCCGCCCAGGTGAGAATTGAAAAATGACCCCCCCCCTCATTTTTACTACAGTCGGTCTTCCCAATATCCCCCCCTGCTCCTCCACCACCACCAACATCCAATGGCACAGCAATGCAAATCTCCCATTATACTTTTAATCATTAAACCAAGGTGACCTGACATCCTAATTTTCTGGTGACAGTCCTCAGTTTTCATGCTTTGTTCTCAGTTCCCTTAAAACTGTTTGAGGACAACAAATGTCCACAATTTCTTGTGTTTTTCTCCTCAGTTTTTGAATTTCCTAAAATAACTGAAAGAGGAAGAATGTACTGAACATTTTAAACGAGATCTAAAATGAATAAACCAGTGCAACCTAATTTGGCATCAATTACTTATTTTATTTAATTGCAAGAAAATAGGCTAATATAGGAGTGGAGCTATTTTCTGGTGCAAATGAATTTTTCCTCGAATTTAGAAATTATGCTGTACTGTTAGGAGACATGACGAAGCATCAAACTAGGACTCTGGATAATCGTGGTGTTATTTCACTTCTGTTTTAACTGAAACACTTTTAGAATGAGAAATTGTTCTTATATTATTTAGCATCCACTTTCTTGCGATTAAATAAATAAATAAATAAATAAATGATGCCTTGTTTCCATTTTCTGTTGAGGGTTCTACAACTTTTATTAACAGTAATCCAAATAATTGGCTTCTGATCTTTCGTCTGAGATGGGTCCACGTTCGAATCCTGGAAAGGCATGGCTGTTTTGTTCATCTAAAGATGATCTGCAGAGACAGAAGCAAAAAGAGGGAGGTGTGGTACAGTGTGCGATTTGCAGGGGGGGATGGGGGGATTTCCCCCCCTCTGCATCAGACCATCCCCTCCTCTGGTTTTAGTTTATGCATCCCAACCTGGGATGTTTATTTCCCACGCACTGGAGTAAAACTTTACATATAATTTAAATTTGTGGAGCCGAACACTGAATGTTTTTAATAAGTCTTACTATTAATACTATTAATATGTTTCAGTTTTCTATCATCAGAATAAGTACAAATTTTCACAAATGTGCCTCTACTTTGTGAATTTCCTTCGTATATCTGTACCCGTATGTAGATGATTTTGTAAATAAGCTTTACCTATAATGTACTTTTAAAGATATAACAAGGGATGGCTTTTCTGATAGTGCATACGCGTCAAAAGTGAGTTTCGGCATTAACATCTATTTATAAATAGCTGTTTAACCATGCGTAACGCCACGGTCCAAGCTAGTAACATATATAATTCTACTAACCCCCTAAGACATTCCCCCCACTGGCTAAAGCACAAATCGCACCCTGGTGTGGTATCAAGTCGCAATATTATCGCAAGCCGGAGCACGTGCCACACTCCGGCACTCGACAGAGATCTATCAAGGTCATGTTTGTTTCCCTTTCGTACTCAGTAGCGGGTGCTCGAGTTTTGAGGTAAATATTATGCGGACACTACATCGGGCAGTTTTAGGAGGGGAGTGTCTTGAACTATAATTGCGAAAGATCCCGGCAGAGTTCGGGACTAAACTAACACTTCCAGCTGCAGCAGACAATTGCGCCATAAGCCACTGCCAAATGCTTTGTGTGCTCCAATTTGCTTTGCGCTGTGGATTGCATGATTTTCCTTACTTTGAAATGAGTGTAGACATAAATCCTGGCGCATAAAGGGATTCGAAAGCGACTCTCATCACAAGAAAAGGACTCAGCGATCCCTATGACCCTTATGTCAAGAGATTACATCTCCGTCTTACACCCTTTTTAATCTGAGCAATTCGTTCTTGGTCTTGGAAATTTGTGGTAAGGTCTTATGGGACCAAACTGCTGAGATCATCGGTCCCTAAGCTTACGCGCTACTTAATCTAACTTAAACCAACTTACGCTAAGGACGACACACACACCCATGCCCGAGGGAGGACTCGAACCTCCGACGGGGGAAGCCGCGCGGACCGTGACAAGACGCCCGAGACCGCGCGGCTACCCCGCGCGGCCGTTCTTGGTCTTCCACTCTTATTGTTCGCTATTGGTTCCTGTACTTATTGAATGTTATCCGTTCTGTCGCTAAAGCGCTTGTTCCTTTTTACTAACGAAGAATAACCCCAGCTTTGTTGAATTAAATGTTAATGTTGGGAAAAATTTAAAACACTAATGTTGTTACGTTAAGGGATATTCGAGACAGACCGAAAAACTGGGCCTTAACGATTAAATGCAAACTCAGTTGTGATGGTACAACACAGTCCATGTGTACAGAGATTTTAGGTACACAGCAATCGAGTAGCACGAAAGAAGGACAGCATAGCGAACATACATTGGTGTTCAAAATTAAAGCAACAAACGGAAGGTTTCGTTTATTTTGCCATAACTCAGTATAAACAGGTGATAGTAAAGTAGAAACAATGTAAAGAGAACGCAAACAACTACAACATATATAGCGGTAGACAAAAATATTCTTCGTTTTTTCCCAACTTGCACACATATTCCGGCAATGATTAATGTGCTCAGTATAGGGTGTGATCACCTCTGGCATCAACACAGGCCTTACAACGACTGGACAAGCAGTGAATGATGTCATCAGTCTCACGTTGAGGTAATAAGACCCGTTCTTACTGCATAGCTGCTTGCAAGTCTTGGGGAGTGGTTGGTGGATGTTGACGTGGTGCAACCTGTCTCTCCAGTACATCGCAGAAACGCTCTATGGGATTCAAATCGGAAGACCGAGCAGGCCACGCCATGCGTGCAATATCTTCCGTTTCCAAGAAAACATCAACTACCTGTGCTCTATGAGGTCGAGCATTACTGCCCATCAGTTCAAAGTCTGGGCCCACAGCAGCTTGCAACAACCGCACATGAGGTCTCAAGATCTGGTCACTATATCTGGCAGCCGTTAAATCTTACCGATGCACCCGTACAATTTTGTGAAGAGCTGTTCGAGTGGTCAGCATAATCTCTGAGCATACATTTAGGGATCCTTCTCGACACCAGTCGCTTTCCACAATGTTTGGGTCCGGAAATCGTATTACACGTTCCCTTCAGAGGCGAATCCGTCGACAGTCGCTCTCCAGACTAAATCAGAACTCATGTGTGAGAAGAACATTGGACCACTGTTCGACCGTCCAGGTGGCATGTTGATGACTCCGCTCTAGACGTTCCCTTCTGTGAAGACACGTAAGAGGTACACATACAGAAAATCTCCGACAATAAAGGCCACTCTGCTGAAGCCTTCTGTATACAGTTTGATTCGTACAACACGTCTAGAGGATGCTGTGAGGTCAGATGCCAGTTGACTTCAGTAGTAAGGTGGTATCGTTGTACCGTTTCAGCCAAATAACGGTCAAAAATGGCTCAAATGGCTCTGAGCACTATGGGACTTAACTTCTGAGGTCATCAGTCCCCTAGAACTTTGAACTACTTAAACATAACTAACCTAATGACATCACACACATCCATGCCCAAGGCAGGATTCGAACCTGCGACCGTAGCTATCGCACGGTTCCAGACTGTAGCGCCTAGAACCGTTCGGCCACTCCGGCCGGCCAAATAATGGTCTTCTCTTTCTGATGTCACACGTGGTCGGTCCTGCCCTGGCCTCTCGGATACAGTTTCGGCCACATCCGAGAAACAACAGAACGATTCACTTTAAGCCATTGGGCCACATCAGTTTGTCACTGTCCTGCTTCCATTCCTCCTACACCTCTCCACTGCACAGTCTGGCAGGCGTCTTCTCTGCACCGTACTGCACCGTCTGTGACAGTGTACACAGCTTTTGTGGCTGTGGGACTAGCCGACAAATACTACCCCGTTTGATGGGTGCCCTGACGTCACCACTGGCGTGCTTGCCCGTTGACCGGAATGCCATCTTTTGGGCAGGACACGATCGTACGGACATCTGTTGAGAGTTTGTATGATTATCTCGTGAATTAGACACGGGAAAGGGATAGAGCGGTTAATTGCTTTCATTTTTGACACCAGTGTATCTGGATGACGTTATATGTGGCCCATCCATTGGAAGATTAGAGGTGGAGCAAAGTGTGTGTATAATGAACTAGAATCTGAATGTGGCCAGAACGTCATTTCACAGCTGGGGAGAAGATTCCAGGATGAAAACGACATTCAACAACAGCACGCGCCATCAGCCGGTACAGGACTGTTGTCTTACACGAAGACGCCCAATCAGTACATCATTGTCCTGGCAAAGGACCTTGCGGAAATCTAAGAGGGTTGTCCAGAAAGTAATGCACCGAATTTTTTTTCTCATCCGAAAAAAATGCTACGAATGCTATGTACAGGGCTATTACAAATTATTGAAGCGATTTCATAAATTCACTGTAGCTCCATTCATTGACATATGGTCACGACACGCTACAGATACGTAGAAAAACTCATAAAGTTTTGTTCGGCTGAAGCCGCACTTCAGGTTTCTGCCGCCAGAGCGCTCAAGAGCGCAGTGAGACAAAATGGCGACAGGAGCCGAGAAAGCGTATGTCGTGCTTGAAATGCACTCACATCAGTCAGTCATAACAGTGCAACGACACTTCAGGACGAAGTTCAACAAAGATCCACCAACTGCTAACTCCATTCGGCGATGGTATGCGCAGTTTAAAGCTTCTGGATGCCTCTGTAAGGGGAAATCAACAGGTCGGCCTGCAGTGAGCGAAGAAACGGATGAACGCGTGCGGGCAAGTTTCACGCGTAGCCCGCGGAAGTCGACGAATAAAGCAAGCAGGGAGCTATTTTCATCTTTCAACAGGATGGTGCTCCACCGCACTTCCATCATGATGTTCGGCAGTTCTTAAACAGGAGATTGGAAAACCGATGGATCGGTCGTGGTGGAGATCATGATCAGCAATTCATGTCATGGCCTCCACGCTCTCCCGACTTAACCCCATGCGATTTCTTTCTGTGGGGTTATGTGAAAGATTCAGTGTTTAAACCTCCTCTACCAAGAAACGTGCCAGAACTGCGAGCTCGCATCAACGATGCTTTCAAACTCATCGATGGGGACATGCTGCGCCGAGTGTGGGAGGAACTTGATTATCGGCTTGATGTCTGCCAAATCACTAAAGGGACACATATCGAACATTTGTGAATGCCTAAAAAAACTTTTTGAGTTTTTGTATGTGTGTGCAAAGCATTGTGAAAGTATCTCAAATAATAAAGTTATTGTAGAGCTGTGAAATCGCTTCAATCATTTGTAATAACCCTGTATTATTTGAACTCTCCTGAGCGAGCGCGCCAAGTTTCCATCACTTCTCACTGCAGAGAAAGAGACTGTGGTGAATATTCACAAACGCTTGTGCAAAGTCTATGGAGCTCCTGCTGTTGACAGATGCACAGTTCGTCGCTGGGCAAGGAGGGTGAGGTCATCAGAAGGCGGTTCGGCGGAGCTCCACGATTTGCAGCGGTCGGGGAGACCATCCACGGCTGTCACGCCTGACATGTTGCAGCGAGCCCTCGGACTTGCACTTGTTTGGGCCATTAGAGGATGTCATTCATGGAAGACATTTTGATGACGACGAGGGGGTGATTCGCACAGAGAAGCACTGGCCCCGCCACCAGGACAAGGATTGGTATTGACAGGGCATACACGCCCTTGTTTCGCGCTGGAGGAAGGCCGCAGAACGGGATGGAGACTACGTGGAACAATAGGGTGTGTAGATAAAACACCATTCTTTCGTGTGTGTAATTCACATTATGTTCAATAAAGAACTGTTGAAGAAAAAAATGCGGTGCATTGCTTTCTGTGCAACCCTCGTAGTTCCCACATCTCATGTCAGCTAGTTGCAGTGTTGACTTTCAGAGGTACGGGGGTTGTACTAAAATATGGGAACACCGTGAGAAATACACGTTTGAATATAAATGTAGAGGCTATCCACACCCGCAGGTTGCTCTGTTGTATTTGACCACGAACAGCACCTGTGCAATGTCCTCAGTATGTTGCAACACTCTGGAAAGGCATCTATTAGGTACTTGCCAATCACTAATACAGCATCAAGTGATATGACTTGCGAATTATCAACACTGCTATATTTGAATAACATTGCGCATGACAAAAAGGTTCCATCCTTAGTCTCTTTTGACCAACTTTTACATTGGAAAGCGTAAAAAATTATTCATGAATACAAAGGACGTGAGAGCACAGTAATAAATTCTTGGGTCCTTCCATACCCGCATGAATCTTTTGTGTTCGATTGCGCCATTAATAAACGGTTCAGGTTTATATGGAGTGTTAGGAGAGATATACGGTTCCATTGCTGTGCTTCATGTGATGACAGGTCAAGCCATTTCCAGGACTACTCGTGGTCGTATGTTTGTTGATGCAGCCGTATCTACTTTGTTGATAGGTGATGTTTTCCCCT
Source organism: Schistocerca americana (assembly GCF_021461395.2). Taxonomy (NCBI): domain Eukaryota; kingdom Metazoa; phylum Arthropoda; class Insecta; order Orthoptera; family Acrididae; genus Schistocerca; species Schistocerca americana. Next base: position 229,372,794 of record NC_060130.1, read on the forward strand.
AAAATGAAGACGGGAGTTGCCACAGACTTGTTGAAGACTCTTCGACTTTGTATGACGGTATCATGTCAGGCAAGGAATCGGTGGTGAATGTGCAGACTTCTGATACACTGTGTGAGATAGCTAATGCTCTAAAGAAGAAAAAATTGCAGCGACAACGATCAGGGACTAATAAGCTGTGTTTGGTATACCAGGAAGTGGAGAAAATTATAATCAGGCTGATTTCCACTAATAGACCTTTCTCATGGAAAATACATTTAGAAGCAATCCAAGAATGCTTTGTCCTTGTTGCAGCAGCTGGTCACCACAATTATCCTAAATCTGGATACAAGTACCTACACGATGTGTTGAAATGGCCACGTAATAATCCAATTGTATGGGACTCTTCCAGAAAGGACAGTTTGTAGTTCGAAGAAGTGATCGATTCTGGATAAGATTACGGAGTGTCCTTGAAACAGAACAATAGCTGATGCCGTCTAATAAAAGCAGAAGTTGTTTGACACTTGGTAGTGGACTTACAGAAATTCAGCAGGCAATATGGCTTAAATCAGTGTTTACGTGTTGTCTTTACAACCTCGTAATGCAAGAATACCCCAGTGTTTCGTTCCAAACTAGCGAACAGCACAAAGAAGATGGGGAGAGCAGGGGATCTAGAGTTATTAGCGACTTCCAAGAAGTTAGCGAATGCCTGAAACCTTTTTCCCTATTTGATTGTGACTTATCTCTCAGAAATATTCTTACAGGAGTTACTGCTGATCAGAGTGTAACCGTACAGGAACTACATTCAGTTGCACAGAAATTATAATAAAATGTTGGGAAACCGGTATACAAATATAATGCTGAAAGACGCGACAGAGTGAAGTCGGTGGGATCAGAATCTGCTGTTAGAAGAGGAGAAAAGAACATTTACATAGGTCAGAAATTGTTGTTCCAGAGAATGATAACTGTTGCTACACTTGGTGTCGTGAATCTAACAGAAGTCTTCTATTATGAACTCTGTGTTTATCCGCCAGCACCATCTGAATCACGAACTCTTGCAACGAAAGCTGTCAAATCTCGTTTAACCAATGAAATACTGAAAAAGAGTGATAATTTGTGCCCAACAGTTGTTCCAGAAACTCAAGCTAATGTTCAGTACATTTTAGATGGAGGATCCCTGCTTCGCCGTGTGCTTTGGAAGGCTGTTGATACATTCCTCAAGACAGTAAATTCCTGTACAGACTTCACATTTCATAATTATAGCATAGGTATTGTTATCTTCCATAGTTACAAGAATGCTGCTTCCATTAAGGGCATGACTCACAGAAGGCGAAACGCATCCAAAACGAGCAAGACTAAATTTCCTTCCTTGTATGAAGTTTTCTGGGAAGAAAGAAAACTTGTCAAACGATACGAATAAATGGCTCTGAGCACTGTGGGACTTAACTTCTGAGGTCATCTGTCCCCTAGAACTTAGAACTACGAAACCTAACTAACCTAAGAACATCACACACATCCATGCCCGAGGCAGGATTCGAACCTGCGACCGTAGCGGTCGCGCCTAGAACCGCTCGGCCACCTCGGCCGGCAAACGATTCTAATACGCAACGTTTCATCACGCTTATATGAGAAGCCTTAATAAAAACAGGATGCACTGTTCAGCATGTTGATGGAGATGCAGATTTTCATATTGATAATTTTGCAGCATTTTCATTTCAAAATATAGCGGCCGGCACTGTTGGCGATACAGATACAAACACAAGTGTTTTGTTCTACCATACAAAAAACAATTGTTTTAAATTGTACTTCCCGAATGACATCAAAAGAAGGTTATCTATAAATCCGGTGTACGATATTCCTGGAATATTTGTGATATTTGTAACAACATTTCGGTTTTACATGCTTCTACTGGTTGTGATACAAAATCCAGAATCTTTTTGACTGGAAAAGCCACAGCACTGGAAAAACCAGTGAGTAATAAACAGCTACAAGTGACTGCAAATATATTTTCCTCAAATGGATGTCGACAATTTGAAACTGAACCTGCAGGACATAAGGCTGCGTTACTAATATAAAGCAGAAAGATATGAGATTCTTTACAAACACTTCGTCATCGAATGTTAGTAGAAAAAGTTGGAGCAGCTAAATAATTTGTCGCACCTGCTCGTTGGCCACCTACGAAAGTTACCGTAGCGTTCAGACATACTTTCAAGTCAGCGTCTGGATATCGAAAGCAACACTTTCAGTGCTGCTTAATGGGGTTTGTTTGATACAGACAAATCATGTTATCCTCCAGTATCTGATATGCCACTAGCGCCAGAGTAGTTGTTTAAAATGATCCATTACTCTTACAAGACGACATGAGCAACAGTGCGATGTGGATACAAGCAGAACGGGTCTGTCTTTTTCAACCTCCTGGCGAGTGCCAGAACAATGCATGTGACGACAACGTTGTAATACAAAACACTGATAGTAATTCACATGCCTTGTTTTTCCAACATCACATATTTACTTCTTAACGATTGTGTTCATATCTGCCTCCTACGATAAGAATCATTTTTACTTATCACAAAAAATTAAAATTATTTCTATGTTTCCAGAAGTTACTGCAATGTTGTTTAAATAGAATATATTATTTGGATGTAATATAATTTCTCTGTTGTTTAAATACGTATACTGACACTTTTATTATCCAAAATATTACAAAAAATCTTAAAACTAAGTAATCAATAGTTCAAAAAACTAACGACATTTTAAACTAGATTTTTCGGTACTTGTCCACGGTCCGATTTTGTCTGATTTTGGATATGTTAAAAAGCAACATTTGTTGAGTTGAATACCACTTCAGTCGCTTCTGTAGCAATTTTTCCCAGGTTGATGGCTCACTTTTCTTAATTTCAGCGGACTGTTAGCATGAAGAGCGATTGTTGCCATCTCTTTACCTGGCGCGCAGCCTGGGACTAGTGACGGAAAGAACCGAATAGAAACAATTCTTTCAGTCGGTTGTAATTTTACGTATCGGTTGAATTATTCATTTATTCCTTTGAATGAAGCCTGTCTACGGCATCAAGTGAATGAAAACAGTCGATTCAGTGGGTAGTAGTTCTACATATCGCCGAATTATTATTGATTCACTCCTTTCGAGTGAAACCAAATGAAAACAATCGATGTAGTCAACTGTAGTTTTGCATATTGGCTGAATTATTCATTCTTTCTTCTCAACTAAAACCAGTCTGTTGTCTTCCTGCCGATTCTGCCGGCGACTGCGAGTGTAATTTAAAACGCGGTTTCCCCGCAGTCGTGGGTAACAATTCAAGAAATATTAGCAAATGAGGTGTTGTGCACATAGCTCCGCGTAGTCAGCGCGTACACAACTTTCCCACTAGAGCGCGCCCCGCTAAGCACAACAGTGCAGGCGCAGCGCTCGTCCGTCTCCGCTCTACGAGATGGCGCTGTCTTAGAGACGGACCAAATTCTGCTTCCGTCGATCCGCGTATTAATATGTCTCGCAGTCAATGAGATTGCTGCTAACGTAGAACCTTTTCTCCTCGCGGATCACACTCGCGCAGTGATAACTGAACGCGCGAGGTATTATAACGAGTGTACAGACCTCCGATTAGTCAGTCTGCATTAGTCTGTACGAGTCTGCATTTATCTGCACCTGTCTGTACCAGTCTGCATTTGTCTGCAGCAGTCTATAGTCAAGTTTCAGTTTGCGCCTAATGAGATTATCATATTCCTGTACTTAGACATGAAGATAAATATATAGACACTGTCAAATATCAGAGATATGTGAGAATAAGATTAACGTACCAAGACCAAAGGAACTTCAGATTGTCAATTTTGGTCACCGTCAATCTGCTACTCTAAGCGTGCAAGTGGCATTTCTATTGTCTGACCTAAGGGCAGAAGATAAACACGCCACCATAAGACCACGAGACATATTGCTGACACTCGCCTACTTCGTTAGAGCGACAAGTCAAATAATCTGATGGTGTGTGTACCGAAGGTCTTACAGTACGCACACCACACAGGCAAAAACATTTTTGCGAAGAAACACTTTGGAAAAGTGGCAGCATATCCTTCAAAAGCGAGTGATTAAGTCACGGACAACTAAAAAAAGGTATCCCGTATGCTTTCTTTTTACGTCATCTCAGCATTAACCGAAAGAGAGTCATTGATGATGGGTGCAAACCATTGGTAAGGGGAAGACAGGGCTTAAGTATCTAAACATGAATGCACAATGAAACAACAGTTATTAAACTTCTAAAACTAACCAAAAACTGAAATATAGTGTGATGAATACAAAGAATTCGTATTTGAATAAATAAATTCTTCATTTATAGAAATATACTTTTTATTTACGTCTCATTGAAATGAGATATGTTATTTATCAAGTATGTAAATGCAAACACGCCCACCTGGAGACTGAGAGAAAACATTCATTTAACTAACGCAGCCGTTAAAGACTTGTTCTAGTAGCTTTTTTCGCATTAAGTGAAGCCCCTCAAGCCCGGAGAATGAGTGGGAAACATACACATAGCTGACGTGGCTGCAAAAACTTGTTTCGTTCGACTAACAAAAATTGACTGAACGCAAAAAACTGTAGACTTATCAATTGATAAAACCAGTCGGTTGTCCCGTCACTACCTGGGCCACACTACGAGCTGTAATTAACCCGAAGATCGTTTTGAGCACCACAATACTTTACTTTTGGGATAGTATGCCGTTGCCTTCCTCCTAGTAGTTATAGGGAGACGTACAGTTTGACGTGGATACCGAATCACAGCGCAGCTCGGCATTATTCACATCAACAAACAATGCCAGAGGTGAAAGAAGTGACATAAAACACTAGAGCTGACCAGGGATCGAACCAGAGACGTTCAAATCAATCCCCTTCTTTTTGTTTAATAATTGGGTCTTCCATCTCCCCTTATAGCACACCCCATCTTCCTCCAAAAATACGTTCTATGGCTACCTGCTCACGCTACAGTCTTCACTGTCTTTTTATTTCTTAACCCCGTTTTTTAATCTTAATTCTTGAAATAAAAGTTCTTCGTGCTTCAAATGGATAAAGAAACAAAAGTCCCTACTTTGGGATTAGGGTATTCTTTCTGGTCCAGTAAAGACCATCAACACTCCAAGAGCGTCTCCGGTCCTCGTTGAATTTCAGTTTGCATTCATCGTCAATGCAGAAAAAGAGAAATAATTAAAAACTTCTTGAATCGCTCAACGTATTTTGTTCCGCACCCTTATCGCAAGCTCCAATGTTGTTGTTGTAAATAAGACTGAAAGTCTGATATTTCTGGAGAGACAGTGGTTATCGAGTAGTGGGTGAATTGAGCCACATACCGAATATACGACTGGTGTGTGATTCCTGGGAATAAGTGCCAGTCCAGCTGGAAAATAACATTCAAGTCTTTGGTGATGTTGCACGTTCTGGTAAGTAAAGCCAAGTTCTTCCTCGTTTACGACTAAATTGCATTTTGGTCAGAACAAATGAATCTGTGTGTGAGGGTATTCTGTAAGTGACACTTCCCACAGGTTGGGTCTGGTGTCAGACTGATGTAACTTCTCTGTAGTTGGAACTTTCCCGTAGATTAAATCCAACTAAGTGAATCTTTGATCTCATGACAGGAGATTTTGATGAACATTCCGCCAAATCCTGCTCCAGTCTGTCGATAAGTAATTCCTGTAAAGTGAGTACTGGTGAGTGCTGCAACTCATTGAGACAATGGGTTTCTCCCCACTAGTAAATGTGGGATGGGACCGATATGATGCCACCTGGGATCCTGGCCTGTGCAGCCTCATGCTAGGAGCATGTAAGACCCAGCATGTGTATTCTAGGGAACTGTGAAGCCTGCAACCTATAGGGCTCTACATTTACATCTACATACGGACTTCGCAAGGCATCATACGGCTCATGGCGGAGGGTACATTGAATCACTGCTAGTCCTTTCCTTTCCTTTCCTGTTCTAATCGCAAATGGAACGACGGAAGAACATTTGTCTATATGCTTGCGTACGAGCCCTGATTTCTCTTATATTGTCGTCTTCAAACGTATCTCGGTGGCAGCAGAATCATTCTACAGTCTTTCACAAACACCGGATATCTAAACTATCTCAATAAAGTTTCGCGAAGAGGACGTCTTCTTCTCATAAGGGATTCAATTTCTCACGGAACATTTCCGTAATACTCACAGGTGATCGAACCTGCATATAAGAAATCTGGCACCACGCGTCTGAATTGCTTCGATGTGTTCCTTTAATTCGACCTTGTGGGGATCCCAAACACTAAGCAGTACTCGAGAATGAGTCGCACAAATGTTCTGTATGCGTTCTCTTTTACAGATTAGCTGTACTTATCTGGAATTCTCCTAATAACACCAAGTCGACCATTCGCTTTCCCTACAATCGACCTTATGTGATCTTCCACTTCGTGTCACTTTGCAACGTTACACCTAGATATTTAATCGACGTGACTGTGTTAAATAGAGAATCATTAATACTCGTTTCGAAAATTACGTGGTTGTTTTTCTACTAGGCTCTTCAGTCCGGAACCGCGCTGCTGCTGCGGTCGCAGGTTCGAATCCTGCCTCGGGCATGGATGTGTGTGATGTCCTTAGGTTAGTTAGGTTTAAGTAGTCCTAAGTCTAGGGGACTGATGACCTCAGATGTTAAGTCCCATAGTGCTTAAAGCCATTTGAACCATTTTTGTTTTTCTACTCACCTGCATTAGGTTACATTTTTCCATGTTTGTAACAAGCTCCCATTCACAATACCAAATAGAAATTTTGTCCAAGTCATCCTATAGTCACTCAGCGACGGCACTTACTCATATAGCACAGCGGCATCAGCGAACGAGAACCGAACCCTTGATCCGCGTCTGGACCCATGGCCAGTTTTAGGAAAAATGATGCAAATCGTTATCTTCACCGCAATCCCATGAACAAAGCTTGTCACTGTCACCCTCTCTGCAGAGAGCTAGCATTACTTACTACGTAGTACTAGATGTTTGAGCCGTGCGACCTCAGTTGCTACTGGAATGTTTAATGTATCCATCTCATCCTTTGCAGCGATTTCATTGAGTAGTTAGAAAACCGAATTCAAATTCGGGGGACACGGGCTTCAGATCCTGTCTGGCCATATGTAGGATTTCTGTGGTTTCCCTAAAGCTTTCACTGCCGTTGTGTCCGGTTGATGTGTTTGGAAGATCACGACGGTTTGACTGCCACATCCTTGACCACCAAGCATTTGCTGTCCTTAATGAATTAGGTGCAGATAGAACGTTCAACCCTTATCATCATTCCTTCCTAAAATATCCTTTTCCTAAGGGGTACCATTATTTGCCGTACCATAGACCTGCGATTTATAGTCCTTGTGTTGCGCACGTGTTTTAACCTGGCACGGTTTGTCGTAGTCTTCCCAGATAGAGTAACATGCCGTAACGCCACAGGCAGATTCATACGAATAATAAGTAGTGTTTAATAATCACTCTCGGATTGGTCCATATTCGAGACGAGTCGACGACAATTTGTTGCTTTTATTCGATCTCTGGCTCATCAACGTGTTACGCAACCTGAAACCTCTGCACTGTACTTCCGTCTAGTTTTGGTGCTGCTACACTGATGCAGGTTTATCACTCATAGCTCGCATGACGTAACCCACTATAATAGCCCTTGAAATGGACTGCACTAAAACAGACAAAAACGTACCGTCTGTAATGACTTTCGCGCCGAACGGACACGAAATTCGAAGACCAGGTCTCGCAAAAGGAACGTACCATACAAAAGCGGGAGAATTTTTTTCTGTTTTCAGATGTTTTACTCGGCGAGATGAATTGCTGGCAGCAGCATCAAGTTTCAGATGAATATGACAAATGGCGCAGGGCTCGGCTTTTATTTCTCTGTTTGCGAGTGTGGTGGCTGTCGGTCGCAGTAGACAGGTGTTCCATCCCCTTTCCTTAGCTCCGCACCATTCTTTCCATTCTACAAATTTTCCACATTAATTAATCACTCTCAATTAATTTCTGAAGCATTAACGGGGACGCTTTCGGCGGTTTGGAGTAACTACGAATGTAAGCTATTGAGTCAAAAGGAAAGGAAACATCAGACACCAAGTCTGAGTTTCTTTGGTTGTTCGCCCACCTTTTAAAAATTTACAAGGACGTCTCGAGAATGTTATGGCGCATGTATATTCAATGAAAAAACGGAGATATTATAAAAATTTAATTTGTTACTCGCCCGAAATGATAAGGAATTGTAAAAATTGGAGAACGTAATTTTTTAGCTTTTCACCAACTTATTTGTAATAATACGAAAACACGATATCTCTCAAAATTCTGTAGTGTGTCATAATAACGGCTGTTCAGATGTGGTCCTCGATTTTATTCAGTGTAAAATAAAAATATCTGCAGGCTACTTAATTTAACTGAAACGTGTAATGCTGTGCCTAGTTGACATTGTCTACTGATGACTCATCTACATACACCACTCGCAGCTCTGGATTGATAAAAATGTAAATGTCGTGTGACTAGGGCCTCCCATCGGGTAGACCGTTCGCCTGGTGCAAGTCTTTCGAGTTGACGCCACTTTGGCGACTTGCGCGTCGATGGGGATGAAATGATGATGATTAGGACAACATAACAACCAGTCTCTGAGCGGACCCAGCCGGGAATCGAACACGGCCCTTAGGGTGGACATTCTGTCGCGCTGACCACTTTTTTTTTAATTCGTTTCGTTTGGTCTGGGCGGACGTCACATGACATCTGTTCAAGTTGATCGTTGATTCCTTCACTCAGTTTTTTTATTACAGAGGACAATCGGCCCTCCGACCGAACACGCTGAGATACCGTGCCTGCACCAGTCAGCTACGGGGGGCGGACTCTGGATTGATATGCTACGTGATCAAAAGTATTTGTTCAGCTATTAGCGGGCACTGATATGGACTGTGTCCATCCTTCGCCTTTACGACGGCTTCAACTCTACTGGGGACACTTTCAGTGAGCTGTCAGAATGTCCGTGGACGAATGGCAATCAACTCGTCCTCGAGAAGCGGAATCAGAGAAAGTGGTGATGTCGGTCGATGGGGTTTGGAGCGAAGTCGATGTTTTCACTCATACCAAAGCTATTTTACTGGGCTCATGTCGGGACTTTGGGCAACCCAATCCACTTGAGGAATGTTGTTGTTCACAAACCAGTGACTCACAGGTGCTGGTTTACGACAGCGTGCATTGCCATGCTGATACAGTCATCGTCTCAGAACTGTTCCTCTACCGTACGTAATAAACAATGCTGTAAAACGTATTCGTATCTTCCCGCATTTAGTGTTCTTAAGTGCAATAAGAGGGCGACACCCTAACCACGGAAAACAGCCTCATATCGTAAGACCACCTCCTCCGTACTCCACTATTTCCACTAAACATGAAGGGAGGTAACGTTTTCCAGGCTTTCGCCAAACTCAAACCCTTCCGTAAGATTGTCACATGCTATAGCGCGATTTATCACTCCAAATTTTGTGTCGTCCGAGAGTGAGGTCCCACGTTAAAACTGGTACCTCACGACGGAGCCACAAGCTAAAGCCGTCGGTACACAGACCGTGCTGTCGAACGTTAACGTTGAGCGTGTCAAGTCCAACGTGCTGCTGAACGCTCAGGAACGATGCGACTTGTGCGTACGGTACATGGGCCCCAATGTGGTTTACGCGCTCGCAACGCACACCAGCGGCAATTGAGGGATGTTTCTAGTTCGTAAATCACACTGTTTACTCAATGTTTACCCACGTTAGCTCTATTAAAACGCATATTTCCTTCATCGTCCACGAAAAGGAAAGTACCATGTCCAATCAATAAGGACACAGGCTTATAAAAGTTCCATTACAAACAGTGCCGTACAAATTTGGAATACTTCTTCGCATAAGATAAACATTATTTCATCATTTCCACATATTAGTAACACCCCAAGGTCAGTCTTACATGATCACTGTTCCTACCCAGTAGCAGAATCTTTGCAACATGTGAATTACGAAGCAGAAAAGAAAAAGGAGCAAAATATCTTTATACAAGTAGCGCAAGCTGTCCTGTAGATTAAGTGAATCGAACAAAGTCACCCCTCAAAAAAAGGTCGACTTATATTTACATAACATCAAATATTACAGTATATAATTATATTAAACTAATAATAAAGTATCAGAACCTAACAAAACCTCAATGCTAGGAAAAAATTTTTGGAAGTGTTAAGACGCGAACCACCGCCCTGACAAAAACTCATTGCCGAACAAATACGCTACTCATTGCACTTTTTTTTTCTTCCTTCATTTTGTTCGTTGTTGATCGTTGTGTTTGGTCGTTGCGGACGTCACATGACATCCGTTAAAGTTTGTTTGTTGATCCTCCCACTCAGTGTTTTATTAATGAGGCCAATCAGCTCTCTGACTGAACACACTTGTTTTTATTTTTTATTAATCTTAGTTTGTTCGTTGTATCTGCTCGGGGCGGACGTCGCAAGACACCCGTTTTCAGTTCGTCGTTGATCCATTAACTCAGTTTTTTTTATTACAGAGGGCAGCTAACCCTCTGACCGAACACGCTGAGTTACTGTGCCGGCAAACGCTGAGCTACCGTGCCGGCAGACTAAACCATACAACACACTCCATGTACTTAATCATATTATCTTACCCCTTGCTATAAACGTTAATCATAGATAATTATGTTACTAATTGAAATTTAATTATGGAGAACAATACGTTTTGGGTGGATCTTCAGTGCGTCGCTGCCTTCAGATAGCCTACTCTCATAATACGCAAAGTTACAATAATTCTTTTGCCACGAATATGATGTTTCTCATTATTTTATTGGAAGGAATCACACAACTAACAACGGGTTTTTCAGTGATTCTCAATTTGTTGGTGCTCAGAAACGGCATACATACATATAGGCTTGAAATGAATGCCAATATGGCGCCTCACAAGTCTGTACTGAAGGGACACGGCGTGCGTGTGACGTAGGTGGCGTTGTGCCATCTCATTGGTCAACGCTCAGACGCACGCTCAGAATATCTGACATGCCAGATATTGCTCTGCACGTTAAGCCGTCGGCACACGGACCGTGCTGTCGAATGTTAACGTTGAGCGTGCCAAGTTCGACGTGCTGCTGAACGCTCAGGAGCGATGCGACTCGTGCATACGGTACGTGGCCCCCAACGTGGTATACGCGATCGCAACGCACTCCAGCGGCAGTTGAGGGATATTTCTATTTCGTAAATCACACTGTTTAACCAACAGGCGCGCGTAAAATTCTCACGTTAGCTCTATTAAAACGCACATTTCTTCCATCGTCCACGAAAAGGAAAGTACCGTGTCCAATCGATAAGGACACAGGCTTATAAAAGTTCCGTTACAAACAGTGCGTCACAAATTTGGAATACTTCTCCGCATAAGATAAACATTATTTCATGATTCCCACATTTAGTAAAACCCCGAGGTCAGTCTTATTTGATCACTGTTCCTACCCGGTAGCAGAATTATGAAGCGTAAAAGAAGAAGGAGTAAAATATCTTTTATACAAGTAGCGCAAGCTGTCCTTTAGATTAAGCCAATCGAACAAAGTCACCCCCCAAAAAAAGGTGAACTTGTATTTACATAACATTAAATATTATAGTCTACACTTGTATTAAACTAATAATAAAGTATCGGAACCTAATAAAAACGCGAATGTTAAGAAAAAAAAATTGGCTGTGTCACGACGCGAACCATCGCCCCAACAAAATGAACTCTTTCGTGGACACTGACGCTATTCATTACGCTAAACCAACATATGACTTTTTGCTTCTAATCATAGTATCTTAGTTGTTGCTAAAAACATTAATCGTAGATATGTTACTGACTGAAATTTAATTATAACAAATTGTACCAAGACCAATGCCTTTTGGGTGGATCTTCAGTGTGTCGCTGCCTTCAAATAGCATACTCCCATTATACGCAAGTTACAATAATTCTTTTTCAGCGAATATGATGTTTCTCAGTATTTTATTGGAACGAATCACACAGTTAACAACAGGTTTTGCAGAGATTCTCAATTTGCTGGTGCTCGGAACGGCATATATACATATAGGCTTGAAATGAATGCCAATATGGCGCCTCACAACTCTGTACCGAAGGGAGACGGCGTGCGTGTGACGTAGGTGGCGTTGTGCCATCTCATTGGTCAACGCTCAGACGCACGCTCAGAATATCTGACGTGCCAGATATTCCTCTGCACGTTCGGAAAGACTCCCGAACGTGCTATTCCACGCTATGACGTCAGAAACTCGGCACGCTCAACGCTCAACGTTCGGATGCACGGTCCGTGTGCCGACGGCTTTAGGAAAGACTCCCGAACGTGCTATTCCACGCTATGACGTCAGAAACTAGGCACGCTCAACGCTTAACGTTCGGACGTACGGTCCGTGTGCCGAAGGCTTAAGGACAGTCGCTGCTAGACGCAGCCACGAACGAGAGACCTCGACGAAGACGCGCCGTCGAGATATTCGATACGGCGCCTCTGCTGGAAGTCTACTGACACTAGGGCGGAGCGCCGCTCAGCTGCACTCTTTGATAGCCCATCTGGTAGCAGCGTTATCGTAGTTCATATCCAGGAAAGAGCTAGTGTCAGTAGTCAGAACTGTACACCGAAGTTCATAGCTGTCATTCAGTACAAGACAAAAACTGTTGCGACGCTACATTAATGTAGTATTCAGTGCAAGAACAATTATTATTGTGTTCTGTGATTGTAAATGTATATCATCCTTCATATGGACATGGATTTCTGCTACAGCTGTAGCCTCCACTCGAGCTCCTCCAGAAGTCACAGCTATTGAACTGTTGTCTAGTCTTGCTGCGACATATATAAAACCAGTTCACGGCGCAGTGTGTGCTCTTTACACCACCATTGGCGTCACTTAGCACTGACACCAGGAATGTGTGGTTTATGAGAAGCTACTCGACCAGTGTACCGCATTCTCTGTAACTCCCTACGCACACTCATTGTGCTGACTGGACTACCGGTGGCACTCTGGAATTCACGTAAGATTCCTTCCTCTGATTTCATGCAACTTTTCACAACCACTGTCCGCAATGCTCGAAGGTCCCTGTCCGTCCATAGATGAGGTCTGCCTGGTCTCAGTTTAGTGGTGGTTGTCCCTTCACGTTTGCGCTTCATGATCACGTTATCAACAGACGAATCGGGCGCTGAAATATCCCTGATGTATTTATTACTCAGGTGACATCCAAAGGCTAAACGACGTTCTAAGCCACTGAGCACTCCTGGCCGACCGTTCTGCTGTTACTACCACGTGTACCGGTATGAAATGAGCGTTTTTTTTTTGGTGAAAATGAAACACTAATTTTGAATTGAAAAGTAAAAACATTTTATTCAAAGTATTGACCATTGCTTTCTATACATTTTGACCACCTTTCTGGCAATTTGTGGACACCACGCCAATAGAAATGTTCGCCTTTTGAAGCAACCAATCAGACACCCAATTTTCGACTTCTTCGTAGGAATCTCGTAAGTGTTCCTCAGCCAATGCGTGTCCCATTGATGAAAACAAATGGTAGTCAGAAGGGGCCAAGTCTGGTGAATACGGCGGGTGGGGTAGCAGCTCTCATCCAAGTGTTTTGATTGTAACCTGAACCAGTTTTGCTTTGTGTGCAGGTGCATCGTCGAGTAAAAAAATTACTTTGCCATGTCTTCTGGCTCATTCTGGTCTTTCTTCGATCAATGCATAGTTCAAATCGATCATTTGTTGTCTGTAGCGATTAGTATTCACAATTTCACCGGGTTTTAGAAGCTCATGATACACCACACCTTTCTGACCTCACCAAACACAGAGCTTGTCTTCTTGTCGAATCGATCTGGTTTTGCAGTCGATGTTGATGGTTGTCTCGGATTAACCCATGATTTTTCCCGTTTGGGATTCTTAAAATAAATCCATTTTTCATCGCCAGTAACAGTTCGATGCAAAATTGATTTTCTTTCATGTCTTTGAAGCAAAATTTGACAAATGGTTTTTCGGTTTTCCATCTGTCTTTCATTCAATTCATGTGGCACCCATTTTCCACACTTTTGGATCTTTCCCATAACTTTCAAACGGTCAGAAAGTGTTTGTTGTGCAACATTTAGTATTCCTGCCATTTGCTTAAAGTATCATCTTCATCCAATATTGCTTGCAATTCACTTTTTTGGTGGTCGTCCACGTTCTACATTTCTTACATCAAAATAATTATTTCTGAACCACTGAAACCATCTTTTTCATATTGCTTCTGATAGAGCATGATCACCATATGCCTCGACAAGCATTCGATGCGACTCTGCAGCACTTTTTTTTCAAATGAAAACAAAAAATTTATGTTTTCCGCAAATCATCACTTTCTGGTACAAAATTCGACATTGTTAACACGATGAAAACATATGATGTTGTTTGTTCCATGACTTGATGTATACTAAATATCTTTGAGAGATGTCATACCAACAAAACAAAAAGAAATGAAGGCTCGTTCACAATAAATGTTCCCTATCGACACATTTATATCCTAACGCTCATTTCATACCGGTACACCTGGTAATTCTCTACATACAACATACTCCCCGCCTCATTTTACACTGCCAGGTAAGTCTATCGTGAAATCTAGCGGTCGATTCCGCGTTACACATGGGTCTTCGGATACTTTCGATAAGGCGCTGTATATACGAGGGTCGTTCAATAAGTAATGCCCCACATTTTTTTCAGAACGTATTTATTTTTAAGAGTCAGAATTTGGTGACAATATACATCAACACGTCCTTGTCTACCTAGTCTCCATCACGTTATATGGCCGTACACCAACGCTGTGCAATAGCATGTATCCCCTGCTGGTAAACTCTATTGTCCTATAGGCGTAGCCATGTTTTCACTGCATGACTAACACTCTCGACATCTTCAAAGTGTATTCCCCGTAGAGAATCTTCAAGCGGCAGAACATATGTTGGTCCGAGGGTGCCAGCTCTGGACTGTAGGGTGGATGAGCCAGCCCAAGCGTGGCTGATCATGGAGCTCTGTTTCTGCATTTCCTGAGGCTGTACCTTTCTTTACCCACCGCCCAACTGTACTCCTATCAACTGCAACATCGCCATACACTGTACACAAACGTTTATGGATGTTCACCACGGTTTCTTTTTCTGCACACAAGAATTCAACAACAGCACGCTGCTTGTAACGTGATCGTATGTAGACGCCATTTTGACACTGTACTACGGCTCTGCCATCTGACAGAACAGTTCGAAACTTCACCGGCGGGCAGAACAAACATCAGTGTGAAGTACCAACAATGGCGTTTGTCTATGTATATTAATGGCTTTTAAAAAAATGTGGGGCCTTACTTATTGAAAGACCCTCTTAACTTGGATTCGCTCAAACTGTGTTGTTCCTAGTGCTTGTTATTATTTTTTTGATATGTAACTATGATGATCGTTGCTAAGCTGACATGTAAAATTGTACCCACACTTTTCATAAAATGAGAATTTTCTTTCACTTATTTATCTTCCTGGCATCTGATGCAATTCCTTATACTTATATATGACAGATGTTATCATTGTAATATTAAGCACGTTTCGACAAGAAAACTATACCGTGTCAAAATTCCCGAAATGTTGTAGTATCATATCTCGAAATTGATCATGTTGATGATCATACCACACAGTGAGAAAATCATATGTTTTTCGGTTACTTTTTGTGCAGGATATCGGAGAAGTGTACCTAGTTCCTTTCTCATTTGAGGGAAATGGACTCGCCAAAGGAGTTCGCACATCCGTTTCGATTCTGCAAGACATGAGTCAAAATAATGATTATGTAAATAAATACACAAGATACAAAGTGAAAGTATATTTCCGAATAAATTATTTCACTATTTAAAATGGCTAAGAGCTACAGGTAATATTTCTTTTCTTGTCATTCACCAGAGGAAGGTCGGACAGTAGCTAAGACAACAGACACGCATTCGCTAGGTGCGGGGCCCAAATTCCCGTGCAGCCCTCTAGATTTCGGATTTCAGTGGTTCTCCTAGTCGTTAATGCGAATACGTAGATATATGGATGTTAATCTTCCCTTCTCTTCTTGTGGTTCAGCCAAATTACCCTGCAACCTGCGTCTTATCGACAACCACTTTGCATTCAAGATCAGACTAACGCTTAATCTGTTATTATCGCCGTAGCTTCCTACTCGACATATCCCACTGTCTGCTTTGTGTCCAATAGGGAACTAGTATCTTTGTGATGTTGTAAACTAGCATGCTTTTCGCATCTCTTTCTGCTTCTGTTTTCTTCCTTCCATCTGATC
Organism: Schistocerca americana; assembly: GCF_021461395.2. NCBI lineage: Eukaryota > Metazoa > Arthropoda > Insecta > Orthoptera > Acrididae > Schistocerca > Schistocerca americana. The sequence goes on from NC_060130.1 coordinate 229,389,118, forward strand.
TGCCGTTTTGTTTTCGCTGTTCTTCTGACCAGCGAACTTCCTCCCCACATTGATTCCTCCTGTACTGTAGCCACATGTTACCGTTATAAGGCATTACTTTCGACAAGAACATAATGTAGAAATTGCTTAATACAATGTTAATAAGACTGGCAGTTTCATATATTCATTACTATACATGTTATTATTATTACTAAACTACCGCAGAAAATGCATCACCTGTAACGACAAGGTCATTATACTGATGTGAAAGGAAATTTATCATTTAGGAGTATATGGTAACAAACTGAGACCAAATGAACCACACATGAACAATGTTCCAGCAAAGGGTGCCGAAATATTCGTATCAGTATACAGTGTAATAAGCCCCCCCCCCCCCCCCCCGCCGCCCTATGGTGGCAACGCAGATATATAGGGTGGTCCATTGATCGTGACCGGGCCAAATATCTCATGAAATAAGCGTCAAACGGAAAAACTACTAAGACGAAACTTGTCTAGCTTGAAGGGGGAAGCCAGATGGCGCTATGGTTGGCCCGCTAGATGGCGCTGCCATAGGTCAAACGGATATCTACTGCCTTTTTTTTTGCATAGGAACCCCCATTTTTTATTACATATTCCTGTAGTACGTAAAGAAATGTGAATGTTTTAGTTGGACCACTTTTTCCGCTTTTTGATAGATGGCGCTGTAATAGTCACAAACATATGGCTCACAATTTTAGACGAACAGGTAGGTTTTTTAAATTGAAATACAGAACGTAAGTACGTTTGAACATTTTATTTCGGTTGTTCCAATGTGATACATGTACCTTTGTGAACTTATCATTTCTGAGAACGCATGCTGTTACAGCGTGATTACCTGTAAATACCACATTAATGCAATAAATGCTCAAAATGATGTCCGTCAACCTCAATGCATTTGGCAAAACGTGTAACGACATTCCTCTCAACAGAGAGTAGTTGGCCTTCCGTAATGTTCGCATATGCATTGACAATGCGCTGACGCATGTTGTCAGGCGTTGTCGGTGGATCACGATAGCAAATATCCTTCAACTTTCCCCACACAAAGAAATCCGGGGACGTCAGATCCGGTGAACGTGCTGGCCATGGTATGGTGCCTCGACGACCAATTCACCTGTCATGAAATATGCTATTCAATACCGCTTCAACCGCACGCGAGCTATGTGCCGGACATCCATCATGTTGGTAGTACATCGCCATTCTGTCATGCAATGAAACATCTTGTTCTAACGTCGGTAGAACATTACGTAGGAAATCAGCATACATTGCACCATTTAGATTGCCATCGATAAAATGGGGGCCAATTATCCTTCCTCCCATAATGTCGCACCATACACTAACCCGCCAAGGTCGCTGATGTTCCACTTATCGCAGCCATCGTGGATTTTCCGTTGCCCAATAGTGCATATTATATCTCGCGCAATTTGTCTGCTACTGATGTGCGGATTAGCCGCGACAGCAGCTAAAACACCTACTTGGGCATCATCATTCGTTGCAGGTCGTGGTTGACGTTTCACATGTGGCTGAACACTTCCTGTTTCGTTAAATAACGTAACTACCCGGCGAACGGTCAGGACACTTGGATGATGTCGTCCAGGATACCGAGCAGCATACATAGCACACGCCCGTTGGGCATTTTGATCACAATAGCCATACATCAACACGATATCGACCTTTCCTGCAATTGGTAAACGGTCCATTTTAACACGGGTAATGTATCACGAAGCAAATAACATCCGCGCTGGCGGAATGTTACGTGATACCACGTACTTATACGTTTGTGACTATTACAGCGCCATCTGTCACAAAGCGAAAAAAGTGGTCCAACCAAAACATTCATATTTCTTTACGTACTGCACGAATATGTAACAAAAATGGGGTTTCCTATTAAAAAAAAACGGAGTTGATATCCGTTTGACCTATGGCAGCGCCATCTAGCGGGCCAACCATAGCGCCATCTGGTTTCCCCCTTCAAGCTAGACGAGTTTCGTTCTTTGTAGTTTTTTCGTTTGACGCTTATTTCGTGAGATATTTGGCCCGGTCACGATCAACGGACCACCCTGTATATTGTCGGATGCAAATCACCATAAAGGTGCCGAAAGGCATCGTGCTGTAGTGTGTCCCAAGCATCTTGCACATTTTGTTGCAGTCAGCAATTGTTCTTGCTGGCTGTGGAGAACGAGTAAATTCCCACGTCGTCATGTCCCAGACCTGTTCAGTTGGCGGGAGATCTTGTGTTCTTGCTGACCAGGGAAGTTGTACACCACGAAGAACACCTTGTGCAGCAGCAGCCATGCATTGACCTGGTGAAAAATCACATCACCTTCCTGATGAAGAAACTGTAGTAACACGAGGATAACAACCTATGTAGTACAACGGGAACTGGTTACTTTGCCCCGCAGAAACACCAAATGTGAGCGCGACTTGTAACTGATGCTATCTCCCCCCTACCCCTACCCCCTCCCTCCCACCCCCTCACGCACACACAATGAAGCCTGGGATGTGACCCGTATGTCATGGGCGAATGCACTCCAGAACATGTCGCTCACAAAGTCTACTCCGTACACGTGTACGTCCATCACTCGCATACAGACAATCTATTATCATCACTGAAGACGGCAGAGCACCATTCCATTCTTCAGTCGACTCCTTCACGATGCCAGAGTAGCCGTGCTTGGCGATGTCCTAGTACCGTGGCTGCCCGGCCAGATGAACACGTGATCTTAGTACTACTGAAAGCAGACGGTTCGCCATGGCCCTCGGTGCCACAGCAGATGCAAGATGTATCCGAATTTCTTCTCTGGACGACGTTCGGTCGACCACCACTGTTCAGACAATGCGTCGAGCTCAACGTGCGTCTGTACTACGCGAACTCCCAGAACCTGGTCTACAGGCGTGGAAATGTTCCTCAGGTCACTGCTAAAAGCAACGACACGACCGACACATTGTGCCCAACATGTGCAGAAATCCGCCGATGCGTCCATCCACCTTTCCTCAGGCTCACACATCGTTGAAATGGCTGATTTTTGTCGAAAAGTTTGATTAAAGATTTCACTTACAATATTAAGATTGTTAGCTCAGAGTTTGAAGTTTCATATATTGATGAAAAAAAACCCAAGAAAAACAAAGAAATGTATGCTTGATTACTTTTTAGAATGCTATAGGTTTTTAATTTTGAGATACACACCATGATAACGGATGGGGCTCCATTTTATTGTTACCATGAGAGTCAAAGTAAGAAAGGTTATAATGAAATGTGCGCCACTCTCTACAATTACGTTGAGTACCCTGTCCCCGTAAGAGAACCCCACTTCTTCAACAGTGCATAAGAGGCCAAAATCGCAATCATACGGTTATAAGAATGTTATTGTTCTTAACAGACAGTGGCAGAGTTGACAAAATCTACCGCTATTTCCCCATTAGAGGACACTCTTATCTACAGTCTGACCACGACTTACGTGTCGTGCGAAGATAGTTACATATGTGTGACAGAGTACGGTTTTCAGAGCAGTATATCTCACTTATCTCCGAATCCAGCCACCTTGGTTCCTTTAAAGTTTATGCGGCAAAAGCAAGCGAAACAGTGAATTTTAAAACACGATGGATCCCTTTATACAAAAACGTCATCTCAGCTGAAACAATGGGAAGAGGCACTAGAAAAGAGGAGAAAGCATCGCATCATCTGCTCCCCATTAGTTTCTGTGCTGCCAGTACTGTTCACAAAAGAAAAGGCAAGTAGTTGCTAAGTCCTATATCGAAGGACTCTAAATCCATACCTTCACATTAGTGAAAGCGAGGACATATTTTCCCAATAAGAGCTTTGGGCTTCCTGGAACAGAAGCATGTGAAGGGAAATCTCCCTTAAAAAAGAAGAAGAAAGATGATATTGCGAAACTACTGAGGAATATTATAGATAGACAGTATCAAGTTTTTATAATCATCTGAAGACTTAACCTACAACAGCAGCAGATGCAGATTACTGAAAAGTGACCAGAATCTATTATTTTTATAACATCGCCGGCCGCAGCGGCAGAGCGGTTTTAGGCGCTTCAGTCTGGAACCGCGCGACCGCTACGGTCGCAGGTTCGACTCCTACCTCGGGCATGGATGTGTGTGATGTCCTTAGGTTAGTTAGGTTTAAGTTGTAGGAGTAGTCAAGAAACTTGCCTACTGTCACACTGCTTAGTTACGGGGTCACCACTTACATAGGAGTAATTTCCTACGTAAAGGAAAACATTTGTGTGGAACTTATACTGTGAACGACCACCTTTATTGTACCGCACAAACACAATAGATACATACGTTAACGCGGGAAACGAACACTCGTCGTGTCCTCCAAAGAACCCCGCTCGTAAAGAGAATCTCTCAGTGTCTTGTCGACTATCGACTTGTCACACCCACAAAGTAGTTCTAAGTCTAGGGCACTGATGACCTCAGATGTTAAGTGCCATAGTGCTCAGAGCCATTTGAACCATTTATATCATCTTTTGCATTCATTTTTATGAACTGAGGGCTGTTTTGTAAATACTTAGGGCTACAAAGATGATATTAAACATTTTCAGTGGTTTAGATTCAAAGACACGTGGAAACAACATGTCATTTGGTTATCATTTAAATGTACTTCAGATCATGATTATGTATGGTAATTTCTCTGTATAATTGTATGCTCCAGACAGACATATATGCTATACAGTACATTTATTGGACTCGAAATAGTGTGATTCATTAAATATAAATTTTTACTTTTATGTAATTTAAATAAGTGTCTTAAAATATATTTCCTTCCTCCTTTATTGTTCTCAGGGGATAACTCCATGTGATAAAAATCACCATGGCAGCTACAAGCCGCGCAGGATTAGCCGAGCGGTCTAAAGCGCTGCAGTCATGGACTGTGCGGCTGGTCCGGGCGGAGGTTCGAGTCCTCCCTCGGGCATGGGTGTGTGTGTTTGTCCTTAGGATAATTTAGGTTAAGTAGCGTGTAAGCTTAGGGACTGATGACCTTAGCAGTTAAGTCCCATAAGATTTCACACAGATTTGAACATTTTTGCAGCTACAAATATTTTTCAGACTAGTTAACATTAGCCTTAAACATTCCAGAAAATGAATTGTTCCACACAGCAGAAAGAAATTCGCCATTAAATTGCTAAAGAAGGTTGTGGAACGTTTTTTCTTTCTCCTAAATAATTTACAAATCATTAGGTGTCCTCTTTTAGAAATAAGTGATTCAGTTAATCTGATGAAAGATCACTAGACGGCCACCAAAAGTGAAAGAAGCCGATTAATTAAAATTGTCCGAATGCTATCTTGAGGAATTCCTTGCCAGGCTCGAAACAGATGCTGAGCCAGGTCATGATGATTGTTGGAGTTGCTGGAGGAGGCAGATTTGAAAGTACAGTCTTCCCATTGCATGCCAGACATACGTTGTGGGTGACATATCAGAGGACCGACTAGGCCAGTCAAGGATCAGCTCATTCTTCTAGACGTTTGTGGTATGAACTATTGCGTGGGGGTCTTGCAATATCCTGCTGAAGTATGCCATTTGGTCCTTGGTCAAGAAGGTTATGACGATAGGGTTTACCATTCTTCCCATATACTGGCGAGTATTCAGCCTCCCTTCAACTACTACCAATTCAGTCCTGTTGTCGCATCGAATCCCTCCCCACACCACGATTCCAAGAGTTGGAGAAGTACGGGTCTCGAGAAGGACTGCTTCCTGTGCAATATCACCATGTTGTCTGCGGACACGGTGTCGTCGATCCGGCCGCCTCAAACAGAAGCGGAACTCGCCGCTGAACACCACAGGACGCCAGTCAGTGTCCCAGTTCACTCTGGCTTTGCACCAACCAGGTCTCTGTTGCCTGTGGTAAGCAGTAAAGATCTTAACCCAGCGTCCAGTATCCTGTTCCCGACAGTTCATTGTGGCATTGTCTGTAACCTCGGCTGATGTCATCCGCTTATTCGTCAGAGCCAGCCGAACAACTGAATGATCCTTTCGTGATGTCATCCTTGTGAAAGGAGACGTGCCTACTCTTTTTATCTAAGTGCAACTTGTCAGCATTCGTTCTGAAGCTACGGCACTGCAGCCAGCTGTCGGTACGATGCTCCCGTGCTCCTCATGCCAGTGATTCGACCCTTCTCAAAGTCCGCAATAAGCCGCGCATGCATTTCCTCTGGGCATGCTGTGCTGAAATGTCCACCTGAAACGTACTAGCAACACGGTGTCGCCCAGAAATCGCGGTGGTACACCGAAGTCGGCAACGCGAATCGATACCACATACATTAGCTAGGGCTCGCTGCAATCAGCAACAACCAGTGAGAGACACTGCAGGAGAAATGCTCTCCCTCTCAGTATAGCAGCTCCTTAGTGCTGAGGTTAACATGGTGTCGTGCAAGCAAGAGCCCAGCCCCATTGTGTGACCTTTGCTTCAGCAGTCAGCGTTGTTAGTCAGAGTCTCAGCGGAGCATGTTGTTGTGTTAATATTGAATGTTGTACTTCAAGAGAACAGTTGGTGATTGAATGCATCAAGCGATGCCTTCATAGTCAATAACATTTGCAAATATTTTTCGCTCTCTTGTGGTAAAGACCTGTCTCGAATTAAGTAAATCTTCTTATTTATTCGTGTAATGACGTGAATTAATGTTTCATCTGTTGTAGCTAGAAATGAACCATCTCCCACAGTCGTGGCCGGATGATTGTACACTACTGGCCATTAAAATTGCTACACCACGAAGATGACGTGCTACAGACGCGAAATTTAACCGACAGGGAGAAGATGCTGTGATATGCAAGTGATTAGCTTTTCAGAGCATTCACACAAGGTTGGCGCTGGTGGCGGCACCTACAACGTGCTGACACGAGGAAAGGTTCCAACCGATTTCTCATACACAAACAGCAGTTTACCGGCGCTGCCTGGTGAAACGTTGTTGTGATGCCTCGTGTAAGGAGGAGAAATGCGTACCATCACGTTCCGACTTTGATAAAGGTCGGATTGTAGCCTATCGCGATTGGGATCTACCGTATCGCGCCATTGCGGCTCGTGTTGGTCGAGATCCAATGACTTTTAGCAGAATATGGAATCGGTCGTTCAGCAGGGTAATACGGAACGCCGTGCTGGATCCCAACGGCCTCGTATCACTAGCAGTCGAGATGACAGGCATCTTATCCGCATGGCTGTAACGGATCGTGCAGCCACGTCTCGATCCCTGAGTCAACAGATGGGGACGTTTGCAAGACAACAACCATCTGCACTAACAGTTCGACGACGTTTGCAGCAGCATGGACTATCAGCTCGGAGACCATGGCTGCGGTTACCCTTGACGCTGCATCACAGACAGGAGCGCCTGCGATGGTGTACTCAACGACGAACCTGGGTGCATGAATGGAAAAACTTCATTTTTTCCGGATGAATCCAGGTTCTGTTTACAGCATCATGATGGTCGCATCCGTGTTTGGCGACATCGCGGTGAACGCACATTGGAAGCGTGTATTCGTCATCGCCATACTGACGTATCACCCGGCGAGATGGTATGGGGTGCCATTGGTTACACGTCTCGGTCACCTCTTGTTTGCAGTGATGGCTCTTTGAACAGTGGACGTTACATTTCAGATGTGTTACGACCCGTGGCTCTACCCTTCATTCGATCCCTGCGAAACCTTACATTTCAGCATGATAATGCACGACCGCATGTTGCAGGTCCTGTACGGGCCTTTCTGGATACAGAAAATGTTCGACTGCTGTCCTGGCCAGCAAATTCTCCGGATCTCTCACCAATTGAAAACGTCTGGTCAATGGTGGCCGAGCAACTGGCTCGTCACAATACGCCAGTCACTACTCTTGATGAACTGTGGTATCGTGTTGAAGCTGCATGGGCAGCTGTATCTGTACACGCCATCCAAGCTCTGTTTGACTCAATGCCCAGGCGTATCAATGCCGTTATTACTGCCAGAGGTGGTTGTTCTGGGCACTGATTTCTCAGGATCTATGCATCCAAATTGCGTGGAAATGTAATCACATGTCAGTTCTAGTATAATATATTTGTCCAATGAATACCCGTTTATCATCTGCATTTCTTCTTGGTGTAGCAATTTTAATGGCCAGTAGTGTACGGGAAGGTGTCGTCGCTGAGTGACTGTAGGAGGATACAAGATGACTTGGACAGGATTTGTGATTGGTGTAAAGAATGGCAGCTAACTCTAAATATAGATAAATGTAAATTAATGAAGATGAATAGGAAAAAGAATCCTGTAATGTTTGAATACTGCATTAGTAGTGTAGCGCTTGACACAGTCACGTCGATTAAATATTTGGGCGTAACATTGCAGAGCGATATGAAGTGGGACAAGCATGTAATGGTAGTTGTGGGGAAGGCGGATAGTCGTCTTCGGTTCATTGGTAGAATTTTGGGAAGTTGTGGTTCATCCGTAAAAGAGACCGCTTATAAAACACTAATACGACCTATTCTTGAGTACTGCTCGGGCGTTTGGGATCCCTATCAGGTCGGATTGAGGGAGGACATAGAAGCAATTCAGAGGCGGGCTGCTAGATTTGTTACTGGTAGGTTTGATCATCACTCGAGTGTTACGGAAAGATAAGATAAGATAAGAGAGATTAGGGCTCGTACAGAGGCATATAGGCAGTCATTTTCCCCTCGTTCTGTTTGAGAGTGGAACAGGGAAAGAAGATGCTAGTTGTGGTACGAGATACCCTCCGCCACGCACCGTATGGTGTATTTCGGAGTATGTATGTAGATGTAGATGTATTGTAGTTTCTCCTGGTCGCAATACATCATGTTCTCACACCATTATTCACCTGTAGGAATGGCTCTTTTGTATCCTGAAAACACTGACGATAAGCTCGCATAAGGGTAAATATTTAATCAACATATCCCACGGAAATGCAAAAAAGAAACAAAAACGATTATCATTTTGGTAGACTTCTATGCAGATGTTCATGTTGTAACACTTCCCATTGCCATCAGTGTATGTCTACATATAGTAATAATGCTCGTATGTGACAATGTGCATATGTTTAACGAACGAATAAAGATGAGGCAGAACACAAGTTCGCATTGGAAATGGTCGGGAAAAAATGTATGCTTCGCCCTTTTCTGCGAAACCATCCCGGCATTCTCAATAATTTATTTAGCGAAACAGCAGAAAACCTGAATCTGAATAACCTGACGAGGACTCGAACGCCGCTCCCGCAGAATGCGATTCCTGTGCTTTAATCATTACGCCAGCTCTCTCGATTACTCTTGTGTAAAGAACAGTGCGATAATTCTCAACAGGAATCAACGAGGAAAAATGGAAAAAAGAAGCACTCGACACGAGGCAGTGGTTATTCTTGCAATAAAGGGAACGGACGGAATTTTTAAAACAACGTTTGTAAAACAAAATGGAGACAGACCTTGTAGGGCCGTGGCGCATTTGGTTTGGTTCTCCGCATTACTAGCAGAGCCAGCATTGAGCCACCGTAGAATATCCAAGCTGTGAAGCTGAAGAAATCTATCAACGAGTCGATGTTCCCCGCTGCGACCATTGCGATGGCAATCAGTGACTGCAACAAAAAAGAAACTATGTTAGAAAAAATATTTTATAAGATAGTAGATTACGTGGGTCCGTATCAGACGAGGACTGCGCCCAGTAGCCCAGAAGACTGCGAAGGTTTCTGAAACAAGACAATCAGCATTGTTGTCACTTCCCTCTCGGCGATATCTGAAAAGCCGAAAGAGGTGACAGTGCAAAACATGAAAATTTCAGAAAATGAGCTACTCCTCCGAGGGGTACACCTATCCTAAAATTTTCAATATAATCACAGATCAATGTGTCTGAAACGCTGAATTTTTGCTGTGATTGCTCTTACCAATAGTAGTGGAACTGTTTCTTATGAGTAAGCGTTAGTCAAGGGTTGTACTAAAAGGCTCAACACTATCTGAAATACCATAATATTAATTGTCTAATTTCGATGTCAATAAATTAATGTATTCCTAAAGTTAACAACAAACGACTACCTCATAGGAAAAACAAGCAGCAGTCATTACGTACCCTTAGCAACAAACTGGACTATCAAACAAAATAGATAGTTCGAAATTATTGTTGAAGCCGGTGGTCGATTTGGTTTGTTAGACGAACATGATAGTGAAACGCAGATATTAATTCATGTCTTCCAAGGTGAGATCTCAACCTCTAGTCATAAAAAATATGCGGGAGGTACTAGACATGATTCAAAGGACTGCTTTCAGTTTCTTTCTTTGGTGTGAGTTCCGATACTAAGGATATCCGCACATTCGAGTCTTTTGGTCATGACCATGACGTAAACGCTATAGGAATAGTTAAGTGGCGCGCTGAACTGCCTCCCTGCAGGGAATTCCGCAACAGCGTGGTGGAGCACACTTAGGATGAACACGATTTGGGCTCCAATCCGGAGAATGAGTAGCCGAGGGAAATGCTAGAGAACCTTAGTCATCCTGTCCTAGCTACAGTGTGGCATTTAAAGGCACATCACACTTAACAGTGTTGTGATGGAAAGTCTTATCTGACTCGGGGAAAATAATCAACATATATTTACATTTGTTGTAATAATCAACAACCATCTGCGCGAAAGAAATTTTATTCTTTTACCAGTTTCAGGCACTTAGTGTCTTTCTTCAGAAGAATATAATTATCACCTTATTAGCGAACGTCAATAAGCAGATGTATGAAGTATATTACTACAGTTCCTTGTAGCAGATTTGTACAGGCGCCATGATCCACAGACAACAGTAATACGTCGCACACACCTGGTTATTTCTGACGCTCGCTAATAATGCGATAGTTATAATTTTCTGAAAAAGGGCACTAGGCGCCTGAAACTTGGATAAAATAATATATTTACATGACCTGAACGGATGGATTTGTAACCATATGGGTTTAGAGCGCAACGAATCTACACCTCAGGCTATTCCGCAATCAATGATCTTGTGAAACTCGGCTCGCTCTGTTCAGCCGGGCGGCTCAGAAGGAAGCACCCTGGTTGATGTCCTGTTCTCTGACTACGGTCTTATATTATACGTTAATGAAAAAAATAGGTGCTTATGCACTACTAGACGAACTTTGTGGATTTAAGACTATGAACTTATTAGAACTCAACTCTTCGTTTTTAACGGGAAGAAATCTTCTGACGTGAAAGTAGCTTCCTGTGTACCCCAAGAGAGGGTTTAGGATCTTGTTGTTCATTATACACTGGCTGGACAAAAATTTGCAAACACGAAAAGCACAACACATGACCATACATAATACGGCGTAGGAAACTAAATGGCATTAAAAACAGCTTCCAGTCGTTTGGGAAACGATAAATACAGGTCCTGTATGGTTTTCAAAGGAACCTTATAGCACTGCTCCTGCAAAACAGTGGCCTGTTCGGGGAACGATGATGAAGGTGGATAGCGAAGGCATCACAATTGGGGAACGAACATTGTACCATGTGATGGACATAATCAGTCGAAATGATCACGTAATCGTTGCAGTAATGCGACCCCTCAGAGTAACTATAGGGCCCATGGAATACAACGATGTGGCTACCGACCATCACCGAATCCCTGCCAAGTTTCAGTCGTGGGATTTAAACTCGGCCAGAAGTCGTAAACAGTGAGAGACAAGACTCATGCGACCAAATGACCTTCTTCCATTACTCCATAGTCCAGGTTTTATGGCTTCGGCACCACGTTTTCCCGTTAACGGGCGTTTGCATCACGGGTGAGTGGCTTTGTAATTCCAGTTCACTCTACAATTCCCTGCTTATGAAGGCCCCTTCGTGGTGTTCTGGTGCTGATAGGGTTCGTGGCTGCGACATTCAGTTCTGCATTGACTTTTTCAGCTGTCGTCCTCTTTTTATTGTTAACAATCCTCTTCAATGACCGTCACGCAACACACACTTTCGTCCGCGTTGTGACTTAACGGATGTTGCTTTTCCGCTTTCCCTGTATACGATGTAAATCTTCGATACGGTGCCTCTTGAAATAGCAAACACTTAGGCTACGTTGCTTTCGGAAGTATCTATGAAACGAACACCAACAAATTATCCACGTTCGAATGCACTTGTTTCCGACATTATACACCCGGAAATGCACAGAACACTGTTCTGAGCACAACTGGCGGTTGCAACATATTGAGGCATTGCACAGGTGCTGTTCGTGGCCAAATTCAAGATAACAGCGCAACCTGCGGGTGTGGCTAGGCTCTACATTTATATTCAAGCATACATTTCTCGCGGTGTTTCCATACTTTTTTCGAAACCCTGCATACAAAAATGACGTGGTGGGCAACGTCGCAGGCTCCATGAGGCTGTTGGTTGATGACACTGTCACAGCGCCAGAAACCTGTAGTGAAATGAAGGAATATCTATAGAGGATCGACGTATGGTTCAATGACAGGCAGGAGACCGCAGAATAAATAAATGTAACGCTCATAAATAAGCGGAAAGACCCATAATTTTTTATTGCACGGTTTGCAATAGCTTGCTGGACACAATAACAAGATGTCTAGAAGTATGAGTCTGGACAGATTTAAAAGTGGATACACCACATAGAACTGGTTGTAGGAGTAATACATGTCAGACAGAGTCATTCGGAGAATCGTGACGAAATACGATTTTCCCACGAATGTGTTAGCTAATAAAATCCTTCGGCTTATTCTTTTTCTTTTTTAAAGGAATTAAAGTAGGCTAGAGTTTAACGTTCCGTCGCCGACGAGACAATTGGAAACGGAGCCAAGATAGGAAATGGCATTTGCCTTAAGCAAATTAGGGAAATCACCGGAAACCTAGTGTAAGTCGTGGACGAGCGACCGTAATGTGCCAACGTTGTTTTGTCACAAATCGCAGTGGAGCAACATCTGTAAATCAAATGTTCAAGACATTCACCAGAACGTTTTGAAGAAGAGAAAAGTGCGTGACAAATCTGTCCTGTAGACTACGTCTTCCGAACAGAAACGAGTGGACCCCTGCCTCAGCTTGATTGAAACGCGAAATGCCGACAATTCCGTTCTGGAAACAAATCATCAGTGGCGACGAGATTTGGTGTTATCAATATGAACCTATCATGGCAGAAATTTGCATGGAGGGCCAATGCTCTGACAAGATAATCGACATTCAAGCCAGTATGACGTGCGAGTTGAACAACGTCGCAAAGAAGAACTTTTCTGACAGTTTTACATGGTTGTATGAACGTTCTGTGCCTAGTATTCAAATGGGGGGAGAGTGTGTAGAACACCTGAACCATTAAAAACACCTTCTTAATGTTTCCGTGTTTCTTATTAATCCAGTCTTGAAACATAATGTACCCTGTGAGATACACGTTATTGGTATCACACCTACGAGACGTTTTTAATAATGCCGTTCGCTGTGTTTTCGCCTGTATCATGCTAAGTTATTAGAATGTTTCAGTGCACAGTTCGGTCCCCTGCAGATGTGAGGTTAGTTTACCGTGCGTCAGACATCAGATGAGGCGTGTTTGAAGATAGCTGCGTCGATAAGAGCGCTACAGATTCATTCCCACATCGCCGCACAACTGAGAAAGTGCACTGTGCTCGCGGTGAGACCTGAAATAAATGTTCCATTGCTGATAATATTGTACTACGGCGGGACAGGATTATTTGATAATTTTCATTCGTGGAATTCAGAGAAACTCCGTGACACTGCCGACCAGTAACAATAGAAACAGTGTAGCTCTGCGTAATTTCAATATGTTTTTTCCAAAGTCAACCGTCTGCCACATCATGGAGGGAGTAAGTGAAATAGACCGTGGAATCCTTAGCGACAGCCTCTTGTAGGAATGTGGGGAATTATGTAGCGTAATTACGTTAGGATTCTGGTTCTAGCACGCTCGCTATGCTTGAGGAAGGACCTCATATAAGAAGACGTGAAATACTCGTGGAGCGGTATCTGCAACGAAACGACGTGAGGGAACCGAATGTACGCCGGCTTCAACAATAGCTCTCGAACCAACAGAGTCTTAGAACATTACAGATAAATTAGTGTTTTCTTACATGTCAGTTACATACATTTGTTTAGTAACACAAAAGCGTCAGTGTAGTGATTCACTCGTTCAGGGTCACTTGGTGAGGTATGAAGCTGGAAAATCGGGACATTATCTGCTAAAATCGAAGTGAATGGCCCATAGTTTTACCTCTGACAGCTTTTCGTCTACGTGAATACCTGACACTTATTGTCATATTTGTGTAGTTATTTAATGAAAAGTTTATTATTTTCCCAGTGACTTTATTTAAACATTGATTGAAAGTGCTATTAAGAAACTGTACTAATTTAAAAGTGGTCAATTTCATATGTTAGCGGACGCCACAACTGAAAAGATAACCAAAAGACACTTCTGTCAGGAAGGCATAAAGAATTGTTTAAACAATTTTTAATGACAATTCGTTCTCATTTAATGTGAGTACACTTGCCCAAGAATACTAGCTTATTTATGAACAAACCTTTATTTGTAATTATTGTGAATGATCTGAGTGTGACCGAATATTTATAACAATTCTTTATTTAAATATTGTTGTAATACATTAGTTTAGTCTGGGAAGTGGTCAAGATGAGTCAAATCATGTCTGTAGAACTTAAGAACGATGTGCTTTTTTATGGGGTGACCTTCAGCCAATGGAAAAGCAGACAATAGTGGGACACTGCAGGAGTCAAGTGGAGACTGAAACTTTTCGAGTGAAGAGCTTAAGGGAGCAATTGGGGAACTTTACGTTGAGTTCTTGAAGAAGTCAGATCTGCCTGCAGTAACATGCATGATTCGGTTGTATAGTTGATTGATTCTGGGCAGTGAACGGCTGCTATCATACTTTGACTTGTGAAGGGACTTCATATTACGAGAGAACTGAAAGTGCTCCAATGTAGGACTAACTTTTTCCGCTTGTATTACGGATCTGAGGCTGGACCATGAGTTACTATTCTTTGTATCGTGCGTGTTAATATGTGAATCATCATGTTAAACTCTGAACTTTTTTCAGCTGGTGAATATTTCATGTGCTGTGATCATGAAATGCTCTTAGTTTTTGCGAGTCTTTGATGACTATTTAGTTTGAGGATTCTGCTACCATTCTCATAACGCTCTCAACATAGCTTTATTGCTTTTGATAAGGGTATTTTCTGTTGGTACTTCCCGTGTACCTGAGATGTCTTTTCTTGAGTAAACGTTATTCAACATAACTCTCTGTCATTTACATCAATTACAGACGTTACAATAGAACTCTTTTTAATAAATTATCCATTTAACTTAATTTTGTATTTCTGTGTATTTCATTAACTCGCAATTCTAGCCAGTGCATAGATTATTCGACTGCAGGTTATTATTTGCAGTGAATTAGCTATGGGGAATGAAAGCGGTTGTGCATGACTCTACACTATGACCACATTGAGTTACACTTTTTAAACAGAGCTCTGCATAGCCCAAGTACCTAAACTACGAGTAACTGGAGGTAAACACGGAACCAATTTGCTCATATGGGATGCTGTATAGAAGAGCAGATACACTTGCAGTAACCGTTTGGTATCGTCACTCTCACATACCCTGAGAAGCACTTTGTGCTGTCATTTTGAAGGCAAGTGGGAGGACTATATTGATCCAGACAATACGCAGATATCTCCACACGATCAGTTTAGCCTCTAAGCTTCCATTATGGAAGAAATTCCAACCGTTCCTCCTAGCACTATGATGCATGAAGAAGTGAGAAGGGAATGGGATTTAGATCAGTGGCACACGGTTCTCTTCGTTGACGACTGCAGAATTTCTCTAACGCCTGACGATCGTTGTAGAAGAGTGTGGAGGCGGAGAGGTGACAATGCACTTCTCAGGCATTCAGTCTCACTGGTTCAGCAGGGAGGTAGGTCAGTCAGTTATGTTTTAGACCGGTTTCAAGTAAGAATGTCGGGTGCCTCTCACCACTAACAAGGGAAATTTGGGAACTGTGCAATATCGGACGAGGATCTTTCACCTTATTGTCCAAACATACTGTCAACAATGTGGTGATGGGTTCGTCTTTCAAGACTATTCTGAATGAGTATGCTTGTACCCATAAATTGCAGGAGGTAGGACTTTAACGATTGGAATGGACTGCTGCATCGTCTGTCAAGAACCCAATTGACTGTGCCTGGGACCAGCTAAAGCTTGTAGGGATCGGATGATCCCAGAAGACCCACCGTCTGCACAGCAACGTCTCGACCACATTGTGAACAGAATGCTAAGGAGGATCCAGGCAGGTTGCAGTGTACAGAGAGGGGGTGGGGGGGGGGGAGGGGGGGGAGAGCAATGTGTTACTAAATGTTACACAGCAGCAGATTTTGATTTCACACATGTGCAAACGTGTGCCCTTTCGAAAATACAGCCTTTAGTTTGTTTATTGTGTTGTTTTTATTTCGCAGTAAATTTTTTTTATTGTAATTAGGTAAATTCTTTCATTCCCTGTCTCCCTCGTAGCTGACCCTACACAGGTTTGCAGATGTGTAAAGATGCAAATCTGCAAGGGTTGGAACTTAAATAGTGGCAACTTTTTATTTACAGCTCGTACAAAATACACTCCTGGAAATGGAAAAAAGAACACATTGACACCGGTGTGTCAGACCCACCATACTTGCTCCGGGCACTGCGAGAGGGCTGTACAAGCAATGATCACACGCACGGCACAGCGGACACACCAGGAACCGCGGTGTTGGCCGTCGAATGGCGCTAGATGCGCAGCATTTGTGCACCGCCGCCGTCAGTGTCAGCCAGTTTGCCGTGGCATACGGAGCTCCATCGCAGTCTTTAACACTGGTAGCATGCCGCGACAGCGTGGACGTGAACCGTATGTGCAGTTGACGGACTTTGAGCGAGGGCGTATAGTGGGCATGCGGGAGGCCGGGTGGACGTACCGCCGAATTGCTCAACACGTGGGGCGTGAGGTCTCCACAGTACATCGATGTTGTCGCCAGTGGTCGGCGGAAGGTGCACGTGCCCGTCCACCTGGGACCGGACCGCAGCGACGCACGGATGCACGCCAAGACCGTAGGATCCTACGCAGTGCCGTAGGGGACCGCACCGCCACTTCCCAGCAAATTAGGGACACTGTTGCTCCTGGGGTATCGGCGAGGACCATTCGCAACCGTCTCCATGAAGCTGGGCTACGGTCCCACACACCGTTAGGCCGTCTTCCGCTCACGCCCCAACATCGTGCAGCCCGCCTCCAGTGGTGTCGCGACAGGCGTGAATGGAGGGACGAATGGAGACGTGCCGTCTTCAGCGATGAGAGTCGCTTCTGCCTTGGTGCCAATGATGGTCGTATGCGTGTTTGGCGCCGTGCAGGTGAGCGCCACAATCAGGACTGCATACGACCGAGGCACACAGGGCCAACACCCGGCATCATGGTGTGGGGAGCGATCTCCTACACTGGCCGTACACCACTGGTGATCGTCGAGGGGACACTGAATAGTGCACGGTACATCCAAACCGTCATCGAACCCATCGTTCTACCATTCCTAGACCGGCAAGGGAACTTGCTGTTCCAACAGGACAATGCACGTCCGCATGTATCCCGTGCCACCCAACGTGCTCTAGAAGGTGTAAGTCAACTACCCTGGCCAGCAAGATCTCCGGATCTGTCCCCCATTGAGCATGTTTGGGACTGGATGAAGCGTCGTCTCACGCGGTCTGCACGTCCAGCACGAACGCTGGTCCAACTGAGGCGCCAGGTGGAAATGGCATGGCAAGCCGTTCCACAGGACTACATCCAGCATCTCTACGATCGTCTCCATGGGAGAATAGCAGCCTTCATTGCTGCGAAAGGTGGATATACACTGTACTAGTGCCGACATTGTGCATGCTCTGTTGCCTGTGTCTATGTGCCTGTGGTTCTGTCAGTGTGATCATGTGATGTATCTGACCCCAGGAATGTGTCAATAAAGTTTCCCCTTCCTGGGACAATGAATTCACGGTGTTCTTATTTCAATTTCCAGGAGTGTAGATCGTGTTTCAAAGTTTTGCTGACCTTCAAAGTAGTCACCAGCATTGTGTATAACCCGTTGCCAGCGATGTGGAAGTCGTAGTGCCAGTTGCGTTGACAGTTCAACTCGATTTCTAAACTGAAGGAAACACTTCTCGGCATTCCCTTCAGAACTGCTACAAATTCGTCGGGCAATAGACCGCGCCGCCAGAACTGTCAGCACAACTGCCACTGCTAAGAGTGTCCCGCGACTTTCACATCCCTGGCAACGGGTTATACACGATGATGGTGATTACTTTGAAGGTCAGGAAAACTTTGAAACACGTATCTATTTTGTACGAGCTGCAAATAAATAGTTGCCACTATTAAAGTTCCAACCTTCGTATTTTTAATGGGGCACA
Organism: Schistocerca americana; assembly: GCF_021461395.2. Lineage (NCBI taxonomy): Eukaryota > Metazoa > Arthropoda > Insecta > Orthoptera > Acrididae > Schistocerca > Schistocerca americana. The sequence continues at coordinate 229,407,502 of NC_060130.1, forward strand.
GCAGCCAGCCACAAATTGGTTTTGGGTTACTTTAGTAAAAAAAATATCATTACTAGTTTCGAATTTATACAATTTGTCATCAGGCAGCTTTCATGATTTCGTCAAAACATACGACGCATTGGTTTACTGGTGAGTTGTCATGAAATCTTCGTATCGAACATTTGCTTTCACAGTTTTCTTCCAGCGAATTATATTGGTAATTTTGTTTGTATTTCCACAATCGCATACATCGATTTGCATTATTAAGCGCTTTCGGTTGGTCACAAAACGAATTTCCAATGCGCACCACATGTTTAGACTCACGTACAACATTTGTTTTTGTGCTGTCATAGACCGATACCACCCCACTGGCTTCCCGCAGTTGTTAATGGCAACGCAAATTTCCCTCAGATGCCGACAGCGGTTGTAAGGGGTCCGACGAATCCAATGGAGCACACCCACTGAGCCACATCTCCAGAGGCTCTGTCCCACGAGCGCCGAATATATGATGACAGGCGGCAGCCACACAGCCCATTTGCAATGAGGCGTGGCCCAGTCACAACGGAGTCGCCATGGAGATGCACAGCAGTCGTGGCCCTTCACCATCACTCGTGCGTTAGTTAAGAGAGCCTCGCCGTACGATGCTCTTGTTGTTATTATATTAGCTAGACTTGGATGTATTTGTACACTTGGAGGAAGCTACAAGCTAAGTAAAGCTTGTTCGCTAATCATGTTTGCTTCCTCATTACGCGTCAAACACAACACCATCAAATCACTCGGTAACCAGTAAATGGAGATCAATAGCTCCATAAAACCCTCTCTTCAAACATCCATGGTCAGTCTCTGAGAGTTTGTCGATATATTTCGTGTCCACCGTGAAAGCTATGAATCCTTCTAACACGCATTTCATTTCCATGGAATTTTGTTTTATTAGGAAGTATTTAACTCATATTCCTGACGTTCACGAGTGTCTCGTTCGATTTTCTGAGGAACATTTAGAAAATTTAGACTCCTACAGTAGCAGGTCTAAAGGTAGTTTGCCGTTCTTGTAATTTGTAGGATTTTATTAACGGAAGTAACACATAAATCAAGGAGACACATTTGGACGGTTGGCTGGATGAAACTGGGAGCTGAGCTGCCTAAAGTGAGCCAAGTTAGACAACACTTGACGCAGTCATTGTAGCCACAAGCTTACGATAAGCTTTTCGGTTACTGGACTGACCTGAATAGGCGAGGGGCTACTCTTCTCGAGCGAATGCTGAATCTAAAACGCATATTTGATAAAAAATACATAAATACTTTTACAGGTCTTAAAAGCAAGTTATAGTCTTACGCTAAAGTAAAAAAAGTGTAAAAAGCAGGTAGGGTCCCGCAACTGCATCCACTGCGTCTTCTCATGTTAGCTGCAAGTACTACAGAAAAGAATACTTTAGTTCCAGGATTACATATCTGACCTATATATTAAAACTCTTCTATTTTAACAGAAGTAAGTTGTACCCAGTTCCAGGCAATACTTACCTGACGATGATCGCTCTCCTTTGGACTCACACTAATTTTGGTTTCCATGGCTCTTCATCCAGTAATTTTCTCCAATACTTCCTAACGGTCAGCATGCTTCTTCCTCTGCTGGCTGAGAGACAAATTAATGCCCATATTCCTTAAAACACGGTTGTCAAAGAACAGGTCACATTTATCGCGGGAATATCGAGCCTTAGCACAGAGTACCTGCACGTGAAGGTATTGTCCAGAGGGCTTTGTGAATTTTCGAGTAAGACGGCAAACTACAACGGAATCTATTTTAAATACTGGATGTCACCTCTCCACTGGTTGCCTGTTAGCAATGAGGTGTCGGTCATATTTTCGCATGAAAAAATCTCCCCATAGCTGTACTTAAAAATTAATAGAAGTTGAACGAACTGCGAGAAACATAACGAAAATGGGAACTATGTAGGAGAATAGCACTGACTGCAGTACAGTTTTTGCTTGTGAATGACACAGCATGCACATAGTTCTCTAGACTGTTTACGCAGTTACACGACATGATTTACACGGACATTAACTTTCTCCTTTTTTGCCCAAGAAAAATCTGATACTTCCAGAATTCGGCGAGAGAATGCTTTAGTACTACCGACAACTGCAGTCTATAGCATGTCGCGAAAATTAAAATACGAACATAACAGGTGAAGAATTTGACTAACATACCGTCTACAGTTTTTCGTGGACTCGAGGGTAGATTCTTTCAAGTGCACTAGTTTGTGGAACGTCTGACTATTAATTCTTATAACAACCTTTCGGACGTTGTAGTTCGCAACACTGATGTTTCAGCTAGGAGTAAAAACATGTGCAATAGTTTTTGTACTTACATGGAATATGAGGCTGGGAGCCGGTGTTAACTTGGTCACGTGCACGTAAGACAAAATGCTGAACAAGTGTCCTTCCCTGCTGGCCGCGAAACACAGCCTAGACAAGCATCAGATCATAACTTGTAAGCAAAAGGAAACTTACTTGTATTTTAACATCACAGACAGTGCAGCAAATTTTTCAAGATTATTATTAACATTTTGCTGAAAATAAATCTTTGCCTAGTGCAAAGCCAGAAAAAGAGTTACAGCAGCGAGAATACAGATTTCACTTTCAGTTTTAATAGAAATAAAAAAAAAATCAGCTCCGTCAACGATGCTGCACAAGCTCCTCCGTTTTCAGTGGAACCACGCTCTGAGGCAACAGAGAAAAACAGTTCTTGCAAAAACACGTAGGTGGCTTGCCCGAGAAGCTAACAGCAGTTTTAAGAAAGGATAGTAACGGTAATGCACAAGACGTAAAAATGGAAGACACTACGTGGTTGAAAACTAACTTTTGAGCTTGATGTGTGCAGGATAAGGAAAGCTCCGCTAGGAAGAATGCCGGTTCAGTCTGAGCGACCGCTACACGTCAGTCACACGTCTAACTGTTATACAGGAAACTTGGTGAAAAGCAAAAGTATTAGAGTTTTATCGTTTCGTAATGACTAAAGCTGCAAATAAGACAGCTGAATCTGTCTGCTGTACATCCTTCTCTACACGAACAGAAAGGTTATTATATGCAAATACTGCCCTTCTGGCAAGAGAATGAATAGTGCGACCGTATTATCAGTGTGGTGATGTCGAAATAAAGTGAATTAGGAGCTGTAAGAGAGAGCACTACAAAACTTGCAGGAAAATAAAGTAAAACAACTTGAGACGTAGAAACTGAATGTATAAAAAGAGAAAAAAATCGATCCCCGGCATCTCTAAAATATAATCCAGAATCGAAACAATTAATTAATTCACAATTAAAAAGTAAATATTAAGCTTAATCACTATAGATATGTTCTCAGGGCAATAACACTCAACTTTTTCTTTTAGGATATTTACTGAAGAAGCAAAGGGGCTACTGCAGAATGAATATGCAGAGGTCTCCGTCGATGGGTCTGTAGTAGTTTGTTACATGTATCTAGCTCTTTTAACGTTGGTGAAGTGAGCGGCGATTTTAACACTCGCGTAACTGAAAACGAAAATGAAGAGGCACTGCATGCAGAAGTATAGAGCTCCGAACACTGTTTGAGAGACTACTCGTCCACGCGTATGGCGTCTGATAACATTTGCACAAGTCTCATTCGCTCAACAGAGGTAAGAGTTCATCCTGATATCTCACCATGCAGTGGGTGTAACCGCAGCTAAGGACCACTACCGCGTTTCACTTAATATTCAAAGCCAATTGCTTAGTTTCTAGCATTAATATACGCAGATTATATTGTGTGACCTACTTGGGCTGCTGTTAACTGTTTTGCAAGAATCGCGTAATGTCCTGCACTATAAATCCGAACGAAAAACTTACACTGTGTTTCCATAGTAGCTAAAATTTCGTATAGCGTGGTACTTTCATTTATCAGAAGACTATTCAGCTGCTTTTTTCTTATGTTCATTATTTTGACCGTGACGAGACCTTCACTAAAGGGGAATGACAAAAGCAATTACAAATGGTGTGCGGAAATTTCCGTTAAGATTTCTATGACTTGCAGGGGAGAGTGAGTACGTAATATTTTGAATAGGAACCCATATCCGGAAACGTACCGTTTCTGTTCAGATATGTAACGCGTCCACGTCTGCTGAGCTAAATAGAAAAGTCTCATAGGTGCTTGTCTGGTACACCATAGGATAGACAGGATGACGTGCATTACGTTAGATGGTCAGCTGATGTCACTTAACATCTACCTTGCTGCGAGACCCCTGTAGAGACAGAGGAAGGTCTGCTGGCATGAGTTCTGGCCGCTGCACTAAAAACTCAAGTGGCACCAGATGGGATGGAGAGTGTGTACCAGAACATTCTTGGTACGTACAACGTTAGTGGCCGCCACATCGAGTCGCTGTTGTAATGCATCAGTACTGTCCTGTGCATACAGTACGCTGGGCTCTTTTTTGTATTGGCATAATGTAAACACTTAATGTATAAGTGTTAATACAAACAAATGTGGTTACTTGATAAACGGATGTTTCGTTATGTTTCCTTTCGAATGGGTACCTAATAATTACAATGCGTGTCGCCTAATTCAATTCCTCAGGCAGAACTGGATGAGTTACACATCTGAATCCAAACAGTCGTAGAACGGAAACGATACATTTCCGGACATGGGTTCCTATTCAAAATTTATGAACCCACTCCCCTCTACAAGTCCTATAAGTTTGCAACGGAAACTTCCGAACTTTCTGTATGATCCACTTACCACGTTTTCCAGTTTACAGGATGACGAATCACGTCAACAATTAAGTTGAAGCTACTTTTTTCGGGTAAAAAGTCCTGTAAGAATCAGATCTAATGTCGCGAACTGACGCTAGCTATAAAAGTAATAAGAAATGTTTGTTGATCGTGTCGCAGACCCTTGTTAGAGGGAACTCTGAATCTTGTTCGCAAAGACTATCGGGCTTCTTGCTTCGGCGTGTGCGTGTGTAATATTCCTGGAGATTGCCTACCCTATTTATCATGACGATGAGACTATTCCTATGATCACAAAATTCGTTTTCATCTACGAAGGATATTCTGTAAACACGGATATAAAACCCACAAGAGCATTTTTGTTTTGCATTAGCGTATAGTACGTTTAAGATGTGAATTTCTTTTTATTAGGAGTACACCTGCACTTCAGTGTGCTCCTTGAATCTGATAATTATGTTCTTATTTCAGATATGAAAATAACGGATACTGACTATTTAAAAAGTCTAGACAATGTGCCAATGTGAAACGATCGCATACAAAAAAATGTGTACGTAACCCAAAATAATATCTGGCGCATTGAGTCATCCTTGCTACCATCTAAAATGTGACGGAACTGATTAATCACTGGAATATTTTGTATTCCAGGATTTCATTGATGCTTGGAGAAAAAAACCAATGCGACTAGTGTCCCTGAGTGATGAAATGAGCTTCCTTTAATCCATATACAAAGAATAAGCGCTTCGTGATTACATTTTTATTCATATTTTCTCTCTTTGTTTCAATAATGAGTTTTCAGGTTTTTACAGAAAGATGTCATTGTGACGCAAGATGAAACAGTGATCTTGTATTATGATTATCTAAGAAAAGAACAATCTAAACAAAATTATTTTTCTAGGAAATTCCACGTTTTTGTTTCCATTGCTCTCTAAGAACTGCCTACTCCAGACGGTTAAGTTTATTCGCACACGTGACGTAGTGTTGAGTATCGGAGCTGTAATAAGGGAATATACATAATGATTATTCTTTTTCTTCCTCCAATTTCTCTCGTCAGATTGTGAAACATTATAATTACCATTTAATGCTACAAAGTGAGCCAAATGTATAGTGTACGTCGCACTGCATCGCGTCGAAAAGTAGGTTTCGAGCCTCGAACTTTTCTTTTAGCATGTTATAAATATACTTTTTGCATCCAAGCGACGCAGATTCCGACCGACTCTAGAGCACGGAACAGTTTCCTGATGTTTATCGACTGTATGTTTGAGCTAGGCACTAATAACTTCAGTTTATGCCACGGTGGAACACAGAACATGGAAAAGATTTTCACATTACGTGGAGAAAATCAGAGAAGAAATCTTCGAATAAATATTTTGCCCCGCGAGTCCGACAATCTTACGCCGCTTCTCCCCGAATATTCGTCTGCCACCTTGCGAGAAGCCCGATAGCCTTCATCTGAAGAGAAAAACTGTGTTGCAAAGACTCAGCTGTACTCCTGCAGCCCTCGTTTGCGTGGTGAGCTCTGATGGGGATGAAACTGACGCGCAACTCACCTGCCAGCTGCGAAGAGCGTTCCATTGGCAGAGCCGAAGGTTGACACGGCGACTGCGAGCGGCATGAGCCACGCCATCGGGCCCAGAATGCGGTTGCCGAACAGCTGAAACCAGACGAGCTCTTCTTTACAACTCAATCATACGTTGTGGGTAAAAGGTGCTAAATTACAAAACATGAATTAAATGATGATCAAAGGAGACACAACCTCAAAAGTTGGTGATCTGGTCGTAAAGTGCAAATCTTAGAAATTTGGGTTGCAGAAAGTAGCAGTAATTAGGAGTAAATGTAAGTAATCGAATTCTTATCCTGGATGGATTATCGCTGATTCGATACGACGAGCAATCTGGATTTGGCTTTCAGTCGGTTTTCTATACGTATCTGCCCAAATGCTTGGTCGTATCCTCAGGTACATACACTACTGGTCATTAAAATTGCTACACCAAGAAGAAATGTAGATGATAAACGGGTATTCATTGGACAAATATATTATACGAGAACTGACATGTGATTACATTTTCACGCAATTTGAGTGCATAGATCTTGAGAAATCAGTACCCAGAACAACCACCTCTGGCCGTAATAACGGCCTTGATACGCCTGGGCATTGAGTCAAACAGGGCTCGGATGGCATGTACAGGTACAGCTGCCCATGCAGCTTCAACACGATACCACCGTTCATCAAGAGTAGTGACTGGCGTATTGTAACGAGCCAATTGCTCGGCCACCATTGACCTGACGTTTTCAGTTGGTGAGAGATCTGGAGAATGTGCTGGCCAGGGCAGCAGTCGAACATTTTCTGTATCCAGAAAGGCCCGTACAGGACCTGAAACATGCGGACGTGCATTATCCTGCTGAAATGTAGGGTTTTACAGGGATCGAATGAGGGATAGAGCCACGGGTCGTATCACATCTGAAATGTAACATCCACTGTTCAAAGTGCCGTCAATGGGAACAAGAGGTGACCGAGACATGTAACCAATGGCACCCCATACCATCACGCAGGGTGATACGCCAGTATGGCGATGACGAATACATGCTTCCAATGTGCGTTCACCACGATGTCGCCAAACACGGATGCGACTGTCATGATGCTGTAAACAGAACCTGGATTCATCCGAAAAAATTACGTTTTGCCATTCGTGCACCTAGGTTCATCGTTGAGTACACTATCGCCGGTGCTCCTATCTGTGATGCAGCGTCAAGGGTAACCGCAGCCATGGTCTCCGAGCGGATAGTCCATGCTGCTGCAAACGTCGTCGAACTGTTGGTGCAGATGGTTGTTGTCTTGCAAACGTCCCCATCTGTTGACTCAGGGATCGAGACGTGGCTGCACGATCCGTTACAGCCATGCGGATAAGATGTCTGTCATCTCGACTGCTACTGATACGAGACCGTTGGGATCCAGCACGGCGTTCCGTATTACCCTCCTGAACCCACCGATTCTATATTCTGCTAACAGTCATTGGATCTCGACCAACGCGAGCAGCAATGTCGCGATACGATAAACCGAAATCGCGATAGGCGACCTTTATCAAAGTCGGAACCATGATGGTACACGTTTCTCCTCCTTACACGAGGCATCACAACAACTTTTCACCAGGCAACGCCGGTCAACTGCTGTTTATGTATGAGAAATCGGTTGGAAACTTTCCTGGTGTCAGCACGTTGTAAGTGTCGCCACCGGCGCCAACCTTGTGTGAATGCTCTGAAAAGCTAATCATTTGCATATCACAGCATCTTCTTCCTATCGGTTAAATTTCGCGTCTGTAGCACGTCATCTTCGTTGTGTAGCAATTTTAATGGTCAGGAGTGTAATATATTAGCTGTTAAGACAGGAAAATATGAAGAGTGATTTAAAGGCATATTATATTTTATCTGTACTTTAGATTCCAGTATGGTTACAGAAAAGACACTCAGCATTTAGAACAAATTCTACGTTATTCGATGAAAAGTATCTGGACCCTTTCAGTGGAGATAAATATGGAAGGTATCCACACTTCACCTTTATAACGACTGGAAACCTGCTGGGCACACTTTAAATGCTTCACGTGAATGTCTGTGGAGGAATGGCAGCGCTTCCTCAAGAGCCGAAACCAGGGAAGGTAGTGTTGTTGGGATGTTGGACGCCGGGGTCTGCAGCGAAGTCGATGTTGTAGTTCATGCCAAAGGCGTTCAACCGGGTTCAGGTCGGGAGTCTAAGCAGGCCAGTCCATTTCAGGTATGTTTTTTCCACAAACCATTGCCTCAGAGATGTCGGTTTATGACAACGTGCATTGTCACGCTGATACGGTTCTACAACTACATCTACATGGATACTCTGCAAATCACATTTAAGTGTCTGGCAGAGGGTTCATCGAACCACCTTCACAATCCTCTATTATTCCAACCTCGTGTAGCGCGCGAAGAGAACGAACACCCGTATCTTTCCGTGCGTGCTCTGATGTCCCTTATTTTATCATGGTCATCGTTTCTCCCTATGTAGGTCGGTGTCAACAAAATATTTTCGCATTCGGAGGAGAAAGTTGGTGACTGGAATTTCGTGAGAAGATTGTTCCGCAACGAAAAACGCCTTTGTTTTAATGATGTCCATCCCAAATCCTGTATCATTTCAGTGACACTCTCTCCCATATTCCGCGATAATACAAAACGTGCTGTCCTTCTTTGAAATTTTTCAATGTACTCCGTCAATCCAATCTAATAAGGATCCCACATCGCGCAGCAATATTCTAAGAGAGGACGGACAAGCGTAGCGTAGGCAGTCTTCTTAGTAGATCTGTCCATTTTCTAAGTGCCCTGCCCATGAAATGAAGTCTTCCTATTGCCGGCCGAGGTGGCTGAGCGGTTCTAGGGGCTACAGTCTGGAACCGGGCGACCGTTACGGTCGCAGGTTCGAATCCTGCCTCGGGCATGGATGTGTGTGATGTTCTTAGGTTAGTTAGGTTTAACTAGTTCTAAGTTCTAGGGGACTGATGACCTCAGAAGTTAAGTCCCATAGTGCTCAGAGCCATTTGAACCAAGTTGCTGCAATCACATCCTCGTTTGAATAAAATCTTTGTCCCGCCAGCCATTTCTTCAAATTGGGGAACAAATACTAGTCCGAGGGAGCCAAGTCTGGAGGATAGGGGGGATGTGAAACGAGTTGGAATCCTATTTCCATTAATTTTGCGACCACAACTCCTGAGGTGTGTGCTGGTGTATTGTCGTGATGGAAAAGGACATTTTTGAGGTCCAATCGCCGGCGTTTTTCTTGCAGCTCGGTGTTCAAACGGTCCAGTAACGATGAATAATATGCACCTGTAATAGTTTTACCCTTTTCCAGATAATCGAAGAGGGTTATCCCTTGCAAATCCCAGGAGACAGTCTCCATAACCTTGCCCGCCGAAGGAATGGTCTTCGCCTTTTTGGTGCAGATTCTCCCTTGGTAACCCATTGTTTCGATTGTTCTTTGTATCCATGTTTCATCCACAGTGACGAAACGACGCTTCAAGTCCCGCGGATTCTTCCTGAGCAGCTGCAAGCGATCCTTGCAATCCTTCACACGATTCCGTTTTTTGTCAAGCGTGAGCAATCGCGAAACCCATCTTGCGGATAGCTTTCTCATGTTCAAATGTTTATGCAAAATATTATGTACCCGTTCATTCGAGATGCACATAGCACTATCAATCTCACGCACCTTAACTCTCCTGTCATCCACCACCATATCATGGATTTTATCAATGATTTCCGGAGTCACCTCCACAGGGCATCCAGAACGTTCAGCATCACTTGTGCCCATATTGCCACTCCGAAAATCTTGAAACCACTTATAAACTGTTCTAATCGAAGGTGCAGAGTCACCGTAATGTTTATCAAGCTTCTCTTTAGTCTTCAGAGCCGTTTTGCCTTTCATAAAGTAATGTTTAACCACCACACGAAATTCTTTTTCGTCCATTTTTTGACAATCACACGACTTCCTTGATTCACACGAATGCCAAACACAAATAGACCAATATGGTTGAAACTTGGTGTGCGTTCCTTCCAAAGATGCTACTAACTAAACATGACCTCGATACACGCTGGTGGTGCCGACTCTCGGACTTTGCACGGACCCTCGTATGTTCCAGAACGTACACTATTGTGAAATGATGACGTTGATCTTTACAAGAATACGACTATCGTTTGTTACTGAAATGAATGATGCTGTATGACGTACTATGTATTCTTCCGTGTAATGGACACATGTAGGTGATACGAAGTGAAGACTCTCTGTATTTCAAGAAGGCCAAATTGTTGCAGGAAGCTTGTATGCAAGGATATCTTTGGAGTATCGGTAGCAGTAGTCTCCAAGGTGACAACGGAAGTCAAAATTAGTAGAGGAATGCCATCAGGGAAAAGTACTAGTACACAGAAACTAGTCTTCGGTGATATGAATCGTTGAGCTTTGAAGAGCATTTTCACAAAGGATGGCGAAATTAGCAGGGTACGTGTGACTACAGAGCTCCTACAGAACTTCCAGCAACCTGTTTCTGCGATCACAAACTGGATATCGACAGCCAGATGACAATATCCAACGATCTCGGCAAAGTGACAACATCTACAATACTGTGGCAGCAGGAAACTATTTGAACCCTGCGTGAAGACCAACATTTGGGGTTCATATATCATTAATGCCCAAAGCGGGTCATCCATCGTGTCTATCTGAGGGGCCTTCGAGATATACGAGATAAGATGGCGCTCTTGCAACAATGTGTGGACTGAACAGTAGTGACATAACAGGGACGTACGTGACGTACATGGCACGCCAGTACTAGATTGTTTAACCTGAGCGTGACAATTGTGGCAGATTACAGAGTTGCCACAGTCAGCGCGAGATGGAGTCAGAGTTAAATGACGTCCCTAGCGTCATCCCAAGTCGGTGGAGAAGGTTGCAGGAAAGAGAAACGTTCATCAAAAGTACGGGAAAACTCGACCACGAACTACAGCCCAGTACCTTAAAGGCCCCCTTGAGCTGGTTAGAGATAAAGAGACACACTCTGGGTCTCCCTTCTCTCGCCAGGCTGTGAATAGTCATCAACGAGACCTCTCAAATGTGTGCTCAACCAGCAGTGTGTATTCCACTGAAACATGTGGGGGCTGAAGTGTGTCGCGTCTTGCCCATCGTGAGTAGACCCAGGACCAGAGGGATAATGCCCTACTTACGGACGAGTTTTCGGTTAGCATAGAGAGTGACTGTCCTTGTCTGTTCATGTATGATAACTTTGAGGTGGGTTACAAACATGCCAGTATTGTGAAAAGGGTCCAATTTGGCGGCTAAATTCTTATCGTCTGGAGCGCTGTCATGCTAGAACCAGATAAGCTATGCATGTTTCCTACGGTACTGTGACGTCTGAGGAGTACAGGGATGACTTTCAGCAATGATATGTGCACCATTTTCGTGGAGCATGTGCATCAGGATTCCATATAAACAACTGTAATGACCGACCACACAAGGCCGCTCAGGTGGACTAATACGTGCTAGGAGTAGACATTAGGAGTCTGGAGTGGTCACTTCGCTTCTCAGCCTTAAATCTGATTGGATACACACAGGACGCTCTAGGCCGAAGAATTGGAGCCGTAACACTGCCGCCATTAGAGGGAGCTTGTTCAGCAATGAGAGGCGTTAGAGCAAGCTAAATTAGGCAAGCTTTCCCGTAGCATTCAAATCTGTTGTGTGCCTTTTACTGGCACGTGGAGGCATCGCGACCCGTATTAACCTTACGTATACTACTGGTGGAGGAACAACACAAAGACTCAAAGGCCAACCCTTATCACAATGTCTCATAATACAATGTTGCCAAGGACCTTCTAGTGCACGAATTATCGCCAAGTATCGTGCTTCGTATACTTCGAAGATCCCTTAGCATACGGATAGGAGTGAATGTCAAACCACTCTTAAACAAGGTGTCTGCTGGGTCCCGCCAAAAGAAGTAATGATCTTTTAAAAACCAACACGCAACCCCGATTAAAAACTGGCAACAATAAAGGAAACTACAGGCATCATAGATGATGATGAAGTCCCATACTCCTTGACAGAGCGTAGGGGAACGATGCGGGAGACCCGCACCGCCGTACTAGGCAAAGTCCTAGTGGATGTGGTTCGCCATTGCCTTCCTCCGACCGTAACGGGGATGAATGATGATGAAGAAGAAGACATAACAACACCCAGTCACCTGGTGGCAGGTGAAAATCCCTGACCCCGCCGGGAATCGAACCCGGGACCTCGTGGTCCGACAGCGAGAACGCTACCGCGAGACCACGAGCTGCGGACGGCATTGTAGAAGACTACATAAGAATTCATTAAATATCTGTTGCAGTTAAACGCTAATTCGTGGAGATACGTGAAAAGAGAACTTGAAAGGAATCGTCAAAAGGACTCTAGAAACAACACAGTGATTTCACGAAAACCAACAGCGAAAGAAAATTAGAGTTTAACGTTCCTTCGATGACGCGGTCATTAGAGCACAAACTTGTAAAGGGAAACGAAATCACGCATGTCCTTCTCAAAGGAACCATTTCGGCGTTTGCCTTAAGCCATTTAGGGAAGTCACGTAAAATCTAAATCTGGATGGCCGGACGGATATTTAGGCCTCCGTCATCCATATTGCGAGTTTAGAGTTTTACCACTGCGCCATATTGTCTTGCTCGCTAGTGAATTCGTGAGGTGGTTTTTGGAGAATAAAGAGAACCGCCACCAGGCGCTCTTTGAATAAGTAAAATTACGGAAGAAGGAGGAAGGTTAGAGACGAACGTCCCGCTGACAGGGAAAGGAGAACAACGAATGTTCGTAATCTGAGGAACAGCTTCAGATTCTGATGTAGGAAATCGTGTGTTTAGTAACTACATCAGCATTACAAACCTGGGTGTTAGCAAGTTTTTGCAGCTCATTTGGCAACAGGTCTCGGAACATTTTATTTTTTTCATTTTAACTTGTCTTACGTTCCGAAAATGCATCATTTTCTATATGCAGGAAGCCTTTTTCAAATGCTGAAACCGGATAAAAGGTGGAGAGCAACTGCAGAACCCGTACTAATTGTCTTCTTGCGGACATGGCACCTTCATATATTGGTGCAAATATTCTCGACGTCAGCTTGTGTATGCAAACCTGGCCTCTTTGGAGCTGCGCTTTTTTTTTTTTTTTTTTTAAAGAATAGGACGTTTATCTTACAACAGTTTAACGTGCGTAAATAGCTACGTCTGTGTAGGCGCAACACTAACGCAAGCGGAAGAAAAAAGGAAGAGGGCGTTCGTGTATAATGCCCTGACGTCGTTGGCCATTACAGACTAGAGACAACTTTGGAATGGGCAAAGTTTTGAGGACGAGGATGGTCTGAGACCTTCTCTAAGGGACGATCACGCTCTAGTACGGGGACGAGTAATGGGCCTGTCGCCTTTCGGTAGGAGTACTCTTAGAATTAAGTTGAATGATTTACGAGCGCTACGAAAGAGCATACGTAATGATGGTTTGAACCCAGATCCTTCTAAATTCATGCACAGTGTTCCACCTCTGCTGCAACTTGCTCGGTTAGAAGGTCTCGGACGTGTAATTTACCGGCTCTCTTTTAGGGGCTGCTGAGATGACAGTTGGGTTAAGGTCAGAAAGTAATAATTAGAGTATACTTCTCCGCTTCGAGGTGTCTCTATGGCCAAGAGAGAGACTGAACAAAGGTAAGAAAGACAGCCGCAATATCGCCGATGTGTTTCTTTCGTCGAAAAGACAGATTCATCTAAAGCCCAGCAGACTTGAGGGCGGCTTGAAGTACACAACTTGGTAAATAAGTTCGTTCAACTTTGGAGTGAAATATAATTTACTTTTTAGTTTATGAAATGATATATGGTTAGACACCCTAAACACATTGTGGATTGATACCGAGTTTACTCTTGTTTGGCGTGCCATAAGTTAGAAAAATGGTTCAAATGGCTCTGAGCACTATGGGACTTAACATCTATGGCCACCAGTCCCCTAGAACTTAGAACTACTTAAACTTAACTAACCTAAGGACAGCACACAACACCCAGTCATCACGAGGCAGAGAAAACCCCTGACCCCGCCGGGAATCGAACCCGGGAACCCGGGCATGAGAAGCGAGAAGGCTACCGCACGACCACGAGCTGCGGACCCATAAGTTAGAGGCGGATCTACATCTACATCTACATTTATACTCCGCAAGCCACCCAACGGTGTGTGGCGGAGGGCACTTTACGTGCCACTGTCATTACCTCCCTTTCCTGTTCCAGTCGCGTATGGTTTTCGGGAAGAACGACTGCCGGAAAGCCTCCGTGCGCGCTCGAATCTCTAATTTTACATTCGTAATCTCCTCGGGAGGTATAGGTAGGGGGAAGCAATATATTCGATACCTCATCCAGAAACGCACCCTCTCGAACTCTCGTGTTCTACACGCTGTCTGTAGACGCCGTCTGCTGTGATATATTTTAACTACTTCGTGTATTTAGGTATTTAAACCAGTAGTCAATGTACCATACTTGATTGCCTTCATGTATTTTTTGCTTAAAGTATTTTGATATTTCAATAGTTACTGTTTTCGTTTGGAAGTTTCTCTTGCTTCTAGAGTTGCCCATTTTCAGCAAACGGAAGAAAATAAACGAAATAAATACTTTCTGAAGTTTTTGGCAATGGCTATTCAGATATTTCTAGTGAGACTGTATATCTGGAGGACTTGTGTGAATTACTATTTCAATGGTACTGAGGACGAGTCGAGTGACCGTGACATCATTAGATCTGTAAAGAAGCGGCCGTGCGGTTCTAGGCGCTTCAGTCTGGAACCGCGTGACCGCTACGGTCGCAGGTTCGAATCCTGCCTCTGGCATGGATGTGTGTGATGTCCTTAGGTTAGTTAGGTTTAAGTAGTTCTAAGTTCTAGGGGGCTGATGACCACAGATGTTAAGTCCCATAGTGCTCAGAGCCATTTTTGTAAAGAAGCGTAAGGTGACAATGTTTTCAAGTGACTGTAACTATAACGATGAAGGTGATATTGCTCTTGTGAATGATTCGTTTTGTCACGGGAGGTTCAACATATCGAAACAATACATTCGACAAGGTATATAGCGGAAGAGACTGAATATTTGGCTATGAAGTTAGAATTTGTAAATCTCATTTTATTTACCGAAATTCTGAAGTTACTACAGCTTTTTTTGCAACGAAGCAATCTGCTTTCTTTAAACAAATTCGGAAGCTCTTGAAAACATCGATATATAGTAAACAAGTTTCCCGTGCATCATGTAAACCTTTGATACACGGAGACCGATAGCTAAGTCTATCATCTTGCAGCTCCAAATATATATCAGTACATCAGGAATGATGTGTACATAAGGTTCAATACTTCAGGATTCCTTGCAAATAACAGATACAATGTTATACTGGTGGATAAAAATGAGGTTCGTTTGATCAAAGACGAAACTTTGTGGTGAACCTTTTAGAGAATTTGTAGGCCTACAGTCAAAAGTATATGCTCTCGAGACTGAGTCTGGGGGCACAACGCACAGAGCACACACACACACACACACACACACACACACACACACACACACACAAATGTTTATGTCAAATACTGTAGCCTCTCCATCAATGATTACAGACAACGTGTGCTGAACTGGGCAATAAAAACTACTGTGCAGTACAAATTTCAATCTAAGCAGCATGTTGTTTCTACTATTAGACAACATGAATTTTCTTTATCTGCACAAAGTGATAAATGTTTGATACTACACCATAAGATAAATACGGTGGCGTTGGGTCACTACTGCATGAAAGGAGATGATTGATTTTATTGTAAATTGTAGATTTAATTTGAGATTACTACCATTTTTGTAACTGATGTGAATGCAATGCAAATACCTGTAAAAATGTAAATTGTAGCTTGATGTTATTATCACTTTTGTAACTGATGTGTGAATTCACATACTCCTCAGTCATGTTCTCATTACCACGATAGAAATTTAGAGGTCCATTTTAACTGATCAGGTAGTTAATATATAAAAATCATTGTGTAATGCGTGTGAAATATATCAGTTGCTGATCGTAATTTGAGCTCACTCTCACCTTTATAACTGATAGTTCAATGTAAGTACCAGAAAAGTGTGTGTGAGAAATGTAAACTGTAGATTGTAATTTTAGGTCACTACCACCTTTGTAACTGATGTGAATTCAGTATAAATACCTTAAAATGTGTGTTAAATATGTAAATTGTTGATTGTAATTTGAGCTCACTACTATCCTTGTAACTAATGTGAATGCAATGTTAATATCTCTAAAATGTATAATTAATGTAAAGTGTAGATTGTAATTAGAGGTTACTACCGTATTTGTAGCTGATAAATGACTTCACATATTACTTATATGCTAATTATCTTGATGTAGACTTTTCGATGGGTATTTAATGATCCATCATAATTTTTCAGGTAATGAGTGTATATAAACATTGAATGTAAGAACAATGTATGAAAAAAATTACAATAATTTTTATGTCTAGAGTACTTTTTCAGTTTTTTCCTTTCCCATTCCTGTACTACAAAGACAGAGATGATATTTACTGATGATCACGCAGTACAGTATTTGACATAAGCATTGAGTATGAAAACTAATGAAGTATAAAAGCAATCAAATTTACTGGAGAGGCTACAGTATTTGACATAAACATTTGTGTGTGATACACATGCAGCTTTTTTTTTGAAAATTTGCTATCCACTGCCATTTTTAATGTTTTTTTTTTTTAATTTTCAAGTTCCTCGCGTCCTTCTTTATAACGTCATCGAAAAAGGGGGCGTTGGTTGTGATGTCATCGTTGTGGTGTTATACATAACGGGCGTTGCTTATGACATCGTAGAGAGGACATCAGTCATGTGACGTCACAAATGGAAACAAGGTGCACCAGAGTCGCTCTAGCCATATTACTCCCTTTTGTGGAAACTTTCATTGAACGGTAAATAGGAGTATAGCACATTAATTTTCAAGCTGAATTTTAATTTGAACGTCACAGTTCTTTACTTTAAGAGCTATCCCATGACGCTACAAAAGTAGAAAAAATTACAAATGTTGACCTTACAGTAAAACACTTCCTTTACATGTTATCACTAATTGGAAGACTTGTTACGATTTCGTCATCCATTTATGAAACACCTCTATCGGTTTTTTGGGAACATCTTTATGTTGCATTGGTAAAGCATCTGAGGTCATTGCTGCATTCGTAAAACATTTGAGGTTATTGGACGCAAAATCTACCCCATACGGAAATGGGCAGTTTTTGGACGTTATACAGGTATTACTCGGGTCAGATTCATTCACTGTGGGCCATATGGATTTAATTAATCATACGACCTATTAGAAACAGTAATAGAGCACACTTTATAACCACGCACAGAGCACCAAGTTTTCGACGTGGTTACCTAAGGTAAATCATTGCAGTGGCCTATGACCTTTAACACACCTCGTTATTGTAGACTGTTCATTTTTCATCTCCAGTAACGCTTCAATAATGGATTGTTTTCATGGGGTTTCCGGAGCGGATCGTCAGTGGATACGGGAAGTTTAGCAGCGTCACTGGGCGTATCAAGTTCCGACAGGTTTCTGTGCAAGTATGGATATCTCGAACTTTCGCAAGTACTGAATGATTTAGAATTTTATTGCAGATATCACGAAGAACACCTTAATTAGTATCTGTGGTCTGTCAACGAATAGATGCGTCACGAATTTCAAAATCTCTACAACAGTTTACTTGATGCAACAGCTGCCAGTTATACTTTTTTTCGACTTTAACTCACATATAAAAACTGTGTTTAATCGAAACAACCGACAGATTCACTCACTGTGGAACAATGAACCCAAGAAAAATCCAAAATTATGGGAGAAAGTTGAGAGTAGCACTGCATTAACTAGTCATACACATGCATAGGCGAGAATATTACAACAAATTACATCTTTCATGAGAAATGAAGTTCGAGTGTAAAGTTAAATTCATTGAAGTTAGCTATTCGAGAATAGATTCAACTGTATATGAATCTCAATACAATAGCGTATAAATACATTATTGAAAGCAGAGATTGAACGAATGTGTGAAATATATTCAGAAATTTATGAGGTTTCAGTAAAATTGATTTTATTCATCATATCTAGTTAAATGTCATATGATAGTCATTTTAAAGTACATGCACCGGTGTGTTGGTCATTCACGTTACCGTATTACTATATACGCTTTTTTCACGATAACATCACATCTGTCTCCATAGTGACCGAGATTTTACTGTTTTAATAGTATGGAGCTGTTTGTGACTCGCCTTCCTGTACTACTATTCTGTAGAATAGTTATCCCAATTTGTTTATGTCACATAGAAAGACGATATGAAGGTTCCCTTACTCAAAGTCTATACTTATTCTCCTTCTGAAACTTGAAAATTCTCAGCTCATTATAGTTGAACGTTGGACTTCACAACGAAGAAAAACATTTCTTCGTAATTCATTACCATAAAAATCAAGATAAACGACGAATTTTTTCTTAAATTGAAAGAACTCCTTCCGACGTGATCAGATACACGAAAGAGGTTTACGGTGATTATTACAATGGCGTTCATAGGTGACACGAAATTTGCAGAAACAACATTCCCTAAAAATGGCGATCAGCGATATCTGAAGAAATCTGTTACAAATTCCTTTCTGAGAGAAATACACTCCTGGAAATGGAAAAAAGAACACATTGACACAGGTGTGTCAGACCCACCATACTTGCTCCGGACACTGCGAGAGGGCTGTACAAGCAATGATCACACGCACGGCACAGCGGACACACCAGGAACCGCGGTGTTGGCCGTCGAATGGCGCTAGCTGCGCAGCATTTGTGCACCGCCGCCGTCAGTGTCAGCCAGTTTGCCGTGGCATACGGAGCTCCATCGCAGTCTTTAACACTGGTAGCATGCCGCGACAGCGTGGACGTGAACCGTATGTGCAGTTGACTTTGAGCGAGGGCGTATAGTGGGCATGCGGGAGGCCGGGTGGACGTACCGCCGAATTGCTCAACACGTGGGGCGTGAGGTCTCCACAGTACATCGATGTTGTCGCCAGTGGTCGGCGGAAGGTGCACGTGCCCGTCCACCTGGGACCGGACCGCAGCGACGCACGGATGCACGGCAAGACCGTAGGATCCTACGCAGTGCCGTAGGGGACCGCACCGCCACTTCCCAGCAAATTAGGGACACTGTTGCTCCTGGGGTATCGGCGAGGACCATTCGCAACCGTCTCCATGAAGCTGGGCTACGGTCCCGCACACCGTTAGGCCGTCTTCCGCTCACGCCCCAACATCGTGCAGCCCGCCTCCAGTGGTGTCGCGACAGGCGTGAATGGAGGGACGAATGGAGACGTGTCGTCTTCAGCGATGAGAGTCGCTTCTGCCTTGGTGCCAATGATGGTCGTATGCGTGTTTGGCGCCGTGCAGGTGAGCGCCACAATCAGGACTGCATACGACCGAGGCACACAGGGCCAACACCCGGCATCATGGTGTGGGGAGCGATCTCCTACACTGGCCGTACACCACTGGTGATCGTCGAGGGGACACTGAATAGTGCACGGTACATCCAAACCGTCATCGAACCCATCGTTCTACCATTCCTAGACCGGCAAGGGAACTTGCTGTTCCAACAGGACAATGCACGTCCGCATGTATCCCGTGCCACCCAACGTGCTCTAGAAGGTGTAAGTCAACTACCCTGGCCAGCAAGATCTCCGGATCTGTCCCCCATTGAGCATGTTTGGGACTGGATGAAGCGTCGTCTCACGCGGTCTGCACGTCCAGCACGAACGCTGGTCCAACTGAGGCGCCAGGTGGAAATGGCATGGCAAGCCGTTCCACAGGACTACATCCAGCATCTCTACGATCGTCTCCATGGGAGAATAGCAGCCTGCATTGCTGCGAAAGGTGGATATACACTGTACTAGTGCCGACATTGTGCATGCTCTGTTGCCTGTGTCTATGTGCCTGTGGTTCTGTCAGTGTGATCATGTGATGTATCTGACCCCAGGAACGTGCCAATAAAGTTTCCCCTTCCTGGGACAATGAATTCACGGTGTTCTTATTTCAATTTCCAGGAGTGTATGTTGAACAGACAATAGGATTATAATATACAATTTATTTTTTCCGAACAAGACATACAGGAAGGACTGTTGGATAAGACCAACTGTTGCGCTTTGCCCGTGAAGCACGTTTTAGCTTCAAAGCTTACTTTTATGTTCAAAAAACTTCTGTATAAAAAAGATTATTATCCTGTCTAAGACATGCGTCGAGTTGAAAATAATATATATATATATATATATATATATATATATATATATATATATATATATATATATATATATCGAACAACTACAGAGGAATATCCCTACTACCGGTCACATACAAGATCCTCTCTAAAGCTTTACTGAACAGACTAGAATGCCAAACCGACCACTTGATTGGGGAATACCAAGCAGGCTTCCGTAAAGGGCGGTCTTGTGCGGAACAAATTTGGAACCTGAAAATGATTTTACAACACAAACAGAACCTGATCATTACCTTTGTTGACTTCAAAAAGGCGTACGACTCTATCGACCGGAAAACTCTCTTCAAAATTCTAGCAGAATACAAAGTAGACAACAAAACACGGGCTATCATAGAGCAAACTTTAACCAACACGACCTCCAAAGTAAAGTTCTGTGGGGAACTATCAGAGCCCTTTGAAATTCGCACAGGTGTCCGACAAGGCGATGGCCTCTCACCTCTCCTTTTCAATCTGGTGTTAGATAAAGTCATAAAAGAATGGGAAACATCACAACAGGGGATAACCTTAGGAAACCTACAGATTAAATGCCTGGCTTTTGCAGACGATTTGGCGATTGTCACGAAAGGTATAAAGGAAACAAAAGACGCTATTGAAAAACTGCACGAAATCGCTTCCAAAACTGGACTACAGATCTCTTACGAAAAGACACAGTTTATGAGCACAAAGAAACTCTCATCTCTGAACACAAAGTATGGCACGATTTACAAAACAGCAAACTTCAAATACCTCGGTGAAACACTACAAATGAGTGGACATAACAGAGACTCAAATGAAGAAAGAAAGACTAAACTGGACAAGGCATACAAAGTAGTGTGGAATCATTACAACAAGAAGTCTATCTCACAAAAAGCCAAATTACGCCATTACGACACGGTGGTGCTCCCCGAGGCACTATATGCAGCAGAGACCACACTAATCCGAGGGCACACACGTATCAGACAATTAGAAAAAGTAGAACGGAAAATACTTAGGAAAATATTTGGCGCAACTAACAACAATGGAATATGGATCAAGAAACCTACAGAGGAACTGTACAAACATACAGAGACAATCACAGAAAAGATTAGAAAACGCAGACTACAATTCTATGGACACCTATACAGAATGCCATCACACAGGCTGACCAAACAGATCTTTGACTGGGTAACCACTAGAAACAACAAATGGGTGGCAGAGGTAGAAAACGACCTGAACCAGCTCAACATAACAGCAGACACAATAAACGACAGAATAAAGTTCAGAAACATCATTAAGAAAAGTAAACTACATGAGATACAATGCGACAAACGAACAGGCATAAAATGGACCGAAGAACGCAAGCAAGATCACAGCCAGAAGATGAAAGAAATATGGGCAACCAAAAAGGCAATCAAGATGAAGCCGAAGACACGAAGCCGACAAGAAGCATGGACAGAGGACCGGAAACAGAAACACAGCGAGCGAATGAGGGAAGTTTGGGCAGCAAGGAAGGCAGCAAAAGGAACTGGCCATGTAGTTTAGTCCAAATGCGCTCTTTAAGGGCAAAACACCAATAATAATAATATATATATATATATATATATATATATATATATATATATATATATATATATATTAAATCTGAGAAGCGGATCTAAACACAGTATTCTGTGCAAATGCATTTGCTGGTTGACGAACTGCGACCAACGTGAAAAGAAGTAGAGAACTTTTGCTCCTACTGAATCTCGCGTCATCAAAGTCCACGTCAGGTCAGCAACACCTCCGGGTCAGTCTCAAGAGTTCATCACGCGGAAGAAAGTGGTGCTCTCTTGGGGCAACGGACTGCCTGCAAGTTGCCTGAGAGTTCAGCCCTTTAAATGTCACGTCCGACACTTCTGGAAGTAAGGAACCTGGGGACTGCATGAAATAAATTCTGGAGGCCTCTCCTTGCTCCCTTCTTGAAAAAAAACAAAAACAAAAACTGGTAACCGTTATGCGTATCATGATTTATCTACGGTGAATATGTCTCTTGTAAATGAACAATACAATCAGTCTGTGTGGATCATTAATTTAGAGGTCATTGGAGAACGTCAACCGTAATTATATACTGATCGAACATCAATTGCATCAAGTCCACACATCAAAATATTGCAGAAATATATGTCATGAAAGGAACTTCCTTCTGATGACATCAACAGAAGGCGATCGTCGTCAGTGCCGGTTTCACAAGAGGGCGATCGACATCATGTCAATAGTAGACAAAGCACTATCGCAGTTGGAGATGCGTGTGGGACGGTGTAGACCGCAACTTTGTTGAAGTAACCACCCCAGAATTTACGTGAGGTCATTTAGGGAAATTGTGGAAAGAGCTTTGGAAGACTTAAGATCAAATAAAGCGGAAGGGATAGATAATATTCCATCGGGATTGTTAAAATCAGTGGGGGAAGTGGCAACAAAATGACTTCACGTTGATGGGTGGAATGTGTGAGGCTGGCGATATGCCATCAGACTTTCGGAAAAAACTTCATCCACACAGTTTAAAAGACTGCAAGAGCCGACAAGTGCGAGAATTATTGCACTATCAGCTTAACAGTTCATGAGCCTAAGTTGCTGACAAGAATAATATACAAACGAATGGGAAAGGAAATTAAGGGTCTGCTAGATGACGATCACTTTGGCTTTAGAAAGGAAAAAGGCAGCAGAGGGGCATTTCTCACGTTGAGGTTGATAATGGAAGTAAGACTGAAGAAAAATCAAGACACATTCGTAGGATTTGTCTACCTAGGGAAAGCGCTCAGCAATGTAAAATGCTGCAAGATGTTCGAAATTCTGAAGGAGTAAGCTATAGGGAAAAACGAGTAATATGCAATATGTACAAGAACCAAGAGGGAACAATAAGAGTGGAGGACTAAAAACGAAGTTCTCGAATAAAAAAGGGTGTAAGACAGGGACATAGTCTTTCGTATCTAATGTTCAATAAATACGTCGAAGTAGCAACGACAGAAAAAAAGAAAGTTTTAAGAATAGGATTAAAAAATGGTTCAAATGGTTCTGAGCACTATGGGACTTAACATCTGAGATCATCAGTCCCCTAGAACTTAGAACTACTTAAACCTAACTAACCTAAAGACATCACACACATCCATGCCCGAGGCAGGTTTCGAACCTGCGACCGTAGTGGTCTCGCGGTTCCGGACTGAAGCGCCTAGAACCGCTCGGCCACTCCGTCCGGCTAGTAGGATTAAAATTCACGGTGAAATAATATCAATGATAAGATTCGCTGATGACACTGCTATCTCCAGCGAAAGTGATGAGGAATTACACGATCTGTTGAATGGAACGGACAGTTTAATGAATACAGAATATGGATTAAGAGTAAATCGAAGAATGATGAAAGTAATGGGAAGATGCAGAATGAAAGCAGCGAGAAACTTAATATCAGGATTGGTGATCACGAAGTAGATGAAGTTAAGGAACATGGACTGTGGGAAAATCGGAATAGAAGAGAATCGAAACATTTGACATGAGATGCTGCAGAAGAATGTTGAAAATTAGGTGGACTTCTAAGGTAAGGAATGAGGAAGTTCTCCACAGAATCGGCGACGAAAGGAACACATGGAAAACACTGAAAAGGAGAAGGGACAGTCTGATAGGACATATCTTAAGACATCACAGAATAATTTCCAGGCTACTAGAGGGAGCTGTAGAGGGTAAAAGCTGTAGAGGAAGACATAGAATGGAGTATGTCCTGCAAATAATCGAGGCTGTGGGTTTTAAGTGCTACTCTGAGATGAAAAGGTTGGCACAGGAGAGAAATTCATTGCGGGCCGCATAAAAAAAAAGAAAAAAGGGAAAATCTTTCTGCATAGTTGGGTGGTGACTCTAACCCTGCTCTCCGCAATACCAATAAAGTCCCACTTCCTCGCCCTGGAGAACCTTTCAAAATTTATGGTCATCAGTCAGCTTAATATAGGATGCACAGCCACGTTAAGCAAGCCAGATGCCCCCATCACTTCGCTTACTCTAGTCTCCCGGTACAACACTGGACTTCGCACCACTTCTTGTACTCCTTAAGACCATAGAGGCAGGTGGTATGCAACCCAGATTCCTGCTGTTTCGGCCTGGCGTGCCTTTTGTCATTATGTAGTATGATAAACAAATTGCTCTCGCAGCTCGCTACACCAGAGAGTCTCAATGTCACATGGATACAGTTTCTAGAAGTGGGAGATCTCTGGCCTTCACCAATACGCCCAGCGTTTGGTATATCCTGAATATGGAACGTTAACTGCTAATGTGACTATAAGAGTGTTAGTTCCTAAAACAATTGCGTCAGTTCTCAGGTTAGAGGAACGGAAAGTATGCCACTTCCAATAGAACCATCTCTAATAAAACAATCTGATGTTCAGCGCTTCCTTTGAACTGTTGACACCTGTCAGCTGCTTACTAATGCTTCACCGTTTTATACAGATAACTTACTATCTTTTGTGTCACCCTACGTGTTAATATCGGGGATGACCACGTCCGGAATGTGGTTTACTAACCTGCCTCACTAACTAAATCTCTCCGATAATCGAACAGATTGTTTGGGTACACTGAAGACACATGTTTTGCAAACGATAAACGGTGAAGAAGCGCAGTGTTACGTGTCGTTAATAGTGACCACAAAACGAAAATGATGGAGAGCGTCCAATTATATAGTAGCTCGTAGCCTACTTCTTTCGAACAGCGCCAAAGACAACGACGAACCCGAGTGCCTGTCCCACAGAGGACCACAAATGCTGTCCTATGGCCCAACTCCATACAACGTCACGGAGAAGAGACTAGCGCAATATCTGGGGATGAGAAATTTACAGCCGCTGTCTCTCCTTCACTTGAAATACGGATGTTGAGAGTTCGTCTAGTATCGAAATTTGTTTCTTCCGAGTTGAGTGATAACGCCAACTACTGCCGTCGGCTTGAGAGCGGACAGATCTAGTGCCTGGTTCTGAAGGAGGGACTCACCGTCTGCTTCTGTCTGTCTCTCTCTCTCTCCCCGCCCCCCCCCCCCTTTTCCAAATATAACATGCCGTCATCATCACTTTTACTAGCTAGAGATGTTAAGATGTCCGTTTGTAATAACAATGTATTTTATTATTATTGTATCAAAACGTTTTATATAGGGTGGTTTTAAACTGACTTATCAGCTTTAAAAATAAAGTTATTCATGTCTAACGTATATTTTTAGTAAAGTACATAAAGATTTTTGCTTACAGCTATATATGTGGAATGTGATTTCCATTGGTTACGTGGGACATATCCCATCTGAAGTCTATATATTGCGAAAGACGCTGCAGCACGTCGCGAGTAGGCGGCCGCGGTGGTCTCGCGGTTCTAGGCGCTCAGGCCGGAACCGCGCGACTGCTACGGTCGCAGGTTCGAATCCTGCCTCGGGCATGGATGTGTGTGATGTCCTTAGGTTAGTTAGGTTTAAGTAGTTCTAAGTTCTAGGGGACAAGTTATCCTGGGCTTTCATTTCAGCAAGATACTGCCCGCCCGCACATGGCGAGAGTTTCTGCTGCTTGTCCTCGTGCTTGTAAAACCCTTCCTTTGACGGATCTCTCCCCAGCTGAGAATGTTTGGAGCATTATGGGCAGAGCCCCCCATCCAGCTCGGGTTTCTGCCAAGCTAACGCGCCAATTGGACAGAATTTGGCACGATATCCCTCAGGAGGACATCAAACAACTCCGACTTCTGTCTCATTCAGATAGTTCCTTCGTGGTTTATTACAGCGTACGTCGCTTCAAGGTCACTTCCAAAAATTGTAGTTCAGTGACATAGTTATTTGAAGAGAATGATAGCAACAAACGTTCATAACTTTGACTATACCATAATTTAAGTGGTATAGAAGCTAGGTGTGCACTCATTCTTATCAGTATTTGACTTAGCTGTAAGTTTATGAGTAAAGGTCTGCGAACATGCACTACAGGCCATTAAAATTGCTACACCAAGAAGAAATGCAGATGATAAACGGGTATTCATTGGACAAATACATTATACTAGAACTGAGATGTGATTACACTTTCACGCAATTTGGGTGCATAGATCCTGAGAAATCAGTACCAAGAACAACCACCACTGGCCGTAATAACGACATTGATACGCCTGGGCATTGAGTCAAACAGAGCTTGGATGGCGTGTAAAGGTACAGCTGCCCATGCAGGCTCAACACGATACCACAGTTCAGCAAGAGTAGTGACTGGCGTATTGTGACGAGCCAGTTGCGCGGCCACCATTGACCAGACGTTTTCAGTTGGTGAGAGATCTGGAGAATGTGCTGGCCACGGCAGCAATAGAACATTTTCTGTATCCAAAAAGCCCTGTGCAGGACCTGCAACATGCGGTCGTGCATTATCCTGTTGAAATGTAGGGTCTCACAGGGATCGAATGAAGGGTAGAGCCACGGGTCGTAACACATCTGAAATGTAACGTCAACTGTTCAAAGTGCCGTCAATGCGAACAAGAGGTGAACGAGATGTGTAACCAATGGCACCCCATACCATCACGCAGGGTGATACGCCAGTACGGCGATGACGAATACACGCTTCCACTGTGCGTTCACCGCGATGTCGCCAAACACGGATGTGACCATCATGATGCTGTAAACAGAACCTGGATTCATCCGAAAAAATGACGTTTTGCCATTCGTGCACCCAGTTTCGACGTTGAGTACACCATCGCAAGCGCTCCTGTCTGTGATGCAGCGTCAAGCGTAACCGCAGCCATGGTCTCCGAGCTGATAGTCCATGCTGCTGCAAACGTCGTTGAACTGTTCGTGTAGATGGTTGTTGTCTTGCAAATGTCCCCATCTGTTGACTCAGGGATCGAGACGTAGCTGCACGATCCGTTACAGCCATGCGGATAAGATGCCTGTCATCTCGACTGCTAGTGATACGAGGCCGTTGGGATCCAGCACGGCGTTCCGTATTACCCTCCTGAACCCACCGATTCCATATTCTGCTAACAGTCATTGGATCTCGACCAACGCGAGCAGCAATGTCGCGATACGATAAACCGAAATCGCGATAGGCTACAATCCGACCTTTATCAAAGTCGGAACCATGATGGTACACGTTTCTCCTCCTTACACGATGCATCACAACAACGTTTCACCAGGCAACGCCGGTCAACTGCTGTTTGTGTATGAGAAATCGGTTGGAAACTTTCCTGGTGTCAGCACGTTGTAGGTGTCGCCACCGGCGCCAGCCTTGTGTGAATGCTCTGAAATGCTAATCATTTGCATATCACAGCATCGTCTTCCTGTTTGGTTAAATTTCGCGTCTGTAGCACGTCATCTCCGTGGTGTAGCAATTTTAATGGCCAGTAGTGTATAATTAGAGAGAATCATGTATCTTTCTGTTGTTTCCACGTACATTCTGGAAAGTCAGTCTTTATGTTGTTTTTTCTTAGTGGAGGAACTTTCCCTTCTGTCTTACCTTCTCTCAACGTGAAGAAGGTTTATCGGTTCCACGAACTGTAGAGTAGTAGTTGTGAATAGCTTGATTTTCCTGGTTGGAAAGTCTCCTGCAGCCAGTCACGCCGTAAAACAATCCACGTGGACTAATCCTCAAGAATGTAACTGAAAAGCATCCTGTGTTAAACGAAGCTTACAACATTTTAGAATTTCTTGCCATTTGAGAGTTTTTAGTAACCACGATACTGAATTCTCCGAAAGTTCGCTGATAAAATTGGGATTTGTATTTGTAAAAAATGTATAAACGCTTTTAGTAAAATGTTGTTTGGACCCATGACACCAGCCATCCCTTTGGATTCGCGCCTAGGTACGGCTCACTTTATATCTGATAACACGAAATATGTTCCAAAACAAAACAATAAACACCTTATTGTCTTATGCGTTGTTTGCTTTCTTTCATTAAGTGTTACGCCTCCTACCGCTAGGCAATATTTCAGTTATTGTTACGTGACGATATCGTGTTCTACAGCTTGCCCTGAAAAACGGTAGACATATGACTGATGTAGCTACTGGAGGAGAGCTAGCTTTCATTAGTCGCCTCGACCCAGACGCTCATTAACTTGTTGCGCAACGCTGTATAAGGCGCCAATTCGCCTTTGACAGCTCTTATAGCCAATAAGCACGAAGGTCGTTAAATTTGATGGGCACCAGATCCAGCGCGCGCACCGACGTTGAGCAACGCTAACAAAATGTAATTTGTATCTCTGGTAACTGTGAATGATGCCCCACTTATTTTCGTTATCTTGTTCTGTGCCATCGATGACAAGGCGAATAGAGAGCTATTTATCTGCCACCGCGACAGTGTACTTTCGTCTATTTCTGGGTGGTACATATTCTTGCTGAGAACTGGAACCGCGTGAATATCTGTTTCATTTTTTGCCCGACCATTTTTCACGTAGTCCGTATTACGTTTAAATCAAGATTTTACATTTTAAAATGTATTCATTTTCAAAATTTAGCTCCACAATGACCGTTTGCGTTTACAGTGTAATCGTTTATTCTTCTTTTATTTGTGTGTCTACTGTTTTGTAGCTTTACTGTTGATACCCCAGCAGCTTTTCGCACGCTTAATGATTTCACCCGTCTGAATCGCGATATTTGTCTCATTATTAACGAGAGTGTTCGTTAGCCTTGATTTGACACTATTTTCATCCTCTTGGGTGAAACATTAAGGTTCACGTCTACTGCAGATATGACAACTGTTCCGTAGTGTGGCTGTTGGGAGTAGATATATACCACAACCACTTAATGACCGCCTTAGCCGGCCGGGGTGGCCGAGCGGTTCTAGGCGCTACAGTCTGGAACCGTGCGACCGCTACGGTCGCAGGTTCGAATCCTGCCTCGGGCATGAATGTGTGTGATGTTCTTAGGTTAGTTAGGTTTAATTAGTTCTAAGTTCTAGGGGACTGATGACCTTAGAAGTAAAGTCCCATAGTGCTCAGATCCATTTTTTGACCGCCGTACATCTCAGTCGTGATCCCACCAACCCAGTGTCAAATAAAAAAAATACTGAGAATGAATCAAAAAGCGACGAACAAAAACCAGTGTTATCGAAATCTGACTCTCTAAGTCTTGCACTGTTTGGAAAGACAGCAAATATAATATTGTGATGAGCACGGTAACTAGTGAGAATGACTTATTTTATTTATTTTAGGAAACCACAGACTTTAATTGTTTCAGCCCTGAAAGGTTTATCGTCAAACTGTGGTAAATGTCTTACATATTGTCTTGAGCAATAGGTCATAGTTAATGATGCGTGAAACCTGGGCTGGACCACAACACAGGTACCCAAAATGCTGCTGTGTTTGCCGGCCGGAGTGGCCGCGCGGTTCTAGGCGCTTCAGTCTGGAACCGCGCGACCGCTACGGTCGCAGTTTCGAATCCTGCCTCGGGCATGGATATGTGTGATGTCCTGAGGTTAGTTAGGTTTAAGTAGTTCTAAGTTCTAGGGGACTGATGACCTCAGATGTTAAGTCCTATAGTGCTCAGAGCCATTTGAACAATTTTTTTGCCGCTGTGTTTAGACAGGTAACCCCTGATAACGACGTCCTCCTGAGTAGTCCCCGCCCGGTGATCCGAATGGGGGACTATTTTA
Organism: Schistocerca americana; assembly: GCF_021461395.2. NCBI lineage: Eukaryota > Metazoa > Arthropoda > Insecta > Orthoptera > Acrididae > Schistocerca > Schistocerca americana. The sequence continues at coordinate 229,437,660 of NC_060130.1, forward strand.
CCTCCGGAATATTTCACCCAAGAGGTCGCCACCATCATTTAACCATACAGTAAAGCTGCATGCCCTCGGGAAAAATTAAGGCTGTAGTTCCCCCTTGCTTTCAGCCGTTCGCAGTACCAGCACATCAAGGCAGTTTTGGTAAATGGTACAAGGCCAGATCAGTCAATCATCCAGACTGTTGCCCCTGAAATTACTGAAAAGGCTGCTGCCCCTCTTCAGGAACCACACGATTGTCTGGCGTCTCAACAGATATCCCTCCGTTGTGGTTGCAGCTACGGTACGCCTATCAGTATCGCTGAGGCACGCAAGCCTCCCCACCAACGGCAAGGTCCATGGTTCATGGGGGGTGCAACGCCATAGAAATTCGAAAAACTGCTTTGGACCGTAAAAGATTGCAGGCGGCGCTCATGTGCCCAGGTCCACCATCCTCGATTGCCATATTGGATTCTGACATTATCGATGATTTCGTGGATCATTATCTTGAAGTGCGATCTTGAGTTCTTAACTTAGAACCGTGCAGACTCCAACGGTAACCTCAGGCTCGAGAGCTTGGATTGCTCATCATGCAGATGGTGGTAAGGTCAGTCACCTTGTTTACAGTTTTATGGCAATTTGCTACACTTTGGAGCAACTGGTTGCAGTTGAGGGGCTATTGGGGGAGTTTTATTTCTATTTTTGCTGGAACATGGGGTAATTTGTTACAGTTTGGAGCGATGTGTTACAATTTTTGGGGTATTTTGTTACAGTTTAGGGGCACTTTTACAGTTTGAGGGCATTTTGTTACAAGTTATACTGGAATCTGGCGTGATCTGTTGCAGGTTGGGAGGACAATTTGTTACAGTTTTGGCCGTTTGTTACAGTTTTGGGAGGACTCTGTTACAGTTTTAAGGCACTGCGCTGTTTTTTCTGTAACATACAGAAGTACTGGGTGAGGTTTTATGTAGCCACCACTGGGCAGTACACGTATTCATACTTCACCATATTCTCCCTTCATATGGAATACTAGTCAAAGTCTAAACTTTGTCCAAAATGTTTCAGATTAGCCTTCGTAAAACCTCATGGTCTTGAATAATATTAAGTTCATTGTAAGTATTTTACTATAGTCAAATAAATTTCAATGCGCTACATTCTAGACGACTTGAAGAGTTTCGTCAAGACTGAAAACATGTTCATTTCACATCACACCTCCTGACACCCAGTGGTCAGCGCACTGGACTCGCATTCAGGAGGACGACAGTTCAAATCCGCTTACGGCCATCCAGATTTAGATTTTCCGTAATTTCCCTAAATCGCTCTAGAAAAATGCTGGGATGCTTCCTTTGAAATGGAATGGCCGATTTCTTTCCCCATCCTTGACACAATCTGCGCTTGGGCTCCATCTCTAATGACCTCGTTGTCGATGGGACGTGAAACTCAATCTTCCTTCCTTCCTCTTTCCTGACGCCCTCTATGGTGACCAGCAAACAGATCTCGTGTGCAAACGCCCTTGTTGGAGGAATAATACAGGCGTGATATAGAAATGCTATGTAAGCGTGTAAGCTTGCAATTAGAAGTCCCACTATGTCGCCAATCGACTATGTAGGTGTTTCACATATTGCTCAGATTTTCAGATTCCCTAATTGTCACCATTCTGAAATCCGCTGGAAATATTCGATGTCTTCTATATAAAGTAAAAACACAATTTATATGAGGAGTGATCAACAAATCACTTAAAAATGCTATTCTAGCTTTGTCATTAGATCACCTGTATATAGGAAAGATGGTCAGAGTTTAACATATTGTCTACAACGGTATCAAATTTCCTTCACACTAAGGTATAGCTACAGTGAAAATCAGTGTTAGTTCAAGAATAATACCGTCATATGTCAAAAAGTGTGTTGATAATTATGGTATGACTACTACTACTACTACTACTACTACTACCACTACTACAGCTAGTTGGGAACTTATTTCAATCTATAATATGACCCTACTGCCACCACCTTACTGAATTCGCCATGGTACCTACTATTTGAATATACTGAGTGAATGTAGTACTAAAAAACCATCACTAATACTCTACAGACTAAGCCACATCGACCACACGTATTTTAGGACTACCTTACCTCATTTTCCTGAACAGACACCCTTGTAATTGACCATGGTATAAAGCTGAATCGTGCTACAGTGGTTTGAAGAGCACCCACATCAATATGCTAGCCATTAAGTTCGTGTGATCTGAATGCACATCGGACGCTATTGTACACTCCTGGAAATGTAAAAAAGAACACATTGACACCGGTGTGTCAGACCCACCATACTTGCTCCGGACACTGCGAGAGGGCTGTACAAGCAATGATCACACGCACGGCACAGCGGACACACCAGGAACAGCGGTGTTGGCCGTCGAATGGCGCTAGCTGCGCAGCATTTGTGCACCGCCGCCGTCAGTGGCAGCCAGTTTGCCGTGGCATACGGAGCTCCATCGCAGTCTTTAATACTGGTAGCATGCCGCGACAGCGTGGACGTGAACCGTATGTGCAGTTGACGGACTTTGAGCGAGGGCGTATAGTGGGCATGCGGGAGGCCGGGTGGACGTACCGCCGAATTGCTCAACACGTGGGGCGTGAGGTCTCCACAGTACATCGATGTTGTCGCCAGTGGTCGGAGGAAGGTGCACGTGCCCGTCGACCTGGGACCGGACCGCAGCGACGCACGGATGCACGCCAAGACCGTAGGATCCTACGCAGTGCCGTAGGGGACCGCACCGCCACTTCCCAGCAAATTAGGGACACTGTTGCTCCTGGGGTATCGGCGAGGACCATTCGCAACCGTCTCCATGAAGCTGGGCTACGGTCCCGCACACCGTTAGGCCGTCTTCCGCTCACGCCCCAACATCGTGCAGCCCGCCTCCAGTGGTGTCGCGACAGGTGTGAATGGAGGGACGAATGGAGACGTGTCGTCTTCAGCGATGAGAGTCGCTTCTGCCTTGGTGCCAATGATGGTCGTATGCGTGTTTGGCGCCGTGCAGGTGAGCGCCACAATCAGGACTGCATACGACCGAGGCACACAGGGCCAACACCCGAAATCATGGTGTGGGGAGCGATCTCCTACACTGGCCGTACACCACTGGTGATCGTCGAGGGGACACTGAATAGTGCACGGTCCATCCAAACCGTCATCGAACCCATCGTTCTACCATTCCTAGACCGGCAAGGGAACTTGCTGTTCCAACAGGACAATGCACGTCCGCATGTATCCCGTGCCACCCAACGTGCTCTAGAAGGTGTAAGTCAACTACCTGGCCAGCAAGATCTCCGGATCTGTCCCCCATTGAGCATGTTTGTGACTGGGTGAAGCGTCGTCTCACGCGGTCTGCACGTCCAGCACGAACGCTGGTCCAACTGAGGCGCCAGGTGGAAATGGCATGGCAAGCCGTTCCACAGGACTACATCCAGCATCTCTACGATCGTCTCCATGGGAGAATAGCAGCCTGCATTGCTGCGAAAGGTGGATATACACTGTACTAGTGCCGACATTGTGCATGCTCTGTTGCCTGTGTCTATGTGCCTGTGGTTCTGTCAGTGTGATCATGTGATGTATCTGACACCAGGAATGTGTCAATAAAGTTTCCCCTTCCTGGGACAATGAATTCACGGTGTTCTTATTTCAATTTCCAGGAGTGTATGTTAGATATACACCTGCAGTTTATGCGAGTTGCGTTAAACATATGATTTCAGATACCTCAAGAAGAAATGGTGTAGAACTGATTTATTTGCACGCTAGATGCGCCGACAATTGTAAGCCTGCATGTGGAATGTAGTGAAGTCGTGACAGCAGACCTCTTTATCATGACTATGTGCAACCTTGGTCGGAAAGAGACTTCCAGCATAAAAGTGTTGTTGAAGGAATCACACCTGCATTTGTCAAAAATTATTGAGGAAATCTGTGCAAATATGCGATGCAAATGTCTGACAGTTAACTCACTGTACGACATCAGGATAGGTGTGAGTGTATATAATCACTGTGATGGTAGTGTAATACATGCAGACATGGCACTTTTGCTACCTGCTACGTTAACTGTGTGCTTTGTGTGTAGGGTGATGCAGTTTTGTGTAGATAAACTGTGAAACGCAGTATCAAACTTCTAAAAGAATCTTCTCCAGCACATTTGATATACTTGTAGGTGATTTGGACATAAACCAAACCATTCAGGCCGGCCGAAGTGGCCGTGCGGTTAAAGGCGCTGCAGTCTGGAACCGCAAGACCGCTACGGTCGCAGGTTCGAATCCTGCCTCGGGCATGGATGTTTGTGATGTCCTTAGGTTAGTTAGGTTTAACTAGTTCTAAGTTCTAGGGGACTAATGACCTCAGCAGTTGGGTCCCATAGTGCTCAGAGCCATTTGAACCAAACCATTCAGTTTCATAGGTTTAGCGATTCTGAGTAAGTAACAGGAATTGGTTAGATTCTATCAGTACTATGCACACTTTCCTCTGACCATGTGCTTGACAGTTATTGTGAGAGGAAGATCGGAGTCACAACCGTTTTTTTCTGTTTACGAAGTTAGTACTGTTAAGTTGAAACACAAAATGTTACTGCCCTGTACCCGCGTTTTTTCTGGCAAAGAATTTGCTTTCATGCATTGGCCAATGAGATACATACTGTTAACAGTCGATTTTGTAAGTACAACTGACGACGACCTCTGACAAATGAGAAGATGATAGCTTGCCATAGGCATTGGTTACAACCGAAGGCATGTATAAAATACGTGACTCTGTTCATCATTCCCGAGACTTCAAGAGAATTGTAAGGAATATCACAAGCTAAATACGCAAACATAATGTACTTGAGAGATGTGGTACCACTAAACATGTGAAATTGCGTAAAACATATCAAACCACTATGTTTGTAATCATTAGAACCTTTCGCAGTTACAGTGAAATAACTCTTTGACTTCATAAAGTATAGGAAATAAATGTAAATGTCGTGTGACTAGGGCCTCCCGTCAGGTAGACCGTTCGCTGGGCGCAAGTCTTTCAATTTGACGCCACTTCGGCTACTTGCGCGTCGATGGGGATAAAATGATGATGATGATTAGGACAACACAATACCCAGTCCCTGAACAAGGAAAATCTGCGACCTAGCCGGGAATAGAACCCGGGCCCTTAGAATTGACATTCGGTCGCTCTGAGCACTCAGCTACCAGGGGCGGACATGAAGTATAGGAGATGCAAACAAAAATCTTAGGTATGTTAGAATAGTTTTCAGAAAAGTCATGTAATGTAACGGAAGTTGCGTAAAAGCTGCTAATACGAACAGTTCTAGAGGTTGTTTTGGAGTGCTTGTGAAGTAAGCATGACAACAGATGTCGAACGAAATTAGAGATGGCATATTAGGATCATAACAGTTATGTACGGCCCTGGAAGTGTAACGGTATGGACCAGATGTGATGCTAAATTAATTTGTTAAGGTACAAATTTCATTGATTAGGTATAATATTCGTTACCTCCGCATAAAAATGACGTAAAATTCAATGATTTGCTGTATGTATGTCGGCTGTCCCCATTTAAAAATCCTATGGAGACATCTGACATTATGTGTGTAAGGCAAATCACGTAGTGAAGCAGGAGTACTTAGGTGTAAAAGATCTGTGACATCGTTGCTGTCATGTGTCGTTTGCTGAGAGAGTAATTACATTTCATTCTTTGACTAACATGTTCAATGGTAGGGGGGTAGATTTGAAGCAGAAATTCTCTCATTTAAGTAGAAAATTGATTGAGTTTGGTACTACATTCGCTGATTTCTACGCAAAATTCAGTTTTGTCTGTACAACATTCTTTGATTTTGGGTCTATTCCACTAGTAAGTGGAGTGAAGGGTGAATGAGTGTATTCTTCCATAGAAGCACTGGTTTGTCTTGCCATCGCTGTTATTAAGTGAAATGTACGTTCATAGTAATATATTGGTCTGCAGTCTCCTCGTAGAGTGTGTTGTGTATCCTTCATCATCATTTTCATCATCACTGACACGCAAGTTGCCGAAGTGGCGTCAATTAAAAAGACTTGCAATACGGCGGCCGAACCCCGAAGGGGATATCCCGGCCAGTAAATACCATACGATCATTTCGTTTCATTTCATTTCATGTGCTTCCGTATGGTCCTGCATGCCCAACACTCCAAAGAAAGATATGACACCATTATTACACTGAGTGACCACTGGTCAAGACAGGGTCGCTGAGCCAACCAGGGCAGCAGGCGCGGTACCTGAGGATGTTCACAGCACAGCACAGCACAACGCCGTACAGTTGTTAAGTGCGAAATAATCTAGCCAGCTGTGGTAGGAGTGCAATACCTGTAGAGTACTATAGGTGATGGACACCTGTCCACATTCCTAACTGTAAACGTGGCAGCAACCAGTCTAGACTTGTAGGTGAAAACGGCCAGTTTGACGGCGGTTGTGGAGGACTGTGGAGCGTGACAGAGTGTGATGTGGCCTCGAGTGGATGCGATGGCTGACGGAGCGGTGTCTGTAGGATATTGCCGCAGTAATGTGGAACCTTGCCTGAAACGTAGGGACCGTGGAAGCCCCGCCCACTGCTATCCGTTATGGAAAAGACCTTCCCCTGATGTGGTATTTGTGTACTGCATACCTTTCTTACTAATATCCTACAACATGCAACAGTGTGTTTGCAAACCATACAGATTGCAACAGTGAACTATACACTTGAAACGGCCCCTTTGAAAAATTAATGAATGACAGTGCTGGAAAAGCTCTAACGTTATTTGATACAGAAACAGCTGAGTAAAACTCAACGCACTCAGACAGTTTTCTCTTTACTTATTCTGATCATCACTAAACTGACACACAATACAGGGTGATTCAAAAAGAATACCACAACTTTAGGAATTTAAAACTCTGCAACGACAAAAGGCAGAGCTAAGCACTATCTGTCGGCAAATTAAGGGAGCTATAAAGTTTCATTTAGTTGTACATTTGTTCGCTTGAGGCGCTGTTGACTAGGCGTCAGCGTCAGTTGATGCTAAGATGGCGACCGCTCAACAGAGTACGGCAGAAGTGAATCGACGACAGTTGTTCAGCGTGCATTTCGAACGAAGTATGGTGTTAAACCTCCTGATAGGTGGTGTATTAAACGTTGGTATAAACAGTTTACAGAGAATGGGTGTTTGTGCAAAGGGAAAAGTTCTGGACGGCCGAGAACGAGTGATGAAAATGCAGCACGCATCCAGCAAGCATTTGTTCGCAGCCCAGGAAAATCGACTCGCAGAGCTAGCAGAGAGCTGTAAATTCCACAATCAACTGTATGGAGAGTCCTACGAAAAAGGTTAGTTATGAAACCTTATCGTCTGAAATTGGTTCAAGCACTGTATGCAGCTGATAAGATTAAAAGAATTGATTTCTGTGATTTTATCCATGCTCAAATGGAAACAGATGAATCTTTCGTTTCAAAGATTGTGTTTAGTGATGAAGCAACTTTCCACACTAACGGGAAAGTCAACCGTCACAATGTCTGTATATGGGGCACTGAGAATCCGCGGGAAACAACTCAGTATGAACATGACTCGCCTAAGGTGAACGTTTTCTGTGCCATTTCAGCCAATAAAGTTTTTGGTCCCTTTTTCTTCGAAGGTGCTACTGTAACTGGACTACAGTATCTGGAGATGTTAGAGAATTGGCTGTTCCCTCAGCTCGAACAAGAAGCACAACAATTCATATTTCAGCAGGATGGAGCGCCACCACATTGGCACTTATCTGTCCGTAACTACCTGAATGTCAACTACCCGAGGCGATGGATCGGCCGCCAGGCAGCCCGTGACAGAGCACTTCATCACTGGCCTCCAAGAAGCCCTGATCTTACCCCCTGCGATTTTTTCTTATGGGGGTATGTTAAGGATATGGTGTTTCGGCCACCTCTCCCAGCCAGCATTGATGATTTGAAACGAGAAATAACAGCAGCTATCCAAACTGTTACGACTGATATGCTACAGAGAGTGTGGAACGAGTTGGAGTATCGGGTTGATATTGCTCGAGTGTCTGGGGGGGGGGGGGGGCATATTGAACATCTGTGAACTTGTTTTTGAGTGAAAAAAAACCTTTTTAAATACTCTTTGTAATGATGTATAACAGAAGGTTATATTATGTTTCTTTCATTAAATACACATTTTTAAAGTTGTGGTATTCTTTTTGAATCACCCCGTATTTTTAGCGCAACCCAGTCTGACTTTCAATAATCCCTACAAAAGGATGGCCCTGACTAACAATAACCTATACCTTTCATGAATCACTTACCTCACAAAAATCTTCGTTACTCGAACTACTACAATACAGCGACTGCCAATACTGCCAGCTAAATAAAAGATTCTAACTACTGAAGGCACTAACTGCTGATAGGCATAGTTAGCAAATGAAAGATATTGATAGAGAACAAACAATGTATTTATCTTAATAATGTTCAAAAGTCATAATTTTGTGACATCCAATTAAACAAATTTCCTTTTTCTGATGGACACATGTCCAGATCGTCCGCTCAAAACTCTGGCAGCTCTCTCCCCACATCCACCACAGCTGGCAGCTCACCTCCAACTGCGCAACGCTACGCGCTGTTCACATCCAACTGCCCAACACAACAATAGCAAATATTCCAACAATGCCAACCAGCCACAGACTGCACACAGCACAGTCAGTGATTTTCATACAGAGCGCTACGTGGCGTTAACAACATAAAAACTTAAACAGCCTACTTACACACTTTTTAAAGTTAAGATAAATAGTCTAGTTCTGACAAACAGACGGCTTCTCATAATTTAAAACTCAGGTTAAGTGAATGTCTCACCATTTGAAATTTAGGATGAGTGAATTTTTTGAATGTCTTATCCCAGCAGTGGTGGCAGTTGTTTAAGCGTAGTGCAGGTGGACTTAAACTTAGGGCAAGTCATAGCAATACTTATAGTGATAATTGGTTTTACTTTGATGTCAGAGAGGTTGGGGAGAATTGTTAAACATAGCACAAGTGGACTTAGGTGAACAGTGTGTGTAATGTCAGGGGAAAACCCAGTGGCCATCTTGGATTCTATACTCGGAAGAAGTAACTTGATAACTATATAGACTGCAACAGTGAGCTGGTACGTCTGACCGTAATGGCTGTTATAGCCCTGTACGTCTCTACATGTCTGGCTGAATAATAGCTTTCTATCTGCATAGGTAAAACATATTAAGTAGTTTTACATGCCACTGAGAGTAGGTCCGCTATAAATAGGAGGCAAGTTTGGACTAGTTTACTACCTGTATGGTGAAAAACATGTTTAGTTATCCTACTTGCGTTCTTGGAAATGGCCAACGGGCGAAGACTGGCAGGGGAAAACACCCTTTTCTAAGAGTATGAATGACAGAAAGACTTCGACGTTTAGGAGAGCCGGCCGCGGTGGCCGAGCGGTTCTAGGCACTTCAGTCCGGATCCGCGCGCCTGCTACGGTCGCAGGTTCGAATCATGTCACAGATCTTTTACATATAAGGGCTCCTGCTTCACTACATGATTTGCCTTGCACGCATAATGTCAGATGTCTCCATAGGATTTCTAAACGGAGACAGCCGACATACATACAGCAAATCATTGAATTTTACGTCATTTTTATGCGGAGGTAACGAATATTGAACCAAATCAATGAATTTTGTACCTTAACAAATGAATTTAGTGTCACACCTGGTCCATACCGTTACACTTTCAGGGCCGTACATAACTTATGATCCTAATATGCCATCTCTAATTCCATCTCTAATTTCGTTCGACATCTATTGTCATGCTTACTTCACAAGCACTCCAAAACAACCTCTACAACTGTTCGTATTAGCAGCTTTTACGCCACTTCCGTTAGATTACATGACTTTTCTGAAAACACCCTATTTACACAGTGACGTCAAACAAGTGGAGGGACAATCCTTTAACACAAGTGCAGGCTATTCTGAATTTCGTGCCAGTTTTTGAATTTCCCGCCATTTTATATATAGGGCAATTGACCTATTAGGAGAAATCTGGCAATGTTACATGACGTCAATAATGACAGCATAGGGAGAGGAGGTGTGGAAATCTGATAACAATGCAGCCTATGCCAGAACTCTGCTGACATACTTACATATCAGCTTCTGCTAGCATAACTACTTATCCATTCTGTTCAAATGCTCTTAGAAGTCCTTTGCTATCTGTGATACAGATAGAATGTCACAGCAAATTTCCAAATTTTTTATTTTTATTTCTGAACCTTAATTCCCCTTACAAATCTCTGTTTGGTTTGCTTCACAGCTTGCTGGACGATCAGCAGAAAGCAAGGGAACAGTGGCGAAACTAATTTGAGAGAACTTCGACCAAGGAATTTCCACATTCATGAATACAAAACATTTCATCTGTTGAAGGACCAGTCAAGGGAATTAACACTGCTAAAGTCGAGGGTGCTCTGCAGTAGGTTGGCTAACAGATCTTTTTAACTAGATCATCAGAGAAGGCAGAGCACCAACAACCAAGCAGTGGAGCATCACTATACCTATCTTTAAAAGGAAAAGAAGTCCTGCTGAGTGTTCTAATTACTGCCCGATCAGATTACTGAGCCATGTGATGAAGATCTTCGAATGTGTCCTCGGTAAAATGATTCCCGAGATAGCTCAAATCAGAAGGAACCAAGCCAGATTTATGAAAATCTGTGGCGCAACTGACGGAATCCATGCTGCACAGCTGCTGGTTGAAGAATACCGCTAAAAGAACAAGCCCATGCACTTCGATTTTGTAGATCTCTAAAAGGCTTTCGACTGGGTACCACATGGCCTAATCTTGTTAGGGCTTCAGGAACTTGGCACTGCAGAGTACCTTTTTAACTGCTGAACAGAGGAGCTACATACAAGCAACTGTAGGAGCATCCAATGACTTCCGCATTATAGTAGGAGTCCATCACGGCTCGGCCTTAATCACCACTGCATGTAATCAACACTGTCACATAAGATCTGCACATGACACTACCATGTACACTTCCGCGCCGGCCGGTGTGGCCGTGCGGTTAAAGGCGCTTCAGTCTGGAACCGCGTGACCGCTACGGTCGCAGATTCGAATCCTGCCTCGGGCATGGATGTGTGTGATGTCCTTAGGTTAGTTAGGTTTAATTAGTTCTAAGTTCTAGGCGACTGATGACCTCAGAAGTTAAGTCGCATAGTGCTCAGAGCCATTTTTTTTTGTACACTTCCTTAACTTAATGACGTCACGTTAGCTGTGAAGAACGAATTTGATCTCCAGCGCCAAACACAAGAGTGGAACGACCAACTTGTGTCTCAACAAAAAGAAACCTGAGTACATTACATCAGATCCACAAGAAGCTGGAACCATCAACAATGACGAGAAGACGTACCAAGAGTATCAGAATTTAAGTATTTCGGTTCCACAGTCTCTAGCGATGGCCAACTTACAGAAGAGGACAATACAGGGATGCAGGTAACCTGGATGAAGTGACGAACAACAACAGGAGTCATCTGCGATCGTCCAATTAGGGATCATCTGAAGTCAAAGGTCTACCAGACTACCGTCCCGTTTCTGTGACACCGAGTGTTGATTAGCTACAAAAGTGGCTGAACGACGACTGGAGGTCATGGAGACTAAGATTCTTAGATGAACAGGTGGCATACTCGACTGGATGACGTCTCGAACGACACTATCACAAAACGTTCTGCAGTCGTACTGATCCAGAAGAAAATTCGAGAAAGACATCGGCGATGGTTCCCGTAGAGCACGATTCTCTTGCAAAGGCACCATACACAGTGGAAACCATGGGAACGAGACAGTCTGCACAACGACCTGAAGGCTGAATCTTCACCCAGACATGGCCCACGATCGAACAAGATGGAGCCAGCGAATCCTCTCAGCGGTCCCTGCCACCAGGTAGGACAAGCGGTAAAGGAAAAGAAGGCTCATGTGGCTTACGGCCTACTTGTGTAGCACAATGTTGTGTTCATGTATGCATAAATATGGATGACTATGGAAGTGCGAAGAAAGAAAATAATAAAACTGTGGGATGTACCTGCACGCTTTCGAACAGCACCAAAGGGAACTTACATTCTCAGTCCGAAGAACGAGAAATTCCCGATTTAATCCGAAGTACTGGATTTTGTAGAATACTGGAAAATGCAGCCAATCTAAAGAGGAGGATATTGGAAATTTGTGATAAGTTCCTATGGGACCAAACTGCTGAGGTCATCGGTTCCTAGGCCTACACACTACTTAATCTAACTTAAACTAACTTACGCTAAGGACAACACAAACAAACATGCGCGAGGGAGGACTCGAACTTCCGACGGGGCAGCCACGCGAACCGTGACTAGGCGAAGAGGAGGATATTTGCGAAACACTGGTGCAACCCATCCTAGAATTTTACTCATATGTGTGTGTGATTCATACCAGATAGGACTACGACAGGATATTGAATGCATACAAAGAAGGGCTGCACGGTTGCTGGACTCACGGGAGAGCGACAAGGAAATGTTCAGAACCTGTACTGATTGCCGCTAGAAGACCGACGCAAACTATTCCGCCAAAGTCTACTTACAAAGTGTTAACAACCAATATTAAGTGAGGAATCTAAGAATATACGAAATGGTTTTAAGTATCGCTCCTGTAGGGACTGTGAAGACAAGATTACATCTACATCTACATCCATACTCCGCAAGTCACCTGACGGTGTGTGGCGGAGGGTACCTTGAGTACCTCTATCGGTTCTCACTTCTATTCCAGTCTCGTATTATTCGTGGAAAGAAAGATTGTCGGCATGCCTCTGTGTGGGCTCTAATCTCTCTGATTTTATTCTCGTGGTCTCTTCGCGAGATATACGTAGGAGGGAGAAATATACTGTTTGACTCCTCGGTGCAGGTATGCTCTCGAAACTTCAACAAAAGCCAATACCGAGCTACCGAGCGTCTCTCTTGCAGAGCCTTCCACTGAAGTTCATCTATCATCTCCGTAACGCTTTCTCGATTACTAAATGATCCTGTAACGAAGCGCGCTGCCCGTTGGATCTTCTGTATCTCTTTTATCAACCGTATCCGGTACGGATCCCATACCGGTGAGCAGTATTCAAGCAGTGGGCGAACAAGTGTACTGTAACCTACTTCCTTTGTTTTCGGACTGAATTTCCTTAGGATTCTTCCAATGAATCTCAGTCTGGCATCTACTTCACCGACGATTAATTTTATATGGTCATTCCATTTTAAATCATTACTAATGCCTACTCCCAGATAATTTATGGAATTAACTGCTTCCAGTTGCTGACCTGCTATATTGTAGCTAAATGCTAAAGGATCTTTCTTTCTATGTATTCGCAGCACATTACACTTGTCTACATTGAGATTCAATTGCCATTCCCTGCACTATGCGTCAATTCGTTGCAGACCCTCCTGCATTTCAGTACAATTTTCCATTGTTACAACCTCTAGATATACTACAGCATCATCAACAAAAAGCCTCAGTGAACTTCCGATGTTATTCACAAGGTCATTTATATATATTGTGAATAGCAACGGTCCTACAACACTCCCCTGCGGCACACCTGAAATCACTCTTACTTCGGAAGACTTCTCTCCAATGAAAATGAGATGCGGCGTTCTGTTATCTAGGAACTCTTCAATCCAATAACAAAATTGGTCTGATAGTCCATTTGCTCTTTCTTTGTTCATTAAACGACTATGGGGAACTGTATCAAACGCCTTGCGGAAGTCAAGAAACAAAGCATCTACCTGGGAACCCGTGTCAATGGCAGAATAATTAGACTATGTCTGGACTAATTACAGCGCGTACAAAGGTGGTCCACACACGAACGGAATGGAAAGAAACACTAATACGTCCTGCGATGGTAAGTACCCTCTGCCATGCACTTCACTGTGGTCTGCACGATATGCATGTGGATGCAGGCCGAAGCATATTGTGGCGATGGGAAACAATACGTAACCAGCTCTCATCCTCTTCACCAGTGTAAACTGTCGATGAAATTTCTTTCATCCTCAATATTCAAGACTGCTGCCACTGGTCGAGCATCACTGTATTAGCAACCCTGGCTGCAAAGGCGGATGAATCGATAATGTACTCGTTGTTAAAGGCAAACTTTCTGCAGACAAGAATGATCTGACTGATGTTTGTACACTACTGGCCATTAAAATTGCTACACCACGAAGATGACGTTCTACAGACGGGAAATTTAACCTACAGGAAGAAGATGCTGTGATATGCAAATAACTAACTTTTCAGAGCATTCACACAAGGTGGCGACACCTAATACGTGATGACATGAGGAGAGTTTCCAACCGATATCTCATACACAAACAGCAGTTGACCGGCGTTGCCTGGTGAAACGTTGTTGTGATGCCTCGTGTAAGGAGGAGAAATGCGTACCATCACGTTTCCGACTTTGATAAAGGTCGGATTGTAGCCTATCGCGGTTGCGGTTTATCGTATTGCGACATTGCTGCTCGCGCTGGTCGAGATGCAATGACTGTTAGCAGAATATGGAATCGGTGGGTTCAGGAGGGTAGCACGGAACACGGTGCTGAATCCCAACGGCCTCGTATCACTAGCAGTTGAGATGACAGGCATCTTATCCGCATGGCTGTAACGGATCGTGCAGCCACGTCTCGACCCGAGTCAACAGATGAGGACGACGTTTGCAAGACAACAACCATCTGCACGAACAGTTCGACGACGTTTGCAGCAACACGGAGTATCAGCTCGGAGACCATGGCTGCGGTTACCCTTGACGCTGCTTCACAGACAGAAGCGCCTGCAATGGTGTACTCAATCACGAACCTGGGTGCACGAATCGCAAAACGTCATTCTTTCGGATGAATCCAGGTTCTGTTTGCAGCATCATGATGGCGACACCGCAGTAAACGCACATTGGAAGCGTGTATTCGTCATCGCCATACTGGCGTATCACCTGGCGTGATGGTGTGGGGTGGCATTGGTTACACGTCTCGGTCACCTCTTGTTCGCATTGACGGCACTTTGAACACTGGACGATACATTTCAGATGTGTTACGACCCGTGGCTCTACCCTTCATTCGATCCCTGCGAAACCCTACATTTCAGCAGGATAATGCACGAGCGCATATTGCAGGTCCTGTAAGGGCCTTTCTGGACACAGAAAATGTTCGACTGCTGCCCTGGCCAGCACACTCTCCAGATCTCTCACCAATTGAAAGCGTCTTGTGAATGGTGGCCGAGTAATTGGCTCCTCACAATACGCCAGTCACTACTCTTGATGAACTGTGGTATTGTGTTGAAACTGCATGGGCAGCTGTTCCTATACACGCCATCCAAGCTCTGTTTGACTCAATGCCCAGGCGTATCAAGGCCGTTATTACAGCCAGAGGTGGTTGTTCTGGGTACTGATTTCTCAGGATCTACGCACCCAAACTGCGTGAAAATGTAACCACATGTCGGTTTTAGTGTAATATATGTGTCCAATGAATACCCATTTATCATCTGCATTTCTTCTTGGTGTAGCAGTTTTAATGGCCAATAGTGTAGCTTCCTCTATAAGAAGCGTTATGGAACGCTTGATATGGGTGGGTTTTAGAACATCATTTGCGTGCAATACGGGCGGTGTAAAATGGAAGGAAGTTTGTTAACATCTCGTCGACGACGAGTTAATTAGAGACGGGGTAGCCTAAAATAGGTTGTGTTCTTTTCAAAGAACCATTCCGTCATCTGTCTTCACAGATCTGGAGAAAGAATGAAAAATCTAATCTGGAAAGTGTATGTGGTGCTTCTTCTCTCGGACATGTCCGAGAGAACAATAGTGTGTGATATAAGCTGAGAATCTGGGTCTGACAGGAGACATGCTAGGGTAGTTTGTGCGGTAGTGGTGACCACTGAGTCCCGATGGCGTATTGGTCAGCACATCTGCCTAGTAAGCGGGAGACCAGGGTTCGAATCACGGTCCGCCGCATTTCTTTAACTTGCTTCATTCCTATAAATCAGTGCTCACAGGCAGTTAACGGTTTTCATACCTTTGTGTCTTAATGTGGATGGTCTGATGAAGACAGGGACGGTAACGATCCTGATATCCTAATCAGTGTACCCCCTCTATCGGGAAGAACGAAACAGCCTCGATGTTCTCGAACTTCTTTTGTTGAACGTGATGATTATGCAAGCGAATAAAAAATGTCATATTTTTCAAGGCGCAATTTTTTGTACGTAGCGACGCGACTGGCAGCTGCGGCCAGTGTATGCACACCGGCTGCTGCGCCGCAGCCCTTCTTAATGACTTGGCATTAGCAGGCGCTCTAACCGCAGTCTATATAGAACACAATGGAATAGCTGAATAAAATTTAACTCACGATCTTGTTGTAGTCTATTCCTGGCCCGTCTAGTAGACGTCGTGGCCCTCGGCCACGGCGAAATCTTGCACTTACCCCTTTGTATAAAATGGCGCGCTCTCATTTGAGAAATACTTTTTCTTGCAGCACATTTACGAATGTGGAAATACAGCCTCAAAAGCAACGAACTAAAGGCAGTCGTGTTATGCACAAGGGCTGTGAACTCAAAATTGGGGTGTTGCAATGCCATTGGTCTGATTATGCCATAAGATGAAAACACAAAATCGAATATATATCTGTTCAAAAATGGTTCAAATGGCTCTGAGCACTATGCGACTTAACTTCTGAGGTCATCAGTCGCCTAGAACATAGAACTAATTAAACCTAACTAACCTAAGGACATCACACACATCCATGCCCGAGGCAGGATTCGAACCTGCGACCGTAGCGGTCGCTCGGTTCCAGACTGTAGCGCCTAGAACCGCACTGCCACTCCGGCCGGCGAATATATATCTGTATCTCAGAAAAACTGTAGAAGAT
Organism: Schistocerca americana; assembly: GCF_021461395.2. NCBI lineage: Eukaryota > Metazoa > Arthropoda > Insecta > Orthoptera > Acrididae > Schistocerca > Schistocerca americana. The sequence goes on from NC_060130.1 coordinate 229,454,535, forward strand.
GGTTGCTCTTAAATGAAAGAGTGTAATGTTCCTTCGACGATGAGGCCATTAGTATTTGAAGAAAGGTCGAACTGGACAGGGAAAAGGAAGTTGATGGCCTATCATCTTTTAAAAGAAAAGATCCGGGTATTTTCTTAATTTATTTAAGAAAATCATGGATAATCTAATTCTGCATGGACGAATGTGGCTTCAAGTCCCGCTTTTCGTAAATGCAACCCCAGAGTGTTAACAACTGCGCCATACCAGAATGAGATTTTCACTCTGCAGCGGAGTGTGCGCTGATATGAAACTTCCTGGCAGATTAAAACTGTGTGCCGGACCGAGACTCGAACTCGGGACCTTTGCCTTTTGCGGGCAAGTGCTCTACCACCTGGGTTACCCGAACACGACTCATGCCCCGTCCTCACAGCTTTGCTTCTGGCAGTACCTCGTCTCCTACCTTCCAAACTTTACAGAAGCTCTCCTGCGAACCTTGCAGAACTAGCACTCCTGAAAGAAAGGATATTGCGGAGAGGTCCCGCGTTCGAATCTCGGTACGGCACACAGTTTTAATCTGCCAGGAAGTTTCATATCAGCGCATACTCCGCTACAGAGTGAAAATCTCATTCTGGAAACATCCCCGAGGCTGTGGTTAAGCCATGTCTCCGCAATATCCTTTCTTTCAGGAGTGCTAATTCTGCAAGGTTCGCAGGAGAGCTTCTGTAAGGTTTGGAAGGTAGGAGACAAGGTACTGGCAGAAGTAAAGCTGCGAGGACCGGGCGTGAGTCGTGCTTGGGTAGTTCAGGTGCTATAGCACTTGCCCGCGAAAGGCAAAGGTCCCGAGTTCGAGTCTCGGTGCGGCACACAGTTTTAATCTGCCAGGTAGTTTCAACTGCGCCATCTCGCTAGGTTGTCACAAGAGTTTCGAAGATGAAAATGTGTAACCGCTGTCTGGAACACCACCGAATGTTGAGATGATGCAGACAAAAGAAGTATCAGTGAAACATAGTCACCATACAGAAATTATCAAAATAATGAAAATGTACGGCATGGAGTTGTTAGATAATCTGCATACATTATCTTCAGTACTAAACTTTCGGGGCCGTCGCAGGGGTCTGCATCGTGAATCATCTCTTCTTTACGATTATTTTTGAGAAGAGAATCTCGAATAGGAAGACACCTGAAGGAGAAACTTTGGCAATATTATCACTGAAAATTACGCTGCACGATTACATGAAAACGCTTAATCAAAATTTACATGGCCACGGAAGCTGCGCGGTAATGCAGTGGAGACTTCTGAACAGTCGCGATTAACAGAAAATTAGATAACTCTCAGCCTACTGTGCAGCTACAATTAATCTCCCAATGGCTGCACACAGTTCGTGGACTAATCTCTTAAACAAGTTGTTCAAGGCTTCGTAGCCGTACGTACTTCCATCAATCATGATGAAGAATGCGGTACAAACTGGATTATCTGGACTAAAAGTGACCTCAAACACTCACTAACGTTCGAGTCGGGCGATTTGGCTGGGCGGAGGAGGTGGTGAAGTCCATCTGCATGTACGTGAAACATACCCGGGAAGTGTAATATGGAGTGTTGTCATACAGTGAGAAACTTGTAGATGAAAAACATGTTTGCAGCAGAATGCAATTGCTCACCTAAAATTTTAGTACAATGCTCGGCCGTACTTTGTCCTTGGAGGGAAACAACAGGACAAATGGAACGTGACAAAATGGCAGTCCAGATCACCACAGACGTTTACTCGTAAGTACTAGGCAGTCCAACATTAACTAGACATGTGCCCAGAAAAAAGTATCATTCATCGTACCATATTAGGCCCTTACAATCATTGTTGTTTCACGTTTCATAGTCTGCATTGTGATTAAAAGTTAAAAAGATTATAAGTTTCGAAATAATCAACTGGGAAGTTACTCTTTGATTGAGTAACCCGCGTTAAACTGGTCTGTCTGTTTGTTTGAGATGGCAGTTGCATTTCGACATCGTGAGGTCGCATTAGCTCGAAGACACTTATACGTCGTTCCATGTTTGAGGCGGTGGAAAGAAACAATTTTTTATCTACCCGTCGTAGTTAATTCCCTACGCATTGTTGGGAACAAGGTGGAAGAGGACTAATTTTACCACATCAGTCCCTTCCAACCGTTGTTGCTCAATGTAGCGAAATTTCGGCTCTCTTTGTGTTATACTAACACCTTATTAATGGTAATAAGAGATTTAGAGACCACCTAACTGACGTGGATGTTCGTTTTGGCAACTTTACTATTATTCGCCAACTATGTGTTGAAAGAATCGTTATTAGCTTGGCCAGTGTTGCTGTCTATTTGGCTAACGAACTGGCTGTCTTCGATGTACTTGCTCCAACTTGCGTTCCAGCAACCTGCCCTCACTGAAACAGAGAAAGGTTGCCGAGTTTGCCTCACCTACGCTGGACTGTCTATACGGGAGAATATGGAATACCGTCATTTTTCATACGGAGACAAATTTGTTTCACTATACACATAAGGAGAAATGATCATCACGATAAAATAAGAGAAATCAGGTATCGCACAGAAAAATTTAAGTGCACGTTTTTCCCGCGCGCCGTTCGAGAGTGGAACGGTAGAGAGACAGCTTGAAGGTGGTACATTGAACCCTCTGCCATGCACTTTAATGTGAGTAACATGTAGACGTAGACTATAATATCGAACGAAACACGTAACGAACGAATTACCAATGTTATTATTCCTGGAAGATGTGGCAGTTCATTGATACTGCGCACCATCATTGCCCAGTCTAATCTCGTACGCCATCTCTGACACCTTGGCGTTACAGGGATGTAAAATCGTAACTTCTTCGACCTGTATGAAACCAGCACACTGGATTTGGAGTCTTTGCGGTTTTGATATTGCACGCGTCTCCCTATGGCAGAAACGACATTTCAAGGTAGAAGTAAAACACCTAACTTCTCACGCAATCTGATTGTGGGTGGAGTCAGCTGCCTGATAAAATTACTATGATTTCCGCATTTTAACACTCAGACAAGTAGCTCAGTTAAAGAAAGGCGCACCCACATTGTACAAGTAACTAGTTGTGTAGCCGATGCTTAAAGGTTATTTGGAATTTTACTATCGCTATTCAGTTTTGTTGTCGCCCGCCAACTAGTTTTGGATTCATACTGTAACTTGAAACCGTTCCTGCACATGGCGAGTTACTCTCGTGGTGCTTTCGCTAGCAACCGTATTGGGGCACATATTATGCGTCCTATGACATTTGCTGAGAAGTTCCTCCAGCGGAGTTCATTAGCAGTTACCGTACCACAGTAATTGCTTTTGCTTCTGAGACCAGAATGAAACAAATGAGATGGAGCCAAGTGTAGCTGAAACAGTACTATATAAACAAAATGGCTCGTGAATATACATGCAGTGACTTCACTCAGCTGAAACACAGCACAGAATGCATAATTTAATGACAAGGCTCTTGGGAGCCGCGGGGAGCTACTCCCGAAACGTGTAACGCCGAAATATTGGCTAACAAATGTGACACGATTTCCAATCCCAATACTAACATTTAAGTTACAAAAATATTCATTACCAGGAATATTTTTCTGTGTCACGTACTTACAGTGTTTGCTGTAGCCTTCCGTTCCAGAATAACATACACACTGATCAATGTTATCGAGCCCTGCGTACACGTACCCAGCGAATGCTTTATCACACGTTAACACCAGACCGTTTCTAAATTTTAACTGCAGTAGCCAATTCTGCCCTAAACACTATGTTAGGTGAGAAATTTCGTACTTCAAACATTCACGGGAATGGCTGAAGTATATGAAAGAAATGTAGCTTCGGAAACTGACACCTACGTTGGAACAAAGGCTTGCACAATTTAAATGAACTTATTGATGCTATCCATAATATCCATACCCATACATATTCATATATATTATAAAAATGTATGTATGTTCGACATCACCTAAACTACTAGTCCGATTTCATCCAAACTTGGTACACATATCTCTTTTGTTTGGAAAGAATGGCTGTGGGGGTTGAAACCACCTAGCTACCAAAGGGGTAGGATTTTGGGGTGAAAAAAGATTGCAGCCCACTACTCGAGAATACCTGGACTTTATTCAGCCAGTATTTAAGAATAAGAGCACTTAGTGACTTGCAACAAACTTTTCACATAATGTCAATCGTTTACGAAACTTTTTCTCGCGGACCACCCATAAAAAATGAAAAAAGGGAAAAAGTTTATCGGTTAGTACATGTTCGCTGTCCATGCAGTAAAGCTGCCACATCTGGCACGAAGTTTTAATTTATTACTTCTTTACTACTAACTGCTTTCGTGGCACATTTTGCAGACAGTATTCACATGTACCGCTGAGTGAACCAGCAACAATATATCATTGTACGACACATAGCTCAGGAGATGGTACGTCATGAACAATGAGATGCTTGAATACCTGTTGCATTATGCACGAGGCTTTAACTTATTATTTCTTTAGTACTAACTATAGTCACAACACATTTCACAGATAGTAGACACATATACTACGGGATATACCTGCACAATTACATCCTTTTACAGCTCATAGTTCAGGGGATACGACATTATACACATTAAGCTGTATGAAAACTAAACTGCAGCGCGAAATTCGCTAAATATACAAGTGAAATGTACGTATATATGTTGTGTGAGTGTATGTGTGAAATATGTTAAATATATTTGTAATATATGTGCATCTGTGTATGCTAGCAAAACTGTCTGTAAAACACTCCTACTAAACTGCTGGAACAATTTCAGCCAAACTTAGTACACATACTATTTACTGTCTGGAAAGAAATGCTGTGGGGGTAAGAACCAACATCCTCCTACTGGAGTGGAGTTGATAAAGTACGGAGAGAAAGGGGGGGAGGGGAGAGATCGAGAGGGAGGAGGAAAGGCGACAAGGCAAAGAGGAGATGGACAGCAGAGAGATTAGGAGAATATGGGCTCAGAGAGGGGGTGGAGGAGATTGATGGAGAAGGGGGAGAAGTAGATAGAAAGAGAGAGGGGGAGGAGGAGATAGACAAACAGAATTGGAATAAATATGTACCTGGGCAATGCTGGCTACCCAGCCAGTACATTACAAAAATGTATGTGTGTATGTATGTATTTATGTGTGTATATTACACGTATCCTACTAAATCACTGGACTGATTTCAACCAAACTTTGTACAGATACCACGTATTGTCTGGAAAGAAGCCCTCTCGAGGTAAGAATAACCTGCCTCTGATTCGGTTTGGTATGGGGCTGAAAATGGGGTGGTAAAGGAGGTGGATAGAGAGAGAGGAGAGGATGCACACAGAGAGTGGGAAGAGGAGATGGAGAAGAGGGGTGAAGAGACAAGTGTAAGAGGAACAGTGAGGAGGCAGATGGAACCAGGACAACGTGTTAGAAGGCAGGTGGAAGACTGATAGTGCGTGAAGAGGCAGGTGGAAGATGGATAGGATGTGAGGGAGCAGGCTGAAGATGGGCAGGGTGTGAAGAGGCAGGTAGAAGAGGGACAAATTGTAAGGAGACAAACAGAAAAGGGACAAGGATACAGGAGATCAGAAGAAGGGGTACAGGGTTTGAGGAAGCAGGTGGAAGATGAACAGGGTGTGCAGATGCAGGTGGAAGAGGGGCAAGGTGTGAGGAGACAAGGAGAACAGGGCAGAGTGTTAGGAAGCTGGTGGAAGAGGAACAGGGTGTGAGGAGGCATTAAGAAGAGGGATAGGGTGTGAGTATGCAGAGAGTGAGGAGGAAGATGGGACAGTGACAGGGTGTGGGGAGGCAGGTGGAAGATGGGCAGGGTGGCAGGTGGAACAGGGACTGGATATGAATAGGCAGGTGAAAGAGGGAAAGGGTGTGAGGAGGAAGGAAGAAGACAGACAGGGTCTGAGTAGGAAGGAAGAAGACAGACAGGGTCTGAGGAGGCAGGAGAAAGAGGGACAGAGTTTGAGGACGCAGAGAGTGAGGAGGCAGACAGGAGATGGACAGGGTGCGGGGAGGCAGGTGGAAGATGGGCAGGGTGTGAAGTGGCAAATGGAAGAGGAACGTGGTGTGAGGAGGCAAATGAAAGCAGAAGAGTGGGCGAGGAGGCAGGTAGAAGAGGGAAAGGGGGTGACGAGGCAGGTGGAGGAGGGATAAGGTGTGAGGTGGCAGATGGGGGAGTGCTACATTATGAGGAGGTAGGTGGAAGGAGGACAGGATATGACAAAGCAGGTTTAAGAGGGGAGAGAGAAATAGTACGGGTAGGTAAATTAGAGGGTAGATATGAATGCTTCCTGATTATTTTGATAAAATCGTTGCAATAAAATTTGTTATATAGATGACTCATTTTTTGTGTAAAAGTAGAATACTCCCACTACCCTTAGGGATGCAGGTGGGGTGAGATATGAAAAAATGTTCTGAAACACTCTATTGATATTTCTTTCCTGTATTTAATTGACTTATAATTTTTTAATGGTGCTATCCGTCTTTTATTTGTGCTGTTCAGTGCTTCAACCACGTCGCGAAAATGAGCACTATAGCGAGCTAATATTTTTTTCAACATGTTTCCGGACCAAAGATCACACCATGTGGCTGAATGTCACAGATAAATTTATCATTGGTTCTCGAGTCATTCAGTGTGAAACAGCAGAGATTCAGGCACGTATGTGTGCAGTGTGTGTGACATACATGTACGGAAGCGATGCCGCGGGGAAAACGCTAGTTTTAGACAAAGTTTGATGTGCGCTGTAACTTTAGACAGCCTGAATTATCGTACATAAAAATAACGTAAAAGATATATATTAGGAATTTTCGCTAAATCTTTTTCTGTGAAGGACAGGATCACATTTAAAAACTGTTTTAAAAGAGGACAGGTTACGAAGAAATTAGATTTTGAAACGCAATTAACGATTATTACACTTATTGAAGATCAGTAAATTGTTTACGTAGTATCTGGCCTGCGAGACTAACGTTAGGAAGTATAAATGGCGTGTTGGTTTCTTATAGTTACTGATCACCAGGTAGTGTGTCAATGTGCTGGATTAAATGAGAAACAATTTAGCAGCGTCGCATGGAGTAAGGGCATGTGACAAAGTTAATGATGACCCTGTCACTGAAAATGCACGTTAGTCCCCAGTCTGTCTTTGCACTATCCTAAAGGCGGATTAACTGCCAAAGACTCCAGACTTTGCGCAAATGTCGAAATCTGCCCACAGTGTCTCATGGTGATACTTTCGTCGGTTGGGGACGTATAGCTCGGCGGCTCCCTTTCCCTCGCTGCCATTCGAGAGCAGTAGGCTAGGTGCTGGCACGGCTTTCGGCCTCTCGCTTCTCTCATCGTCATCAAACTTAAACGTAACACCACACTACACACACATTCATTACAGTCACCGACCTCTTACACTTCACGAAGGGAACGTGCCAGTGTCAGAGGAGAACAGGAAAACCGTTCCAATTAGGCGGCTGAACCTGTCCTTCGGGATCTACCGGCTGACAATGCCATATGACTTTACTTTTACTTATTAGTTCTAAAGACTCAACGTAATCTGGCAACGACGGATAGTTTCTCTTCAGATGTGAAAATGAACATTATAGACGTTCACGTGAGGCTTTTCAATGCAGTGCATCTGCTGGAACCAGTGTGGGGTCTACATAGTGTGTCACCTTCATACTTCGTGGTGAATAGAGCGTTAACATGTCTAGAAGCAATATGGGTCCGTCAGACAGCTGCGTGTACTTTTACAATGAACCGCCTCCAATGTGGTAAACGTTGCCTATGTTCTTTTGAACGACGCCATGTCACTGTGCCCATCTTCTTAAAGCGCGCACTTCCTAAGTTCCAGCTTACTGTTTTGCTTTTAATGAATTGGCTCATGTAATACTCCAGCGACGTCACGTCCATGCCTATATTTTACAAATGGAATTAAAGCAAAACATGACTGCAAGTATGATGTTCCATGTTTGGGCAATAAAAGCACTCCCTCTTTAGGCCGAGAGTGGTCTACCGGGACCATCCGACCGCCGTGTCATCCTCAGAGAAGGATGTGGATAGGAGGGGCGTGTTGTCAGCACACCGCTCTCCCGGTCGTAAGATGGTATTCTTGACCGAGGCCGCTACTATTCGGTCGAGTAGCTCCTCAATTGGCATCACGAGGCTGAGTGCACCCCGAAAAATTGCAGCAGCACATGGCGGCTGGATGGTGACCCATCCAAGCGCCGGCCACGCCCAACAGCGCTTAACTTCGGTGATCTCAGGTGAACTGCGGTAAGGCCGTTACCATGTTTGAGAAGTAGTAGGATGTAACTCAAGGATTCGATTCTTTGGAACGAATGATTAGTATATCAGGCATAGATGTCACCTTTATAACGTACCGGATTAACTCTAAACCGCATACGAAATTTATCGTAAAAAGAATACCGCTGTTGGCTACAACACGCCATGTAAGACCTCCAGGACGTTGATACAGCTTCGAGCAGATGCTTTGAAGTGTGAAAGAAAACTTAAAATATAAGAGCTCCGCGTCTAGGGGATAAAAAGAAAAGAAAAGGGGGGTTGAGTGCTAGACCATCAATCTATAGGTCTCGTGATCGATCCCCAGCCAATCCCGGGATTTTTATGCGGCACATTTCACTTTCTTCTCATCTGGCAATGTTTGTTAATGTGGAAAATTTTGATTTGCATAGTGATTTGGACTAAATCTTGGTAAATCAGTTCGATGGTCGGAGGAAGGCAACGGCATACCATATCCAGTAATAAAGCACTGTAATGTTCACTAGCCTTCGGGTTGATAAGATTTTTACCTTTTTAGTGGCCCTCTAGACGGGAATGGTAGTTCTGCATGTTGTCAACTAGAACACCGGCGAACGGTCGAGGACACACTTGCTCCTAATGACAGTCATCGAAGGTCCTTAATTTTGAATTTAGGAGTGTAGTGTTAAATACAGTTTCACATTTTTTAAAATCTTGTATTTACTTGCACGTGTTATAGGTTTTTTGAACTCCTGTGAGCGAAAAAATAGTAATTTCCATTAGTGTTAACTTAATTTTTGGTGTACGGATGATTGTTGTGGGAGGTGAATTTTTCGGATCCAGCAATGACTGAAACTAGTATGAATCAAATAGGGAAAACATGGTTATTTGGGTATTAGTTTGGTCTAAAAGCTACACCACTGGCCATTAAAATTACTACACCAAGAAGAAATGCAGATGATAAACGGGTATTCATTGGACAAATATATTATACTAGAACTGTCGTGTCATTACATTTTCAAGGAATTTGGGTGCATAGATCCTGAGAAATCAGTACCCAGAACAACCACCTCTGGCTGTAATAACGGCCTTCATACGCCTGGGCATTGAGTCAAACGGAGCTTGGATGGCGTGTACAGGTACAGCTGCGCATGCAGCTTCAACACGATACCACAGTTCATCAAGAGTAGTGACTGGCGTATTGTGACGAGCCAGTTTCTCGGCCACCATTGATCAGACGTTTTCAGTTGGTGAGAGATCTGGAGAATGTGCTGGCCAGGGCAACAGTCGAACATTTTCTGTATCCAGAAAGGCCCGTACAGGACCTGCGACATGCGGTCGTGCATTATCCTGCTGAAATGTAGGGTTTCGCAGGGATCGAACGAAGGATAGAGCCACGGGTCGTAACACATCTGAAATGTATCGTCCAGTGTTCAAAGTGCCGTCAATGCGAACAAGAGGTGAACGAGACGTGTAGCCAATGCCACCCCATACCATCACGCCGGGTGATACGCCAATATGGTGATGACGAATACACGCTTCCAGTGTGCGTTCACCGCGATGTCGCCAAACACGGATGCGACCATCATGATGGTATAAACAGAACCTGGATTCATCCGAAAAAATGACGTTTTGCCATTCGTGCACCCAGGTTCGTCGTTGAGTACACCATCGCAGGCGCTCCTGTCAAGCGTAACCGCAGCCATGGTCGCCGAGCTGATAGTCCATGCTGCTGCAAATGTCGTCGAACTGTTCGTGCAGATGGTTGTTGTCTTGCAAACGTCCCCATCTGTTGACTCAGGAATCGAAACGTGGCTGCACGATCCGTTACAGCCATGCGGATAAGATGCCTCATCTCGACTGCTAGTGATACGAGGCCGTTGGGATCCAGCACGTCGTTCCTTATTACCCTGATGAATCCACCGATTCCATATTCTGCTAACAGTCATTGGATCTCGACCAACGCGAGCAGCAATGTCGCGATACGATAAACCGCAATCGCGATAGGCTACAATCCGACCTTTATCAAAGTCGGAAAAGTGATGGTACGCATTTCTCCTCCTTACACGAGCCATCACAACAACGTTTCACCAGGCAACGACGATCAACTGCTGTTAGTGTATGAGAAATCGGTTGGTAACTTTCCTGATATCAGCACGTTGTAGGTGTCGCCACCGGCGCCAACCTTGTGTGAATGCTCTGAAAAGCTAATCATTTGCATATGACAGCATCTTCTTCCTGTCGGTTAAATTTCGCGTCTGTAGCACGTCATCTTCGTGGTGTAGCAATTTTAATGGCCAGTAGTGTATATTATATTTAACGTCTTTGTTGCAGGGGCTTAAACTTGGAGTTTAAGGGAATTCTATTTCAGTGAATATGGAAAACCGTATAGAACTGCTTGTGTTGTTAAGAAGAACGCTTCAATTTTCCTTAGGGCATGAATTATTAACAACGCAGGTACTGCAATATCTTATTTATCCGCCAAAGCAGGCAGCACGTTTAAGTTATAATGTCCTCCCTTGTACGGAAATTACAGTAAGTGAACGCGAGTGCAGGCTGTGACACAGCAACGGCGACATATGGATGTTTTGGTATGGCTGTGAGTGGTGGACAGATAGCCAAAGCGGTTAAGGTGACCGACCGCTCGCATAAAGTGGGAAATCCGCGTCAGAGTCACGCTTCGGCACAAATTTTCATTGTCGTCATTCCATAATACAGCTGATTGTTGTTCGTGTTTGCAACCGCGAGTACATTTCACGTAAAGCGAAATGCCTCTGTGACGGCGAACATAGCTGAAAGCAATAAGCGCCCGATGACAGCGCCAGGCGGCGAGTGCTGGTACTCACCACTGCGACGGCGCCCGTCTCGCTCATCTCTGCGGCTGACATGACGGCCAGGTACGACACGTTGATGAGCACATAGCATGACGTCACCAGCGGGATGGCGATGATGATCGAGAGCGGCAGATCCCTGCGCAGCACAAAACCGCCCTCCTGATCTCTTCCTCTCTCTGCCTCGTTCTTATGCGCAGGGCGACATCATTCACACAGTAATTTATTCTCCACAGTAAAGAGACTTTGTGTTTTAATATGATAAAAACTTGTGGTACGCATGGAAAACTTCTAGATAAGCTAAATTACTGTGGTATTAATGGGACAGCGCTCGAATGGTTTAAATCATAGCTAACTGGAAGAGTGCAGAAAGTTGAAATAAGCGGTTCACATAATATGCAAAAAACTGGTGATTTCTCAAACTGGGGAACAATCAAGAATGGGCTGCCGCAAGGTTCGGTCTTGGGTCCTCTGCTGTTCTTAATATACCGGGTGATCAAAAAGTCAGTATAAATTTGAAAACTGAATAAATCACGGAATAATGTAGATAGAGAGATACAAATTGACACACATGCTTGGAATGACATGGGGTTTAATTAGAATAAAAAAAATACAAAAGTTCAAAAATGTCCGACAGATGGCGCTTCATCTGATCAGAATAGCAATAATTAGCATAACAAAGTAAGACAAAGCAAAGATGATGTTCTTTACAGGAAATGCTCAATTTGTCCACCATCATTCCTCAACAATAGCTGTAGTCGAGGAGTAATGTTGTGAACAGCACTGTAAAGCATGTCTGGGGTTATGGTAAGGCATTGGTTATGGTAAGGCATGTTGTCTTTAAGCCTCCCTAGAGATGTCAGTGGATCACGATACACTTGCGACCTCAGGTAACCCCAAAGCCAATAATCTCACGGACTGAGGTCTGGGGACCTGGGGGGGGGGGGGGGGGGGCTAAGTATGACGAAAGTGGCGGCCGAGCACACGATCATCACGAAACGACGCGTGCAAGAGATCTTTCACGTGTCTAGCAATATGGGGTGGAGCGCCATCCTGCATAAACATCGTACGTTCCAGCAGGTGTTTATCAGCCAGGCTGGGGATGATGCAATTCTGAAACATATCGGCGTACCTCTCACCCGTCACGGTAGCAGTTACAAAACCAGAATCATGCATTTCCTCGAAGAAAAAAGGCCCGATAACGGTAGATGTGGTAAATCCAACCCATACCGTGACTTTCTCGTCGTGCAATGGAGTTTCCACGACAGTTCTAGGACTTTCGGTAGCCCAAATTCTGCAGTTGTTGGCGTTGACAGACCCTCGGAGCGTGAAATGAGCTTCGTCGGTCCGCAACACATTACTCAACCAATCGTCATCTTCCGCCATCTTTTGAAACGCCCACACCGCAAATGCCCTCCGCTTCACTAAATCGCCAGGTAATAGTTCATGATGCCGATGGATTTTGTAAGGATAGCATCGGAGGGAACGCCTCAGTGCCAACCAAACAGTAGTGTATAGAATGCCCGTGCGACGTGCGACTGCACGATCGCTGACTTCCCCGTGCATAGACGAACCCGCTACAGTCTCCATTTCTTCCTAAATTGTCTCAGCAGCATTACGCCTTGTGCTCGGTCGGCCACTACGGGGTCTATCGTCTAAACAAGCCGTGGCTTCGAACTTCGAAATCATTCTCACCACAGCTGCATTTGTCAACGGACCTTTAGCCGTTCGAATCCCCTTCCTATGGCGATAGGATCGTAACACTGAACTAGCACATTCTCCATTCTGATAATACAGCTTCACTAAAAGCGCCTTTTCAGGTATCGTCAACATGCTGCGACTGCTGGCGCATCTGATTCTCTCTCTTTTTTTTTTTCTTTATTGAGTTTCGATTCCCCCTAAAGGGGGCGGGCTGGCAGCAGCTTATTACGCCACTCTTCAGCCTACAGAATTTGTTTTAAAAGATGAAGATAAGAAAAAATAATAACAGTTGGCGATAAAATCGGTGACTTACAGGTAAAATGGCAGAAAATGCTGGAGCTTAAAACATAAAACACAGGGTTGATGATGCTAATAAAATACACAGGAAGCAGAAAAATAATAGACAGACAAGTAAAAAACACGGCGACAGTCTGGGTTCTGTTCGCAAGAGATATAAAAGGCACACCCAGCGACAGCATGATTTCCGTTCGCAACACTGTGGAAAGACGCACAACACGCAACACTCACTTAAACACTGCACTAAAAAGTTGGCACAAATATGACATACCACACCCGAGAGCAGGTGGGGGAAACTGGTCAGATGACAGGAAAAAAAGGGGGGAAGGAGAGGAAAAGTGAAGTGGGAGGGGGGAAAGAAGCCAATGGAAGAGGAGGATCCAGAAGAGGGGTGGGGGTGCTGAGCAGACGTGCCTGTGAGTGGGGAAGGCAGAGGAGTGGAGTACAAAAGGACTCGGGGGGGGGGGGGGGTGAAAGGAGATAGGGAGAGGGTAGGCAGGGAGAAAACACAGGATGGAAGGGGGGAGGAAGAGGGGGCCCAGGGAAAGGATGGAGGAAAGGAGGGGGGTGAGGATCAGAGTTGATAGGAGGGATAAATGGAGGGAGAGAGGGCACCATCCGGGAGGGGGAGTTGATGGAAGCCAACTTGGGAAAGGAGATGTTGGGTGTAGAGATGGAGGGTAGGGGGGATACAACAGTGAAGACGTGGCAGGGGGCGGGGATGGGAGAGGAGAGGAGCAACCAGGGGGTGAGGGGGTTCAAGGCGGCGGGAGGTGTAGAGGATGCGGATATGTTCGAGGAAGAGGAGCAGACGGGGGAAAGAAATGAGATCATAGAGGATCCGCGTGGGGGACGGGAGGCATATACAGAAGGCGAGGCGGAGTGCATGACGCTCAAGGATCTGGAGGGACTTATAGAATTTGGGGGGGGGGGGCAGATATCCAGGCAAGACTGGCATAACAGAGAATGAGACAGATTAAGGATTTGTAGATGTGGAGGATGGTAGAGGGGTGCAACCCCCATGTCCAGCCAGAGATGAGTTTGAGGAGTCGGAGGTGGTTGTGGGCTTTGGATTGGATGGAGCGGAAATGAGGGATCCAGGTGAGGTGATGGTCAATGGTGAGGCCAAGGTAGGTGAGGGTGGGGTTGAGGCGGACAGGATGGGAGCAGACAGTAAGGGAGAAATCCAGGAGCCGGAAGGAGCGAGTGGTACGACCTACGATGATTACCTGGGTCTTGGAAGGATTGATTTTCAGGAGCCACTGGTTAGACCATGCAGCAAAAAGGTCAAGGTGATTCTGGAGAAGGCGTTGGGACCGTTGGAGGGTAGGAGCGAGGGCGAGGAATGCGGTGTCATCAGCATATTGCAAAAGGTGTACTGGAAGGGGGGGGGGGGGGTTGGGGCATATCGGCCGTGTACTGGAGGTAGAGGAGAGGGGAGAGGACAGAGCCCTGGGGCACACCCGCAGAGGGGTAGAAGGTGTGGGAATTGGGAAGATGGATGGTAACATAGGAGGGGCGGTGGGAAAGGAAGGAGGCCATTAGACGGATGTAGTTGATAGGAAGGGCGTAGGTTTGGAGTTTAAACAGGAGACCGGGATGCCAGACACGGTCGTACGCCTTTTCGAGGTCAAGGGAGACAAAAATGGCGGAGCGACGGGAGTTAAGCTGGAGGGAGAGGAGATGAGTGAGGAGAAGGAATTGGTCATCAGCAGAGAAGGAAGGTCGAAAGCCACATTGGGTGATGGGGAGGCTGATTCTCTCTCTCATTACAGCTCCTTTTATACACGATTGTCATGCGCAGCCACTGACGTTTTGCTGTCCAGTGCCATCTGTCGGACATTTTGTGAACTTTGTTTTTCTTAGTTCTAATAATACCCCATGTCATTCCAAGCATGTGCGTCAATTTTTACCTCTACTTACATTATTCCGTGGTTTATTAAGATTTCAAATTTATACTGACTTTTTGATCACCTGGTATATTAATGACTTGCCATTCTATAGTCACGATGATGCAAAGATCATACTTTTTGCCGATGATACAAGTATAGCTATCACACCCAACAGACAAGAATTAACTGGTGAAATTGTAAACGATGTTTTTCAGAAAATCATTAAGTGGATCTCTGCAAATGGGTTCTCATTAAACTTTGACAAAATACAGTACATACAGTTCCACACAGTAAATGGAACGACACCATTAATAAATATAGACTTCGATCATAAATCGGTAGCTGAGGTAGAATATTCAAAATTTCTAGGCGTATGCATTGATGAGGGGTTGAACTGGAAAAAACACACTGAAGATCTGCTGAAACGTTTGAGTTCTGCTACTTATGCTCTTAGGGTCATTGCAAATTTTGGCGATATACTTCTCAGTAAATTAGCTTACCACGCCTATTTTCATTCTCTGCTTTCGTATGGCATCATATTCTGGGGTAACTCATCACTGAGTAAAAGAGTGTTTATTGCACAAAAGCGTGTAATCAGAATAATTGCTGGAGCTCATCCAAGATCATCCTGCAGACACTTATCTAAAGAGCTAGAGATCTTCACTGTAGCCTCACAATATATATATTCACTTATGAAATTTGTTATTAACAATCCTAACGAATTCAAAAGTAATAGCAGTGTACATGGCTACAACACTAGAAGAAAGGATGATCTTCACTACTCAAGGTTAAATCTAACTTTGGCTCAGAAGGGGGTAAATTATGCTGCCACAAAAGTGTTTGGTCACTCACCTAATAGCATCAAAAGTCTGACATATAGCCATATAGCAATTAAAAGGAAATTAAAAGAATTTCTTAATGGCAACTCTTTCTACTCATTAGATGAATTTTTGGATATAGTAAGTGGGTAATTTCCCCAAACCCCACAAAAAAATTAAAAATATTAAGTGTCATGTAATCTTTGTGTAATATAATATCTTGAATAGACACCTTTTATTAACCTGACACGTTCCACATCATTACGAAGTGTCATATTCATGATCTATGGAACAAGTACTAATCTAATCTAATCTAGTCTATCAAGACGGTTTTTGCCTCTGCGTGAAGAAAAGTTTTATATTGTTGTGTACACAACATGCAGCTTAGCTTTCCTTTCCAACTTATAACTTCGTTAGCAGTACCATTTCATGTCTTCACTGCCGCGTAACTGCAATGCACTTCACACTTACAATATGGTTGCCAGTTAAGAAAATTAAACACGTGAACAGAATTTAGAAAATGAATGGTCTTCGAAATATGTCTGTCAAAGATAAACCCATCTAGTAAAAATGGCTGGATTTAATCAACATTCACTGCAGCATTCAGTCAATGTCCTTATTGCCTGCGGTATATCATTGCTAATTTGAACACAATCATGTGCAGTTCGCCTAATAGTTTTTACTTCTACATAACTGGAAAATGCGCTGATTATGTCCCCCACTTTGATGAACGAGTAAACCGAACTATCTAAACTTACTTATTGCGGCCATTTCTACTATGCCCTATTTGTAACATCTTCGTTTCTCTGCAGCTTCGCCAAATTTGTTTTTGTTCTATTTACACTCACTCCATCCTCTCAGATAGTTCTCCCATTTCTCCAGACGTTGTCTACTTTCTTCTTTGGTTACATGTCATCATGTATATCGTCAGTAAGCATCAAATGGTGGATAATGTGCCTCTTTCCTGATACTGTCACCAAAGATGTAAATTAGGTTAGTAATTTAATTTTGTTTACTTTGGTCAAGAAGATGACAGAAGCATAATTTTGCAATAGAATCTCTCAATTTAAGCTGGAAAGGACTTTCAATTTTCTTTTGTTAGGTGACTTAAAATTTTGACTTCTACTCTACTAGAAGTAATATCCACCGTTATTATTGAATTTCTGTTATTCACATGCTGCAAACACATCGATAGAAACGCAGAAAACAGGTAAATGTACCACTACTACTATACTACTAATCCTCATTCACAAAATTAAATTATCGAAACCTTTGTGGTGTGTTGCTCTGATATTTGTTAAATTATGTTTCGGTAAGAGAATATTTATCATTGACGATTAATACCAATTTACACGCACTTCCGACATTTGTACTCTCCCGTATATCCTATCGAGGGTTACAAAAAGCAGCCTCAGTCTCTATTGTTTTCATCGAACAAATATAGTATCTATTGATTCTTGGCCTACATAAATGCAGAAATAGGCAAAGTCATCAACCGAAGCCGAAAAACTATATTTAGTATAGTCCAGGAATGGAAAGAAGAAAAGAACTCTCGTCAGTCATCCACGACAGGGGCGTCCTCAGAAACTCACGAACAGAGACAAGAGGTAGATAGTTCGAATGGTGAAAAACGACCCGCGGACAACGGCCCCTGGTGTTAGAACAGTGCGAGGATGGCTGAACAGTGCTGGGTACAACGCCAGAGTGACTAGGCGCAAACAGTTCGTCAGTAAGTGTAACGCAAAGAAAAGGATGGTTTTTGCAGAAGAACCTGTCAGCAAGGATGTGACTCTTTGGGACAAGATTCTGTGTGTTGATGAATGCAAATTTACTTTGAGCCACGTCGATGGCAGCAGATTAGGGTGGCGTTAAGCTAACACAGAATGGGAGTCCAAAAACATGCAAGCAACCATCAAACATGGAGACAGCAGTGTGATGGCGTGGGGATGCATGTATTCCAGAGGTGTTGGCGAGCTTGTCTTTATTGAAGGCACCATGGACAAATTTATCAATCTCGATACACTCAAACAAAATCTTACGAAAAGTGCTGTGGAGTTGGATCTTGGAGGTGACTTTTATTTCCAACAAGACAATGATCCCAAGCATACGGCGGAAACTGTCAAACAGTCGATCCTATACAACACACCTCATCGCCTCATTACCCCACCGCGGTCTCCGGACCTCAATACCATCGAAAAACATCTGGAATGAACTCAAAACGGGACTACGCAAACGACATGTGAGCAGTTTGACATATTTTTGCGTGCATTGATAGAATAAGAATGGGTGAATATCGGTTCGGATATAACGAAAAAGGTCGTTTTCTTCATGCCACAAAGACTTAGGGCTGTAATACAGAGAAAGAGACGCATTACCACATACTGACTGCTGAGTGTCTGAATACTTTTGCCCATTGCATATTTCAATTTTCTTTTTTTTAATGTAAGGCGTGTTTTGTTACTTTTTGTTCTGCATATGTTCATACTGACATATGTATTACACATTTGTAAAGAATAAAATATATGTTTTGAGTTAAAAACACATTTGAGGTATACTTCTCTGATTACTGCCAGTGTCCGAATACTTTTGTCCGCCTCTGTATATGGTGTGTTTTGAGGATGGTCGGATAGCATCGAATATCGAGTTGTATCGAACAAGAGCTGTGTATTAACTCTAGCGCTAGGGACAACACCTGTTGCGCCATGCAGTGCAGATTATTCACGTAATATTGAATAAATAAAATAGTCCGTTTCCGGGTGGCAACAGGTTATCTGCTCCTGATCTGATCCACTCGAAATGGGTTGTGAAAGCCTGCGACTGTGAAAACAATGGCTTTGTTAATAAAAAAAATTTCTGCTACCAATCACGATTATCTTTTATTTATATTTTACACGACGCTTTTCGGGAAATGATTCCCATTTTCCAGTGCGTTTTTATTTGTGTACTATACCATTTTTTCGTAATGTATTTAATGTGTGTCTGCGAGATTCTGTAGAACCTCACATAAAAAAACATTACGAACAAATGGCGTAGTACACAGAGAAAAATACCCTTGAAAATGGGAATCATTTCCCGAAAGGCGTCATGTATATTGAATAAATAAAAGAAAATCTTGACTGGTAGCAGCGAAGTTATTTCTAAACAAACACATTATCCGCTCCTATTGAGTTTTTCGGTACACGAACTTAACTTTGTAGTGTTGTGTTTAGTTTGCAAGTAAGTAATACACTCCTGGAAATGGAAAAAAGAACACATTGACACCGGTGTGTCAGACCCACCATACTTGCTCCGGACACTGCGAGAGGGCTGTACAAGCAATGATCACACGCACGGCACAGCGGACACACCAGGAACCGCGGTGTTGGCCGTCGAATGGCGCTAGCTGCGCAGCTTTTGTGCACCGCCGCCGTCAGTGTCAGCCAGTTTGCCGTGGCATACGGAGCTCCATCGCAGTCTTTAACACTGGTAGCATGCCGCGACAGCGTGGACGTGAACCGTATGTGCAGTTGACGGACTTTGAGCGAGGGCGTATAGTGGGCATGCGGGAGGCCGGGTGGACGTACCGCCGAATTGCTCAACACGTGGGGCGTGAGGTCTCCACAGTACATCGATGTTGTCGCCAGTGGTCGGCGGAAGGTGCACGTGCCAGTCGACCTGGGACCGGACCGCAGCGACGCACGGATGCACGCCAAGACCGTAGGATCCTACGCAGTGCCGTAGGGGACCGCACCGCCACTTCCCAGCAAATTAGGGACACTGTTGCTCCCGGGGTATCGGCGAGGACCATTCGCAACCGTCTCCATGAAGCTGGGCTACGGTCCCGCACACCGTTAGGCCGTCTTCCGCTCACGCCCCAACATCGTGCAGCCCGCCTCCAGTGGTGTCGCGACAGGCGTGAATGGAGGGACGAATGGAGACGTGTCGTCTTCAGCGATGAGAGTCGCTTCTGCCTTGGTGCCAATGATGGTCGTATGCGTGTTTGGCGCCGTGCAGGTGAGCGCCACAATCAGGACTGCATACGACCGAGGCACACAGGGCCAACACCCGGCATCATGGTGTGGGGAGCGATCTCCTACACTGGCCGTACACCACTGGTGATCGTCGAGGGGACACTGAATAGTGCACGGTACATCCAAACCGTCATCGAACCCATCGTTCTACCATTCCTAGACCGGCAAGGGAACTTGCTGTTCCAACAGGACAATGCACGTCCGCATGTATCCCGTGCCACCCAACGTGCTCTAGAAGTTGTAAGTCAACTACCCTGGCCAGGAAGATCTCCGGATCTGTCCCCCATTGAGCATGTTTGGGACTGGATGAAGCGTCGTCTCACGCGGTCTGCACGTCCAGCACGAACGCTGGTCCAACTGAGGCGCCAGGTGGAAATGGCATGGCAAGCCGTTCCACAGGACTACATCCAGCATCTCTACGATCGTCTCCATGGGAGAATAGCAGCCTGCATTGCTGCGAAAGGTGGATATACACTGTACTAGTGCCGACATTGTGCATGCTCTGTTGCCTGTGTCTATGTGCCTGTGGTTCTGTCAGTGTGATCATGTGATGTATCTGACCCCAGGAATGTGTCAATAAAGTTTCCCCTTCCTGGGACAATGAATTCACGGTGTTCTTATTTCAATTTCCAGGAGTGTATATTTTCATTATATCTTTGGATAAAACTGATATTATTCTCGTTATTTTAGGCTGTAACAATGTCTAGCTCATGTAATAACAATGTGAATGTTAAACTACCACAGCCGCAATTTCGGTTTGTATTGGACAAAGCAGTTTCTGGTTGTAACGGACAATGCAGATAGCACAAAAACTAAAGTTTTTATTTGTTTTCTTTAACTGACAAAGAGGAGACGTCAGGACATAAATGGGATTAAAATAACAAGAAGAAAGGCATAGAAAAGTTATATTTCTTGAAATAGCCATCAAAGACGCGAATGAGAAATATTCAGTTCCAAGAAGTAAATTGGATGATAGGTGCACAGCTTTATGGGAAAACAAAGAGCGGTCATGAAACCTATAAGGGAAAAAACAAGGTTTTTTTTCGAGAAAGTTCAGTGATGATGAGGAAACAGTATTGCACGAATGTGTTAAGAATTTGGATAGCCAGCTTAGGTTTTTTAGTGAAGATGAGTTTATAAATCTAGCGTGCAAATATGTAGAGGAGCTGAAAGTAAAACATCACTTCAATAAGACAAAACTGAAAGCAGGTAAAGACTCTTATTATTATCTTATAAAAATACATGAAGTGTTAAGATTAAGTACAGCTGAATTTACGAGTTTATTACAAGCAGCAGGTTTCACCAAGGAACAAGTTGGCCGATTCTTTGACAAACGAGGTGAGCTGATGGGAAAGTTCAAGTTTACAACCATTTGCGATCTAATTAAAATTTTTTGCAACAAACATGACTTTTTTACACATTCCAGTTAAATTTCAGGTGACGCCTTTTTAAGGTCATAACTTGCTAACACTAAGTGTTTGAGACTTTTAGCCTTATAACTGATTTTTCAATAATAAAGATTTAGCTTTAATATTTAACATAGGTTGCAGTATCCGCAATGGCGCGCAGTGGTGTATAATAAACACAAAACATGCCTATTCATCCTGTGATACACGTAAAGAGTTTCCGAATTGAGAGAAAAGGACTATCCGGCGCAGAAACTATTCGTGAGAAACTAGTTTTGAGTATCTTCTAATACTAAATGCAATCATCAGTACTGTTATCTCTCAGAGAAGGAAAGCAAATAATTGTGGTGATTATTGGAGGAAAGAGCTCGAAAACCGTATGCGTTCCGTTTTGTGGGTTATAATAATGATAGAGTATTTACCTTGATGGATTTTTGATTTCTTCTGTAGCGTAGTTGAGATTGTTCCAGCCATCATACGCCCACAGGCCAGTATAAAATGCCGTCGCTAAGTTCCCAAAGGACGACGTCGTCCCATCGAACGCGTTCTCCAGGTGCTGAGTGTTGCCTGCAACAACGTTTCACTTGTCATCAGGAGCTGACGGCGGCGCAGTCGGAACACAATCTTTAGTCAGCTTTCTGATACATTATCAGCAGTAAATTCATGCTGTGCAGCCATCTGCGATAGATCAATTAGGGTGTGCTCCATATTTGATGACAGTCACATATTGAGAGAGAATATTACCATAAAATTATAGCTTTACTTCAGTATTTAGCTCACTTTATATATGTGTTACATTTCGTGCAAGATGTGTTTAAAAAATTTGAAGAAGGTACGTAACCTCTCCCTGAGAACCACTGCGTCATGTTCCTGGATGAAGATAAATAGCCCTCAATATATCACTACTTGCAGCATTTCGAAAAATAAAACACACACATAACGTTGATATTATTTTGTAATTTTTTTACTTTTAATTGATGCATGATCATATGTGAAACCCGATATTGAATACTAACGCACTCTTTCCTCTCGATTTCAGTGCTTAATATTTATTTTCCTGCTTTTTTTCAAATTTGAAATGAAGAATAAATTTCAGTTGAGTCTAATTTAGGCTTTTGTCTTTGTTATGATTCTGGTACAGCCCCTCCTGTTCACCGACATTGCCATGATAAGCTTTGATTACAGCACTGCATCACGTTCTTTGTTACAGGAAGTGGGAGGCAGGCGAATACAGGTTACCCAGAGTAGCGTCCCAAAAGATGTATCAGTGACGCATGGATGGCAACGATGAGTGTTTGTGCAGTAGTTTATTGTGCTTCTGTTGTTATATATGATTTTGGAAATCCATTCCCTCGAATAGGACCAGGAAGTCCACCGAGCTTAACGACCTCACCATCTTAGGCCGATGGCTATGTAAAATGTCATACACCCTCTGTTGATGAGTTGTTCGGGACGTCTCGTCTATAGAATCTGTACACCATCACAACACTGCGTCTTGAAGATCAAGTACTGGTAGTGAAATCGTCTTCCATAATCAACATCGGTCTAATGGACACGCTGCATGTGCCGCCTGGATCTTGCTAAATGGCGTGCACCTCACTGAATAAGTTTACTGATGTCGGGATTCTCGAGTCGGGGACTGTAACTGTAAGCCCTAGTTATGTTTTAGCGGTGACAACTCGCACGGCGGTGGAAAGTTATTTATTACAAGGAGCGAGAATTCTGGCATAACTGGCGTGTTCATAAAGATAGTAAAAACCTCTATGAAAACATCTCAGCCTCAAAGCTGACTACTTATCGATATATAGCTGTCCTGGGAAGCAGTGCTTAGCGGGAAACATATGCGGTCCTTTCCACACCTCAATTGGATAAGGCTTACTCAGGTATACCAGAGGTGACACGTGTTTCCATAACTGCTCGCGACAATCCCAGGGAACCAAGTGATCTAACTTCTAGCACTACTAGTGGTTTGAGTGGACTGCCAGGGAGAGTTATGAACCAACAAACCAACAGAGCTCAAAGAGGAAGGCCTCCTGATAGACTTCCAATTGCAATAAAGGCAACACTGTGTCAACATCAGTTTGTTTTTGTTAGAAGACAATCACGAGAAAAATATTCCACTTTTTTCGTTTCGAAACGATTAGACGTTACAGTACGTACTCTAAAAGGTGTAAAAAGACCACCCAATGGCGCCCTGTTAGACGAAACTGGTACACGTCATCGAGCACGAAAATCGTTAAGAACAAAGAATTTAGGCAGACCAACCTGTCGAATGTTAAATTACAACATGATGTTGTGAAATGTCGAGATCTCACAGATTTAGATCTGACAGAGATGCAGGAAGAATGATTGGATAAGACGGTCAAAATAAAGAAAGTAAAAGGCGAAAAGAAGAAAACAGCCAACACACGTACATTGGCAGTGCACATAAGGATCGCTAATATGCGCTCTAAAATACGAACTTTCATATCAAATCAAAATAAATGTTTCAGATGACAGAGCTGTACATCAGAGAACCACCTACGGTGTCAGTGCTCTCGACGTCTGGCATCATTTGAAATGAAGCAAATTCGCTTCTCGTCGGACCTCATTACACACCTCCATTGAGTTGCTACAGTTTTCGTGTGGTTTGGTCTATTGAAGACGTGTAGCTGTGAGCAATGGCCTTTTGAGAGGTGCGCAACTCAAAATATCTACTCTGTGCAGTTACCTTCGTACTGTTCGCTCGGGAACGGGTTGAGATGGACCTGACAACAGCAATGGCTGTCGGGCTTGAAACCGACTGCCAACTCTTCTCCGATCCCAGACTGTACCTCTCCCTGTTCTTACTCCGTTTTCCATGGCGACGAGTGGAACGCCATTCCTTGCAGACACATTGTACAGTCGGCGCTTATACACTAGCAAATCGTGCAATTTCCTCCACCCTGCAGTCATGGGCGATTCCAACCACCACTGGTCCGTTCCTCAGTTCTGCCACATCTCCACGTCGATCCATGTTACTGTGCTGGTTTCATATAATCGACTGTCATATACACGCCCACTAGACTTCTATTATTTGCATCAGCGATGAAGAGTGACACGGCCACCTGGTAGCAGTTGTACAGCAAAACTACCAGGGTCACTGTTATTTTGTCCAGTGAGTTATAATTAAAGTGCAGCTATCCACGGAGGTCCAGTCTGGGCTGTAAGTGACGTATGGCAGCCAAACTTGGTAGATTGCTAATACGTTAATGCGGAACCGATTTCCGGTGGAAAACAAATTACTTCCAGTTCTGATCTTCAGGGACAAATCTGGCACCGTTCACTGTATGATGGTATGCTATCCACGCTGTCATGACACGCCGTGAGTGAAGAGTATGGCTACCGGGAAGAGAGTCCGTGCCCTGTTGGTGAAACTGTTTTACGTGAACGGCAGCAATTACAGTGTTGCGTTGACAGAGTATCGCCGACCGAAAGGTCCTAGGGGAGGCCCGATGTCATTAGATGGTTTAAAAAAGACGATAATGAAATTCGAAAACACTGGTGAGCTTGGTGTGGCTCCTGGAAGAGGAAGCTATCCGATCGCGGTGGAAGTTATTGACGAGACTACTGTTGCTGTAACTGACCATGTAGCACGCCCCCCCCCCCCCCCCCCGCCCCGCCCCACACACACACACACACACACACTCCCGGGTAGTGCTAGTGCTTGTGCAGTGTCACTAGAGTTCTAGAGTTGCCCATCCCATGGTCAACATTTCAGAAACTTTTTCGGACTGTTTTACACTGGTATACGTACGAGATCCAGACGGTTCAGCATTTACAGCAACGTTCGGAATTTGCTCTTCGGTTTCTGACACGGATCGAAGTTGATGAGGTGTGGGTGGGCAATATATGGAGCGACGAGGCACATTTTGCGCAACAGGGTGCAGCGAACTGTTAAATCGCGTGATATGCAAGAAGAATCATTACATTCTCCATACGTGACTGTGGCGTGGATTCACAAGCACATTTATTGTCGGGCCTTTCTTTTTTGAAGAGAAT
This sequence comes from Schistocerca americana, assembly GCF_021461395.2. Classification (NCBI taxonomy): domain Eukaryota; kingdom Metazoa; phylum Arthropoda; class Insecta; order Orthoptera; family Acrididae; genus Schistocerca; species Schistocerca americana. The sequence goes on from NC_060130.1 coordinate 229,479,751, forward strand.
ATATCCAGAGGTTCTGTCAGGTGTACCGTGACGTCTGTTCATTATCAAGACTTGCTTGCAGAGCATTTGGTTCTTGCTTTGGAAGAGGGCAACTGTGTGGAAAACACTGTTTTATTGAAAGGTAGGGGCAACACTTCATATCGCTCGCCCAATGGAAGATCTGCTTAATGCTAATCTTCCACAAACGTGTTATCTCCAGAGATTTTCCAAGTGTATAGCCTGTACGATCACCTGATCTGAATACATGTGAGTGTTGGCTCTGGGGATATCTAAAAGAACGCGTCTACCCGAGACACGTTCACTCTCTACCTGCTCTGAAGGCCAGTACACAGGAACACGTTGCTCAGTTTCCACCGTAACTGCTGCGAGCAACTGTCGATCATGTGTTTTATGAATGCAGCAACTCGTCTGCGTCTCCGGTCTCATATTGAACAAATAGTGTAAGCGGTGGTTACTAATAGAATCAACATTGTGCCTTTCTCATTTGTTTCACCTTTTCTGCCCACGTTCCTTTCCTAACCCATAACATATGAAAAAAATTCTGTACGTCTTTCTTGCACTCACAACGCCAGATTTGCACCCGTTTGCCAAAATTGGAACTAAATTTTGGAGCGTAAATCGGTTCCGCATTAACGCATTAGAATATCCACCAAGTTTCGCTGCCGTACGGCAATTACAGCCCACACTGTACCTCTGTGAGTCGCTGCACTTTAATTATAACCGCCCATTACGTTAAAAATTGTCACCAAAGAGAGGGGGGAACATATTCGTGGCAGTAATTAAAATTTTATACGCGACTCCTTTGCCATAAGTAAATAAAGTAACTTCTTCAGGAACCAAAACTAAAGTTTGTGGGAGGAGTAGACAACTATCGATGCCCGTTTTACAACCTGATAGTAGTCTTCCCTGGATCGCTAACGTGGAATACACAGCAGAGCAGGTGCCGCCCTTGCTTACAACACGCCATTGTCTTTCGGGAGAGAAGAGCAGTGAACTAACTTCGTACTACACACTGCATAGCCGTTGGCATGAGACTTATTCCTTTTGCTCGCAGCTCCCGAGATCGTATAGTAGCCGCCGCTTGGCATTAACGTCCTCAGGAGTCGCTAATGCCCTGCAGCTCACTCGTATATCAGAAAGAGCCCTTGGGAGGATATTCCTGCCCTCACTGGTGCCCCCGCAGCAAGCAAGTCTAAACAGGTCGTAGGAGCGTCCGTGAATTTTCCGGGAATGGACAATTTTGTCCTCCTTAAAACTACAGATATACCCAAAAATGAATTTATTATACTCATATTTTGGAGTTATTTGGCGCACTGAATCTGAAAAATTGTTGTAGAGGTTTCTCTCGAAACCAACCTTATAAAAACCTGATTCACATAAACAGCTCACCAATTCATCAACACTGATCTCTACGACATTCCTGTCGAAGGACAAATCAGTGAGCTATAGTTATGACAAATTGTTGTAATAACAAAGCAAATTTTCAAAAGCATGATAGTCCGAGACATTTTATTAATTGTGACATTTTCGACCGTGAAAGTTTACATTTTACAAAGCATGTTATGTTGAAAATTATGCTGATTTTATGTTAAACAGAAGCTTGTCCTTTTAGGATGGTATAACGGTAAATAGATTTACACAACGAATTTAAACGTACGACTTCCGGCTCTGTGTAAGAAAGTAGTATTGTGCTACAGATACTACTCTCTTAACGTGCCTCATTCCGATGTATGTTTCCACTGATGTCTCATGAATGTTGTCACAAATGTTTATTAATATTCATCCTTACCTCCCCATTCGAACCTTCTGAGGGACGCCTGACATGCTGAAATGACTATAATTTGTATTATTGTTTTCTCCCAATGTTTGTTCTTATTTTGATTCACCCCCCCCCCCCCCCCCCCGTCCCCACCTCCATAAGATATGGGTGTGTGAACCAATGAAAAGACTCTCTATCTACTTATTAGTAATAGTTGCAGCCTTCCTCTCCTACTTGTATACATTACAGTGCTGGTGCGACCTCATTATTACGCTGAAGGGCCAAAGAAACTGGTACACCTACCTAATATCGTGTAGGGTCCTCGCGAGCACGCAGAAATGCCGTAACACGACGTGGCATGGACTCGACTAATGTCTGAAGTAGTGCCGGAGGGAACTAACACCATGAATCCTGCAGGGCTGTACATAAATCCGTAAGAGTACGAGGGGGTGGAGATATCTTCTGAACATCACGTTGCAAGGCATCCCAGATATGATCAATATGATCTTGTCTGGGGAGTTTGGTGGCCATCGGAAGTGTTTAAACTCAGAAGAGTGTTCCTGGAGCCACTCCGTAGGAACTGGACGTGTGGGGTGTCGCATTGTCCTGCTGGAATTGCCCACGTCCGCCGAAATGCACAGTGGACATGAATGGATGCAAGGGATCAGGTAGGATGCTTACGTACGTGTCACCTGTCAGAGTCGTATCTAGACGTCTCAGGGGTCCCATATCACTCCAACTGTACACGCCCCACACCATTACAGAGCGTCCACCAGCTTGAACACTCCCCTGCTGACATGCAGGATCCATGGATTCACGAGGTTGTCTCCATACCCATACACGGCCATTCGCTCGATCCAATTTGAAACGCGACTCGTCCGGACAGGCAACATGTTTACAGTCATCAACAGTCCAATGCGGGTGTTGGTGGGCCCAGGCGAGGCGTAAAGCTTTGTGTCGTGCAGTTATCAAGGGTACGTGAGAGGGCTTTCGGCTCCGAAAGCCCATATAGATGATGTTTAGTTGAATGGTTCGCACGCAGACACTTGTTGATGGCCCAGAATTGAAATCTGCAGCAAGATGCGGAAGGGTTGCACTTTTGTCACGTTGAACGATTCTCTTCAGTCGCCGTTGGTCCCGTTCTTTCAGGATCTTTTCCCGGCCGGAGCGATGTCAGAGATTTGATGTTTTATCGGATTCCTGATATTCACGGCACACTTGTCAAATGGTCGCACGAGAAAATCCCAACTTCATCTCTACCTCGGAGATATAACACCACGTTCAAACTCACTTGTATCTTGATAACCTGCCATTGTAGCAGCAGTAACCGATCTAACAACTGCGCCAGAAACTTGTTGTCTTATATAGGCGTTGCTGACAGCAGCTCCGTACTCTGCCCGTTCACATATCTCTGTATTTGAATACGTATGTCTATACCAGTTTCTTTGGCGCTTCAGTGTATAATGAAAGTGCTTTGCGCTGATAGCTCGGTTCTCAAGAGCCTTTTTCGAAGCTGAGAGTGTTATATATATAAAGCACTGAACAACCTGTTCTATCTGTGAACGTGTGAACAAAGAAAGGTGTTCCTGACACCGTGAAGTGGCCTCTGAGAGTAACATGTGCGACTGTGGGTGGACAAGGCACTGTGGCCCAGCAGGTACACCAGTCGTGTTTAGTGCAGGTTGGAGGACGCTGACGTCATAACTGTCGACAGCAGGTAAATGATTTGGAGAGCAGCTCATCTCCATCAAGTTCGCGGCATAGGTCGTTGTATTTTTCGAAATCAGAGATTTGCAACTTGTTATGTCATGCAAGACCTACGGTGTCTGAGCGAAGTAGTGACATATTTAAAGACGTTGGACTTTTACTCGGTTTCGAGTACTTATCCAGCCATACGCCGTACTGATTTGTGCAACGAGACTTTCCAACAGGCTATGTGCATTTACCTGTAGCATTCTTCTCCACTTGAAGACTTTTCTATGTCTGCTGACCTTGTGTCGACGATGTGTTAAGTTGGTAGTCTTGCCCGTTCACTAGAGCATATCGCCCGCTCTCGGGGCAGTTAACAGCCTCATATTAGTTTTACAATGGCGCACTGAGTTGTGAGGGCAAGCCATCAAATTACTAGGCATTGTTAGGTGTTCATTCACGGAGACTACTCGTCACGTTTCAGACTGTGAAAACTCGAAAACCCGTGCTTTTAAGATAGGACCCATACAAGAACTGACACTAAACCGAGCAAGGTGACGCAACTGTAAGGGAGGTGTTCTCGTATGCGGAAGGAACAGGCTTCAGATCCTTGTACAACCCTTCAGATTTGGGTCTGTTGAACAACACAGGGGTATAACGGCATGATTCGTCAATATGTCGCTGCTGCTTCCTTGTCCCATTCCTCTCCACCTGAGAAAATACTTCGTCTTTGGTGTTAATGTCGATTAAAATTTTCTTCTTTCGTTAGGAAATCGAATGAATACTCAATAATTTTACTTTGAAAAATTAGAAAATTATATTTCATTGAAATACACGATCCGTTAAGATATTCGTGTCTAACATAATGGTAATAGCGTAATTCAGTTTTTAAAAATTGTACACAATATCGCACAGAATTTCAATTTAACTGAAGTATTTTTATTTTAACTAACAGAAAGGTCTTACTAAAGTGGTGACTAAACCCCCCCCCCATCCACCTCCTACTCTCTCTCTCTCTCTCTCTCTCTCTCTCTCTCTCTCTCTCTCTCTCTCACACACACACACACACACACACACACACACATGCTGTGATAGAAATGGTTTTGCTTAATGTTTGGTCGATTTTGTGCTCATTAGCGATGGAGCAAAAGTTAACATTGGAAGTAAATAGCACTCAAGTGATTGACGAAAACGACAGAAAACTTGAGTCAGAATGGCTACATGGAGTTATGCCATTATGCAATGTACCTAATCTGAAATCATTTATTCTGAATGAGCATTTCAATCTGATGGTTAAGTGTTCAAGAATTGATGCAGTATTCTTCTGAGTAACTGTGAAGCTCACGACGAGACGCAAATACTGCTATATGTCGAAGAACTGCGATGATTTTGGCAACACAACTGGAGTGTGACGTCACTAATGTAAGTCGGCGATCTCTGAGTGACAACAGGAGAATAAAGTCAGAAAATAACAAAAGATTATAATTTCCGATTTTTCCTGGTACGGTACTTTGTAATATTTCTGGCTTATTCAGCCATCATATTAGGCTCCAGGAAGCTATTCCCAGGGCAGTGAAGATGCAAGAAGCATAGAGACGACGCAATGTGGGATGAGGTTCCGGTGACAGATGTTAGATTCGGTACCATTCCCGTGAGAAAGACCGTCTGCATGATGCTGCAGCTCTGTGATTGGCTGCTTTGTTCGGCGGTAGGGCGCCAAAACGTTAAAATTTAGTTACTATTATTAATTAAACCTGTCATCCAAATTACTTCATTTTTTTAAATAAACATCTCTCAACAGCCAGATATCAATCAGCCATTTCAAAATTATTAAAATCAAAGTATTACTAAAACAAAAGACTGACGATATTACTGCCGATGCACTTCGGTGGCGTTCGGGTCACGCCTTGCTGGCTTGGCGCGCGAAGTGTCTCGGGCAGTCCGGCTCTCGAGTTCTGACCGTTCCAGTAGACAGACATATTGTCTGTTATAGCAGTATTTGCTTCATGCAATTTTATTTACTACAGTTCCGACCGTCGCTAGGTACAGACATGTTGTCTGTAATAGTAGTATTTGATTCATGTAATTTTATTCTCCAGTTCTGACGGTTCCAGACATGTTGTCCGTGGCAGGATGTATTTCATGTTATTTTAGGCAGATATAATGACTGTGGAAAGATATGTTCAATACGTTGTGATCAAGAATAGTTTCTCGTGTCTATATCAATAAAAACGCGAGTGGCATCCCAAATGAGTTATAGTTTATTCGGCCGGCCGCGGTGGCCGTGCGGTTCTAGGCGCTCAGTCCGGAACCGCGTGATTGCTACGGTCGCAGGTTCGAATCCTGCCTCGGGCATGGATGTGTGTGATGTCCTTAGGTTAGTTAGGTTTAAGTAGTTCTAAGTTCTAGGGGACTGATGACCACAGATGTTAAGTCCCATAGTGCTCAGAGCCATTTGAACCATTTTTATAGTTTATTCGTAGCAGCAGTTCCTTGCGAAGTTAATTTCAGCCTCAAGAAAAAGAATCCACGACCTGCCTGCTGTTTTCTGCGCTGGGGACATCATCATCATGAAGACAGCAGGTTAGTGAAGTGTACAAGAACTTGTGTATTCCACACAGAGCAGTAGAAACTAACTAGGCACCTCACGTGTACTGCATGCACAGTACAAATGTGCCTAGTGACACGTCATCTGCAGTAATGAAGAGGAGGTAAAGAAGGATGAAAGTATTAACACTATCTCACTTTTATTCCTTTTTCTTGCCGTAACTTGTGAATCAGGTAATGAACGCACGCCATTTTTCAAATTTGCTGTAAGGTGCTGTTTATGTCCTCGTGTCTATGCGTGATGAGAGTATACCTGTAAACATGTCATGGGGCCAGAGAACCAAACAAAAGTGGAGCACTTATTCGTGAGGTCGGGAGCTGCGCTGCACGCGCTCCTTGTGGCCCAAAGTAGCGGCGAAGTCGTGCGGCGCGACGCGCGGTCTGCGACGCGTCAATGGAGTTGTGGAGCTCCGCCGTGAATGGGTTGCCGAACTCCGGCGCGCGCCGCTTGGCGCTCATATTGATCTCTGGACCACCTCTGACGTCACAGGCCGCTACAACTCTCGTCGACCCAGTCACGCGGCTGCAGCGCGCGTCATATCAGCCGGGGGTCCCCTCTTCGAACTGCAACTCCTCCTCGCGCCCGAGCCGTTAATAAGCGATCTCTTCTTTTATTCCAGGATTGGGCTTGTGCGATCTCGAGACAAGAATTTCTAGCACTGGTCACTGGACAAGGCTGAGAGATTTCTGTTATACGACCTACGGATATATCATTTAATGGAGTGCATTTTATTCTTTTCGCGAAAGAACAGTTTTACATGCTTCGTCAAACAAACGTGGAGTAACGGAGCGGAACTTGAGGCAAGCCTGCAGTATTTGTCTTAATATTTGGCACCTTCCCCTCCTTTTTATGTAAAAAGTTTCACAGCAAACCATAATAAACGTAATAGGTTAGATGAAAAGTGCTCGGTCTGGGAATGAAATAACGCGTTATTCAGCACATTTCCTCTTTGAATTTTCGTTGTGGAAAATTTATAAAATAACCATACAAAACTGCCATAACCACTTTCTTGAACCCCAGGCGTTTATCAGCCACAAATTTCTTTAGACGTAAGTTTAAATGGAGCAAGAGTGTGTCGAATCGGTGAATAGAGTAGGTGTTAAGCCGATTCATAGTTGGTATTCTTCAGTTTTTAGTCGCCAAAGAACATTTGCGCACAGGTGCATTATCCTGATGGAAAAACCTTTTTTTCACTTTTATTATCCAGGCCTCTTATCACGTATTTTTCGTCTAGTTGCCCCAGAAGACTTACGTAGTTATTGTTCTATTCCTGTAAGGTAATCAGTAAGAAGGATCCCGTATGAATCCTAAAAGAAACCTGGACATCCTTTGCACCACTGCGATTATTGTTTCATTTATGGCCTCCAGTGGCCGAACCGCTTCACTAACACAGCAACAAATACTCGTAAAATCAAGTTAGGTTCTTTTCAGGTCAGTCTCAACATAGCTGAGAAAGTAGTTTTTGTATTTGATGTTGGTCAGTGTTCACCAAAGATTGCCCACATCTTGCACAAAGGTTTCTCGTAGTTAATTTTTCAGAAAAATGCTGCTGCTGGTACCGTTGTTTCATACACCTAATGGGATATGGCGGACGGTGCACCATAAGTCTTGTTGTACAAGAACAGGTACCAGCAGCAGCATTTTTCTGAAAAATTAACTACGAGAAACCTTTGTGCAAGATGTGGGCAATCTTTGGTGAACACTGACCAACATCAAATACAAAAACTACTTTCTCAGCTATGTTGAGACTGACCTGAAAAGAACCTAACTTGTTTTTACGAGTATTTGTTGCTGTGTTAGTGAAGCGGTTCGGCCACTGGAGGCCATAAATGAAACAGTAATCGCAGCGGTGCAAAGGATGTCCAGGTTTCTTTTAGGATTCAAACGGGATCCTTCTTACTTATTACCTTACAGGAATAGAACAATAACTACGTAGTAGTCAGTCCTATCTGGTAGGGATCCCAGACAGATGAACAATACTCAAGAATCGGTCGGACGAGCGCCATATAAGCAACTTCCTTCGTGGATAAATTTCAGTTCCTTAAGATTATTTATATGAATCTGAGTCTGGCACCTGCTTTTCCCACTATTTGTTTTATGTGGTCATTCCACTTAAGGTTGCTCTGGCTAGTAACTCTCGATATTTCACCGCAGTCATTTCGACTTTCGTACGACGATTGATAGGATGGACTGTGTTACGATCTTCCACGGTGAAACAATTTCGGAAGGCCGAATTCAGTATTTCGGCCTACTCCCTGTTAATTTCCTTTTCGGTGCCAGTATGGTCACTGAGTGAATGAATAGATGATTTTGAGCAACTTATTGATTTAACAAACATTCAAAACCTCTTACGGTTTTTGCTCGTCTATGTTGACAAAGTTTTACTTTCAAAGTCACTGAACGTTTCTCACATTGCTCTCCTTACGCTGATTTTCGCTTCGTTCAGTTTTTGTTTCTCACCTAGATTTTTACTTCTCTTGAATCAACTTCTCTTTGTTTACGTAGCAGTAACACGGCTATTAAACCATCGTGGGTCTTCCCCATCCCTTAAGACCCTACTCGGAACATACTTGTCTTCCTCTACGTTAACTAATTCGATAAGTTTAAATCTGTTTGTTGGCAGGAGGTCTATGACGTTGCTCTCACGAGCTGGTTCTCTAACCATCTGCTCAAAGTAATTTTCGGACAAGACAACCAGAACGATGTCACACGGATCCCTGCCTCTGATCGGCAGCTCAGGTTGACGCTTGACTCACTTTACTGCGTAACATGTTCCAACATCACGAATATTTTATTCATATTTAATGCCATATTTGTAACAGACTAGTAACTTTCACCCTGCCCTCGTGTGTGTGACTTCCGCATAAGGTCGTTCCTTGCGGTCTCATCAGACCTGAATGGATTGTGTGATGCACTGGATATTACGGATTTCTCTCCCATGAATTTTATTTCTCTCTGATTTCAACGAAACAACGTTGCTAAGTTGCTATCATCCGCATTACGTTCGTGTGTTATAAAGATTTTGAAATACATTTGTCGATATCACTCTACGCAAGCCCATAATTTTAAGAACATTCCTCGCAGTCTCATCTTATGTGCCGTGCGTCATTCTGTATCAGTTGCGAAAGTTTCGCACACTACTGCTCAAGTCATTGCCGAGTTTTGACATAATTCATGTCGCAATAAGGAGTCAGCAGTGAATAACAGTCTCGTTGTTCAAAACAATAGCCTAGAGTTGGTCAATAATTTCCCGATTTTTAGAAAAGAAACTGATTGGACATTTACTTTCAACAGAAACAATAATTCACGGCTTCTGTCTTAAGTAGTTTGTGTAGGAATATGAAGGGGTGCTACGTGACTGTTTGTGTAGCATAGAATATTTACATAAATGAGTGATCATGGATATTTCATGTATAACTTTCTGGACACAACAAAGTGGATATATCTACTCGAGTACCCGACTCATACGATATTAGTTGTAGGTGACTTTATTTACCCTCGATATGTTGACGAAATACATGTTTAATTCCGGAGGTACGCATAAAATATCACCCGAAATTGTGCTAAACGCATTCTCTGAAAGTTATTTCGAGTAGTTAGTTGATGAGCCCACGCGAATAGTAAACGGTTGTGAAAACACACTTGACCTCTTAGCAACAACTAATCCTGCGTTAATAACGAGCATCAAAACCGATACAGGGAATAGCGAACACAGGGTTGTCGTAGCGAGATTGAATATTGTAATCCCAAAACTCTCCAAAAGTAAGCGAAAAATATACCTATTCAAAAAAGCAGATAAAAATTCAGTGACGCCATCCTGAGAGACAATCGCCACTCGTTCCAAATTAATAATGTAAGTGCAGACCAGGTGTGGCTTGAATTCAAAGAAATAGTATCGGCAACAATTGAGAGATTTATACCAAATAAATTAACAAACGATGGAGCTGATCCTCCTTGGTACGCAAAACAGGTTAGAACACTGTTGCAGAAACAACGAAACAAACATGCCAAATCTAAACAGACGCAAAATCCCCAAGATTGGCGATCTTTTACAGATGCTCGAAATTTAGAGCATACTTCAATGCGAGATGCTTATAACAGTTTCCACAACGAAACTTTGCCTCAAAACCTGGCAGGGAATCGAAAGAGATTCTAGTCGTATGTGAAGTACGTTAGCGGCAAGAAACAATCAAGGCCTTCTCTGCACGATAGCAATGGAGATACTATCGAGGACAGTGCTGACAAAGCAGTGTTACTAAACACAACCTTCCGAGTTGCCTTCACAAAAGAAGACGAAGTAAATATTCCAGAATTCGAATCGAGAACAGCTGCCAACATGAGTAACGTAGAAGTAAATATCCTCGGAGTAGTGAAGCAACTTAAATCACTTAATTACACGCCCATATCGTTAACGTCGATAAGCAGCAGGATTTTGGAACATATATTGCGTTCAAACATTAATTACTTCGAAGAAAACTGTCTATTGGCACAAAGTCAACATGGGTTTAGAAAACATCGTTCCTGTGAAACACAACTGCCTCTTTATTCACATGAAGTGCTGAGTGCTATTGACAAGGGATTTCAGATCGATTCCGTATTTCTGGTTTTCCGGAAGGCTTTTGACACTGTACCACACAAGCGGCTTGTAGTGAAATTGGTGCTTACGGAATATCGTCTCAGTTATGTGACCGGATTTGTGATTTCCTGTCAGAGAGGTCAGAGTTCGTAGTAACTGACAGAAAGTCATCGAGTAAAATAGAAGTGATTTCTGGCGTTCCCCAGGGTAGTGTTATAGGCCCTTTGCTGACGATTTGGGAGACAATCTGAGCAGCCGTCTTAGGTTGTTTGCAGATGATGCTGTCGTTTATCGACTAATAAAGTCATCAGAAGATCAAAACAAATTGCAAAACGATTTAGAAAAGATATCTGAATGGTGCGAAAATTGGCAGTTGACCCTAAATAACGAAAAGTGTGAAGTCATCCACATGACTGCTAAAAGGAATTCGTTAAACTTCGGTTACACAATGAATCAGTCTAATCTAAAAGCCATAAATTCAACTAAATATATAGGTATTACAGTTACGAACAACTTAAATTGGAATGAACACATAGAAAACGTTGTGGGGAAGGCTAACCAAAGATTAAGTTTTATTGGTAGGACACTTAGAAAATGTAACAGATCTACCAAGGAGACTGTCTACACTACGCTTGTCCGTCCTATTTTAGAATACTGCTGCGCGGTGTGGGATCTTTACCAGATAGGACTGACGGAGTACATCGAAAAAGTTCAAAGAAGGGCAGCACGTTTTGTATTATCGCGAAATATGGGAGAGAGTGGCACAGAAATGATACAGGATTTGAGCTGTACATTACTAAAAGAAAGCCGTTTTTCGTTGCGACGGAATCTGCTCACGAAATTCCAATCACCGACTTTCTCCTCCGAATGCGAAAATATTTTGTTGATACCGACCTACATGTGATTTGCAGAGTGTCCATGTAGATGTAGATGTAGATATAGATGTACTCAACTACTGTGCTAAACAGTCTTGGCTATTGTTTCAAGCATACGAATGAAGGTGTAAAATTTTTTAAGATGTTTTCTAAAATGTACATTATTGCTTACCTTACGCTAAGAAAGGACAAAAATTAGCTGTTCGATCAAAGTTGGTAACAAATGATAGATAAGTCACAGCTAAATAGATGTCGAGGAATGTATATGAGTTAGCTGACTGCGTGTCGTCATGAAGGGACTGCCTATTTTGCATACAGTAATTCAAAAGCCAGTTTTGATACACGTACAGGAAAGCTTCCGACACTCTCTAGCAAATAGGTTTAAATTCTTTGGCACAAAAACGGACATGAAAATCCCATTACTTCATCTTCCTTATCTATTTCACTTACTTACGATTTTTTATTTTTGGAAGGAATAGTAGAGACGTGTTACTTACCATGTCCTATCTTGTACATTCCACCGCAGACGATGACAAAAATTGCAACCAGCTTGGCAGCGGTGAACAGATTCTGCACAGCTGTTGCCAACTTCACGCTGTAGCAGTTAATATATGCGATGATAACTGGAAAAGAAAAGAGGCAACAACGACAAAGGTGAGATAGACTGTTAAAACAAGTATCCCACAACAGAGAAAATGACTTGTACTTCTAATCGCAACATGTAATAGCCTACAGTTTTTATATATCAGATAATTTTTTAAAGTCTTTCACTACTCATACAGCATTACTGGAAAAATTACTTATTGTTTAATTTGAAATGAAACTGGAATTAATCCTATCGTAAAATATTCTCCAAATGATGTTTATCAGGGCATAAAAATGATGTAGATGAGGGTTACCACCTGCCACTGACTTCAGTTTGAAACGTTGAGTACAAATTTATTTTGGGTGTACACTTGTTGATGATGACCCCATGTAATTGGGCTCAAATTTCGCTCATGACCCGTTATTGGGGAATGTTGTACGTACATGATGTGGCACCGCCACAATTTACTGCTGGTGTAAGACGACACCTAATGCGCCAACATGGCCGAATATGAAAGGATGAGCAGGACCTGTACCTTGACCTCCGGAATCACCAGACCAGAATCCTCTGGATGTTTCTGTCTGGGGTCATCTCAGAAATGAAGTGTACAGCAGTCTCCTTGGTACAGTTGAAGAACTGCAGCAAAGGCTTTTAAAGATTTACGAGATGACATGGGGTATTTAAATGAAACTCATTACAGGGACGAGCGTAGTATTGCATGCAAAAGCGAGGACGACACATGGGACTCCTCCTTTGGAAAAATTGGAAATTTGTGGTAAGACCTTATGGGACCAAACTGGTGAGGTCATCGGTCCATAAGCTTACACACTACTTAATCTAACTTAAACTAACTTACGCTAAGGACAACAAACACACCCATACCCTATACCCGAGGGAGGACTCGAACCTCCGACGCGGGCAGCCGTGCAAACCGTGACAGGACGCCTAAGACCGCTCGGCGGACTCCTCCTTATATAGGGTAATTCAGTTGGCCCTACCCACGGCTTTTATGTAACTTGCAATGCCTTCAAATACCACGTGCAAGATTTCCGTATTCTCTCGCTTGTTACGCACAAATTGTTTAGTCCTAAAGAATAAATGAACAGAATCATTTTGTAGGAAATTTAATGTAGTTAAATTTTGTACTAGGATATGTTTTTGCTAGAGGACATAGTTTTCGAATTATTAGAGAAATGCTTACGTAATAGGCCATCAAACCCATTTTTCTTGAATAACCTGAAAATTGTGACTTCCAGTTAAAATATATCCCAATAAAAAAAATTAGCTACATTAAATTTCCTACATAAAGTTCCTGTTCGTTTTTTCTGTAGGACTAATAGATTGCACGTAGCAAGCGAGAGAACATTAAAACCTCGCGAGTGTTTTTCGAAGGCGTTGTGGGTTGCATAAATTCTATTGGTAGGGGCAGCAAATTACCCTGTATAGGTATGAATGTACATTAGATTGTATCACGTTACGCGCTGAGGCAGGCTTATATTTCTCGGTAAGGGCTGCTACCAGTTAAATCTAAGTTCAATTATATGAAGAGTTAATCGAAAAGTCATTTATAACACGTTTTACTAACTAGGACAATACTGTATTTCGTACTGACATAACTGGATTCTCGTAACCACATATTGGCAGTTACCCTGCAAACGGCTTGTTTGTGGACCCATGTTTACTGGAACGTTTTTGCTTCTATCATCTTATACTTTCACCCGCGTCAGTTTGTGCTGTTAATTATGATATATTCTGAATAAATGCTACCTTTGTACCAGGACGAGAACTTTTCACATTAATTATCAGTACTTTCAAAAGGGGGCACGAACGAATTATATAAAATGTGAACCGGAATGAAGATCGTAAATCTGTCTTTAACCGCCGACGGTCTTCCGTATGGCGCAAGTTATCGGTGGGTTCGCGTCGTTCGTGTGCGGTCTTATACCGCCTCGTGGCAGTCTGCTTGCTCCTTCAAGAACTTTCAGTGTCACGTCACTTGCTCATGATAGATTGCTGAGTATCATGAAAACTGATCACCTGCTGCCGAAGATTCTGTTTGGAGAACCTCGACATGCGGCACTTTACACACTGGCACGTGGTCAAAGGTGGTGCGCCTGCCGACACAGAGACCTTTCTGGCGTGTAAACTTATTTCTCGTATCATGGTGAGGTCTTACATCTTGTTTCAAACTGTACGCTGTGTTATTTTGAGGCGGCAGGTGACAATTCTGCAACCATATCAGCAGCACCTGTTACAGGAACAACGCCTGCTTTGATTGCTGTCATTAGAAAGCGCAATAGCGCTAATGATTTTAGGAGAGACGATTTTACCTTCATTATTGGCGCTTGCATTAGTGATACACGTTCTTTTGGCCGCGAATGCGTGCTTAATTTGACTGAGGAAGGCTAACGTGGAAAAATCCGAATTCGGCAGACAGAAACTCAAAACTGACTTTTAGTGTGGTTTAAATGGTTATCACATTTAGTGTGGTTTAAATGGTTATCACATTTATTGGCGTACGGGTTTAAAGAAATCGTTTCGATAGCTCTGTTTACGTGTATTTTATTTTTCACCATACATTAACAACATATGGTGACTTTCAATTACGGTAAATTTACACTGAAGTGTGGTTAATTCGTTATTACATTTTTTTCGTCTGCCTCAGTCATGAGCTCATTGCGGATGTTGTCTCTTCTACATGCAGAGAGATTGATATTTTGAAGAAGTACTCTCGCGGCTGTTCCTATTCAAGAGGCACAGAAATTGACAGTCAACTTGTCCTTCTGCTCTCTGTCACACATATAAAATGAATTTTGTTTTTTTCAAGATCTGTCTTGTATGGAAATAATGCAACGAATCAACTTTTATATGCTTATGTCACCGAGTAATTGGTAGGATAACATAGTTATACGCTGTTTACTTCCTATCACAATAACACTTAGAGTATCTTTTTCAACATGTAATTTTCTACATTATTTAAAAGCACAGACTAGTACGAAGACTGCTTTTTATTGGATTACGATATGACACAACAGAAAAAGTTAAGATGTGGGCTGATTTCATTCAATTCAGTAACACATGTCGTGAAGGAACAGTCGACAATTGACTCTCCTCCTCCCCCCCCCCCCCCCCCTATAAAGATCATACGATTAAGTGATAGATAATATAACACGGCTGTCAAAATATGACTACATATACTGCTGCTCGTAAAATCAGCAAGTACCACAAATGATGGTATCCGGTGAGGAAAAGTTATTACACGAATAATTCAAACATGTTGTTCCAGAATAATTGTTCCGTTTTTGACCTAAGTTTTCGGGAGGTTTTCCATGGTTGTAACATAAATGTCAAAAGTAGATATCCCATTTCAAGGTATTCCCAACTGTGACTCTGTGCGGCACGAGCATTTCCAACAGCCCATTCTACGTTTACGGATAGCGAATGAAAATTAAAGAAAAATTGGCAACGACCACGAACCAGCTAGCAAGTGCCTCGGCGTATGCTTTATTTTTAAACACAGACAATTCCGGTCTTGATTCTAAATTTTATCTGGTGCATGCACTGTCTCCTGTTTCTCAGTATTATATTTTAACTGAACTCCAAGCCAAAACACATTTATATCTATTGTTTCTTTTGTATTTCCTGTCTTCATTCTACTTGTATTCCTAAAAAATGCCTGTGTTTATTAAATTGAATAAAATACTTTGTCTCTTAAGAAACTGCCGATGTTAATTTACCAGTGCTAATATCGTTTGGGTTGAATGTCTAAATACACCGTAAGCACATATTATTAGGAAACTAAATCAAGTAGGGTCATCGCAGAACGGTTTCTGACGCTCTTCTGGAATAACCACTCACAATTTTTGTAATGGAGCTCATAAATACTCTGCATGGCTTGTCCTTGGTTAATGACTGCTACTAATGTACTTCCCTTCGCGGAATTTAAGGCCAGATGGTATATGGTATTTTTTGCGCTGCCATGGATGTGCCGTTTGTTTGCTGAATGATGCGCGAGGTAAGAATATGTACGTTTACCTTTCACTTAATCGTATAAGATCTGTTATCTGAAGTGAATGGCGTGCTACTGAAATTTCTGTGCTGTGTTCTATAGTAAAAAAGGAACTTCGTGAGCTACCGTAGCCAAAATAGTACGTTAAGTTTTATTTGTTGTGCACGCTACACTACACGATGCGTTACCGATTGCGCCAAGACTTCTTCTTTAGGGAGCAGACAGTTTAGTGGAATTGGGCAACCCAGAGTGGTCTTAGCTTCAACTGGGAGCCCTCCTTTTTTCGCATTAAGTCAGATAAATTGAACGAAAATATGCAAGAGATTTCAATCAGGGAGAGAGAGAGCGCAGCATTTCTAAGACCCAAGCGACGTTACCAGGATAATTGGCACTTGCCTGAGATACACATTTTCGTTTCAATCAACCTGAACAGACTTCCCTTCCGATGTTCAGCTGTTTTAAAATTTTAAGTTTTAAAGTGCTTTTTTTTCTTGCCTTGTTTGGATATATGAATGCGTAATCAGAACCCAATGACTCCTTATAGGTCTATTATTTTTACAAAATATGTGATCAGTAAGTACATTTTGAGTTGCAATTGATGGTAATATTTGGAACCGCGTGACCGCTACGGTCGCAGGTTCGAATCCTGCCTCGGGTATGGATGTGTGTGAGGTCCTTATGTTAGTTAGGTTTAAGTAGTTCTAAGTTCTAGGGGACTGATGACCACAGCAGTTAAGTCCCATAGTGCTCAGAACCATTTGAACCATTTTTTTGATAGTAATATTAAAAATCTACTTCTGTTTGTGAGTTACCCGTAGATTTTAAATTCGGTCCTCCAGCTAATACGACACGTATCATAAGTTTATTTTCTCGAATTGAGAGGTGGCAGTGATAAGGTACTTAGAAGGCGCGCTAGCTAGAAAAATAATTAACCACGCAATGGACCAGCGGCTCCGTTTTGTAGCTGGTGTACATATGTTTCTTGAAGTAATAGAAAGAATTGAATTACTTTGATTAATGTGATATTGTACCACAGCTCGAAATTTTTTTCCAAAATAATTTTGAAGAAGTATAATTAGGCAGGCCAAGGAAGTTGTCAAGGTTTGACCGCACGCTGTCAAAGCATATGTGGTTAGAATTAGCAGAATAAGTCGGGGTATATTCGTGCTATCAAACTACGTCCTTATCAAGAGAGGATCATCTGTGGTACTGGTTTCATTGCGTCACCTAAAATGTTCACTCATTGCGACCTTATGCTGGACGAAGGTCCAGAGGGTGACTCATGACACCATATAACCCAATGCCAGCCGCCGTCGATCCAGTCATATTGTTACTTTTGTGCTTCATGAATAATATTGGTAATACCTCAATATGGTGTGAAAATATGTTTTTTTCACATTTGTATCGTCCTGACGCATACTTAATGATGATCGGAAATCTACAGATGCCGGCCGAGGTGGCCGAGCGGTTCTAGGCGCTACAGTATGGAACCGCGCGACCGCTATGGTCGCAGGTTCGAATCCTGCCTCGGGCATGGATATGTGTGATATCCTTAGGTTAGTTAGGTTTAAGTAGTTCTAAGTTCTAGGGGACTGATGACCTCAGAAGTTAAGGCCCATGGTGCTCAGAGCCATTTGAACCATTTGAAATCTACAGATTATCAGACTTCCGCGTGAATATTCGGTTTGTACAGGACGCACCAGTGTAGTAAGAGTTCTGACGTTACTTGCGTTGCGTTATCCTTTCTTTGCCTTGTGATAAACATCGTTAGCGTTTGGCGAATTTGACCATCGAGATTTGGGTTTTTGCCGTGTCTATTCCAATGAAGTCTCGAAATAACAAAGATCAGAATGTAATGTCCCGCCAACAAAGTGGTCGTCATAGACCGAGCACAAGCTCGGAATAGGGAAGGATGAGGAAGGAAATCCGACGTGCCATTTCGAAGGAACCTTTCAAAATTTTTCTTAAGTAATTTAGGGAAATCACGGAAAAAGAAGTCTGGATGGCCCGACGAGGATTTGAACCATCGTCCTCCCGAATGCGAGTCCAGTACGATATGTCGCCAAAGTCCTCTATGGCATCACACCTCGTACATAGTTGCTCTGTGTACACGTATCATACTGATAGCATTGAATAGCGCTACTCCGCTCTAGCAGGTGAATGTGAGACTTATTTCGCATTTCACTCTTCTTACGTCTGGACATCTGCGCAGAGCAAGACGTAATACACTGATTGGTGTACAGAAGACCAATTACGAGATGACTGATGCAAAACACGGGTGGATAGTGTTACCACGTCACAAAAGTCATGTATTGTGGAAAATAGGTGTCTGCGTCATTTTGATAACCAACCGCACATCTTAGAAACTAGCTATAATCCCAGTTCTTCACACTCTCCGTTAACTACTTTTTCATTGTCGCTTGATGTGATAAATTCAGCTTCAAAAACCTGCTACAATTTTTTTTAAGTTGAAAAATAATGCGAACTCGATGAGTATCTGAAACAGGGATTTATAGAGTCTCCATTATGTGACAGCCGTTCTGCTGCAGGCGTTATACCCCACACGAACACTTGGGCCCTCATAATAATATTTGGCAAGGGCCCGTAATGACAAATTTATAACTCCATACGTAAAGATACATGTACATTATCTGATTAAAAGTATTCGGATACTTATTAGTGGACATTCATATGGAGTTTGTCCACCCTGCGCCTTTGCGGCGGTTAGAAAACTACTGGGGACACTTCCAATGACGTGTCTGAACATCGGTGCAGAATTGGCAGCCCATTATTCCTCAAGAGCCGAAACCAGAGAACTTACTGATGTTGGACGCTGGGGTCTGCAGCGAAGTCGACGTTATAACTCACACCAAAGGTGATCCACTGGGTTCAGGTCGGGACTCTGTTCAGGCCAGTCCATTACAGGAATATTACTGTCGTGTAACCACTCCGCCACAGGCCGTGCATTATGAACAGGTGTTCGATCGTGTTGAAAGATGCAATCGCCATCCCCGAATTGCTCTTCAACAGTGGGAAGCAACAAGGTACTTAAAACATCAATATAGGCCTGTGCTGTGATAGTGCCACGCAAAACTCCAAGGGGTGCAAGCCCCCTCCATGAAAACCACGACCACACCATAAAACCACCACCTCCGAATTTTACGTTTACCGGGCCTTCGCCATACCCACACCCTGCCATCGGATCGCCACATTGTGTACCGTGATTCGTCACTCCACACAACGTTTTTTCCACTGTTCAGTTGTCGAATGTTTACGCTCTTTACACCAAGCGAGGCGTCGTTTGGCATTTACCGGTGTGACGTGAGGCTTATGAGCACCCGCTCGACCATGAAATCCAAGTTTCCTCACCTCCCGCCTAACTGTCATAGTACTTGCAGTGGATCCTGATGCAGTTTGGAATTCCTGTGTGATGGTCTGGATAGATGTCTGCCTATTACTAATTAGGATCCCCTTCAACTGTCGGCGGTCTCTGTCAGTCAACAGACGAGGTCGGCCCGTACGCTTTTGTGCTGTACGTGTCCCTTCACGTTTCCACTTCACTACCACATCGGAAACAGTGGACCTAGGGATGTTTAGGAAAGCGGAAACCTCGCGTACAGACTTATGTCACAAGTGACACCCAATCACCTGACCACGTTCGAAGTCCGTGAGTTCAGCAGAGCGCCCCATTTCGCTCTCTCACGATGTCTAATGACTACTGAGGTCGCTGGTATGGAAACCCTGGCAGTAGGTGGCAGCACAATGCACCTTATAATAAAAAAGTATGTTTTTGGAGGTGTCCGGTTACTGTTGGTCACATACTTTATAATTAAATAAAAGGAAGGTGAGTAGTATCCTGGCCAAACAACCCAGTCACGGAGGGCAAACGCCTGGAGAAAACATGCAATGAGGGTCATTACGCTTGTAACTTTTTGGTGGAGAATGTACATCAGGTCCCTAATATCAGCAAGAGCAGGTGTGAGATCCCATTAAAGAGGTGAAACAGCCGGCGGGTTGAGGCTGTTGATGATGTTCAAGACTCGCTGCTTGTGCATACTTCGGCAGTCTATTCTGACAGATAACCCGTAGTAGCTGCTGGTGTACTAGAGGTTGTGGTTGTTGCGGAGGCTGCTGAGTTGAGCTGAAATGGTTCAAATGGCTCTGAGCACTATGGGACTTAACATCTGAGGTCATCAGTCCCCTAGAACTTAGAACTAATTAAACCTAACTAACCTAAGGACATCACACACATCCATGCCCGAGGCAGGATTCGAAACTGCGACCGTAGCGGTCGCGCGGTTCCGGACTGTAGCGCTTAGAACCGCTCGGCCACCTCGGCCGGCTGAGTTGAGCTGAGCGGCTGTGTAAGGACGTCGGAGAATTGGTAGACATCCTGGGACGACGACCTGATGAGAGTTGTGTGCCGGGGAGTCCGTGAACTGGCAACAGCACAACGTTAGTAGGCTAGTAGTAAGTCTTTGTAGTTCGGACACCCTTTACGGGGTGATTTTTTCCACTGTGTACAAACTCTAGGGATTGACCGATGAGACGATACAGAACAAAAAATGCCTAATGAACTTATGTCAGGAAATGCATGGTTTCCATGCTAGAAGCCATTTTTTCAATCATACTTTGATACAGAGACTGCCGTCTAATGCGCGCTGTACCATGCAGCCACAGTTAGAGTATGCATGGTTTACTCCTAGAGGGTGGTACTGTTCCTCATACGTCATGCTCTAGCGCCCTCTCTTGCCATAGTAACTGGCACCTTGTAGTGGATGCGGCACAACGTTGTACACAGTGGTTCTGTACACGTATCGAGAGCTTGCTGACATGATGTTTACTTATGAAAAGGCAAATGGCAACGGGCGGCGGGCAGCAAAGAAGACCTATACCCACCGACAACAATCACAGCATTCAGTGTTTGCAACAGTGTTTCGCCGTTTGTCTCAGACACGGTCGTTTCAGGAAGCAGGAAATCATGAAGGACGTACCTGAAATGTTCGGACACAAGCTTGGAGGAAAATGTGATTAACACCGTGGAAGGCGACCGCAGTGTCAGTACCACGCAGTTGGCCCGCCAGTGCAGAGTAAGCCAGATGACCGTGTGGAACATCCTCCATGATACATGTTACTGCCCTGATCACTTACAGCGTGTGCAGGGCTTACTAGCGACTAACTTTCCACATAGGGAGCAGTTTTGTCACTGGTTTCTTCACCATGCAGCCACGATTCCGGGATTTGCTTCATCCACCCTGTTCACAGATGAGGCCATCATTAGGCGGAGTGGTATCTTCATCTTACATAACAGTGATCTGTGGGATAGCAGAAGCCCCATGGCATGGTAACAGCGAATCATCAGCATAGGTGCAGCCGGAATGTGTGGGTCGGGTTAACTGTCGACCGTGTTTTGATACCAGTCTTCCTTCCACGTCGCCTAACAGGCCTGAACTATCGGCGTTTCTTGCGGGCGACTGTCCCTGCTGGAAGAAGTGCCATTGATGATTCGAAGGGTTCTGTGGCTGCTACATGATGGTGCTCCAGCCCACTTTGCGTTAACGTCCGAACGCATCTCAATCGCGTCTTCCCTGGTCGATGGATAGGACGAGGAGGTGCAGTTGTATGGCCTGATCTCAACCCGTGCGATTGCTGGTTATGGGGCCATCTCAGAAGTTTTGTGTATGCAGAGCCCATTCCAGATGTGGAGGCACAGGAGCAGCGTATTCATGCTGCCACTGACACTGTTCGAATGCAACCTGGCCGATGTGAAGGTGTGAGACAGAGCATGCTACGGCGCGTACACGCATGCGCTGAGGCACATGGAAAGCATTTTCAACACATACTGTAACTGTAACAGCATGGTACAGCGCGTACGAGACAGCAGTCTCTGTAACAATGTATGATTGTTTTTTTTGGAGGAGGAGACCAGACAGCGAGGTCATCGGTCTCATAGGATTAGGGAAGGACGGGGAAGGAAGTCGGCCGTGCCCTTTCAAAGGAACCATCCTGGCATTTGCCTGGAGTGATTTAGGGAAATGACGGAAAACCTAAATCAGGATGGCCGGACGCGGGATTGAACCGTCGTCCTCCCGAATGCGAGTCCACAATGTATGATTGAATAAATGGTCTCTAGCATGGAAACCATGCATTTCCGGACATACGTTCATTAGACCTTTTTTGCTCTGTATCCACTCATGAATCTATTGCTAGGGTTTGTACACGGTGGAAAAAAATCAACCTATATGAGAAGTAGGTGGTGCTGTTCACAATTACGGCATTTCTCTTCCTCAGTCCCTGGCAGGATGCAGTCCCGAGGTAGTGGTACTGACACACCTCACACTCCATGGTGGAAGGTGGCAATAATTAGCTGTATGCTCAAACGTTTACATTGAAGGGGCCTCTCCTTCGGTATATAGTCTTCAACCCACATCCTAGTATGAAATACATATTGCAGATTGTAAATTCTGTCATTGATTTCCTCTGGCGGTCACATAATATCGTAAATGGGAAGGAGTCGTGAGTCCTGGAGTCTTGGAACAGCTTCTCCCGTTCTCTTTTTATTATTATTATTATTTTTTTTTGTTATACTGGTACACAGTAGCTGCAGGACAACATTTTCCTAAGATTTCTCTCGTCAAGACGTCAACTGGAACTTGCGCCAGAAGACCCCATAAGACAACCTATAATCGCTTTTCTTCTGGCGGCTGGTGCGTGTAGAAATCAAGTCGATGGTGTTGGAGAAAAGCTTTCCATTGGTCGGTAAAGGTAGTTAAATGATACTTGACCCTGTTGCCTTGATAAACAGCCTTGAGGGGACCCTTTCAACGCCTCGTTTAATTCAAGGTAGTCTGCAATAGAGTAAATGGTAACTGGCTGCACTTTCTTCAGCTGGCGCGCAGCAGCAGCCGCTGCAGGTTCCTGTGGGACGCCAGTCCGGTTTCCTGTTGAGGGACAGGTGAATCGTCGGCGTGAGTCTGCAGCGGCGAAAGAGGTTCGCAACGACTGTACATTTCTACAGTCACCACCCGCCGTTTGCGAGGGTTCGAGTCACCTGGAGGCGACCCACATTTGAGGTGACGTTTACATTGCACCATAACAAAATCTTCTTCGTCGGCGGTTTCCTGCTCCGGCATATCAGTCGTGACATCAACACCTTGTTCCATGGTCTCAATCAATCCACATTCGTCGTCATCATCAGGAACGGCATCGATGTGAGGGAAGCTGACCTCTGCTACGTGAGAATTAGTGTCTTGTGACGTCGGAGGTTGAGCAATAGGTAATGGTGGGTCGGCAATGGTGGTCTGACGTCCCGTTTCTTCAGGTCGTAAATACGGTGTGGACTAGCTGACTGGCTGGTAGCATCATGTTGAACAGGTTCCCGTGGGCTGGCAAATTCAGTATCTTGCTTAGTGGTCAGTCGTAATGTCTGTTTCTGTTTCCGTCGCGAGGGGGGAAGGGGGGGGGGACGGGATTGACGGCTCCCTAGTAAATGGTGGAACATCCCGTTTTTTGTATGATTTTATCCTGGCAGTCTTGGCCGGACGCGGAGAATGCGAGCTAGCTACCTTCTGGTGGGGCCTGGCTTCCCTAAGAGCCTGGAGCCAGCCATTCCATACCAGCAGTCTAACCCAGACTACCACACCGCAGCAGCAGATGATGATGCTGATGATAATGACGAGTGATCAAGTCCACAGCGTGGCAGGCGGAACAACGCGATAAGGGAAACAACTCTTAGCAAGGAGCAAGTGAACGCCGGATTCTAACCGGTCAGTGTGCCGACAACACTAAACTCCCCGCCTCCTTTTACGTTGGTGAGCCCGCCTCCCGTAGCATCTAGTGGTCAATTCTGCATTACATAGGTGCCTCCGGATACTTTTGATCAGGTCGCGGTATTATAAACAATGACAGAATTTAAGTTTAACGTGTTTGCAACCTAAAAAAACTCCTTAAAACGGTTCATACTTCTTCGAGTTCGTTATGTCAACCTTAGCTATGTCGTTTGCCATGAGGAGATGAAAGCACGACGAGCGGCCAGTCCATACGTGTGCTTAGGCTTCCGTTGCCACTTTGTTCCAATGGACTCTTGTTTATAGCTGCCGGAAAAGCGGACGCGTGGCCGGAGCCCCAATAAACACACAGACAGGGTCGTGACCGCGACTGAATAACCACGGCTCGCCTGGAGTCTTCGTCTGCCACTTCGCTCATTTGTGTCTCGCTGTTGAGATGAGCAACTCTGGCTCAATAAATGAGCTGGGCTGCATCAGCTACTCGGTAGTTGATGCTAGTTCTGCGCTCGGCTCTGGAGAGGCTAGCTGCTCCACGGGAACAGCTGCATTGATTTTGCGAGGATGGTCCCACAGGAGGAAGTCGCCGCTTCATTCCTCCAATCTATTATCCAAGTTTCATAGACACTACCGCAATGTGACGTCGGTGGTTTGTAGTGCAAAACGTAATACGACCTACAGAGCATCTTAAAATTGTAAAAAAAAACTATGATTCATTTCTCACTGATTATTTTATTTGCGATGGATCTCTTTGAAGTACGTAGTTGCTACACACATACTAGCAAATGTAGACATGTCTTTGACAGTATTTTTCCATTGAGACTAGATTAGACATGTCTGTGATGGATCTTTCATTTGAAATCTGAATTCTACGGCAAATGATGATGGCTGTGAGACAGTAAAGTACGTTGCGCTAGTACAGTGTATTAATGTGGCATAAATTAAGTGAAAAGTGTCTAATGTGATGCCGGTAAGTATAAGTCAGTGATAAAATTCTGTGAGGTTTTACAAGCGATATTGAGAAAGGCGAGTTCTGCAGCTGTTATGATTTGAGTTTCCACAATGCATGCTGTAAACAGTGGTACTCTTCGGTTTTTGTACTACTAAAATAATCACAAACTTTCCTTAACACACAGACCTTGTGGTTACGGGTAACATTCAAAATGTCGAGAAAGAACAATGTATATTCAAATACAGCCATATGATCACAAACCTAATGTGTTTGTGACTAATTGTGACTTCTTTTAGCAATGATATGTTATTTGTTTCTGGTTTGTAAGTGTTCAGAAATATAAATTTTTTTGGTATCTAGCATTTTGAGTCTGAATGTTGTTTAGATACAAATGATCTTGCTAACGCAACAAATTCATTTGTGCAATAGAAACTAGAATTCCATGTTTTACTACGACGGAAAGATGGTTGTAAACTCTCAGTCCTTTGTAGAATTAGAAGCGCAGAACTTCCTAACTCAGAGAAACATGTATATCTCAGTTAGAAAGTCAACCTACACGTCAACATACTTTATTTTGTGCATTATTAATCTTCGACTAAGATAAAATACAGTGAGCACAAAAAAACTCGAACAGTTATACGTCTTGGCATTAAATCTTATCTCCACACGAATCATTAGGCTCAAAAGTGCGTAGAGTGGAAATTTTCTAGGTAATTACGTAAATTTCCTATACGAGATATTATTAACCAGAAAGAAAGTTCAAATGAAGTAAAACTATGAAAAGATACTTAATTCTCATGCATGTAAAATACTGGGACACTTATAACAGCTATTCATCTATCTAGTTTTCGATTCTAAGAGTACCTAGTGATAAATTATCGAAATGACTACGTTAAAATGCATTCCGTCAGTTTTACTGTATCGGCTTCTATCCGGACGGCCGCACTTTCAAATACACGCGCCGCCGGTTACGCCGCCGCGTTTCCCACAGCCGCCACCGCAGCAAGAGGGCGCTGCCACGAACGATTACGCCGCTGCCAAAGAGATGCAAGCATCCCCTCTCCGGAGCTCCAGCGGCGGGTGTACTTAAGCTTAAACATTCATGCACTGAGATTTTTTTGTGTGTTTGGCATTTGATAACATTTACAGACTTTCATAACGGCCAGGGCTCGTCATTTACTGAACAGTCAAAGATCTGAAGACTCAACTGTAAATCATTAGTATCTACACTACTGTTGTTGTTGTTGTTGCTGTTGTCTTCAGTCCTGAGACTGGTTTGATGCAGCTCTCCATGCTACTCGATCCTGTGCAAGCTTCTTCATCTCCCAGTACTTACTGCAACCTACATCCTTCTGAATCTGCTTAGTGTATTCATCTCTTGGTCTCCCTCTACGATTTTTACCCTCCACACTGCCCTCCAATGCTAAATTTGTGATCCCTTGATGCCTCAGAACATGTCCTACCAACCGGTCCCTTCTTCTTGTCAAGTTGTGCCACAAACTCCTCTTCTCCTCAATTCTATTCAATACCTCCTCATTAGTTATGTGATCTACCCATCTTATCTTCAGCATTCTTCTGTAGCACCACATTTTGAAAGCTTCTGTTCTCTTCTTGTCCAAACTATTTATCGTCCATGTTTCACTTTCATACATGGCTACACTCCATACAAATACTTTCAGAAACGGCTTCCTGACACTTAAATCTATACTCGATGTTAACAAATTTCTCTTCTTCAGAAACGCTTTCCTTGCCATTGCCAGTCTACATTTTATATCCTCTCTACTTCGACCATTATCAGTTATTTTGCTTCCCAAATAGCAAAACTCCTTTACTACTTTAAGTGTCTCATTTCCTAATCTAATTCCCTCAGCATCACCCGACTTAATTCGACTATTATCCTCGTTTTACTTTTGTTGATGTTCATCTTATATCCTCCTTTCAAGACACTGTCCATTCCGCTCAACTGCTCTTCCAAGTCCTTTGCTGTCTCTGACAGAATTACAATGCCATCGGCGAACCTCAACGTTTTATTTCTTCTCCATGGATTTTAATACCTACTCCAAATTTTTATTTTGTTTCCTTTACTGCTTGCTCAGTATACAGATTGAATAATGTCGGGGAGAGGCTACAACCCTGTCTCACTCCTTTCCCAACCACTGCTTCCCTTTCATGCCCCTCGACTCTTATAACTGCCATCTGGTTTCTGTACAAATTGTAAATAGCCTTTCGCTCCCCGTATTTTACCCCTGCCACCTTTAGAATTTGAAAGAGAGTATTCCAGTCAACATTGTCAAAAGCTTTCTCTAAGTCTACAAATGATAGAAACGTAGGTTTGCCTTTCTTTAATCTTTCTTCTAAGATAAGTCGTAAGGTCAGTATTGCCTCACGTGTTCCAACATTTCTGCCGAATCTAAACTGATCTTCGCCGAGGTCGGCTTCTACCAGATTTTGCATTCGTCTGTAAACAATTCGCGTTAGTATTTTGCAGCTGTGACTTATTAAACTGATAGTTCGGTAACTTTCACATCTGTCAACACCTGGTTTCTTTGGGATTGGAACTATTATATTCTTCTTGAAGTCTGAGGGTATTTCGCCTGTCTCATACATCTCGCTCACCAGATGGTAGAGTTTTGTCACGACTAGCTCTCCCAAGGCCGTCAGTAGTTCTAATGGAATGTTGTCTACTCCTGGGGCCTTGTTTCGACTTAGATCTTTCAGTGCTCTGTCAAACTCTTCACGTAGTATCGTATCTCCCATTTCATCTTCATCTACATCCTCTTCCATTTCCATAATATTGTCCTCAAGTACATCGCCCTTGTATAGACCCTCTATATACTCCTTTCACCTTTCTGCTTTCCCTTCTTTTCTTAGAACTGGGTTTCCATCTGAGCTCTTGATATTCATACAAGTGGCTCTTTTTTCTCCAAAGGTCTCTTTAATTTTCCTGTAGGCAGTATCTATCTTACCCTAGTGAGATAAGCCTCCACATCCTTACATTTGTCCTCCAGCCATCCCTGCTTAGCCATTTTGCACTTCCTGTCGATCTCATTTTTGAGACGTTTGTATTCCTTTTTGCCTGCTTCATTTACTGCGTTTTTATATTTTCTCCTTTCATCAGTTAAATTCAGTATTTCTTCTGTTACCCAAGGATTTCTACTAGCCCTCGTGTTTTTACCTACTTGATCCTCTGCTGCTTTCTCTACTTCATCCCTCAGAGCTACCCATTCTTCTTCTTCTGTATTTCTTTCCCCCATTCCTGTCAATTGTTCCCTTATGCTCTCCCTGAAACTCTGTACAACCTCTGGTTTAGTCAGTTTATCCCGGTTCCATCTCCTTAAATTCCCGCCTTTTTGCAGTTTCTTCAGTTTTAATCTACAGTTCATAACCAATAGATTGTGGTCAGAGTCCACATCTGCCTCTGGAAATGTCTTACAGTTTAAAACCTGGTTCCTAAATCTCTGTCTTACCATTATATAATCTGATACCTTCTAGGATCTCCAGGATTCTTCAATGTATACAACTCTACACTACTAGCCATTAAAATTGCTACACCACGAAGATGACATGCTACAGACGAGAAATTTAACCAACAGGAAGAATATGCTGCGATATGCTAATGATTAGCTTTTCAGAGCATTCGCACAAGGTTGGCGCTGGTGGCGACACCTACAACGTGCTGACACGAGGAAAGTTTCCAACCGATATCTCATACAAAAACAGCAGTTAACCGGTGTTGCCTGGTGAAACGTTGTTGTGATGCCTCGTGTAAGAGGAAAAATGCGTACCATCACGTTTCCGACTTTGATGAAGGTCGGATTGTAGCCTATCGCGATTGCGGTTTATCGTATCGCGACATTGCTACTCGCTTTGGTCGAGATCCAAAGCCTGTTAGCAGAATATGGGATCGGTGGGTTCAGGAGGGTAATACGGAATGCCGTGCTGGATCCCAACGACGTCGTATCACTAGCAGTCGTGATGACAGGCATCTTATCCGCATGGCTGCAACGGATCGTGCAGCCACATCTCGATCCCTGAGTCAACAGAAGGGGACGTTTACAAGACAACAACCATCTGCACCAACAGTTCGACGACGTTTGCAGCAGCATGGACTATCAGCTCGGAGACCATGGCTGCGGTTACCCTTGACGCTGCATCACAGACAGGAGCGCCTACGATGGTGTACTCAACGACGAACCTGGGTGCACGAATGCCAAAACGTCATTTTTTCGGATGAAGCCAGGTTCTTTTTACAGCATCATGGTGGTCGCATCCGTGTTTGGCGACATTGCGGTGAACGCACATTGGGAGCGTGTATTCGTCATCGCCATACTGGCGCATCACCCGGCGTGACGGTATGGGGTGCCATTGGTTACACATCTCGGTCACCTCTTGTTCGCATTGACGGCACTTTGAACAGTGGACGTTACATTTCAAATGTGTTACGAGCCGTGGCTCTACCCTTCATTCGATCCCTGCGAAACCCTACATTTAGGTAGGATAATGCACGGCCGCATGTTGCACGTCCTGTACGGGCCTTTCTGGATACAGAAAATGTTCGACTGATGCCCTGGCCAGCACATTCTCCAGATCACTCACCAATTGAAAACGTCTGGTCAATGGTGGCCGAGCAACCGGCTCATCACAATATGCGAGTCACTACTCTTGATGAACTGTGGTATCGTGTTGAAGCTGCATGGGCAGCTGTATCTGTATACGCCATCCAAGCTCTGTTTGACTCAATGTCCAGGCGTATCAAGGCCGTTATTAGGGCCAGAGGTGGTTGTTCTGGGTACTGGCTTGGTTCAAATGGCTCTGAGCACTATGGGACTTAACATCTGAGGTCATCAGTCCCATAGAACTCAGAACTATTTAAACCTAACTAACCTAAGGACATCACACACATCCATGCCCGAGACAGGATTCGAACCTGCGGCCGTAGCGGTCGCGCGGTTCCAGACTGAAGCGCCTAGAACCGCTCGGCCACACCGGCCGGCTGTCAGTTCTAGTATAATATATTTGTCCAATGAATACCCGTTTATCATCTGCATTTCTTCTTGGTGTAGCAATTTTAATGTCCAGTAGTGTATATATGTTTCTACATTCAAATCTATTATTAGCAACTGACGCTGCGCTATTGCATTACTTTTACTATTTGATATTAGACATAGAATAACTTAAAATCTGAATTCTCCGTTCACGAACAGTCACTGTTTCTCGCTCCTGTATCCACTAAAGAACCACACAGCGTGGAAGGAAGTCATAAGAGATTGGGAAAGTGCGGCCGATCGGATAGTTGCCAACACCGCAAGTTTCATATACCGGGTGATAAAAAAAGTCAGTATAAATTTGAAAACTTAACAAACCACGGAATAATGTAGATAGAGAGGTAAAAATTGACACACATGCTTGGAATGACATGGGGTTTTATTAGAATAAAAAAAACAAAAACACCTCATGTTGCTAGACGCGTGAAAGATCTCTTGCGCGCGTCGTTTGGTGATGATCGTGTGCTCATCCTCCACTTTCGTCATGCTTGGCCTCCCAGGTCTCCAAACCTCAGTCCGTGCGATTATTGGCTTTGGGGTTACCTGCAGTCGCAAGTGTATCGTGATCGACCGACATCTCTAGGGATGCTGAAAGACAACGTCCGACGCCAATGCCTCACCATAACTCCGGACATGCTTTACAGTACCGTTCACAACATTATTCCTCGACTACAGCTATTGATAAGGAATGATGATGGACATATTGAGCATTTCCTGTAAAGATCATCATCTTTGCTTTGTCTTACTTTGTTATGCCAATTATTGCTATTCTGATCAGATGAAGCGCCATCTGTCGGACATTTTTTGAACGTTTGTATCTTTTTGGTTCTAACAAAACCCCATGCCATTCCAAGCATGTGTGTCAATTTGTACCTCTCTATCTACATTATTCCGTGATTTATTCAGTTTTCAAATGTATACTGACTTTTTGATCACCCAGTATATTCTGGCTTTTTGTCGGCGAAAGTTTTACAGTCGTAAGTGGTATATCGCATTCAGTGTACCAAGCGAGATTTTGAACCGTACTCGTATTCAAGATTTGTGGGGATGAAATCGCTCTCTGGGCATCGAAAGTGTCCGCGTTTATTTACTTCCGGCGAGGAGCTGCTGAATTTGTGTCGAAAACATTTTCTACTAAATAACAGCGGGACCTTCGTCGTATGTGAGGTAACGTTAAAAATAAATTATTTTCACACAGAAACATTCTTTAGAGGTTATGAATATGCAGTCATCTTGAGAGCATCATTGACATGCTCAATAAACGCTAATGGCAGACGCTAGAAGAAAGACGTTGCAGCCTCCGATAATCCACATTCCAATACGAATCTCCATCATACAGCTCGCGTAATGATCACAAAGGCAAAATTAGAAAGATACCGGCTTGATTCCTTCCTTCTTACCACGCATGAATAATTACCATTGTACCATTTGTTACAAACCGTATGGTGGCTTATACAGTACAAATGTGGATGAAGAACATTCTAGTTTGGCCTATAACAAATCCATAAAGATAAAGGAGGCATGCTCACATGCTAGGTGCCAGTGAGTTTTGGGGGGATGGAGCCACTATATCAGCTTCAAATCGACAACACTGTATCTAGAGTTACTCGACACGGTTTGCCAAGCAGCATTTAATAACCATTTCAACAGGCTGGAGTATTTCTGCATTAACGTTGGCTCAGTTTGAGGGTACTACACTATGGGACAGTCAGATCAGCAGATAACACATACCTGGCACAAGTCGCTCACTTTCTACATCAACAGCAGCACGAAAGTAAGAGACTACAACGTCTGCGAATGCCCGATAAGATATGTGCTAAGTAACAACGCTCCAGAGTAATGTTTTGTTACAAAAAACGGCGATATTAAGGCAAGTGTAAAGGGCAGAAGCCGTGACAAAATACCGTGCTTGCTACTACTTAAAACGCTTTCAGTGTGAAGAAGGAGCTGTTGTTGATGCAACACAACATGGAATAACATCGGTCAAGTGCGACAAGTGCCTCAAAAAAATTGAGAGGCTCTCTGTGACAATATGTCGGGGGAGGGAGGGTAGAGAGAGCTGTGTTAATGTGATGTTCTGCTAAGATTCTGAAGATTCTGATAATCGCACGATCTGTTCCAGATTCGTGCCGCACAACTCACTGACGAGCAGAAGCCAAACGCAATGGCCAAAGTGACTGGAAAAAAGCGCATGTGCTCTTGTATAAAACAAGGGTAAAACAACGGACCAGTAAAATTACAGACCAATATCTTCAGAATCGATTTTTTGCAGAATTCTTGAGCATATTCTAAGTTCGAATATAATAAATTTACTCAGGGCAGAAAAGCTTATATCGGCAAATCGGCAGGGATTTAGAAAACATCGGTCGTGCGAAACTCAGCTACCTTTTTTCTCGTATTATATTCTGCGAACCACGGACAACAGGCAGATTCCATATTCCTAGATTTTCGGAAAGACGTTTAAAGTAAAAGAACCCAGGCCGTTGCCCTCGACGGCGAGACAAGGGTATCGTCAGTAGTGCCCCAGGGAAGCTTGGCAGGAACGCTCTTGTCCTCTATATACGAAAATGATCTGACATATATTATGAGTAACAATCTCCGGTGGTTTGCTGATGATGTACGAGAAGTATCGTCGTTGTGTGATTGTGGGAGCATACGGGATGACATAGAATTTCTACACTGGTGGAAAAAAATCGCAGCAGCAAAAATTAATTAATCTAGGGTAATGAACTTCCGGGGATAACCCGCCAGGGTAGCCGAGAGCGCTAACGCGCTGCTTCCTGGACTCGGGTAGGCACGCCGGCCCCGAATCGAATCCGCCCGGCGGATTAACGACGACGGCCGGTGTGCCGGCCACCCTGGATTGGTTTTTAGGCGGTTTTCCACATCCTACTAGGTGAATACCGGGCTGGTCACCATGTCCTGCCTCAGTTACACGACTCGCAGAAAACTGGAACACATTCACGCTATTTCACGATTTACACTAGACGCAGACAGCTGGGGTACACTAATTCCGTCTTGGGGGGTATGCGGTGGCGGCAGGAAGGGCATCCGGCCACCCCTTAACATTAACATGCCAAATCCGTTTAACCATGGCCGACCCTGCGTCACTGCCGGACAAGGCCCAAGCGATAGATAGATAGAATGAACTTCCGGAGATACAGTTGTCTAGGTAACATGTTTAAGTGATTAACATTGCAAGATCTTAGGTTAGTGTAACCGCAAGATAATCCATTGCAAGTGTGAAATGGTGGCACATTAATAACCAGTGTAACCGCTAGAATGTTGATTACAAGCCTGCAACCGTGAATGCATTGTGTTGTACAGGTGCCGAATGTCAGTTTGTGAGATGGAGGTCCATGCCTGTTGCACTTGGTTGGTCAATACAGGGACGGCTAATGTTGGTTGTGGATGACGCTGGAGTTGTCGTCCGATGATGTTCTATACATGCTCTATTGGAGACAGATGCGGTGATCGAGCAGGCCAAGGAAAGATGTCAACACTTTGTAGTTATCCTGTTGGAAAACACCCCCTGGAATGCTGTTCATGAATGACAGCACAACAAGTCGAATCACCAGATTGACTCCGAGAGAGGTGGGGCAGTGGCTAGCACACTGAACTTGCATTCGGGAGGACGACGGTTCAATCCCGTGTGTGGCCATCCTGATTTAGGTTTTCCGTGATTTCCCTTTCGAAATGTGGTGCTACAGATAAACGCTGAAGATTATATGGTAGATCACATAACTAATGAGGAGATATTGAATAGAATTGGGGAGAAGAGGAGTTTGTGGTGCAACTTGACAAGAAGAAGGGACCGGTTGGTAGGACATGTTCTGAGACATCAATGGATCACAAATTTGGCATTGGAGAGCAGCGTGGAGGGTAAAAATCGTAGAGGGAGACCAAGAGATGAATACACTAAGCAGATTCAGAATGATGTAAGTTGCAGTAAGTACTGGGAGATGAAGAGGCATGCACAGGATAGAGTAGCGTGGAGAGCTGCATCAAACCAGTCTCAGGACTGAAGGCCACAACAACAACAACGTGACTTCCCTAAATCGATCCAGGCAAATGCCGGGATGATTCCTCTGAAAGGGCACGGCCGACTTCCTTCCCCGTCCTTCCCTAATCCGATGAGACCGATGACCTCGCTGTCTGGTTTCCTCCCCCAGAATAACTAACCAACTAGACTGGCGTACAAATTTGCAGTCAGGGTGCATGGGATAACCACGAGAGTGCTCTTGCTATCATACGAAGTCGCACCCCAGACCATTATTTCTACATCTGCATCTACGTGATTACTCTGCCATTCACAATTAAGCTCCTGGCAGAGGGTTCAATGAACCACCTTCAAGTTGTCTCTCTGCCGTTCCACTCTCGAACATCGCGCGGGAAAAAAGAGCACTTAAATTTTTCTGTGCAAGCCCTGATTTCTCTTGTTTTATCGTGATGATCATGTCTCCCTATGTAGGTGGGTGCCAACAGAATGTTTTCGCAATTGGAGGAGAAAACTGGTCATTGAAATTTCACGAGAAGATCCCGTCGCAACGAAAAACGCCTTTGTTTCAATGATTGCCACTCCAATTCACGTATCATGTCTGTGGCACTATCTCTCCTATTTCGCGATAATACAAAACGAGCCACCCTTCTTTGAACTTGTTCGATGTCATCCGTCAGGCCCACCTGATGCACATCCCACACCGCACAGCAATACTCCAGAATAAGGCGGACAAGTGCAGTGTAAGCAGTTTCTTTCGTAGATCTGTTGCCCCTTCTAAGTGTTCTGCCAATGAATCGCAGTCTTTGGTTTGCTCTGACCACAACATTATCTATGTGATCGTTCCAATTTAGGTTATTTGTAATTGCAATCCCTAACTATTTAGTTGAATTTCCAGCCTTCAGATTTGTGTGACTTATCGCGTAATCGAAATTTAGCGGATTTCTTTTAGTACTCATATGAATAACTTAACACTATTCTTTATTCAGGGCCAATTGTCACCTTTCGCACCATACAGATATCTTATCTAAATCATTTTGCAATTCGTTTTGGCCATCTGATGACTTTAGAAGACGGTAAATGACAGCATCATCTGCAAATAATCTAAGAGGGCAACCCACATTGTCTCCTATGTCGTTAATATAAATCAGGAACAATAGAGGGCCTATAACACTTCCTTGGGGAACACCGGATATTACTTCTGTTTTACTCGATGAGTTTCCGTTATTACTACGAAATGTGACCTTTCTGACAGGAAATCACGAACCCCTTCGCACAACTGAGGCGATATTCCATAGGCACGGTTTGGTTAGAAGACGCTTGTGAGGAACGGTGTCGAAAGCTTTCTGCAAATCTAAAAATATGGAATCAATTTGACATGCCCTGTCGATAGCACTAATTACTTCATGAGTGTAAAGAGCTCGTTGTGTTTCGCAAGAACGATATTTTCTGAATCCGTGCTATGTGACAATAAATCGTTTTCTTCGAGGTACTTCATAATGTTCGAATAAAGTATATGTTCCAAAACCCTGCTGCAGATCGACGTTAGTGATATGGGCTTGTAATTCAGCGGCTTACTCCCACTTCCCTTTTTGGGTATTGGTGTGGCTTGAGCAATTTTCCAGTCTTTAGGTACGGATCTTTCTGTGAGCGAGTGGTTGTATATAATTGGTAAATATTCAGCTATTGTATCAGCATACTCTGAGAGGAACCTGACTGGAACACAATCTGGATCGGAGACCTTGGCTTTATTAAGTGATTTAAGCTGGTTTGCTGCACCGAGGATACCTACTTCTATGGTTCTCATCTTCGCAGTTGTTCATGACTGGAATTCATCAATATTTACTTCGCCTTATTTGGTGAAGGAGTTTCGGAAAACCGTGTTTAATAACTCTGCTTCAGTGGTACTGCCATCAGTGACTTCGCTGTTGTTATCGCGCAGTGAAGGCAGTGATTGCGTCTTGCCACTGGTGTGCTTTATGTATGACCAGAGTCTCTTTGAGTTTTCTGCCAGATTCCGAGACAGAGTTTTATTGTGGAAATTATTAAAAGCATCTCGCATTGAAGCACGCGCTATATTTCGAACTCGTGCAAAACTTTGCCAATCTTGGAGAGTTTTCATTGTTTTAAATTTGGGATGCTTTTCTCGTTGCTTCCGCAACAGCGATCTGACCCGTTTTGTGTACCATGGGGATCAGTACCATCACTTATTAATTTATGTGATATATATCTCTCGATTGCCGTCGATACTATCTCTTTGAAATCATTCCACATATTTTCTACGCTTACACGATCAGATCGGAAGGAATGGAGACTGTCTCCTAAAAAGGCGTTAAGAGCATTTTTATCATTTTTTAAAATAGATGTTCAAATGGTTCAAATGGCTCTGAGTACTATGGGACTTAACAGCTGGGGTCATCAGTCCCCTAGAACTTAGAACTACTTAAACCTAACTAACCTAAGGACATCACACACATCCATGCCAGAGGCAGGATTCGAACCTGCGACCGTAGCGGTCGCGCGGTTCCAGCCTGAAGCGTTAGAACCGGTCGGCCACTCCGGCCGGGTAATAGATGTACTTTGCGTTTCTTTTTGATGGTTGTGTGTGTTACGATATTCAGTCTAGCAGCAACTGCCTTGTGGTCGCTAACCCCTGTATTCATCATCGCAACCATTTACGCTTCGAGTGGGTTCATGAACTAATTGTTCAAAATAATTTTCTGAGAAAGCATTCAGTATAATTTCGGATGACGTTTTATGTCTGCCGCCGGCTTTAGACGTATGATTTTTCCAGCATATCAGGTGTAGGTCCAATGTGTCTAGCGCGCAGACAGGTTGGTTACAGGGCCTCAACTGGCCTCTTCACCAACACACAACCACCTCTGGCACCGAGGCAGAACCAGCTTTCATAAGTAAAATGCACGCTACAACGTGCCTGGATCATAGCTCTCCTTGAAGTAATCAATTTGCAACAGTTCCTTGTGTCACTATGGTGCCAGTGTTGTTCAGATTGGTGTTGCAAATCCAGTTCGATGTGCCAGAGCCATACGCCGAACACGATGGTCTTCCCTCTTGGTAGTGCCACGTGGCCATCCAGAGCCCGGTCTCCTTGCCACCGCACATTCCCCGTACTACCACTGCTATCAATCACGCACAGTGGCTACATTCCTGCCAAGTCTTTCCGCAGTATCGCAGAAGGAACATTGAGCTTCCCGTAAGCCTATTAAACTACCTCGTTTAAACTCAGTGAGGTGCTGATAATGGCTTCTTTGTCGCCATAAAAGCCATCTTGACTAACATCAACTCACCACGTCCAGTCTCAAAATAACTAACGCTCACGACCGTTACAGCGTGTATTTAAACAAACCTGATTTGCATCCTCATAATGGCGCTACTGGCGCCACTCTTGTGCAACTGGCGCGAAATTTGAACAGACATTATCTTTCACATGTAGAAATACGCCTACCAACTTTCGTTTATGTCGCACAACTCCTTCTTGGTGGTGAGATTTTTTTTCCACCACTGTATTTGGTGTGATGAATGGTAGCTTGCTCTAAATGAAGATAAATGTAAGTTAATGCATATGAGTAGGAAAAACCATCCTGAAGTGGTCGAATACAGTATTGGTGTTGTACTGCCTGACACAATCACGTCGATTAAATATCTAGGGGTAACGTTGCAAAGCGATATTAAATGGAATGAGAACGTAAGATTGGTGGAAGGGAAGGCGAATTCTCGGCTTCGGTTTATTGGGAGAATTTTAGGGAAGTGTAAGATCATCTACGAAGGAGACGAAGTGTAGAACACTAGAGCTATCCGTTCATGAGCACTGCTCGAGTGCTTGTAATGACCACCAGGTCGGATTAAAGGAAGACATCCAGGCAATTCAGAGACGTGCTGCTATTATATGTTCGTTACCGGTAGGTTCGATCAACATGCGAGTGTTACGGAGATGCTTCATGAAGGCAAATGGGAATCACTGGAAAGAAGACGACATTCATTTCGCGAAACGCAATTGAGAAAATTTAGGGCATTGACATTTGTAGCCGCCCGGTGTAGCCGAGCCGTTCTAGGCACTTCAGTCTGGAACCGCGCGACCTCTACGGTCGCATGTTCGAATCCTGCCTCGGGCATGGACGTGTGTGATGTCCTTACGTTAGTTAGGTTTCAGTAGTTCTATGTTCTAGGGGACTGATGACCTCAGATGTTAAGTCCCATAGTACTCAGAGCCATTTGAACCATTTTGACATTTGTAGCTGACTCCATGACGATTCTACTGCCATAAGAACTGGGAAGACAACATAAGAGAAATTATGGCTCATACGGAGGCATATAGACAGTCGTTTGTCCCTCACTCTATTTGCGAGTGGACCAGGAAAGGAAATTCCTGGTAGCGGTGGAAGTTACCCTCCCTCATGCACGGTACGGCGCTTTGCGTAGTACGTATGTAAATGTAGAGATAAAGGTGACACGGATGAAAACAGCTGGTGGGTGTGGACTACAGTCGTCTTCTCTATAGACCATCACACTTACCAGCAGCTTCATTAACGTTGTCGATAGTTATTGTGGTCAATATAGATTACTTTGGAGCTGAATAAGACAATCAGTCAATTTTAGACGCATATTTTATGTCACTATTTTCACGGAAAAATATGCAAAAAAATGTATGTTTTAAAGTATCAGATTAAAATTAAATGTTAAAGCGTGCGAGTTTCCGAATACTTTTTACTCCTGACACACATTTCAACGAGAAAAATATTGTGTAGTCTCACGTAAGGAAATTACACTCTTACACCCACCCTGATTTAGAAAACCACCAAGAACAGTTACTAAAATGCACAGACAGGTATTTCAACCCTTCTCTTGGAATATGACTCCAATTTTGACTGCTGCACTATCTCGCATGGTAGTACCATTACAATAAGGATACCGTAAATAAAAGAGTCTCTACTACACAGAGACCTTGTACGCACACGTCTGAAAGAAGTCGCTATATTATTTTTATCGTCGTACACTTTCAAACTTCCTGGAAATGGGTTTCGATCGGGCGTTGTAAGAACGCGCCGTAACAAATCTGCTCGTTTCACAGAATTCTGTATAGAAGTAATATTTCGAAGAAAAACGTAGTGACGCATGTTTCACATGATATACTAGTTTTTGTTGCCCCTTTTTTGGCATTTCAGAACTTGCATTTCTGAATGATAAGTAAGGGTGAACATTGGTCGTTTTATTCGTCGATATACAACCGCTATGTTATATAGAGCTCTTTGAAAATCGAGTGCTACACATCACTGTTTGAAATAACTTTAAAAAATGGGGCGTGTTATGTACTAACTAGTTTTGCGTGCGTTTTTTGATAGCAGTCACAATTTCTGTTGCCCGCATCAGCCAATCTCGGTGGCTTTCGTTCGAGTACGTTGTACACGAAACCTTGCGTGACAATGTGCGCGGCTGTTGTTCTGTACGGCGTATTGGAACGAACTGCAGGAAAAGAGTGGCAGCGTTATTGTACTCTATGTAATGGAGCCCTTAAGATTGTCGTGCAGTGTTGTAGCATATAATTGCAATTATTCCATGCTTACAACACATGTAAATGTGAGGTGATGTTTACTAGGCAGATACACTCGTGAGCTCCCTCCACGCCCCAAAATGGATGTAAGGAAGTCACCTAAAAATGATACACAGGCATGTCTGCGAACCACGCTGGATTTGTTTCAAGGACGTCAGCACTCAGGCTGATGTCGTGTTCCTCGATTTCAGGAAGGCATTTGATACAGTTCCGCTCCGTCGTTTAGTAAAAAAAACTACAAGTTCACCGAGTATCGGGTCAGATTTGTAACCGGATTCAAGACATTCTTGCAGACAGAACGCAACAAGTCGCTGTCAGCGGAATAAAATTGACTAATGAAAATATAATAGCAGGAACACTTCAAAGAAGTGTGATAGGGCCGTTACTGTTTATAATATACATAAATAACCTATCTGATAACGCCGGAAGCTACATGAGGCTGTCTGCAGATGATGCGGTTGTCTGAAACAAGGCACAAGACAGCAGCGTCAGAAGACTGTAGCGAACTGCAGGACCTGAAAACCTGTAGAGGAAGCGCAGGGACTGGGAGCTGACCCTGGACGTAAACTGTGCATATATACCTTGTGGTTATAATTAAACTTTCCCTATTTAACACGTTATAATACGGAAACTAATTACCGTACGAGTACCAGACTCGGTAGCATTCATGCCCAGAGTATGGGGTGCATGATTTCCATGCGCCACAGGGCCACCGTCCAGTTCCAACTATGGCCACCAGGTGCCGTGATCAGTCATCGCGATTCATAGTCTCACATACCTAACAAGTCGCACTGCACTGGTTGAGGTATCAACATGAGCCTGGAAAAAAGCAGCAGGGCATCATTGGTGAAGCTGTATTATCAAAACAACAGTTATGCTGCAGCTTTACTTCGACAATATCGTCGGCTGAAAGAATGACGGATGGGTCCTCTTTCTCCACATGCTGTGCGGAGCATGATGAAGAAGTTAGAATCCACTGGAGAACTGGGCGTCGTTCCGGGAAGAGGCCGACGACTGGTTTCACCACAGGTGATTAATGACATCGCTGTTGCTATTGCAGACAACGCTGCGCGCAGTCCCCGACCTTCAGGCAGTGCACGTGCTGTGTCACGACTGTTGAACATCCCGTGGTCCACTGTACGGAAGGTGCTTCGTACAAGATCCATTTCGTACAGCAGTTCGCACCACAGGACTCATAATGACGTGTTGACTTCGCTCTTCACTTTCTCTCAAGGATAGAAGTTGACTAGGGCTGGCCCTGGACCATCCTACGGGCTGACGAAGCTCATTTTTCTCTAATGGGTGAAGGGAACACAGAGAATAACAGAGTGTGGGGATCTTCATCTCCAGTCACTGTGCATGAAGTTCCTCGGTATTGTGAACGTGTCACCGTATGGTGTGGCTCCACGGCTACGTTCATCATTGGTCCATTCTTTTTTGAACATGTTGGCCCTCAAGAACCAAAGACGTGCAGTGTGACTGGCCAGCGTTGCTGCGATATGCTTCGCCAGCACGTCATACCCGCTCTGCAGGAAAGAGGCGCATTGAACTCAACCGTTTTCATGGAAGATGGGGCCCCACCGCAAATCGCTCGTAAAGTTCACCCGCTTCTCCGAAATACATTTGGAAACGATCG
The DNA here is from genome assembly GCF_021461395.2 of Schistocerca americana. Classification (NCBI taxonomy): domain Eukaryota; kingdom Metazoa; phylum Arthropoda; class Insecta; order Orthoptera; family Acrididae; genus Schistocerca; species Schistocerca americana. Next base: position 229,520,836 of record NC_060130.1, read on the forward strand.
AAAAATCATCCGACCGTTTCTAAATGCTTGGTCGGCACGATCACGTGATCTCACTCCCTGTGATTTCTGGTTGTGGGACTAACCGAAGCACAGGGCTTATCAGGGGAACATTCACATATGTGTTGATTTGAACCGCAGCATATCAAGAGAGGTAGCTAGCATACCTACGGACATGCTTCGTTCTGCTGTGCAGAATGCAGTCCTGCGCTTTCAGACTCTTCTGGACACTGATGGGCGCCTTATTTAGCCCATTTTGATGTACCGTAGCAACACATTAAAAGTGTTTAAATTGAATTAATTCTGCATTATTTCTCTTTCCCATGTCCTTGACATTAATGCTATCACGTTTGGTCCTCGTGCGATAATTAGTTTCCGTTTTATAACATGTTAAATAGCGTATGTTTAATTATAACCACCTAGAATATGGGAACAAATCCACTACTGTACAATTACACTGGTGGTGAGAAATTACTCCAAACAGTAACTTCCGTAGAATACCTAGCAGCAACCATCTAGAGCGACCTTTAATGTAATGAAAAAGGTAATGCCAGACTGAGATTCATAGGAAAAATCTCAACGAAAAGTAATTCGTCCACGAAGGAAATGGCTTACAAAACATATGTTCGACCGATTCTTGAGTACTGCTCAACAGTCTGGGACTCTCGCCAGGTCGGATTAGTGAAAGAGATGGACAAGATTCAGCAAAGGGCGGAGCATTTAGTCGCGAGATCGTTTAGTCGGCGAGAGAGTGTTTCGGAGATGCTCAGCAAAGAGAGGCGTTGTACATCATGGAGAGATTCATAGTTGAAATTCCGAGAGAGTCTGTTCCGTAAGTGTCGAACAACATATTACTTCCTCCCACATACGTCTCGCGAAATGATCGTAACAAGAAAATTCGAGAAATTAGGATTAATACAGAAATTTACCGGCAATCGTTATTCTCTCGCGCCATTCGTGAAAGGAATACGGAAGGGAGGATGAGACAGTGGTACCGGAAGTACCACATGCCACACACCGTCAGGTGGCTTGCGATGTGTAGAATCTGAATCATTTTATTCTTTTTTGGGGCTGTAAGAACTGGTGATGATTCACTTTCCATTCATCTTGCCAACATGAAATCGAACGGAGTAGCTACATACTCGTATATTTCTAAATATGTGTCTCAGTTATATGCATCAGACAAAACTGTGCTTTTATAGTTACACACTTATAACACATTCCAAGAAAATAGCTGGTTATAGCACTTTGTGCTTCAAAACTCATTAGCCTTCATGTTATAATATTGTGTCAGTTGAAAGTAAGAAGACTAACACTAGAGGGCTGTGGACGTACAGAAAATTCTTGTAAGGAAAGGATTAGAAACGGATGAATATCAGTGTCACAACTCTGCCTGTCTGCATAATAAATTTTTGTACATTCTTGAAATTAGAGTTTGCAGAAAGAGTACCTCACAGAATAACTTTAGGTCAAATTAGTAAAATGGTTCAAATGGCTCTGAGCACTACGGGACTTAACTGCTGAGGTCATCAGTCCCCTATAACTTAGAACTAATTAAACCTAACGAACCTATGGACATGGCACACATCCATGCCCGAGGCTGGATTCGAACCTGCGACCATAGCGGTCGCGCGGTTCCAGACTGTAGCGCCTAGAACCGCTCGGCCACTCCACCCAGCCAAATTAGTAAAGTTCAGAAACTTCATTATTAACGCCAGTACACGGGTTAAAACTCTTCACGCATAACCTGATACGCAACTGCACTGCTGGCAAAAAAAGTGAAGCACTCCGAAGACACGGGCGGATATTAATGTAACTTCTTACACGTACACACCATCGGCAGATATGTTAATGGTCAGAGATGCAACTGAGAAGTAGAACGGCCACCAGATTACGTTAGTGTTATAAGTGTTCAGTTGTGTTAGGAGCTGTGTAGTCGAGACCCCTAACAGCTCGCAGCGCTGTTGCCAGTTTTCAACTACAGAGCGCTAAGCCGGCCGGAGTGGCCGAGCGGTTAAAGGCGCTACAGTCTGGACCCGCACGACCGCTACGGTCGCAGGTTCGAATCCTGCCTCGGGCATGGATGTGTGTGATGTCCTTAGGTTAGTTAGGTTTAAGTAGTTCTAAGTTCTAGGGGACTTATGACCACAGCAGTTGAGTCCCATTGTGCTCAGAGCCATTTGAACCATTTTTTGAACAGAGCGCTAACGGCTGCAGGCCGAAACAGTAGCCGTCTACAGAGCTGTGACAACACTGACGCGTTGCCATAGAGAAGTTTACAAAATCGTGTTAAGTTATTAGTTGAGCTGCAGCGCCCAATCCACTGCAACTGCCAGGGTTCAACATACGCCAATTTAACCACTTGGAATACACTGAGGTGATGAAAGTCATGGGATCCGATATACACGTACAGACGGCGGTTGTATCCCGTTTACAAGGTATAGAAGGGCAGTGAATTGGCGGAGCTGTCATTTGTACTTACGTGATTCACGTGAAAACTTTTCCGACTTGATTATGGCCGCACGACGGAAATTAACACACATTGAACTTTGAATGGTAGTTGGATCTAGACGCATCGGATATTCCATTTCAGAATTGAGAATATCAAACGTCAGCCATTAACTCTCACCATGGACAACGCAGTGGTCGAGGGCCTTCTCTTAACGACCGAGAGCAGCGGCGTTTCGTAGAGTTGTTAGTGTTAACAGACAAACAACACTGCGTGAAATAATCGTAGAAATGAATGTGGGACGTAACGACGAACGTATCCGTTAGGACAGTACGACAAAATTTAGCGTTAATAGGCTATGGCAGCAGACGACCGACGCGAATGCCTTCGCTAGCAGCACCTCCCCTGGGCTCGTGACCATATCGGCTGTGCCCTGGACGATTAGAAACCCGTGGCCTGGTCAGGTGAGTCTATATTTCAGCTAGTAACAGCTGCTGGTAGGGTTCAAGTGTGGCGCGGACACCACAGCTAAAGCTGTTAACCAGGCAATGTGCAAGCTGATGGTGGCACCATAATGGTATGGGCTGTGTTTACATAGAACTGACTGAGTTCTCTGGCCCAAGTGAACCGATGAGACCATTTGCACCCATTGATGCACTTCATGTTCCCGAACAACGGTGGAATTTTTATCGACGACAAAGCGCCATGTCACCGAGCCACAATTGTTCGCGAGGGGGTTGAAGAACTTTTTGGACAATTCGAGCGAATGATTTGGCCACTCGACATGATCCCCATTGAACATTTATGGGACGTAATCGGTAGGACACTTCATGCACAGAATCCTGCACTGGCAACAATTTTACAATTATGGGTGGCTATAGAGGCAGCATTGCTCAATATTTCTCCAGGGACTTCAAATGACTTGTCGAGTCCATGCCACGTTGAATTGCTACACTAAGCCGGGCAAAAGGAGGTCCGACACATTATGAGCTGTCCTTTGACTTTTGTCACCTCAGTGTGAAAGGCACTTAAAGCGTCAGACGTTGACAGATCACTGAAGGACAACGAGATTACTCGTACTCGCGTGAGACGGCGTTATCAGCACCTGACAGATCGAAAGGAGCTTCATTGTGAATCTCCATGCCGGCTGTTCGAATCCACATTTTCGGGGAATTTGGCTGTGACAGTGACCTGATACTGGACTGCATGGGAACGTGAGGGCCGGAATGCCTGTCGTCTAGGTTCTGGTCGACCATGTGTGACCACAAAAGGGGAGCCATTGGGTATGACTTCAGGTCACTTCTGCTAGCGACTGAGGGAATTCTGACGTGTTATCTCTCATGAATAGAGTCGTGGTGCCATTTTTCAACACGACAATGCTCGTCCACACATAGCATGTAAGTTTATGAACTGTCTGCATGGTGCCGGCCGCGGTGGTCTCGCGGTTCTAGGCGCGCAGTCCGGAACCGCGCGACTGCTACGGTCGCAGGTTCGAATCCTGCCTCGGGCATGGATGTGTGTGATGTCCTTAGGTTAGTTAGGTTTAAGTAGTTCTAAGTTCTAGGGGACTGATAACCACAGCAGTTGAGTCCCATAGTGCTCAGAGCCATTTGAACCATTTGTCTGCATGGTGTTGGGGTACTCCCAAGTCCAGCAAAATCCTCAGATGTGTCCCCAGTAGAACATGAATTGGACCTCCTAGGATGCCAACTCCGTTGCAGTGCTAGTACCGAGAATACGAAGGACAATTTACAACGGTTGTCGGCCAGCTTGCATCAGGAGAGGATGCAACTGCCTTATGACATCCTTCTCAACCGAACCAGTTTATGCATCCAAGCTAGAGGAGGTGCACCATCATACTGACAAGTGAACTTAAACTGCCAAGTTCTTTCTAAATTTGACCTGATACTGTAATTATTGAAATAACATCGCATGCCCTCTTAATTAAGTGGTTCAAATGGCTCTGAGCACTATGCGACTTAATTTATGAGGTCATCAGTCGCCTAGAACTCAGAACTACTTAAACCTAACTAACCTAAGGACATCACACACATCCATGCCCGAGGCAGGATTCGAACCTGCGACCGTAGCGGTCGCTCTGCTCCAGACTGTAGCGCCTAGAACCGCACGGCCACTCCGGCCGGCATACCCTCTTAACCTGTAACGTTTCATTCCGTTTCCTCCTCTTCTTCTGAATGTATCACTTTTTTGCCACACAGTATAAATAACACTAGAAGAAATACAATATTTCATTTGACATAACCAGAGCAGAAATCGTTGTGAAATGTGAATATGATTTCCTTTAGAAGTAGTATCTACGCCTACAGTGCAAGTGGCTAGCCAAAGCCTCCGCAGCAGCCTTCTGTACTAGCTGATACCGTCTCTTCGTCTTTCTAGATACAACTAAAGCGTTTGATGAAGTGGGTCACACTGATTTCCATTTAAACCGTATGCACAATGGCTTCAGGCTCAGCAGCACACCTCCATCAGAAGCTACATATGCAGAAAAAAGTAAATTGTTAGGTTCTCAATGATAAGTGCGGTTTTAAATTGCTGTGTTATGTTATGCTGCACCTCCAGTCTACACACAGTGACAGGCAGACCACAACAATTGTATCTCTCAGTGTATAATGGTTAATAATACTTACAACTGACGACCTAACATGTTATCAATGCCACCAGGGTAACGCTGTCGCTCCCTCTCTTCAAAGAGTACAGGAACAGGTTGAGGAAATCTGATGGAGAACCACAGCCTGGTATCTCGTTTTAAGGTTACTGTTATTACAGCCCGTCCGAATACCGATACGAGCATAGGAGCCTTGGGAGCAATAGCATCGGAGAGTTGTGAGAAAAAGTAAAACTGCATCTCTGGCCACAACAATGGATGTGTTTTGACGTATGTGGTCAGTAGGAGTCGGTCGGCAGAATCATTGGCGAGCGGTCGTAGTGAGTGAGTGTACAGGGGGGGTCGCGAGAATTTTGCTGAGATAATTCGCTTGCGTATAAGACAGTAGGTGGTGCGATTTAATTAAACTGCTAACCAGATAGCTCTGTTAAAAGTAGTAGGATACAGTATTCTGTAAGAAAGCTAACAGTAACAAGAAATGGTGATTGTCAATCGGAAACCTCGTGTAACATGATTACCTTCATTTTCTCAGTTCGTAGCGCATCCCGCTTTAGAATAAGAAGGAGAAGGAAGAGATCTACGAGACGGCAAACAACGAAAGTGCAACGAATGGTGTGTTATATCTCAATGGATAGGGAACTGTCCAGAGTCTCATCCATACAGCCAGCATCACGCTAAAGCCACTTTTACGAGTCCTAAAGCTTAACAGTGTGCTTCTTCAGTAATATTAGTCTACGTCACAAGTGCTTCATTCGACCTTTGGTGGTAAATGCCCGCTCAATTTGAGGTTACGTGGTCAAAATTGCGAAGAGACTAATGCAAATGATTGGTGATATGATACTTGAGCTAGCTTTGTATATACTCGCAATTTTTTTCCACAGCTGTTCGAAATTAACCACTGCTATAGTGATTGTAGCGTATAACAACTAATTTTCTTTAGAAACCAATTTTCCAGTAACAAATTTCTACAGCAAAGTCTGATCAGCACAAATGTAAGGCATCAGATTCAAAACACCCAAACCACGAATCTTTGAACCAGGAAAAACATAGCAAAGCGATGACTCTCCAGGACTAAACCATTAATTACTCCAATACGCCACGTACGTTTACATCGAATAGTGCTTCCCTGAAGCAACATAATCTAAAAACAATCGATGTTAGAGTACTGCTTCGTGTGTGTGTGTGTGTGTGTGTGTGTGTGTGTGTGTGTGTGTGTATGATTGTGTTCGTTTGTTTCATATTTCACCCTGCATTGTTGGTTAATCGTATGGCTAGGGTTCCAACAGTGGTGTAACGAAGGTGACTGGAGCGCAGGACGAACTTTGACTTTGCTCCCATTGACATCTCCCCGTTTTTTATTTAATCCGTCTGCCTTGATTTAGTGGCACAAGGTACAGCTAAAGTTCCTCCCCTCACGGCAGCTGGCACCAGGGCTGGAGACGTGCCCTCGCTCCGACGGAGAGCGCGCCATACATCAAAGCAGCCGAGCACAGCGCCACCGAGGAGTCTGGTGTGTGACGGCGAAGCGGGCGCAACTTGGAACCAACGCCAGGGGCCGGGCAGCAGCTGCAGGCAACGCTTTGAGTTGGTGGGAGAGCCGTCCCGTCTTGTTTTTGTCCCGGAGTGGCTGGTTTCTGGGGTTGGCGAGCGAGCATCGGAGAGTACGTCTAAAGTGATAGTAATCCTTCATTTTCCTGCTGAACTATATCTTCCGTTGTTCGGACTATTCACCACTCTCACTGTGTTTAACTCGTGTAAGGGATGTTAGGTTGATTTGGGGGAGGGGACCAAACAGCGAGGTCATCGGTCCCATTGGTTTAGGGAGGGACGGGGAAGGAAGTCTGCCGTGCTCTTTCAAAGGAACCACCCCGGCATTTTCCTGAAGCGATTTCGGGAAATCACGGAAAACCTAAATCAGGATGGCCGCACGCGGGTTTGACCCGTCGTCCTCCAGAATGAGAGTGTGCGAACCACTGCGCCACCTCGCTCGGTGGGATGTTAGGAAAGCTTTTGTTTCAGTAAATGGTAGTCATAACTGTTAGCGATTAAGTCTTACCTAATACGAAGTTCTGGAAGGTGTTCCTCTATTGGCTCGATCCACAGGAATCCAGTGGCTTTACCCTTGTTGTCTACTTTGAAGATCTTATTGGACTGCCAGTGGAGGGAATGGGGGGCCCCATTCTGTACAGGTGGCCATAGAAAGCTAGGCGTCCTGTTCTGAAGGCATTGTTGAGGTTTCCTTGGTGTTGGTGGAGTTCACAACTAGGTTTGTACCACTGCCTTCCATCAGGTAGGATCCTTGGTCCCATTATCTTTCGCAGGAATTTCCTTTCTTGTAATTCGAGGATTCTTACTGAGTCTTCTAGGTTAAGTGTAGGCAATCTGCTGATCAGAGGGCTGACGCTCTGACTACTGTGTTATGGTCTCTTAGTTTGATCGATTTGATTTTCCTCTATTCGAGAGCTATAGTTTCAGTGAGATCATCTGAGATTCATTCTGGGTAATTTACGGTTTTGACTTTCATCGTTTCAGGTCATCAGCAAAGACCATGCACGGGATCCTTAGGTTGTCTGCTTTGATCCTCATCCTTAATCCGGTGTTCGCCAGTAGAGACCTTGTCCTTCTCCTGGAAATACCATCGCCTCGGCTCACAGCCGTATTGATAGGACCAGTCTCTGAGAGTTGTCCTTGAAACTTTACTTTGGGTTTGGCGTTGTAGAGAGTGGTCTGCAGAAACCTACTGAATTTTTCGTTGAGTCCAGTTTCTCTTAGTATTCCAAACAGAGCTGTTCTATCCGCAGAGTCGTTAACCTATTAGAAGTCTACTGTCTGGCTCATTTCTTCCTGTATTGGACGATGCTCTTGAGGTTTCGTATTTCTTCAGTACAGGGTTTCGATGCTCTGAAGTTTGCTTGATATTCCCGTAACTCATTGCTCAGCTGTCTCGTTACGTGTCGTTCGAGGATCTTGGAAAAAAAATATTGCACGTGACTGCAAGGAGCGCTGTTCCTCTACAGTTATTGGAGGCTGTTTTCGTGAATTGGGAGGATAACGGCTGTGGTCCACTCGCCTGGGATTTCTAGCTAGCCCGTAAGTCCAGGATTAATGTATGTGCATGTCTGTGTGCGTTTTCTCCGACTAATTACAGCCTTTCCGCCACTGTCCCATCTTCCCCAAAGACTGTTGTTTTTGAGTAGATTTAAGACCTCTTTGACTTTCTCGAATGTGGGAGGAGGGATTTGCTTGATGTTGAGATTAGCAGGTTTTCTATCTGGGAGTGGTTGGCTAGGTTTTTTGGCGTTTAGACGTCTCTGGGAGTGGTCAGCTAGAGTTTTAGAGCATTCCTTATCATTGTTTTTTGCCAGCTTGTATAGTTAATTAGTTGATTAGTTACAGCCTTGTTTATTTACAGTGTGCTCTCCTTTCATTGTTAAAGCAACATTCACTCAAAGTATCAAGGTTCTTGTCACGTTGATGTTTAATGTAAGATACTCTGCTCGCTTTTTGCTTGTTGGAGTTGAGTGCAAGTAATATTTCCTTATTTTGTTATATAAGCCGATGCACTCTGGTTAGCTGGATTGTATTACCAATAAGTAAGGTACTGAAACTGTTACGTATTTACGCCCTCGCAACCCGCAGCCACTTACCACTCGCAAAGTTTCCTGCGCCACATCCTCATCGCTGCTTGGCATGTATTTACTGAGATCAAGGCGACTTTACGAGGAAGTAAATGGTCCACATTTCAATGATTATTTTCGGTATGAGACAATTCAAATAATGGAGAAGATAGTTCAAAATCGCAACGCTTGACCAATAATGCGATTCCTTTTCCATTGTTTCATTACTGGTCAACGCAAAGCCGTAACAAATCACTCAACAAACGCAACGTACACTGTGGTGACAAAAGTCAAGGGCTACTTCCTCATATCGGTTCAAATGGCTCTGAGCACTATGGGACTTAACATCTGAGGTCATCAGTCCCCTAGAACTTAGAACTACTTAAATCTAACTAACCTACGGACATCACACACATCCTTGTCCGAGGCAGGATTCGAACCTGCGAACGTAGCAGTCGCGCGGTTCCAGACTGTAGCGCCTAGAACCGCTCGGCCACCTCGACCGGCCCTCATATCGGGACGAACCTCTTTTTGCCCGGCGTAGTGCGGCTGATCGACGTTGCGTGGACTTAAAGAGTCGTTTGAAGTCCCCTGCAGAAAAATTGAGCAATGCTGCCTGTATTGCTGTTCTTAATTGCGAAAGTATTGCTGGTCCAGGATTTTGTGCACGAAATGACCTCTCGACTGTGTGCCATAAATGTTGAATGCGATTCATATCGGGCGATCTGGGTGGCCAAATCATTTGCTTGAATTGTCCAGAATGGTAATGAAACCAATCGCAAACTGTTATGGCCCAATGACATGTTTCGGAAGGCGAAGTAGATGAATGGTGGCAAATGGTCTGCAAGTAGCCGAACATAACTATTTACAACCGATGATCGGTTCAGTTGGACCAGAGGACCCAGTCTGTTCCCTGTAAACACAGCTCACACTATTATAGAGCCACCACCAGCTTGCACAGTGCTTTGTTGGTAACTTGGGTCCATGGCTTCGCGGGGTCTGCGCCACACTCGAACCGTACAAGCAGCTCTTACCAACTGAAATTGGGAGTCATCTGACCGGAACACGGTTTTCCAATCGTCTAGGATCCGATCGATAGAATCACGAGCCCAGGAGAGACCTGCAGGCTATGTCGTGCTGTTAGCAAAGGGTCTCGCGTCGTCTCCTTCCATAGTCCATTAACTCTAAATGTCGCCGCACTGCCCTAACAGATACGTTCGGCGTACATCCCACATCGATTTCTGCGATTATTTCACGCAGTGTTGCTTGTCTGTTAGCACTGACTACGCAAACGCCGGTGCTCTCGGTCGTTAAGTGAAGGCCGCCGGCCACTGCATTGTCCGTGGTGAGAGGTAATGCCTGAAATGTGGTGTCCTCGGCACACGCTTGACACTGTGGATGTCGGAATACTGAATTCCCTAACGATTTCCGAGATGGAATGTCCCATGCGTCTAAGTCCAACTACCATTCCGTGTTCAAAGTCTGTTAATTCCCGTCTTGCGGTCATAATTACGTCGGACACCTTTTCGTATGAATCACCTGAATAAAAATGACAGCGTCACCAATGCACTGCCCTTTTATATCTTGTGTACGCGAAACTACCTCCATCTACATATGTGCATATCTCTATCCCATGACTTTTGTCACATCCTTGCTTACTCTACATATTCGTTGCGTAGACTCATTTAGCACAACGAGAGTGGCTCCACTTAGTAGCCGGAAAGAGTGAGAGGTGGGTATTATTGAAGTGTAAAAAAAAAAAAAAAAAGAAAAAAATGGTTCAAATGGCTCTGAGCACTATGGGACTTAACTTCTGAGGTCATCAGTCCCCTAGAACTTAGAACTACTTAAACCTAACTAACATAAGAACATCACACACATCCATGCCCGAGGCAGGATTCGAACCTGTGACCGTAGCGGTCACGCGGTTCCAGACTGTAGCGCCTAGAACCGCTCGGCCGTCCAGGCCGGCATAGAACTGTCGATCACTGCACTCCAATCCCAATCTCCTCACAGCTTTCTTTCATGTATCTCCATCACTTTTCAATTTTGATGCCCTCCAATCCATTTCATTCCTTCTCCTTCTTCTTTGCCGTCTCTTGCCACCTTTTCTTTTTCCCTTCCTAATTCCTTTCGCGTGTCACAAAAATGAACCCCCACAGACGCTGTGGCTAGGCTGTAATATCCCGTTTACGTCACTAGGTTCGTAAAATTCGTCCGTGCCAATTGAGCAGTTTCCTCAACCAAGGACAGAATTGAATGTATGAAGAGCAGGTGAAGTCATTATGAGGAACACACGGCATTCTTAGTGTGACATGTCCCCCGCCGGGACTATGTCCCATGGAAGACTTCACACTGTATTCGGCGGTCGGTGTCTGACTGCTCGTTAACTCCGCCCAGCGTCCCTGATGACAGGATCACTTATTGCGGAATCCACTTGTGGCTGACGCACACTACTTCTTAATTGTGAAGCATGCACGGCGGATGGAGTAAGACGTCAAATGTAGACCATCCTATGGAGCGTTACAAGATCCGTTCGCCGTCGGGCCTTTTGTTTCTTGGCAAGTGGCGGCACTAACTTCCAACGTCAGAGACGGCCGCCACGTTTTACATCTGAAAAGCCTCTTTCTAGACCGTCAGCTGTTTGCTAATGAGCTTAAGTGCTCCTGTAGGAGGCTTGCCGATCATGACTAACTTCGAGAGAAGAGTGCTTCTTCACCGCATTAAGAGCGTACTAAATCAAAGCTGATAGTTAAAGTAAATGCTATTCGCACGACGTAGACGTCTGAAGGAATAAGTTACGGAGTCAAACAACGTCTAAGTAAAATTAAGAGTCTATGATAGGGTCTGCATTTTGAAACTATTGTGATAGGTGATTTAAACATTAGTTACCTAATAATTTTTTTATGATTGATATTGACATTCTTAGATTCACAAAAGACATAAAGGACTTCGCGTCAAGTCAGTACCTTAGGGAGGGCACTAACATGAGAATGCAAAGGCGAAAGAAAGTAGGGATTAGCCGTGGTTAGGTCCTGACTTGATGCGAAGATTATAGTGATGACACAAAGTATAGAATAAATTAGGTAACATGCCCTAGATCGTTCACTATGTACCTCCAGACTATAAACACTAGCCACGAATCAAAATCCTCCTGATGACCGGCAAACAACTTTAAAAAAGAAGGTAAATGCCTCTTTGCAGACATTGCGTTCCTGTACATATTCCAGCTGATCCATTCATTTAACAGACGGCAAGTTCTAGTTCGCACGTGAACGTGATAGGTACATCCTGCATGTCAGAAAAAAAAGTTTTATTAATAATCTGAAAAGTTCGACAGTATTCGTTCAGTTAAAACAGGTACTGCATTATTACTTTTTGAAAATACTTCCTCACTTTCTATTTACGAAGCTCCATATTGTTTGGGGTTTGTTTCACGCCTTTCAACATTTTATAAAAAATGTATTGGCTTCCACATATCTTCCTGGAAGGTAGCGACGGAGATGCGGGAAGAAACTTGATACATCTAGTCGTTGTTTGCAGTTCGAAGACCGGTTTGGTGCTACTGTATGAAGTGCAGGTTTTTACATGTCGACATTCATTTGAGCTGCTTGCTGTGCTAACCGTCCCCCCCCCCCCCCCCCCTATTCCTTGATGCCTCAGGATGTGTCCTCTCAACTAGCCCTTCTTTTAGTCAATTTGAGCCAAAGCGCTTCTTCAGTTATATCTCCTCGTTAGTCATTCGATGTACTCGTCCAATTCCCAGCATTATTCTATAACAGCACAGTTGTAAAGCTTTGTTCTTCTCTTGTCTGTACTGTTTCACTTACATATAAGGCAACTCTCCAAACAAACTATTCCTGAAAAGACTGCCTAACACTTCAAATTATCATCAATGGTAGCAAACCTCTCTGTTTCAGAAAAGCATTTTTTGCTATTCTGCAGTTTGTATCCACTTTACTTCTGCCATAATGAGTTATTTTGCTGCAAAAATAGCAAACCTGGTCCGCTCCTTCTAGCGCCTCATTCGCCAATATAGTTTTCTCAGCATTTTCTGTCTAAATTATACTACCCTCCATTACTCTTTTTTTAATTCTACTGATGTTTGTCTTATGTTTATCTCAAAACACCATACATTTCGTCAACACAACTTCAAAATACTATACCGCATTTGTTCAGAATATCGATATCATCGACAAACATTGATGTTTCATTTCTTATTCTCGAACTTTAATTCGTCTTCCAGAGTTCTTTCGTTTCCCTCATTTCTTGCTCTTTGTGCAGATCGAGGAACTCACTACAACAAGAGTAAGAACAAACTTAGGTTCTAAACAGAAAACAAATAGACAAGAAAACAAGTTCGATATCAGTACCTTAGGGAGGGCACTAACATGAGAATGCAAAGGCGAAAGAAAGCAGGGATTAGCCGTGGTTAGGTCCTGACTTGACACGAAGATTATACTGATGACACAAAGTATAAAATAAATTAGGTAACATGCCCTAGATCGTTCACTATTAAAAATTTTTCCCTATCTTTACGTAGAGAAAAGTTGTCAAGAGAAGTCATTATTGGACATGGCAACTTTTCTGTTACACAGAAGAGATTTCCTTTGTAGCGATTAGCGCCTTTACCAAAGGCGAAGAAATACATTTTGTTATATCAAGCTGTGTTGTGAAGTCGCAAATTCGATACAACAAATGCGGGGTAGAAATAAGTATACGAGCAAAGCAAGCAGAAAACTGATTATGAACGTTTCGCGTTTTAATACTGTCGTAAGAACACCGTATAAAAATCTCCTTTAAAACTTAACGCTTAATGTTCTCTTTAGCACTTGTAGGAATCCACGAATTGACGTAGAAGACGCCACAAACAACAGATTGTGCAAGCTGAGAAACAGGAGCAGCCCCCGAACATGGTCGGCGAGATTGCGTCATCCTTCAGTGTCTAAGCGAAACGGTGCCATTTAGACGTTGTAGACACGCGTATTTTTACTGAGTTGTGCTTTGTCAACGTCCTCCCACGCGGGAAAGCGTTTAAAGGACGACTGAAAAGTGCTACAGGAATCAGTTTCTACGCCACGCAGCATAAAAAGTACTTTCAGCGGAAATACTGTGGTGATAAATGCAGATGAGGTGTTTAGGCTACCAAAACAAATACTCCGCAGAACGTTCTGAGAAGGAAATTTTGTTATACACCTGCTACTTTCGGCGTTATGAGAAAGTGTAACGTGTTTATGCTGTAATTTTTTTTTAGATTTTCTTCGGATGCGGTTGTCATACAAGCATAATAATTCCAGTTGTTTACAAAAAACAGGGAATTGGACTGTTTTCTATTTTTACTTTGTTCCCTTGTCATTCACTTTAGTTAAAGTTTCTCTTTTAATACTTCATCCAATATGTTACGTAGCGTACCCAAGACTAATTAGAGAAAATTAAAATGAAATAACTTGTAATGTGTAGAATGAAGTCCTTTTCTCGGCCGCGTGAAGTACGACATAAGAAATATCTGCAGTGACAGTGTTGTGTGTGTGTGTGTGTGTGTGTGTGTGTGTGATAGAGAGAGAGAGAGAGGGAGAGAGACAGTAAGAGAGAGAGGGGGAACGGTGGCGGAAAATCAATCATTTTCAGGAGCTCATCAATATCTACCACTGTTGTGCGAAAATTGGAAAAAAATTCAACCCTCCTTAATGTACTCTCAACAGTAACTGTTTCCGAAGGCATAGTGACATGGAAACGCGACATGATATCCATAATCCAAAAGTGACAAGGTCCACCACAGATTTTGACCTCATGAAGCTGTCAAGTACGGACAAAAGCTATTCTGAGAAACTAAAAATCATTTCATCACTACACTCACTACGGAATTTTACGGTGTATTAGGATCTAGTCCTAGCGAAAAGAATATTTATATGGTAGATCAGTATTCTATAATACCCACCCACCCACCCACCCACACACACACACACACACACACACACACACACCATCGATAAATCTGAAATGCCGCTTATATAGTGTACGGAGTCTCGTCACTGGACCATAGAATAACGTAAACAGATTGTTTGCAGTGGGGAATCAGGGAAAGGACTCGATGGGAGTGCATGGGTTTGTAAAATACCACAGCAACAGCTACAGGTAGCACATTCGACTGAGAACTCTCCCTAAGCATTCAAAGACAAGAGCCTTGATGTTACTGTTCATACTAAGGACTGGGTCACAGTAGTGATAGTCCTGAAAACATAAAATCTCTAGTGACGTTACCAGCACATTGACGTGGCGGAAGTAGTTACCTAAGATTCGCAACATAAACGGAATTTAACAAAGAATGATACACACCTATACCAGTCGTACTAGTACTGAGAATGTTACGCACCAGTTGTCAAATGCGTGATATTTACCACAACATATTTCGTGACTACGTTATCTCATTATCAAGTGCCGTAAAGCAAGTAAAAAAATCAATATATCGCAGTACTACACATACTGACAACCATGCAAATATCTGTGTTGTATGAGATAAGATGAGGAGACTTGCATAGGACACACTCGCATGGAGAGCAGCATCGGACCAGTCTCTGGACAGAAGGCCGCAACAACATAACTGTATCACCACTTCAGTTGACAGGTCGCAGGAAGGAAAGAGCAAACTAACTCCTGCACAACCATGCCTAGAAAATGTATTGTGATCGCCAAACCAATGCTCGATCCTTATTGCTGCTTTATTTTTAAGCAAGAAAATCAAATGCCTTGGGGGAAAATAAAACAAGAAAAACTAGTTTAACAATCGGTCAATTTTGAGGGCATTAGAAATGTACTAATTAATTTAATGGGAGAAAGAAGTGGAGAGGAAACGCCCATAGCACTCACCTCAAACGATTTAGGAAAACCACGGGAAGAAGGATACAGTACTTTAACCACTGAAATATCACAATCATTTGGTGTGAGTATCATCACATTGTTCTTATGAACACAATGTTCGGCGGTAGCCTGTATCATTTTACTGCCGCGATGCCAAGCCCTCTGGCTCTACGCTGAATTTCGTTGCGTGGCGGGTTACAAAAAGCTAACCTTACTAAATCTTTGATAGTAAGATGACATTGGTAAAACATGATTGTGGCATGTGGCAAATATTAGCTGCAATCTAAAGTATTTTGTTTACCCGTTGTCAAATAAACGTGATGCCCACCAAACTGCAGTGTCGGGTCGAAAATTTCTTTAGGCGGCAAACTGACAGATTTAGGTACAAAAATATATTTGGAAAGCAGAAGCCTCTAGCATTGACAGTCTAAATTGGCGACATTCTGTAAACATCAGTGTGGTACAGAACATATCCCTCTTCATTTCTAGGACTCCTGCTCTTTCACATTAGTGTCTTTTATTTCATTATATAACCAATAAATCCTGAGCTTAAGGGGCAGTGCGGTAAGGCAGTGACGCTTTCGTAAGGCAGTGATGATTCCACACTACCCTCCTACCACAGCTTGGCCAAGCAAAGTGTGGTCCTGGAAACGCAGTGGTATGTTTTGGAAATATTTATGTTGTAGTATGCCCAGGGTGTCGTCTTCATTCGCTGTTCTGTTACATATTTTTTTCCATGGAAGAGACTAATACAGACTTTAGCAACCATTACTTATTATTTCACTTTTAATTTGTCACATGCACACGAACAACGTATTGTATATTGGTTCAAATATAGCATGACATAACGCCACCCCTACACACACACCTTTGTTGGTTGGTTGTTGGAGTTAAAGGGACCAAACTGCGAGGCCACCAATCCCATCATCCTAGATGTATTGAACCAGGAATAACTCTCAGAAGGAGAACACAAAAAGCAAATCCTGGGAAGCCCAATGGTAAACAAGGTACAATAAGACAGAGATAATATGAAGGAGAAGTAGGAGGAGAGTGAGAGGGGTAAGGTGGGCGAGCTGCTTTGCCCAGAATGCAGTTGTAGGTCGCCGGAGTACTGTATGCGGTAGGAGACACTCCCTCTGTTTCCCACCAGCACCACCTCACCGTCCGTTACCCCAAGAAAACGAGCAACATAGAAAAGACGGTCAAAATTTAGGAAAGATGAAACGTTAAAAATGGCGAACGTAAAAGAATAGGAGAATAAAAAGGTGAGAAGGGTTGGGACCAAGCCAGACTGCCGAGAAAGGGCCGCCGTGGGACCCCTGAATCAGAGCAGGCGAGGGTTGTCCCGCCAACTCCTCACGCGGTCAAGAAGGCCAAAGTGCCCCACCTCACAGAGAGGAATAGAAACCGCCTTCGTGGGTGAAATGTAAAACCAAGTCAGCCGCTTAGGTGTCGCCTGCTGACACCAGAGGTAGCGTGTCAGAAAGTTTAAGATATCGCCACGAAGCAGCCAAATTTGGTCAGTCTGGTAGGATGTTGGCCACCGTCAGGTGGACACCACATCGGCGGTAAGGCGGGTCCTCATGTCGGAGAATGTGGCTGTGAATCAGTCAAGTGTGGCCGATGCACAGCTGACAAAGGACAGTGAATTCCCTGTGAGAAGCGCGAAGGGAAGACTGCCATATGGTCGTGATCTCCTTTATTGTCCTCTGTTGGGGGAGTCAAGGGCGAACCAATCCGAGTTCCGGACATCCAACAACAGATGACGTAGAGTCGACAGAAGGTCCAGTTCTGGGACCCCCATCTCGGAAAACACTTGTTGGTTTGGCTGTGTCTGTGCTATGTGAGTGACTGTGACGAGTGCTAATTGTATTTATTTTTTATGGACGTGTATGAAGTGAGAGAAAGGAAACATAGCGTTGGCGATAGCTGGCCCATCTCTCTCGGATACCCGCTATCGTGCACAAGGACCCCACCTGACAGATGGACCATCGTCACCAGCCCTCACTCCAAGAGACGCGCTAGAAAGAGTCAAGATTTGATACTCCTCCCTGCAGTACAAAAAGCACGTTGAGAGAATCTATGACAGCAAAAGACTAGGGCGACTATCAGAATCATTTACTCGGACGTACTGACGTGTTTTTGCCTCTCTTTCTTTCATTCTTTGGGTTGCTTCGCGTTCTATTGTCCTACATTGAACGTAAAAATTGCACGCCTCGTGTGGCCAGCGCAGTGTTGTGCCTGGGGACTTGGGTCCCTCAGCGCACAACAAAGCTCCTGGTTTCCTACTCGCAAAGTTCCTTCTTGAAACTACTGGAGGTAGCGTCTTCTATCTAAAGTTTGGACGTCGGCCAGTTCAGACTGATTGTCTAAGAGTGGCTGCGCCGCTGGGCGGTCGCTAGTGTCGTAGGCGCTCGCGAAATTTTACCAACTCTCCGCCGCTGCGGAAGAAACTTCTGTGTTTGCTCTCCAAGTTCACGAACGTGTAATACAAATTATCTGTGGTGAGAATTCAAGAATATACTGCTGTGGCTTTTACAAAGAGCTGGGGGTACTAACTACTCCACCCCAGTATATTTATTCCTTAATGGGGTTCGTCATAAACAATGTAGGCCTGTCTCTTTCTGAAAGCAACAGATCAGTTCACAAAACAATCAATATTAGAAATAAGAATCATCTACACTAATATTTGGTCCAGAAAGGTGCCCATTATTCAACAACACATATTTTCAATAACTTACCGGAAACCAAAAAAAGTTAAGCTAGTAATTAAGTACAATTTAATAGAAGCCAAAAGATCCTTATGGAAACACCACGACAATCCATGCTCGAACATAAATGCAGGTGCTATCCTGCAGACTGCGCAGTTGTATTTGACCACGAATGGTGCCTGTGCAATTTCCTAAACGCGTTGCAAGTGTCAGTTGTGGTCAGAGCAGTGCTCTGCTTAGTTTTGAGTTATATTGGAGCTAATTGAATTCCAACGTGAATGAACTATTGGGTCTCGTAATGTGGGTGCTTCGGTAACCAAGTGAACAGAAGTGTTTGGTGTTTCAAGAGGTACTGCATCGAAGATTTAAATCGCATACAGGGAAAGTAGAAAATATCATCTGTTAAGTTCAGAACGCGGACGAAATTGTGTGTTGGGTGATTGTGAGAGACGGTCAGGGGAAGAAAAACCAAGGCGAAGGGTGTTCCGTAAGTAGGTCATTCAGGGCGAGATCGAATTACAAAAGCACTCATTAATGCGAATGCGAATGCTCGCAAAAGTAAAACGTGGTGCCGAAGCTATAAAAAACTAGACTGTGGAGTAATGGAAGAAAGTCATTTGCTCGGCTGAGCCTTATTTCACACTGTTTCCAACTTCTGGCCGAGTTTACGTTCCAAGAATGAAACCCGGCGGAGGTTCGGTGATGATTTGGGCAGCTATATTGAGGTATTCCATGGGCCCCGCAGTTACCCTGCAACGTCAGATTACTGACCATTTTGGCTGATCAGGTCAGTTCCATGTTACAACGTTTGTTCCCTAATGGCGATGCTGTGTTCCAAGACGACAGGACTCCTGTTTACACAGCTCTCAACGTCCAGGACTGGTTTTGTGAGCACGAGGATGAAATCTCGCATCTCCCGTGGCCACTACAGTCACCAGATCTCGATATTATTGAGCCTTTGTGGCCTGCTTTGGAGAGAAGGATGCCTGATCGCTATTCACCTCCATCATCGTTACCTGATATATCCATTATTTTGCAGGAAAGACAGTGTAATGTTTCCTTTAAAACCACACAGGGCCTGTATTTATTCACTCCGAGATTGCTGGAAGCTAGTTTGAATGACAACGTGTTTAACCATAGTACTGTGTTGTGTTTCTGGTGTGTCCATTCTTTTCTCCACCTCCCGTATATTTACATGTTTGCAAAGTTTGATATTAACTTGTAAATGAAAATATGTTTCATATTTTTTAGTTAT
Organism: Schistocerca americana; assembly: GCF_021461395.2. Classification (NCBI taxonomy): domain Eukaryota; kingdom Metazoa; phylum Arthropoda; class Insecta; order Orthoptera; family Acrididae; genus Schistocerca; species Schistocerca americana. Next base: position 229,540,349 of record NC_060130.1, read on the forward strand.
TCCACTTCCTCCAGGGCCATTTCACATATTATATATGGAAGTAATATGTTTCCTATTTTTTAATTATTCCACTTCCTTGACTCCTATTTCGTTTGTTTTATGTGGAACAAACATTAACAAAAAATGGTTCAAATGACTGAGCACTATGGGACTTAATTTCTGAGGTCATCAGTCCCCTAGAACGTAGAACTACTTAAACCTAACTAACCTAAGGACATGACACACATCCATGCCCGAGGCAGAATTCGAACCTGCGACCGTAGCGGTCGCGTGGTTCCAGACTGTAGTGCCTAGAACCGCTCGGCCAAAACATTAACATCTATCTTCATTCGTAAATATATATTATTTACTTTTTTAGACGTTCTAAGTCCTTAAAATCTCCTGCTATTGGACTATGGAACAAGGACAATATCTACCTTGCTAGAGACTGTGGTATTATCCAAGATACGCTAGCTTCAAGATGGAACGGCTTCTATTCGTCATTTTCCCAATATAGTGTACACCCCATTGATACAGGTATTTGTATATTCCCCCGTACTACCTAGGCTGACACGAGATATGATATTATGTGATTACACCTTCTGCAATCAACCCTTGAAAACCTTTCATAACCTCAAATACCTAGAGATATCCAAACCGGCGATTTCAAGTGGAGTTATCACTAGAACGTAGTCGTGGTGAGGGTTTCTCCACATAGGGGTTCATTGTAAGAATTCATAATCGTAGGACGTCGCTTGCACACCTCCCCTCTGGGCGAATCTTGAACATTGCCCATCTGTACGGGACCCTTAAAAAGCTAAATTCCGGCAGCGTCTTAAATATTGGGGAAGCCAACTGAAAAAAAAAAGTTCAGCCCGGAAATACACACTCTCAAAACTGGAATAGGAGGAAAAAATGTATGATGTGTCATCACTAATCCTTGTTGATACCTAGCGAAGCTGAGTGGCCAGTGCACGAAATACATTGCTTTACAAAGATCTCTTCTCATTCTAGAGAACGGCGACGGTTTATATATACTCAATAGATAACTGCGTACACAGAAGAATGACACAATTATAGAGATGGTCTACTGACATTGACACACATGATCGTATAGATATGGTTTGTACGAAGCCAACCAATATACGAATGAGCAAGCATTTCTTTGTTTTCCTTCCGATGCAGTAGGAACACAAATAGTGTCAGATCCTATGCTTAATTTTCTCTAAAGATAACGCAGAAAACTTTAATTACTTAATTTCGTCTAACTTACATCACAAATAAGTAATATGTAAAAATATTGTGTAAATCTGATCAAATCATTTGCAGACAAGAGAAACAGGGAGTTGAAAACCAGTGTAGTATTCTCCTCGATCGAGTAAGCGAAAGTGAGGCCCGACTCTCAGGTCATTAAGGACTAAACACAAACTCCTTTCTGCCAGAAAGAAAAGAAATCACCCGTTGCCTTGCTTCAAAACCAATCCCAGCATTCTCCTGGTGCTATTTCCGGCAGATCTATACCGCATTTTTCGGATGAGGATTTGAAGTTCAGTCCTCACGAATACATTAAATTTAATCAATGTGCACCATGTAAAAGTGTTTTATCCACGAACTAAAAGCATTATTTGCTGACATACATACATCGGAAATAATACAAAAGCTGCAGTATTACACGGAAAAATAACTAACAGTCAGCCTAGCAGTTTCTCTACAGCAACATAAAATCTCGCAGCTGACATACGGCAATGTCTCTAGCTTCAATATGTGTTTTCTGAAGTTTATATTTCGGTTTCATTTCCGATAAGGATGTTCCTCTTGTGTTACCAATAGCATATGGCTTCTTCTTTTTTATATAAAACTATGGCTGTGATGGACAGGCACTCACAGGAAACCGAAATTTTATTCAAGGTAATGCACACCATACACAAGTGTTATGTAAACAAATAATAAATGTATTGTCCACAGATCATGCTCACGTATTATGAATTTCATGGAGGCCAAAAATCTCCTGTAGAAATCTACAAATTCAGCAATTAACGATCGTCCGCGATACCCAGAAAAGAGTAATACCGGCGCCCAAGTTGATCCGTGTTCCTTGAATTCCGGAGGGCGGTAGATACAGTTACGCACTGTCGCCTAATGAACAAAATACGGTTATAGGGAACATGAGACTAGGTTTTTGGAGTTCTTATCAAATGGAACAGCACTGGAGGAACTTAGGATGAACGCCAAGGTAGTGTTACAGGACAATTATCGTATGCAATATACTCGTACAGGATGAACCAGAACTCCACCGATGAACTTTCAGAGGTGGTAGTATGAACAAAAAGACGGAAAAAAGAGCAGCATGCCTTAAGATCCATGAGCTCGAGTTCACCTTTGATACTGTGAAACACGCCTCTTCTATAGTAAACTCTTCGCGTTCCACATTTTAGGAGGTGACAGTATGGATTAAATCAAGAAAAACATGTCCGGTAAACACGGGCTCTAAATGCACACCTTAAGGACTATGAGCACTTGTTTAGTAGTAGGGATACGCTTCACAATAGCGAAGTTAAACAAGTACTCATGGCTCTTAAGCTTTTCATTTTAGAACCCATGTTTACTGGACTTTTTTGTTGTTTTGCTACACGCTAGCACCTTTCCAAATACGTAAAGCAACGAGGTTTCAGTAGAAGAGATGTGTCTCACAGTAACGAAGATGAACAAGTGCTCATAATTGCTAAGCTATGCATTTCAGTCCATATTTACTAGAATTTTTTCGTTACTTTGGTTCCTATTTCTATCTCTCATAGTTTGTTGGTTGAGTTCTGGTTGATCTGTGTACAAACGACCTAACAGGTAAGGTCGTAAGTTCAATGAGGCTGTTAGTGAATGATGCTGTTGTATATAAAGAGGTCACAACTCTAGAAAATTGTAGTGGAAGTGGGAAGATCTACGCTTGGTGGAAGAATTGGTAGTTGATCCTCAATATTAATCAGTGTAACGCATTGCGCATGTTTAGGAGTAAATTCCTGCTATTTTATGATTACACGATTCCTGAACAGTCCCTGGAAGCAGTGACATCCATTAAATATTTGGCAGTATGGGTATGGAGCGAAACGATCTCATAAAGGCAGGTGCCACACTGAGATTCATCGGAAGGATCTGAGACGGTGTAGTCCACTCATGGACGGTAGTCTACGAAACCTTCGTTCGATTGATACTTGAGTATAGCTCGTCAGTGTGTCACTTTTACTCGAGAGAATTGATAGATGAAATACAATAGATCTAAGGAAGAGCAGGGCGTTTCGTCACAGGCGCGAAATCGTCACGGAATGCTCATCCAACTTCTTTGGCACACGTTACAAGACAGATGTCGCTCGCTAAAGAGTGGTTTACTGAGAAAATTCCGAGAACGATTCTTAACTGGGACGAAAGATGATGGGTAAAAACTGTCTTGCTGGAGGGAGGGATACCCTGCTAATTCTTATTTTGAGCAGGCACAACACAGAGATTTTAACTACTTTGTACAAGGACAGATGCAACGAATATGATTTGCAGAACCGGCATCAGTAGCTCGACGCGTTCAGCAGAACGTTTTCCGCAGCTCTGCAATTCCAATTGGAAGGCGCGAGTGCGACTGTGGCGCGCAGATTGCTCCAATTCCGGCGGCCCCCCTGCTCCCTGCCCCCGGCGGTCACGTGTTTTCCATCTTGCGTCTTCTCGTCTGTTGCCGCCATCCCAGCTCTCCTCGCTTATTCTCCTACCACTCGCGGCAGTTCCAGTCTCATATATCGCTGTAAACTTCGGTGTAGAAATTGCAGACTCTTTCGTCCGTCCTATATTTCCGCGAAGGAGTTGAAAGTGTGATACAAGGATATGCTGTGGAATGTAACGCATCTGCTGATAGCTTTTCTTCCGCTTTTCCCAGAATAACGAAGCGGAACACGCTGCATGAGATGGTAAAAGTTAGACAACTGGTAACTACACGACAAAGGGGGATACTGGAAGCATGCTTTCAGACACTTAAAATATTCTGCAAATGTTGTACGGAGAAATTCTCTCACTTTCTCAGCACATAAGGCAACGGTATTGCCGCAGTGGATACACCGGTTCCCGTGAGATCACCGAAGTTAAGCGCTGTCGGGCGTGGTCGGCGCTTGGATGGGTGACCATCCAGGCCGCCATGCGCTGTTGATATTTTTCGGGGCGCACTCGGCCTCGTGATGTCAATTGAGGAGCTACTCTACCGAATAGTAGCGGCTTCGGTCAAGAACACCATCTTACGACCGGGAGAGCGGTGTGCTGACCCCACGCCCCTCCTATCCTCTACCGAGGATGACACGGCGGTCGGATGGTCCCGGTAGGCCACTCGTGGCCTGAAGACGGAGTGCTTTTTTTTCTCAGCATATGTGATCAAAAGTATCCGACCACCCCCAAAAACATACGTTTTTCATATTAGAAGCATTGTGCTGCCACCTACTGCCAGGTACTCCATATCAGCGACATCAGTAGTCATTAGTCACCGTGAGAGAGCAGAATGGGGCGCTCCGCGTAACTCACGGACTTCGAACGTGGTTAGGTGATTGGGTGTCGCTTGTGTCATACGTATGTAAGCGTGATTTCCACACTACTAAACATCCCTAGGTCCACTATTTCCGATGTGATAGTGAAGTGGAAACGAGGACGGACACGTACAGCACAAAAGCGTGCAGGCCGACCTCGTCTGTTGACTGACAGGACCGCCGACAGTTGAAGAGGCAGATATCTATACAGACCATCACACAGGAATTCAAAACTGCTTCAGGATTCACTGCAGGTACCATGACAGTTAGGCAGGAGGTGAGAAAACTTGGAGTTCATGGTCGGCGGCTGCTCATAAGCCACACATCACGCCGGAAAATGGCAAACGACGCCTCGCGTGGTGTAAGAAGCGTAAACATTGGACAACTGAACAGTGGAAAAACGTTGCGTGGAGTGACGAATCATGGTGCACAATGTGGCGATCCGATGGCAAGGTGTGGGTATGGCGAATGCTCGGTGAACGTCATCTGCCAGCGTGTGGTGCCAACAGTAAAATTTGGAGGCAGTGGTGTTGTGTTGTGGTCGTGTTTTTGCACCCATTGTTGTTTTGCGTGACACTATCACAGCACAGGCCTACAGTGATGTTTTAAGCACCTTGTTGCTTCCCACTGTTGAAGAGCAATTCGGGGATGGCGATTGCATCTTTCAACACGATAGAGCACCTGGGCATAACGAACGGCCTGTGGCGGAGTGGTTACACGACAATAACGTCCCTGTAATGGACTGGCCTGCACAGAGTCCTGACCTGAATCCTATAGAACACCTTTGCGATGTTTTGGAACGCCGACTTCGTGCCAGGCCTCACCGGCCGACATCGATCCCTCCCCTCAGTGCAGCACTCCGTGAAGAATGGGCTGCCATTTCCCAAGAAACCTTCCGGCACCTGATTGAACGTATGCCTGCGAGAGTGGAAGCTGTCATCAAGGCTAAGGGTGGGCCAACACTATACTGAATACCTGCATTACCGATGGAGGGCGCCACGTACTTGTGAGTCAGTTTCAGCCAGGTGTTCGGATACTTCTGATCACATAGTGTACGTACATCCAGAAAATAATAATACAAGGGCTGTGTAAAGACATAGGAATTTTTCTTCAAAGTTGTTGGCATCCGTGACGTGTAGAAGCGTTCATAATGGTCGAACGATGTGATCGAGCGCCTCAGACAGTACGAAATTCCGTTGCAGTAGCAAAATACCTCACCCAGCGCACCCTCCGTTTGATCTTCTTACTCCAGGTGTAAGATTCATCCAGACATTCTGTCCCTCAGTTTGCGTAACGAATCGGCGGCCAGTATCCGTCGACAACTTGTGGAAACCTACGGATCCAAAGTGATGAACTGTCAGAATGTTACCAAGTGGATTAAAAGTCCGTACCGACACTCATGATGCGGGAGACCGTCTGTCATTTCAGAAGAACTTGTGCAGCAGGTAGAAGGAATAGCTCGAAATGATCGCAGTGTGATTCTTTGCTCCCCTACAGAAAGTTTTCCACGCGTTTTACGAGGTCTTCTGGATGAAATTTTGTCAGAAGGACTTGAATTTAAGATGTAGCGGAGACGGTGGCTGCCAAAATTATTGACTCCGGAAAGCCGCAAAATTGCGTGTCGGCTGCACTAGAATTTCTCAAACAAGTGAAACTATATGGTATTATTGTCGAAAACTGACACTCTGAGCCCGTGGCTGTGTACAAAATGTAGGGTGACTCTTACATAGAAGATAACAGCAACCAGCCACTTCTTACAATGCTATTTGTTTAAATATAATGTGTTCTTCATGGAGAATTTGTTTTCAAAAGTATAATGGGTATTAAGTAGAGCAAACGGTTGTTATGTAACCTATATGAAGGGCTTTTCCTAGAGTTAACCGTCGGCCTGATAAGGCAATTTTCTTTATGGGTCTTAGGCTGTGACTGGAGTCACTGCACCTCGGCTCCGTCTTTGGCATTGTTATGATTGCTATATCGCCATCTTAGCATACATACTTCCATGTGGTGAAACTTCTCGATGTGTGAGTGTTGCTTTAGATTGTGTGTACCCATATACACAAAAAAAGTGCATCAAACAGTCTTCGCAGCTGCATGATCACAAGCAGTCAGCACTGGAACGTAATGGCGTTGATTTTTCAGTGTAAGAAACCCAAACATCTTCACTTTAATAACTCGTTTACAACATTTAAAATCGTTATGAGGCATAATTACATTCCAAAAGACGTCTCACAAATTGTTTTGGTTGTAGGGCACCACCACCCCAAGGAAATTTCATCACTTAGGAAAGCAGAAAGTGAAAGCTGAAGTAAGACGTGTTAACGTGAACTAACCGTCTGAAGACTAACACGTGATATTCGAAAACGGTAACAGCGCTTATTAAATCAGTAAATAAATAGCATTGTAAAATTCGGCTGGTTGCTGTTATCTTCTATTTAGGAGTCAACCTATATTTAGAAACTATATGATTCCAGAGAACTTTCCCTCTCTCAAACATGTATGATGGATATATGCAGAAAGAAGCCACGAATGAACATTTGTACCAAGGCTGGGGTTCGAAAATGGGTCTCTTTCTCACTAGGCAGATGCGCTAACCACTACATCACACTGGCACAAGGGGCTCTGCATAACTGCACGGCCTATCCTAGCATCCCCCCCCCCACCCCCCACCCCCCACTCCATCCAAATTCCAATTCACACGTAAGCCCACTTGGTATTCCCCCTACACTCGAATATCTTTGCGGAGGCTCTCCAATGACATTGGAATAGTACCTCAGCATCGAACGAAATGGGAGATCCTGCCTGAAACCCAGGAATTGGTGCTTTAATGAAATGCATGGGTTTCAGTCAGGAGCCCCTGATTCGATCGATGCTGGGGTGCTATTCAAACGCAGTTGGAGAGCCTATGTAATGCTATTCGAGTTTAGAGGGAATATAAAGTGGCCTGAGGCATGAATGGGCATTTGGATCGAGGAGGGAGGCAAGCTAGGATAGTCCGTGCAGTTATGCAAAGCTACTGTGCCATGGTGGCATAGTGGTTAGCGTATGTACCTAGTAATTCATTAAACGCTTCGCCTGCATATATACAAGAATTTCTTAAACGTTTTCAAACTGAGGGTGAATCCCTTCTCGATTCAATTGTGACTGAGAACAAAGTGTGGGCATGTCACTATACTCCTGAGTCGAAAAGAAAATCTCTGCAGTGGTGCCATTCCCATCCTCCATCCAACTAATATAAAAGTTTAATGAAAACATATTCATTTTTCGATTTTTGCCAATTTTTGTATTCTTACTTTCTGAATTGCCCCTCGTAAACACTATGACATAAAACGTGGAACACCCAGAATGTGCGGAGGAATCGAAATGAAAGTTTACATATTGAGAGTGTATGTGATACTATTTCAGTGCCTACAAAACAGTGTCAAATCTACAAACAACTTTGGCAGTATGGACCCAGTTAACAGTATGACGTTGCACCCCTGCTGGCCTTGATGCATGCACAGATTCGGCGGGGAACGGTGTCATAAAGCCGTTTTATCATCTCTTGAGACAAACTGACACCACAACTGTTGTAACGGGTCGTTATGTCCCGCATACTGGCTCTGGGGTGCAGTTATCACCTGAAGTCATACATCAGTCGTGAAGTTGCCAATTGACATGGTATCGGCAGAACTGAATGTGAACGGCGAGATGTCGTGTTAAGCTGGACACTGGAATAGAACGTCTGAGTCGTAAGGTCCTTTTTTGTAACATGTTTCTTACAGCCTGATCGGACAGCGGCTGCAATGGCTCTTCCGTGATGGTCTGGCAGTGATCTGACGATAGCCGTAAGACGCCGCAACGCAGAGGTGGCCAGATATCGGTCGTAACGCGCGATTACAATGCGTCGGCGACCTTGTGCACTCGCCAAGTGTACTGAGCTATGTCCCTGTAGTGTGGCTACAACCTATGGATGACAGATGTGAGACGCTGGCATCTGCAGCAACACGACGGAAAGTCCTTCCTTCCTGGATCAAACAGGCTGCCCTCGCAACTTGCACTACATTGAAATGTCCTATTAAATGTGCTTGGTTGAATACAGTGTCGAAGAATGGGAACTGCTGTCTGTGTACCGGTTACACTTCTTTCTGAGGTGTCACCTGGTACGTAATGCATAACGCGGCGGATACATGTCAAATGACTTTAGTTTTTGTATACATTGAAAGCGAAGATCTCAGCCCGCATCTCGTGGTCGTGCGGTAGCGTTCTCGCTTCCCACGCCCGGTATCCCGGGTTCGATTCCCGGCGGGGTCAGGGATTTTCTCTGCCTCGTGATGGCTGGGTGTTGTGTGCTGTCCTTAGGTTAGTTAGGTTTAATTAGTTCTAAGTTCTAGGCGACTGATGACCTCAGCAGTTGAGTCGCATAGTGCTCAGAGCCATTTGAACCATTTTGAAGATCTCAACTTATGCAATAGGACCACAGATACCGCCAGTATCAAAATAGATTTAACACACCGGACACTGACGCACGTGTTCCCCAAATTGCTTTGAGTACCGTACGTAGAGAGGAATCTCCAAGGCATTGGGCTCATCGAGGTTCAAGTCCCGGTCGCGCCATTCTTAAAGCGTATGAAGCTAATTTTTGGACAAAAATCATTAAAAATGGCACGGACTATTTATTTCCCTATTCTCGTCCAATATCAGCTTGTGCTCCATCTGTAATGACCGCGTAATCGACGTGACGCTAAACATTAATCTTCCTTTTCGTTGACTTTTTATTAAATTATACTAGCAATTTTCTTAGAATGCTGTTCAGTTTTTGTATTCATTTGACTTTAACGCTTCGGTACCGTGGAGTCATAAGAGAAAGATAAACTTAAATATTCCTATGGACGAGTATACAAAGCGTTTCCGTCATGATCTGACAAACTCTCAAGGGTGATTGTGAAGTCAGAATGTATCGTCCTGAGATACGGGAAGTGATGCAATCGAAAAACATAAGCCTTATGCGCGAGCCGGCCGCGGTGGTCTCGCGGTTCTAGGCGCGCAGTCCGGAACCGTGCGACTGCTACGGTCGCAGGTTCGAATCCTGCCTCGGACATGGATGTGTGTGATGTCCTTAGGTTGGTTAGGTTTAAGTAGTTCTAAGTTCTAGGGGACTGATGACCATAGCAGTTGAGTCCCATAGTGCTCAGAGCCATCATCATCACCTTATGCGCGAGGGTGTCTACGAAACTGGCATAAGAGAACTTTTTCATACGTGTAATAAAACTATGTCATTTACGCCAAGACAAATTAACATAATTAGTTCGTGACTTGCCAAAAGTATAAGAGAAAAAGTAATTTTGCATTTTAGCACATCAGTTTACCCGATTTTATTAATCAAACATTTTTTGTGCGTTTTTGTTAACTTTCACTGCTGTTAAACAATTTTAGAAAACGAAGAGGGCTTCTTGAGAGGACTTTTTGTGTCTGTGATATACTCTTCGTTTAATGATTGGAGGGAGGGCAGGCAGGACGATTATAATTGAAATCTCGTGGATGTGCAGATCTTTAGAGACGGAATACAAGCTCTTTTTGAGATGGTAGTGGAAAAAGAAGCTTCTTTGGACTGTTTCAGGAACTATCCCGGCGCTCATCTGGAATGATTCAGGGAAACTATGAAAGCTAAATCAAGATGGCCACACGCGAATTTAAATACGTTTCCTCAAAAATATTTGTTCTGCGTCACTGTCACTGTACCATTTTCCTTCATTTTCGGAATTTAGATACAGCTTGCAGCAACTTTTTGTGTCTACGGGACAGTTAGAGGACGTCGCAGTAAGATATTACCGCAAACATTTCTCTGGATGGGTAGGAGAAACGTTCCTGTAATACTCGAACGTAGTATTAATGCAATGTTTCTGCTGTCTTCCTCTGATGAAACCCTTCTCGTTCTTCTGCAGCGACGACGACAGATAAACGAATGTCTAGAAGAAGGTGACCTGATTTGTAAACGCTGAAAAGAATCTGGCAGCGACGCATTCAGGTCAATGTGACTTGCCCAATGTCAGGAACGTGGGAGAGACGCAGGTATTGATAGAATCAGGTTAAGGAACGCGTGTTCTCAGTCGGCACGTACATTACTGTTCTTTAACATTATGAGGAGAGAAATCAATCGAGCATGACTGATTTTAATGATACCAGGGGAATTTACTCATCAGCTGGTACCAATAACCATGGCCCCAGTATTGTTACGAGTGCTTTGTAGAAGGGAAAACGGATACTGTAGAGGCATTAACAAACAGCGTCTTGGGTCGGCACAGAACTGACTCGCACTGTTGTCATTAGAAATTAACAGTGATCTACATAATTACGATACAAAAGAGCCCAGATACGTTGATATCTTACAGCCTTAAGTTCTGGTCCTCCTAATTATATTCCAAACCACTGGTGCATTTCATCCATATTTCTTTTCCTTTCAAGCATCCAGCTACTATGAATTATTTTTTCACGGAATTATTTTGCTCAACAGGAGGAATATAAAGGAATTTTTCCGTACCTATAATGTATCATAAGCACTGATTTCTCCTCACGCGACCTATATCTACATCTACATGATTAATCTGTAATTCATAATTAAGTGTCTGGCAGAGGGTTCATCGAACCACCGTTAAGCTACTTGTCTATCTTTTCACTCTCTAACAGCGTGCGGGAAAAATGCATACTTAAATCTTTCCGTGCGAGCTCTGATTTCTCTTATTTTATTGTCATGATCATTTCTCCTTATGTAGGTGAGTGCCAACAAAATATTTCACGCTCTAAGAAGAAAGTTGGTGATTGAAATTTCATGTGAAGGTAGCGTCGCAGCGAAACATTCCTTTGTTTTAATGACTGCCACCCAAATTCTTGTAACATGTCCGTGACACTCTCGCCCCTATTTCGCAATAATACAAAATGAGCTGCCCTTCACTGAACTTTCTCGATGTCCTCCGTCAGTCCTATCTAATGCGGATCCCACACCGCACAGCAATACTCCAGAAGAGGGCGGACAAGAGTCATCTCTTTAGCAGACTTTGACATATGTTCTAAGTGTTCTACCAATAAGTCGTAGTCTTTGGTTTGCTTTCTCCACAAAATTAGCTATGTGATCATTCCAATTGAAGTTATTGGTAATTGCAATCCCTAAGGATTTAGTTGAGTTTACTGTCTTTAGATTTCTGTGATGTATCGTGTAACTAAAATGTAGCTGATTCTTTTTAGTGCTCATGTGGATGACTCCACACTTTTCACTGTTTAGAGATAACTGCCACTTTTTGCACCATATGGATATCTAGCCTAAATCATTTTGCAATTTCTTTTGATCATTTGATAACTTTACAAGACGGTAAATGACAGCACATTTGCAAACAATCTAAGAGGACTGCTCAGACTGTCTCCTAAATCGTTTATGTGGATCAGGAGCAACGGGGTACCTGAATCACTTCCTTGGGGAACGTCGGATATCACTTCTGGTTTACTCGATGACTTTCCGTCGGTTATTACGCATTGTGACCCTCCTGACCGGATATCACGAATCCAGTCACACAACTGACGCGATGCTCCATAGGCACGCTATTTAATTGGAAATCGCTTATGAGGAGCGGTGTTAAAAGCCTTCTGGAAGTCTAAAAGTATGAAATCAATTTGACGCCCGCTGACGACAGCACTCATTTGGTCGTGAAAATAAAAAGCTAGTTGTTTTTTACAAGAACGATATTATCTGAACCCGTGTTGGCTATTTGTCAATAAATCGTTTTCGTCGAGGTGATTCATAATGTTCGAGCACTTATGTGTTCCAAAATCCTACTGCAAATCGACGTTAGTGATATGGGTCTGTAATTCAGCGGATTACTCCTATTTCCTTACTTGGCAACTTGTGCAGATTTCCAGTCTTTGGGTACGGACCTTTCTACGAGCGAGCTGGTGCATATGATTGTTAAGTATCGAGCTGTTGCATCGGCATACTCTGAAAGGAATCTAATTGGTATACAATCTGGACCGGAATACTTGCTTTTACTAACTGATTTAAGTTGCTTCACTATTCCGAGGATATTTACTTCCAAGTCATTCATGTTGCCTTTTCTTGATTCGAATCTGGAGTATTTACTTCGTGTTCTTTTGTGAAGGAATGTCGGAGAACCGTATTTAGTAACTCATCTTTAGTGGCGCTGTCATCAATAACATAATCATTGTTATAGGGCAGTGGATGTATTAATTGCGTCTTGTCACTGTTGTACCTTACACATGACTAGAATCTGTTTGGATTTTCTGCGAGATTTCTAGACAGAGTTTCGTTGTGGAAAGAATTAAAAGCATCTCGCGTTGACGTTAGTGCTAAATTTCGAGAATCTGTAAAACTTCGTCAATCTTGGGGATTTTGCGTTCTTTCAAATTTGGCATGCTTTATCATTGCTTCTGGAATAGTATTTTGACCTGTTTTGTGTACAATGGGGGATCAGTAACATCTCTTATCTCATCTTGTATTTAGTGTGTATCTCCCAATTGCCGTCGATACTATTTCTTTGAATTTAAACCGCATCTAGTCCACTCTTTCATAGTCGGATTGGAAGGAGTGGAGACTGTCTCTTAGGAAGATGTCAAGAGAATTTTTACATGTATTTTTGTAAATGTATTTTTCGTTTATTTATAGTGGTTTTGGATGTTACTGTACTTAGTCTAGCCACAACAACATTGTGGTCACTAATTCATGTATGTCATGATGCTCCGTATTTGGTCAGGACTATTTACCGATAAGAGGTGAAGTGTGTTTTCGCAACAATTTACACATCGAGTGGGCACCTGAAATAGTTGTTCAAAATAATTTTTTGAGAAGGCATTCAGTACGTTATGCCTATCACTGACTTTAAACATGTATATTCTCCAACATATCGAGGGTAGATTGAAGTCACTACCAACTATAACTGCGTGAGTGGCGTACCTATTTAAAGTAACACTCAAGTTTTCTTTGAACCGTGGACCAATTGTATCATACGAGTCGGGGGCTCAGTAAAAGGAATAAGTTATTAATTTATTGTGGATGTCAAGTATAACATCCACCCATGCTAACTCACAGGAACTATCTACTTCGATTTCACTGTACTGTAAACTACTTCTGACAGCAATAAACACTCCACCACCACTGTATTTAATCTGCCCTTTCTGAACACGGTAAGGTCCTTTGTAAAAGTTTCGGCTATACTTATTTTCAGCTTTAGCCAGCATTCTGTACCTATAAAGATTTGAGATTCAGTGCTTTCTATTAGCGCTTGGAGCTCCGGTTTTTTTCCAACACAGTTACAACAGTTACAGTGTTGATTGTTCCTATGTCTACCATCTTTCTGTGTTCGCCTTGCACCTTTTGAAACTGACGCCCGTTTTGTACTTCCTCGAGACCCTCTAAAGTAAAAAATCTCCCAGTCATCGCCATACAGCCCGCATTACTCATGTAGCTGCTTCCTGCGTGTAGTGGACTCCTGACGTATTTAGCAGAACCCGGGAACGCACCACCCTGTGGCACCAAGTCTAGGAATCTGCAACTTAGACGGTCGCAGAATTGTCTGAGCCCCTGATCAGACCCTCCACTTAGCTCTTTACCACAAGACCACAGTCGGTTCTCTCTACGATGCTACAGATGGTTAGTTCCACCTTCATCTCGCAAGTAAGACTAGCAGTCTTTACTTTCGCTACAGTCTCGTTTTTCTTTCCGTGCAACTTTCTAAATGCAGTAACAGGGTCCATAACTTGTGATCGTTTAGAAATTTATCTCGTTTTATTTCCATTCTTGCTAAAAAGTTATTAGAATGGAAATACGAGTATCACTTTAAAAGAAGAGCATAGGCCTACACGCACAAAATGATTAAAACTAATCGTAGACCATCTAATTCACCTTATAATATACTCTAAGAAAAAAAACCTCAGCACGAAGGAATTATCCGAATGGGACGGAAATTAGTAGATGTGATATACAAGTGAATACAAACAAACGATTAAAATTTCAGAAAAATTGTATGATTCATTCAAGAGAAAGAGCTTCTCAAACCGAGCGAGGTGGCGCAGTGGTTAGCACACTGCACTCGCATTCGGGAGGACGACGGTTCAATCCCGCGTCCGGCCATCCTGATTTAGGTTTTCCGTGATTTCCTTAAATCACTCCAGGCAAATGCCGGGATGGTTCCTTTGAAAGGGCACGGCCGACTTCGTTCCCTAATCCGGTGAGACCGATGACCTCGCTGTTTGGTCTCTTCCCCCAAAACAACCCAAAAAACAAAGCTTCTCAAAGTGAGCAGTCCAGTAATACGTCGGTCTATATCTGGCCCTATGCAAACAATTATTCGGCTTGGCTTTGATTGACAGAGATATTGGACGTCCTCCTTAGGTATATCGTGCCTGATTCTGTCCAATTGGAGCGTTAGAGAGTCAAAATCCGTAATTTGTTGGAGGGATCTGCCCATAATACTCCATACCAGGCCTGTTTAGGCTCACGCTCGCTCGCTGCCTGCGTTGTTATCCCTCGCGGTAAAATGGGACGGTCGGACGTCATTACGTAGCACAGGGGAAGAGCATACATACTGTGCGCTGTCTTCAGAGGAATGGCCCCGTGAGACGTGAGCCGTGAGCCTATGTACTTACCCTACTTGTGCAACAACTTCTTTCCCCAGTGAAGAGACTACAACTTAAAAGCTTATTTTACAATTAGCAGTACTCTTAAAGAGGTATCTGTTGTGACTGACAATTCGCAATTTTTCACAAACATAACTTTTATTTATGTAAGTTTACAAGGTTGATGACTGAACAACAAAAGAAAGGTAACAATAGCGATGCCAGTAAAGTCTCCTAATTGAGGCAAACAAAAGTTTACTTCTAATTTTCCACAAAGGTTCGTGGTAACACACACACATTAGTAAAAGTCCAATTCAGAGACGAAGACTTAATCTTCAGCGGTCGAAGTCCATGAGGCCGGTATTCGGAGTGATACTGAAGCTCGGGGCTGGTTCTAGCTCCTAAATAGCTGTTTCCAGCCAGTCAGGTTTTGGCGTAGTGATACTTCCTGCAGGCCGTGGCTCGAGCTCCCCCTGCAGGAAGTAGTGCTTGGAATGTCTGTTTCCATTACCTTGTATGTAAGTAGCCGGTGCTTACCATGGTGCTTTTGGTACGCCTTGGACATAGACAACCCCGTCCTCTGTGGTGTAATATGGGTAGCCGGCCCTCAGGGGCTACCTTGGCTCCGGCATAATAGTATCAGACATTGATGCCTTAGTGGAAATAAGTAGTACTGATTGATATCTAGTGTTTCTATGTTTGAAGTGTGAATAAAATATTCACGAAGTACTAGGTAATGTCAAAATAAACAACATCCGAAAAAGACATATATCATAAGACAGCATCAGTCATAATAAATATCATATGTCGAACCTAGCTGTCCCATGTTCTTCGTCTCATTAAGTTCCATTTAGTTGTCATTTCTAATGAATGCAACAGTGATAAGAAGTAAATTTGCCACGAAAGGCATTAATTAGCCACGAAGAACTGATACATCATGGTAGCTGCCACAGAATAGACTCATTGACAACAGTTTCTCGTGCCGTGCTGGCTTGTTCGGATTCCTCCCCCCTTCCCGCCCCTCAATTACTCGCCGTGAGCCGGGCTGTTGCTCACTGCTGAGGCGTGAGCGTGAGCTAGCTCCCACGAGCAAATCGGTGAACAACCCTGGCCCAAACCTTCTCAACTGCGGAGAGAGCCGGCGACCTTGCTGGCCATGGTAGGGTTTTGCAAGCACGAATACAACAGTAGAAATTCTAGTCGTGTAGGTGCAGGCAATACCTTGTTGAAATGTAAGCCCAGAATGGCTTGCCATGAAGGACAGCAAAACGGAACGTAGAATATCGTCGACGTACCACTGTGATATTAGGGATGACAACCAAAGAGGTCGTGCTACTAAATCAAATGGCACCCCACACCATCATGCCGTACGGTGGGCGACAGCCAGGTTCGTATCCCATCACTGTCACGGGCGTCTCTAGACAAGCCTTCGCTGGCCATCACGGGTCAGTTCGAGGTGAGACTCATCACCGTTCTATTCCAAATTCCAAGGCGATAATTCCTTCGTAGTGGGTCGCTTTTCCCCCCTTCTTCTTAGAGTATATTATTGAAAATCTATGCTCATCTAACATCTGAAGGGAAGGAAGCGGGGAGGTTCTAACACTTTAGCAATGTTTAGGTAAGGCAGTAAAACAAAGTAACTACTCACTCAAGGCATCCCACAAGGTGTTAAAACATTAAAATAGGAAATTGTATCTTATATAGAACGGAGTTTCAAAACCAGTGTCTCCATAATCCTTATTCCTTTCGAAATTATTTTACGTTATTTACGTTCACAAACGCTGTGGCCCTGTCTTCACATTACGATTGTTTAGTTTCATCCCATGATCCTTAAGGACCGTATGTATTTTCCCCCCTCATGCACTCGAAATTCCATTTTGACTATGCGGATTTTGAGATTACGATTCATCAACTGGAAATTATGCGGGCAAGTTACAGACCGAAACTTTATGATATTTACTTAATTCGCCTGCAGTATATGACTTGGTCCAAATTTTAAAGAAATAAGTATTGGTGTTTATGAGACTTTCTCCTACGCTGAAACAAAGCTAAAAATTTTGGGACAGTGTTACTGTACAACATGTCATGTTAAAAGTAATGTGGTCTTGGTATATCTCCATACAGGAGAAAGGAGTGACAGACATCGCCGGAGAATAAATGTTGTATCGATTTATCGTATGTCGATTCATAGGACTACAAAAAAGAACTTCCGGCTGATATCAAATGTGCATTGCAAATATGAAAGGCAGCGACCGAGACCGTGTATCACTACCTAGAATGAGGCGCACTTTTTCTTTAACACGTCAGAGGACTCGTTTGGTTCAAATGGCTCTAAGCACTAAGGGACTTAACATCTGAGGTCATCAGTCCCCTAGACTTAGAACTACTTAAACCTAACCAACCTAAGGACAGCACACACATCCATGCCCGAGGCAGGATTCGAAGCTGCGACCGTCGCAGCAGCGCGGTTCCGGACTGAAGCGCCTAGAACTGCTCGGCAACAGCGGCCGGTGGACTGCTCTGATGCAGTTCTCCGTGCGAGTCTCTTCAATAACTACTGCAGCCTGTGTTTCACCTAATATACGAGGACGTGATGAATACTAATGCTTTCGAATCTTTTGTGTGAAAACTCTTAAAGCTTTTTGAATAAAACAGACGTTAACAACATCCTACATCTTTATTCTTCATATCTACATATTTGCAGCGCTCTGACGCTAGAGGGCTTGTAACATGGCGGTATGTAATGCAGCTACACTGAGGTGACAAAAATCATGCATCGGGTCGGACTTCCTTTCTCCGGGCGAAGTGCAGCAATTCTTCTATTCCTAACGTTTCGTCCAATACTAAGTGTTTTCCAGTCGCCTAGGTTCCAACCGATGTGGTCACGAGCCCAGGGGAGGCGCTGCAGGCGATGTCGTGCTGTTATCAAAGGCACTCTTCTGCTGTCGTAGCCCATTAAAGCCAAATTTTGGAGCACTTTCCTAACGCATACGTCCCACATTGATTTCTGCGATTATTTCTCGCAGTGTTGCTTGTCTTTTAGTACTGACAACTCTACGCAAACGCCGGTGCTTGCGATCGTTGCGTGCAGGCCATCGGCCACTGCGTTGTTCGTGGTGAGAGGTAATGCCTGAAATATGGTATTCTCGGCACATTCCTGACACTGTGGATCTCGGAATATTGAATTCCCTAACGATTTACGAAATGGAATGTTCAACGAGTCCAGCTCCAACTGCCATTCCGCTTTCAAAATCTGTTAACTCCCTTCTTGCGGCCATAACCACGTCGGACATCTTCTCACGTGAATCACCTCGGCGCAAATGACAGCTTCGCCAGCGCACTGTCCTTTTATATCTTGTGTGCGCGATACTCCCGCCATCTGTATCCGTGCATGTCGTTATCCCACGACTTTTTTCACCTCAGTGTATTTCGGTGCGTGAGAAATAGCGTGCTGTAATCGAGTTTCGAATTGAAAGAGCACCCTCTCGTTCAGCATGACAATGCCAGACTACACACGAGCGCTGTGACATCTGCAATCAACCAACGCCTTGGGTTCAGCGTCAGCGATCATCCTCCATACTCTCCCTACTCGACCCCATCCGATTTTTATATGTTTCCAGAACTTACAGAACACCTTAGAGGACTCCACTTTGATAGCAATGAAGTGGAGCATGTATAGGTGAGGTTGTTGCTCCGTTAACAAAAAAATTGTTCAAATGGCTCTGAACGCTATGGGACTTAACATCTGAGGTCATCAGTCACCTAGAACTTAGAACTACTTAAACCTAACTAACCTAAGGACATCATACACACCCATGCCCGAGGCAGGATTCGAACCTGCGACCGTAGCGGTCGCGCGGTTCCAGACTGAAGCGCCTAGAGCCGCTCGGCCACACCGGCCGACCCGTCAACAAAGTCAAACATTCTATAGTGACGGTACAACAAACCGGTCTCTCATTAGGTGAAATGTGTTCGTCGCCAGAGTGACTATGTTGAGAAATAAGTATGCATAGAAGAAGAATAAAGATGTAGAAAGTTAACAACGTTTGTTTTATTTAAAAAGCTGTAAGAGTTTCCGCACAAAAAATTCCGAAGCATTACTTTTCAGCACGTGGCAACGGCCTTGCCGCAGTGGATATACCGGTTCCCGTCAGATCACCGAACTTAAGCTCTGTCGGACGTGCCCGGCACTTTGATGGGTGACCATCCGGGCCGCCATGTGCTGTTGCCATTTTTCGGGGTGCATTCAGCCTTGTGATGCCAACTGAGGAGCTACTCGACCGAATAGTGGCGGCTCCGGTCAAAGAAAACCATCATAACTGTGGTGTCACCGCCAGACACCACACTTGATAGGTGGTAGCCTTTAAATCGGCCGCGGTCCGTTAATATACGTCGGACCCGCGTGTCGCTACTATCAGTGATTGCAGACCGAGCGCCGCCACACGGCAGGTCTAGAGAGACTTCCTAGCACTCGCCCCAGTTGTACAACCGATTTTGCTAGCGATGGTTCACTGACAAAATACGCTCTCATTTGCCGAGACGATAGTTTAGCATAGCCTTCAGCTACGTCATTTGCTACGACCTAGCAAGGCGCCATTATCAGTTACTATTGATATTGTGAATCATGTACCGTCCAGACCGACGTTCACCATTAATGGATTAAAGTTAAGTATTCCACCAGCTACGTCCGTTTTTCTAAATTCTAATTTCCTTGTCCTGTTCCAGACCTCACGCCAGCCTGCGTGAGCTAAAACGCGTGCCTTTCGGCCTCCTCTAGTAACACGGTGTTGGCTCTGCTGCCAACCAAAACAATAACGACCGGGAGAGCGGTGTGCTGACTACACGCCCTTCCTGCCCGCATCCTCAGTGAGGATGACACGGCGGTCGGATGGTCCCGATGGGCCACTTGTGGCCTGGAGAAGGGGTGCTTTACCTTTCAGCACGCCCTCCTAGATGTAGACGTCGATATCAGTGCCGCCTGTGACAGACGAGGAAGTTTCACACTGCCATTAGTATATTGTTAATGGACAATCTGCTCAAGTGCTTTATTGATGGTATTGGGTTTTCGTGATCGATTTCGAAATTACATAATTTCATTTTCCTATCTGCTTGTGGCAACCAAAGTAAACCTAAATACTGAGTACGTAAGGCGGTCCTAGAACCAATCACATAAAAAATCAGTAGTGTGTACTTAATATGAAGGCCAGAGTTATGAACCAAAACATTACGAACACCTGATTACTAGTGTGTTGGCGCATCTTTGGAACCCAGTACAGCATCGACTCTGCGTGGCATGGATTCGAAAAGTTCTCGTTAGGTATGTGGCAGCAGATGTTTACGCACAGCTCACCCCCTTACTGTAAATTATGGAGCGGTGGTTCGTAGGCGAGGAACTGGCGCCAGACAGCGCCCCAGATGTGTTCCAAAGGGTTCATGATTGGGCGAATGTGTTGGCCGAGACATCAGCATGACTTCACTATCAAACTTCTCAAACCACCGGGACAGAGGATGCCATCACCGTCGGGAACGACAGAATGCGTGAAGGGTTGGGTTGATTTGGGGGAGGAGACCAAACTGCGAGGTCATTGGACTCATCGCATTAGGGAAGGATGGGGAAGGAAGTCAGCCGTGCCCTTGCAAAGGAACCATCCCGGCATTTGCCTGAAGCTATTTAGGGAAATCACGGGAAACCTAAATTAGGATGGCCGGACGCGGGATTGAACCGTCGTCCTCCCGAATGCGAGTGCAGTGTGCTAACCACTGTGCCACCTCGCTCGGTGCATGAAGGGATTTAGGCTGTAAACAATAACGTTCACGTAGTCCATAGCTGTCACTGTGCCTTCGATTTCTACCACAGGTCCGATAGAAGCATAGATGGATGTCTGCCATAGCATAATACTGTCCCCACCGGCCCGTGTCCTTTCGCCTCGATGACAGCGTATCCGAAAACTACCCGACCTTGTGTTACGAGAAATGTGATTCATCCAATCAGGGAACGCGTTTTCACTCTTGACTGAGTATGTCGTTCGGTCAACATGGAAACAAGTAGGAGCGGTCTACTGCGGAGATCCACATTCAACAACTGACGCTAAACAGCGTCGTCCGAAACATTTGTGACTGTAGTAGCATTCTATTCCGTCGTCAAATCTGCCACAGATCGCCGCCTATCCTGCTTTACAGAGCAGCGTACCTTCGATCTCCAAGTTCTATGATGAGGCGTGAACATCCAAATCCTTTTCGCTAACGTGGGGCTTCACTGTCGTTCAACTACTTTTCATAGATGTTGACGATAGCAGTATGCGATCATCCGGCCATCTTCGCCGTTTCCGAGATGTTCATTCCCAGGCGCCAGGCCTTCAAAATATACTCTCGCTTATGTCACTTGATTTCCCCATTCGCAGCTCGGATCGTCGCTAGAATGATACCCACTTGTCTCTGCTCCGCTTGTACAGCGTGGTCAATAATATTCTGAAAAGCTTGTGTGGGTGCTGCACGGTAGATTGTGCTGGGAAATAATTATTAATAAAAATTTAGATACTCTGCGCCGTTTCCGAATAAATTAGCATTGAAGTTAGCCAGCCAGGCCGTTACGCCCGCAAACTCAAACGGCTCGCCAGAGACAATGTCACCAAACGTGTTCTTCGTTTTGTTTCCTAAAACCATACAAGACAGCGATACAAAAATTACATATGAGACGGTAGTAAGGTGAGAAACCGAGCCAAAGGCTGAGCTGTCTTGTGCGGTATCATCTACACTATGAGAGCAACTGATACTAGTTGTATCTGGCGGGCCGGACGGTTTGGTCGAGCGGTTCTAGGCGCTTCAGTCTAGAACCGCGCGACCGCTACGGTCGCAGTTTCGAATCCTGCCTCGGGCATGGATGTGTGTGATGTCCTTAGGGCAGCTAGGGTTAAGTGGTTCTAAGTTCTAGGGGACTGATGACCTCAGATGTTATGTCCCATAGTGCTCAGAGCTATTTGAACCATTTTTTTGTATCTGGCGGGCCGCTTCAATTTGTGCACACAACGGCATTATTGGCTACCTTCAGTGCTAATTAACTCGGATGCGTAACATGTCGAAGACGGTGTTAAGGCTCGCGGTGGGCAGTTTGTTTTGGCTGATCAGTGAAGAGTACGCCAAGTTCCATGCCAGCCTAACGAAGAGATGAATTTGTATGATTTCTAAATCGAAATCGAATTAAATACCACACATGAAAACACTTCAATGAATTATCGAATAACAGTATTTTAATGAAATACAGCTGAACGCCCCTCAGGTTCCATCCATGAAGGTGAATCATTCTCTCTCTCTCTCTCTCTCTCACACACACACACACACACACACTCACACACACACACACACACACACACACACACACACACACACAAACAAACAAACAAACAAACAAAAGCGCGCGCGCGCCCCACCACCATAACGTCGTGGATAAGGGGATAAAGGGGGAATGGGCAATGTCGACTGCCTGTAACGCCGATAAATAGACTACGGGAGAGGCGCTGAGCAAGGGTATGCGGCGGCCCTTGCAGACAGGAGCCAGTGTCATTCTGATGGCGCGTGTTGCGGGCAGTCAGCGGCCGGCGTGGCCGCGTTACGCAATGCGTGCCGGGCTATTCGCGTCTCTGTGTTCTATTAACGCTGCCGCCGCAGTCGCAGCCACACTGGTTGAGAGCTGTGTTGCCGACACGCACCTTCGTGGAAGGCCGCCAAGATCCCCGTGTCGTGATACCGCGGCCGTAATCGCGATGACAACTTCGAGCGCCAAACGAGAGCTTTCGCTTGTTCGGTGTTCGCATATGACCACCATGCAAAACTGCTGCAGTCGGTGTAAAAGCGATGCACAAGTGCCGCAGTATAGCAAAATCGTAAAGGCCACTAACATGATCGTCCGCAGAAATTTGTCCGGAGGGACAAGACTCTTAGACTGCCATTTTCTATATAAACGCGTTGTTCAGTTTCGATAAGGTGTCATACCATAAGAAATAAATTTTATATGTGACACATAAAACTTATTGCAACTCGGCCAACTGATCATCATCCATTCACTCCCAGATCTGTATGAGAATACTGTAATGAATAAAAACTACTCCAGATTCCCTCCCGTTCCTTGCGGACGCCCTAGACCACTAGATAACACCCACACGAGCCGCTGTGCGTAGCTACGGCTAGCAATACGGAAAACTGAAACGTTTTAGGCCTGCCACGCTGAATGAAACCGTATCAACAAAATTTTGTTTCTCTTATGCTAGTGCATGTTGGATAAGAAGAACACCGATAAGCTCAGTACATTGTGTAGGAGGGAGACTATTTATTTACCTGTCGGGAACCCCTGTCCGGAAATGCTAAGCCGTGGTACTTTGAGGCATCGAAGTTTGGGAACGGCAGGGTCAAAGCTTCTTCGTTTCCTAGTTAGCTGTGCAACCAATTAGCTATCAACGTTAAGTGGACGCACGAATTACACCTGTGGAACGGCACTTTGTTGGACACAACGCTAAACTGAAACTTGTTGGTAGACAAAAACTGTGTGCCGAGACTCGAACCGCCTTTTCCGGGCAAGTGACCTGCAGAATGAGCTATGCAAGCACGGCCTTCACAGTTTTACTTTCGACAATACCTTTATACCTTCCAAAGTAGGGGGAGGGGAAGGAGGAGGAGTCGTGAGCCATGCTTGGATAGCTCAGTCGCTAGAGCGCTTGCCCACGAAAGGCAAAAGTCCCAGGTTAGAGTGGTCATCTGGCACACACTTTTAATCTGCCAGGAAGTTTCAAATCAGCGCACACTCCGTTGCAGAGTGAAAATTCATTCCGGAGCAACACCGTAGACTGCGACTAAGTCATTTCTCCGCAATATTCTTTCTTCCAGGTGTGCTAGTCCCGTGAAGTATGCAGGAGAATTTTGGTGAAAATTGGAAAGCAGTAGAAGAGGAACTAGTGAAAGTAAAGTTGTGAGGGCTGGCGGTGAGTCGCCCTTGGATAGCTCAGTCGTTAGAGCACTTGCCCACGAAAGGTAAATGTCCCAGGTTAGAGCGGCGTCCGGCACACAGATTTAATCAGACAGGAAGCGTCAAATCAGCGCTCGCTAAGCTACAGAGTGAAAATTCATTATCAAGACAGAACCCATATACATAAATTCATGATTTGGACGCTGAGTGGCGTGCAGCGTAGAGAACATTTCGATTATGGTAATGCTTCGATGTATCACGTCTTGTTAAGAAATTCAATTAAAGCATTACATCATGCAACGAATTACTGTTCATGCTGTAAAACAGCCGCCGGCCGCTGTGGCCGAGCGGTTGTAGGCGCTTCAGTCCGGTTTAAGTAGTTCTAAGTCTAGGGGACTGATGACCTCAGATGTTAAGTTGGTTGGTTGGTTGGTTGGTTGTTTTGGGGAAGCAGACCAGACAGCGAGGTCATCGGTCTCATCGGATTAGGGAAGGATGGGGAAGGAAGTCGGCCGTGCCCTTTCAGAGGAACCATCCCGCCATTTACCTGGAGTGATTTAGGGAAATCACGGAAAACCTAAATCAGGATGGCCGGACGCGGGATTGAACCGTCGTCCTCCCGAATGCGAGTCCAGTGTCTAACCACTGCGCCACCTCGCTCGGTAGATGTTAAGTCCCATAGTGCTTCGAGCCATTTGAACCATTTTTGTAAAACAGCCCCTTGTTACTAATTCTTTGCTGCTAACTTGATTAGCGATGCACTTTGCAGACAGCGTTCACATATACTATCGGATGTACCAGCAAAATTTTATCATTGTACGACACATACGCAGGATATATGATGTCGTCAACGTTTGAGCTGTGTGAGAACTATATTGCACATCGTAATTCTCAAGAGATATCGGTGAAATACGTATACAAATATATGTTAAACATATGTAAAGTATATATGACATGTGCGCACGCAGGCAAAGGCGCGGCTGAAAAGCTCTTTCTAAACCCCTAGATCGATTTCAACCAAACTTGGTACACATATCTACATCTACATCTACATGGATACTCTGTAAATCACATTCAAGTGCCTGGCAGAAGGTTCATCGAACCACCTTCACAATTCCCTATTATTCCAATCTCGAATAGCGCGCGGAAAGAATGAACACCTATATTTCCCTTATTTTATCGTGGTGATCGTTCCTCCCTATGTAGGTCTTTGTCAACCAAATATTTTCGCATTCAGAGGAGAAAGTTGGTGATTGGAAATTACTTACTGTGTGGAAATTACTTCTGTGCCTGGCAGAAGGTTCATCGAACCACCTTCACAATTCCCTATTATTCCAATCTCGAATAGCGCGCGGAAAGAGTTAACACCTATATTTCCCTTATTTTATCGTGGTGATCGTTCCTCCCTATGTAGGTCTTTGTCAACCAAATACACTCCTGGAAATGGAAAAAAGAACACATTGACACCGGTGTGTCAGACCCACCATACTTGCTCCGGACACTGCGAGAGGGCTGTACAAGCAATGATCACCCGCACGGCACAGCGGACACACCAGGAACCGCGATGTTGGCCGTCGAATGGCGCTAGCTGCGCAGCATTTGTGCACCGCCGCCGTCAGTGTCAGCCAGTTTGCCGTGGCATACGGAGCTCCATCGCAGTCTTTAACACTGGTAGCATGCCGCGACAGCGTGGACGTGAACCGTATGTGCAGTTGACGGACTTTGAGCGAGGGCGTATAGTGGGCAAGCGGGAGGCCGGGTGGACGTACCGCCGAATTGCTCAACACGTGTGGCGTGAGGTCTCCACAGTACATCGATGTTGTCGCCAGTGGTCGGCGGAAGGTGCACGTGCCCGTCGACCTGGGACCGGACCGCAGCGACGCACGGATGCACGCCAAGACCGTAGGATCCTACGCAGTGCCGTAGGGGACCGCACCGCCACTTCCCAGCAAATTAGGGACACTGTTGCTCCTGGGGTATCGGCGAGGACCATTCGCAACCGTCTCCATGAAGCTGGGCTACGGTCCCGCACACCGTTAGGCCGTCTTCCGCTCACGCCCCAACATCGTGCAGCCCGCCTCCAGTGGTGTCGCGACAGGCGTGTCGTCTTCAGCGATGAGAGTCGCTTCTGCCTTGGTGCCAATGATGGTCGTATGCGTGTTTGGCGCCGTGCAGGTGAGCGCCACAATCAGGACTGCATACGACCGAGGCACACAGGGCCAACACCCGGCATCATGGTGTGGGGAGCGATCTCCTACACTGGCCGTACACCACTGGTGATCGTCGAGGGGACACTGAATAGTGCACGGTACATCCAAACCGTCATCGAACCCATCGTTCTACCATTCCTAGACCGGCAAGGGAACTTGCTGTTCCAACAGGACAATGCACGTCCGCATGTATCCCGTGCCACCCAACGTGCTCTAGAAGGTGTAAGTCAACTACCCTGGCCAGCAAGATCTCCAGATCTGTCCCCCATTGAGCATGTTTGGGACTGGATGAAGCGTCGTCTCACGCGGTCTGCACGTCCAGCACGAACGCTGGTCCAACTGAGGCGCCAGGTGGAAATGGCATGGCAAGCCGTTCCACAGGACTACATCCAGCATCTCTACGATCGTCTCCATGGGAGAATAGCAGCCTGCATTGCTGCGAAAGGTGGATATACACTGTACTAGTGCCGACATTGTGCATGCTCTGTTGCCTGTGTCTATGTGCCTGTGGTTGTGTCAGTGTGATCATGTGATGTATCTGACCCCAGGAATGTGTCAATAAAGTTTCCCCTTCCTGGGACAATGAATTCATGGTGTTCTTATTTCAATTTCCAGGAGCGTATTTTCGCATTCAGAGGAGAAAGTTGGTGATTGGAAATTACTTACTGTGTGGAAAAAATTCTGTTGGGGGAGGGGAGGAAATTAGAACCAGCAACTTTCTAGCGGGGTGGGGGTGATAACGTGGAGAGAGAAGAGGGGAGGAAGAAATAGACAGACAGAGGGAGGGGGAAGGAGGAGATAGATACAGGTGTGGGGTGGAGGGGATGGACAGAGAGATGGGAAGGGAGACATGGACAGAGAGAGGGAAAAGGATGAGATGGACAGACAAAGGGAAGAGGAGGAGATGAACAGAGAGAGGGGCGAGGAGAATACGGACTGTGAGAGACGGGAGGCGGAGATAGCGGAGGAGGTGGGTAGAGAGATGGGGAAGAAGAAATGGACAGAGAAATGGTAGTGGTGATTGGCAGAGAGAGGAGTGAATAGGCGGTGGACAGAGGGGGAAGGTGCAGATGGACAGAGAGAGGGGCAGAGGAAGATGGACAGAGACAGGTGGAGAAGAAGATAGAGAGAGAGAGTGGGCGTGAACGTGGATAAGACAGGAGGGAGGAGGATATGGACTAATGAAGTTGGAATAAATACACATCCGGGCTCCGGTCGCAGATTCGAATCCTGCCTCGGGCATGGATGTGTGTGGTGTCCTTAGGTTAGTTGGGTTTAAGTAGTTCTAAGTTCTACGGGACTGATGACCTTAGACGTTAAGTCCCATAGTGGTCAGAACCATTTGAACCATTTGAACACATCCGGGCAACGACCAGTACTCAGCTATTTATCTATAAAATTAGAGTGATGTGTTGAGGAACGGCATATATATATATATACATGAATATTTTAGTAAAGAATAATAATAAAACTCTAAAAATTAGACTGACAGACTTTTTTACGCTAAAAAGTTGTGCTTCGGAAAGAAACTGCAAAAGTGACTGTCTGTAGGAAACGTAGACAGAAAAGGTTAAGATTAATTTATTTTTCTAAATCCGATGTCCTACAATGTCTATGGAAAGCTCTTATCAGAAAAAAGACAGGTTATTGGGACATTCGATACGGCCACCAAGCATGAATGACTTAGCGCTGGCCGGCCGCTGTGGCCGAGCGGTTCTAGGCTCTTCAGTCCGGAACCGCGCTGCTGCAGCGGTCGCAGGTTCGAATGCTGCCTCGGGCATGGATGTGTGTGATGTCCTTAGGTTTAAGTAGTTCTAAGTCTAGGGGACTGAAGACCTCAGATGTTAAGTCCCTAGTGCTCAGAGCCATTTGACTTGAACTTAGCGCTGCATGGAGCAGTAGTGGAAAAATAGTGGAGGCGGACAGAGACTACATTAAACAGAACAGAGTAGAGGATGTTACGTGCAGCAGTTACATGGAAATGAGAAGATGGAGCGCAGCGTCAAAACAGCCCGCAGACAGATGACTAAGAAAAATGACAACTTTGGTGTCATGCTGTTTATAATACCACACCGACGACAGGTAGCAAAGAGGGGTGTAGGTGGTGGAGACGTGATATGCGTGGTTGTCTATCGTTTTAATTGTGCAAGGATTAGACGTAAACCCGAGTTTTCAATTTCCTCTGCTAATTTCTTAGTGATTTCCTCATATTTCTTTGAGTCTTTTGAAAGTATTACAGCTTTGTTTGTATACTGTAACTGATCGAATTTTTCTTCCGAAATATGAATCTTAACGTGTCAGATTAAAATTGAAAGAATTTTTTGAAGTTAATAAAAAATGTTAATGTGAACTGAAATAACGTATTTATAGAATGTGCTGATGAGGAAAATTTTCCGAGGGCAGTATACTTCGAATAACTTATTTCACACTAATTTATATGTAGGAGCCAACATAAACAGAAATGATTCCTTTCAGCAAAAAAATTGAAAGTAGCAATCAGTGGTGAACTCGAGAAGTATTCTTTGTTTCATTTATTTGTTTATTTAATTATTTGTTTATTTTCGCGGGGAAACATAATTGCATAAATCACTATTATTTCGAACAAAATATCAGCCAAATATTAGCACATTATTCTACTTTACGTCATGAATTTTACGAATTCAAAGAAATGTAAAATTCTAGTCCTCGAGTAGTTTTAAAGTTACTTTATGAAGTTAGACGGTAGTGAAATAATCAGATGTATTTGTGTGTGGAACTATAGGGGTTGACAAACATATGAAAACACCAAAAACACAACATATTACCATGCCTAATACGGTGTTGGAAACCTGTTGGCATTCAAAATAGCTTCCAGTCGTTTCGGAATCGGTAAATACAAGCCCTGTATGGTTTTCAAAGGAATCGTATATCATTTTGTGTGTGTGAATTCCTAAGGGACCAAACTGCTTAGGTCATCGGTCCATAGACTTACAAACTACTTGAACTAACTTATGCTAAGAACAACACACACACCCATCCCCGAGGGCGGACTCGAACCTCCGGCGGGAGGGGCCGCGCAGTCCGTGACATGGCGCTTCAAACCGCACGGCCAAAAAATGGTTCAAATGCCTCTGAGCACTATGGGACTTAACATCTATGGTCATCAGTCCCCTAGAACTTAGAACTATTTAAACCTAACTAACCTAAGGACATCACACAACACCCAGTCATCACGAGGCAGAGAAAATCGCTGACCCCGCCGGGAATCGAACCCGGGAACCCGGGCGTGGGAAGCGAGAAAGTTACCGCACGACCACGAGCTGCGGACCCGCACGGCCACTCCGCGTGGCCATATACAGGGTGTTACAAAAAGGTACGGCCAAACTTTCAGGAAACATTCCTCACACACAAATAAAGAAAAGATGTTATGTGGACATGTGTCCGGAAACGCTTAATTTCCATATTAGAGCTCATTTTAGTTTCGTTCTTCCATCTACGCTCAATGGAGCACGCTATCATGATTTCATACGGGATACTCTACCTGTGCTGCTAGAACATGTGCCTTTACAAGTACGACACAACATGTGGTTCATGCACGATGGAGCTCCTGCACATTTCAGTCGAAGTGTTCGTACGCTTCTCAACAACAGATTCGGTGACCGATGGATTGGTAGAGGCGGACCAATTCCACGGCCTCCACGCTCTCCTGACCTCAACCCTCTTGACTTTCATTTATGGGGGCATTTGAAAGCTCTTGTCTACGCAACCCCGGTACCAAATGTGCTCGTATTGTGGACGGCTGTGATACAATACGCCATTCTCCAGGGCTGCATCAGCGCATCAGGGATTCCATGCGACGGAGGGTGGATGCATGTATCCTCACTAACGGAGGACATTTTGAACATTTCCTGTAACAAAGTGTTTGAAGTCACGCCGGTACGTTCTGTTGCTATGTGTTTCCATTCCATGATTAAAGTGATTTGAAGAGAAGTAATAAAATGAGCTCTAACATGGAAAGTAAGCGTTTCCGGACACATGTCCACATAACATATTTTCTTTCTTTGTGTGTGAGGAATGTTTCCTGAAAGTTTGACCGTACCTTTTTGTAACACCCTGTATATCATTCTTCCGGCAAAAGAGCGGCAAGTTCAGCTAATGATGATGGGGGTGGATAGCGATCACGCGCCATTCTCTCCAAATTAGACCACAAAGGCTCAATAATATTGAGGTATTATAACACTGGTTGCCAGAGGAGGTGCGACAATTCATCCTCGTTCTTACAAAAAAAGTCCTGAACAAACATTATCGTGTGGCATGGGCCTGATCAGCCAAACTGGTCACATAATTCTTATCCGTAACCATGGCCCATGGAACACGATGATATGACTGTCCAAATCATCACCGAACCCCGCCATATTTCCCTCCACGGACATAAACTCGCCTAGAAATTGTAAACAGTGTGAAACAAGCCTCATCCGACCAAATGACTGTCGTCCATTACTCCGTAACCGAAGTTTCAGGGCTTTGGCGTCACGTTTTCCCCTTAGGGGCATTTATGTCACTGATGCCGCGCGGGATTAGCCGAGCGGTCTGGGGCACTGCAGTCACGGACTGTGCGGCTGATCCTGGCGGAGGTTCGAGTCCTCCCTCGGGCATGGGTGTCTGTGTGTTTGTCCTTAGGATAATTTAGGTTAAGTAGTGTGTAAGCTTAGGGACTGATGATCTTAGCAGTTAAGTCCCATAAGATTTCATACACATTTGAACATTTTTTAAATTTTTTTTTATTTTTTTATTTTATTTTTTATTTTTTTGTCACTGATGTGTGGTTTTGGAATCCCTACTCGCCCTGCAGTTTCCAGCTTCTGGAGCTCCCTTCGTGTTGTTAAAGTGCTGACAGAGTTCGCGACTGCGTCATTCCGTTTTACAGTAACTTCCGCACCTGTCACCCCCTTGTTATACGTCACTATCTTCTTCAATGACCGTCTGTCATAACCACAACTCACATTTTCGTCAGCGTTGTAACTTAGTGGATGATGTTTTTCCGCTTTCCCTGTGTGCTGCATAAACTTTGATAAGGTGCCTCTTGAAAAACCAAACTCTTCGGCTACCTTCCTTACGGAAGCACATACCTTACGAGCACCAACAACTTGTCCACCTTCGAAACCAGTTAGCTTCGACAAAATGCAATTGCGACGACTCAGAAGACGGTTCTGACCATGACGGACACTTGCATTGAATTGAGGACACTGCACAGGTGCTGTTCGTCGTCAAATACGAGGGCTATTCGAAAGTAAGGTCGGATCGGTCGCAAAATGGGAACTACTGTGAAAATAAAAAATGTTTATTTGCAACAGTTAACTACACCTTCCAGCTACTTCTCTACACAGTCTAGACATTTGTCGTAGCTTTGTACCAACTTTGCAGTACCCTCGTCATAGCATTCTGTGCTTTCCTCCAATTCTCTGTGCTGGTCTACAGCTTGAGGTCTGTAACAAAATGCTGTCTTGGTAGCCAGCGGCTCTGGGACCAAAAATGAAACATGGGGAAGCCAATTATGGGCTGTCTTTTGGGTGATCGAATACTTACCATCGAAAACGCTGCAGGTTCATCTCTATTGCCCCATGCATGGCGTGGTCGAAAATTGTCATGAAGAGGGAAACGCCTGACAGTTACATTATGTGTGTTGCGTGACATCAGGCGAAATCTCTCACCACGCCCTCATGCTTGACGTGAGACAAAGTGTTCTAGGCATCTTTACGTGCTCACTGTGCTTTCCGAACTGGAAACAGCGACGTGACGCAATCGATGAGTATACTAGTGACACTGCCCAACACATCTGATTTTCATTGTGGTTTTCAAAAAAATGGTTCAAATGGCTCTGAGCACTATGGGACTTAACAGCTGTGGTCATCAGTCCCCTAGAACTTAGAACTACTTAAACCTAACTAACCTAAGGACATCACACACATCCATGCCCGAGGCAGGATTCGCACCTGCGACCGTAGCAGTCGCGCGGTTCCGGACTGAGCGCCTAGAACCGCTAGACCACCGCGGCCGGCATTGTGGTTTTCATTTCGCACCCAATCGGACCTTACATTCCGATTAACTCCCTTACAACGGCGCAGACTACATGCTTGACTAGCATCTGCATCTATTTTCAAGCATGCCTTTCTCGCTGTGTCTCCATATTTTTGTGCTACTCCTGTATATGTACGCCATTACCAATTCTGCCAGCTGCAGTTAGGCAATTCTAGGCACGTAGTATGGTGGCTAGTTATTGAAACCAGTGAACGACACTTCTTCAAATTCTAATAGAGACTTGTCATTTCGTAGATGGTCACTGTTGGGATTTTACATGACACTGAAAATGCTTCTTGTCAGATGGTCCCTGTGCATGTATTACGTCAGTGAAAGAAAGATTAAATTTTTTCCATTTTCTGCTGCACACTGATTTGATAAGCACATTGTTTACATGCGACAAGTCTTGTTTCGGCAATTTCCCGTTTTCCCGCTTTTCTGCAATATGCAATAAACTTTTTTCTATAAAATTACAAAACTTTTACGCCTATTTTGATAAATGCTTACGTTTTGTGTCGCAATGTAGTGTCTGTTGTTTCTCAGTTTCCGTGCTGCTGAAGTTTGACAAAGCTCTACATGTATAGCGTGCACTTTTTTATTTGCACTCATCTTCGTTAGAAAACATAATCCACCCCACTGACACATAAATTTACAATGGATTTACAGTTCATAGTCGTGGAATTTTAATGACGATAGCTATATATGAAAGCTTACTCACTCTACGACTCTTAAGTTATATATATATAGATCGTATTATTCTATTTTTCATGTATTGTGCAAATATATATTTTGTGTTGAGTGTTTTATTGTTCAGATTCATTTTTTGTGTTGTGTTGTGAGGGACTGAAATTTATCTTTTCTAAATAATGCTTGTGCTATAGTTCCGTTGGGACATTAAGAATTTTGTCAGGATATGCGTCTGTATGGACACAAATTTCGAGATCTTCCAGGATAATCATTATGGTTCCTTTGCGTACACGATGTAGAATTTTCATTGCATTTTATGTTTTTTTCTGCTCTGTGCTTGTGGTTGCATAAGTGTATGTAAGATGTTAATTGACTACTTTCACAATTGCGCCTGAACACTACAAATCTAATTTAGAAATTCCTACCTGTTTCTCGAATGTAAAATTGGTTACAAACAGTGCATGAGTTTTTATAAATTTCTGGGATTATTGGTTTCCTGATTGTGTTTTCTATCGTAAAGTGTGATTGGTGCGACACGGCTTTTCACTTTCGTCTTTTTAAATATTTTATTGAGTTTTCCTGAAGTTCGGACAATGTATGCTGTTGTTTGGTAAGGTGATTTTATGTAATTTTTTCTTCTATTGTCAGCATCATTTCTATATTAATGATTTGTGTTTTTGGTTGTATGCAATAATCATGTAGTCTGAGTACTATTGCAGGGTTAAAAGCATTCAGTTGTGTTATGTATCGTAATTTTTGTATTTCTTTGCGTGTTGCGTCAGTGTCAAATGGTTGACCATTGATTTAAAGAATGAAAGATTATGTGAAAATGGGTGACAGTAGTGGTTGTTAATGATAATATCTGTCGTGGTAGTTTCCCCATGCAGCTCAAATCTATTGTGGTTATTTTTATTGCTTAATATTAGGTTTATTAAACTGTTTTGTTTAACTTCTATTGCAAAATTTATTCTAGGGTGTAAGCTGTTTAATTTTTGATGGAATATAATTGTTGGTGGAACATTTGTATGTCATTTTCGTTACCATTTACAAGTAACAGGATGTCTGTGGTAGTAGGCAATTTTCTGCATAGATCCTCCGCAAGCCACAGTATGATGCGTGGCGGAGGGTTCCCTGTACAGTACCACTACGAGGCATTTCCTTTCCTGTTCCACTCGTAAACAGAGCTAGGGAAAAATGACTTCTATAGCCCCCGGTATGAGCACTGATTTCTCGTATGTTATCTTCGTGATCCTTACGTTCAGTTCATGTTGGCAGCAGTAGAATCGTTCGGCAGTCAGTTTCAAATACCGCTTATCTAAACTTTCTCAATAGTGTTTTTCGAAAAGAACGTCACCTTCCCTCAAGGGATCCACATTTGAGTTCTCGAAGTATCTCCGAAACACTTATGTGTTGTTCGAACCTACCGGTAACAAATCTAGCACCCCGCCTCTGAATTGCTTCGATGTCTTCCTTTAATCCGACACTCGAGCGGTACTCAAGAATAGGTAGCACCAGCTTTCTAAATGAGGTCTTCTTTGCAGGTGAACAACACGTTCCAAAAATTCTCCCAATAAACCGAAGTCGACCATTCACCTTCTCTACCACAGTTCTCACATACTCGTTCCATTTCATATCGCTTTTCAACGTTAAGTTCAGACATTTAAACGACTTGACTGTGTCAAGCAGGACACTACTAATGCTGTATGCGAACATTACACGCTTGTTCTTCGTACTCATCAGCGTTAACTTCCATTTTTCAGATTCTGAGCTAGCTATATCTAAAGTAAGCCAGTTTGAAATTAAAACTGTTTCTTCTCATGTACCGGGGCTATTCGGAAAATGAGGTCCGATCGGGCGCGAAATGGAAACTACAGTGAAAATCCGACGAAGCTTTGCACAGTTGTATTGGGCAGTGTCTCTAGTACGCCCATAGATCGCGTCACGTCGCTCTTTTCAGTTCTGAGCGCACAGTGAGTACGTAAAGATGCCTAGAAAGTAGTGTCTCTCGCCAAGTATGATGCCCTGATCAGAGATTTCATCTGATATTATGTAGCCTACATAACATAACCGTCATACGTTTCCTGCTTTCTTGACAATTCTCGGCCCCACTCTGCAGAGGCAATGAAGAAGCTCCTGCAGTGTTTTCGATGGGAAGTGTTTGATCACCCACAATACAGCCTGTAATTGGCTTTCCGGGTTTCATCTCTGCTCTCATGAACCGCTGTCTATCAAGACAACATTTTGGCACAGACAACGAGCTGTAAACCAGTGTAGAGAATTGGTGGAAAGCAAAGACAGCTGCCTGCTATGACAAGGGTATGGAAATGTTGTTATAACGTTACGACAGACGTCTAACTCGACGACTATGTAAAGAAGTAGCTCGAAGGTGTAGCTAACTTCTGCAAATATAACACAGTGGTTTTCATTTCGCCACCGATTGGAGCTTACTTTCCCAACAGCCTTTGTATTAATAAATACATGGGTCGTATGACAAGTAGTGGCAACACGGTTATAATTGATACCAGAGCCGGCCGGTGTGGCCGAGCGGTTCTAGGCGCTTCATTCTGGAACCGCGCGACCGCTACGGCCGCAGGTTCGAATCTTGCCTCGGGAATGGATGTGTGTGATGTCCTTGGGCTAGTTAGGTTTAAGTAGTTCTAAGTTGTAGGGGACTGATGACCTCAGATGTTAAGTCCCATAGTGCTCAGAGCCATTTGAACCAACTGATACCAGATTCTACTGACAGACGTTCACCGTATTACATGCTCTCACTATAACTTCCCCATAACTAGATAACCTCCACTACAGAGATTGAAGGCGTCGTACACCGTCAGCTCATCCATCTCTGTCGATGTCTAGTAGGAACTGCCCTACGATACGGACGATGTCTTCTCTTTTAGCGCGTCCCACGAAGCGGTTCCTTCATTTTAGCGACATATCGTAATCGCGCAGATTCTAATGATGGACTGATCGTAGTCGCGCGGATTCTTACGGCGGATATTCCACTATTTTCCATCCTCGCGTACGCAGGGGCTCCTGCACGGGGTTCGCTATGTGCCCCGTGCGTTGTCATGGAGGATGATGGGGTGCTATGCCAGAAAGAAATATAATTGTGCGCTCTCACCTAACCTTTTACCAGTTCAGTATTGATAAATGCACTTTCTTCGTGTTTCCTAAACACTGTTAGGGCGCTCGAATTGGCCTTCCGCAATTTCACACAGTACACACAGCAAGTGGCTCAAACACAGCTGTCGCCGCTCACTACGGTACTTTAGCTCACCTTCTGATATCAGGTACAGATAGCGGGAATGCCATTTGACGTACATCCTTCGTCTTACGGCGGTGTTACCACTACTTTTTATCCAACCCATGTATGTCAGCAACTGATCCCGCAATGCAGTTGCCCGTTGTATTCTATTTAATTGTTTGTAATTTTTTTCTAAAATTCGAAATAGTTCTGTGATATGGTGAAATAATAAAATTATTCCAACTCACAGACATTTGAAGTCATTATATTGCGACACATAAAAGTCACTATATTGTGACGGATAAAACGTAAATGCGTACCAAAAAGGAACGTAAGCTATCAACTTTAATTTTTTATAGTTTTACACAAAAAACTGTTTTTTTGTATATTTCAGGGCTACTTAAAAAAGGCAGATTGTCGAAACGAGACTCGTCATATGTAAATAACGAGCCAATAAAATCAGAGTGCAACAGAAAATGGAGAAATATGTAATATGTCATTCACAGTGAAACTGCCTCGGAATTCCTACTTAACCTATACGGGAATTTAGCCATCTAGTGGTTATTATCATCAGTACATTCTATAAATAAGTTAATATAGTGGACTAAGATATTTTTTACTAACTTTAAAAATGGTAAGATATTCATATTTCGTGAGACAAACTGAATCAGTTAAGAGATACTAGCCAGCTGAAATCAATTACTTTTCTTCATCGTTGCAGTAGTTGGAAATTTTAACTGTGTTCGCAGTAGATGAGATAACTAACACACGTCAGTGTAATGTGATAGCTCAAGACCCGGAGGTAACCAATTCGAATCCTGATGGTAGAGGAAAATTGTCACCAGTCTTTGACCGGTAGGTGATGGCAAAACGTCTACAACACTAGGACACCTTTAAATATTTTGTAAAATCCAGATTCAAGATCAGAAACAGCGTCAACTGTTTTTATGCCGTAGCTCCTTCTTCAGTTCGTTTTAAACGCCCCCGAGTTTCCACACTTTCGGTACCTGCGGGTTCAACGGCTTCACTGTAGTTTTACATCTAGTGCTGTCTGCTAAAATAAACTCTGTCTGACAGACACAAAAAGGAGCTCAGTGAAACCTGAAAGAGGTTTTACTTTGAACGTAGTCGAAATTGTTAGAACATAATCTAAAAATGCAAATACTGCCGTAGATACTTACGTATGGCGAGGATGGCTGTGAGCTTGACAGCCATCTGCGGTGGTTCACACTCATATACGAACGCCTCCACGACGTACTGAGCGAAACTGAGGCAGATGATGGCCATCTGCGATGGTTTCAGCACGAGCGTTGACACCCAAGAGAACAGGAATGCTGGGATGGGCCCAAACGCATCCATGAAGTACGCGTACTCTGCCCCAGAGCTGGTGTTCATGGTACCCAGCTCAGCGTAGGCAAGCGCACCTGCCACAAACAACAAAACATCTCGCTTATAATTCGAACAGCACACAGCATAAAGCATTTCTCGTATTTAAATTGAGTGGAAGTGCTCTATAAGGAAACTAGTTGACATCAGAACCTGTTCTATGAAGCAGTTAGTGCTTACACTGATAGGAGGGTTATTCATTTAATTTTCCTAATCAGCTCTGTCATTTGTATAATTTTCGTTCACTTGCTCACACTTATGTTCGATTCGTCATTTCTCATGCGCTGGATAGTAAATTGAAACTGAACACTCTCAGGAAATAAATAAATAAATATCTAAGGAGACCTATCTATCGCTTGCACCTTGGTCCCGCATTGTGCACGGGGTTGCGTGGTTAAATCGGATTTGGCATGTTAATGTGAAGAGGTGGCCGGATGCCCTTTCTGCTGCCATCCCATACCCCAAGGACGGAATCAGAGTACCCCATCTGTCTGCGTCTAGTGTAAATCATGGAAAAGTGCGGATGTGTGCCAAATGTCTGTGAGTCGTGTAACTGAGGCGGGACGTGGGGACCAGCCCGGTATTCACCTAATGGGTGTGGAAAACCGCCTAAAAACCACATCCAGGCTCGTCGTTAATCCGGCAGGCTGATTCTATCCGGGGCCGGCGCGCCTACCCGAGTCCAGGAAGCAGCGCGTTAGCGCTCTCGGCTAACCTGGCGGGTAAAATATCTAAGAAGACCGTTGTTTTGTTTTTAACGATATGGAGTGAATGAACACCATTATGGCACCCAATCATGCTACAGTAAAAAATACTTGTTTGATTGGGAGGTAGATTGCTGAATTAGGCCTAAAGAAAATGAATCAAAAAACATTACGTAAAAAATAACGTCTTTTGGCTTTCACCTGTGTTCTTTTTATCATGGCTATCGATTTTTATTAATGTCTGAAGTGGCACGTCTCTAAGGAAAGAAGAAAAACTTAAGACTACACACAAGGCATGGTGTCAGGCGGACATCAGAAACAAGGCCAGCGACAAGCTGCTGAGGGAGTTGCGGTGCTGTAGTGGCTAGGCGAGGGCAACACCCTCGGGCAACAAGGTGACTTGCAGACACCGGCATACAGCCAGAATGTTACCTTCGGAAGAGACAGAGAAAACATCTCTATAGGAGAAACTTGCACAAAAATCCCGCAGAAACCACTACACAAACGGCCAGTGCAGGGGGCTAAGACAGTGATTACCAGGAAGCAGTACAACAGCCGAGTCGCCGGTACTAGTCACTACAGAGCGACACATTGACTTTGAGATCTTAAACCTGTGACAGTTTTATACACACTAGAAGTAGGAGAACTGAGTTTCCGATAAGTATCCACCAACAGTTATTATCTTGTGTTCCTGCTTGTTGGTAAAGAACAAGCTCCTTAGAGTTTGTCTCTAGTAGTAACAACGGGTATTAGCTGATATCT
This sequence comes from Schistocerca americana, assembly GCF_021461395.2. NCBI lineage: Eukaryota > Metazoa > Arthropoda > Insecta > Orthoptera > Acrididae > Schistocerca > Schistocerca americana. Next base: position 229,579,483 of record NC_060130.1, read on the forward strand.
TCTGTGTGCCAGAATACAAAGAGGAACAAGGGCTGCTTCACACTTGTCTTCTATTGTCGGAACGAGCTGCAAGCAAAGTGCTCAAGTCTTGTAGCGAAAGTTGAAACTCAGGAACTGGGAGTTGCTGCAAAGGACTGACGTATAGGGTGGGCGTATTCATTTACACACATCAAAAAAAGTTTTGCATCACTTCGGTTCCGAGAGTCCTGGAACCTGTACAGAAAATTGGAGTAGAGATCAACATAAACATGATTTCCGCCCTTTCTGTTGCTCATGGAATTCACTCGTTGCATGTTGTACCACCACACAACGAGACATTCAGAGGTGGTGGTTCAGATTGTTGTGCACACGGGTACCTCTAATACCCATTATCACGTCCTCTTGCATTGATGCATGCCTGTATTCGTCGTGGCATACTACCCACAAGTTCATCAAGGCACTGTTGGTCCGGATTGCCCCACTCCTTAACGGCGTTTGGGTGTAGATCCCTCAGAGTGGTTGGTGGGTCACGTCGTCGTTAAACAGGCCTTTTCAATCTATCCCAGGCATGTGCGATAGGGTTCATGTCTGGAGAACATTCTGGCCACTCTAGTCGAGCGATGTCGTTATCCTGAAGGAAGTCATTCACAAGGTGTGCACGACAGGGGCGCGAATTATCGTCCATGACGACGAATGCTTCGCCAGTAAGGTGTCGATATGGTCGGAGGATGGCATCACGTTTCGTACAGCCGTTACGGCGCCTTCCATGACCACCACCAGCGTACGTCGGTCCCACATAATGCCGCCCCAAAACAGCAGGGAACCTCCACCTTGCTGCACTCGCTGGATAGTGTGTCTAAGGCGTTCAGCCTGACCGGGTTGCCTCCAAACACATCTCCGACGATTGTCTGGTTTAAGGCATATGCGATACTCATCGGTGAAGAGAACGTGATGCCAATCCTGAGCGGTCCATTCGGCATGTTGTTGGGCCTGTCTCTACCGCACTGCATGGTATCGTGGTTGCAATGATGGACCTCGCCATGGACGTCGGGAGTGAAGTTGCGTATCATGCAGCCTATTGCGCACAGTTTGAGTCGTAACACGACGTCCTGTGGCTGCACGAAAAGCATTATTCAACATGGTGGCGTTACTGTCAGCGTTCCTCCGAAACATAATCCGTAGGTAGCGGTTATCCACTGCAGTACAAGCCATTGGGCGGCCTGAGCGAGGCAAGTCATCGACAGTTCCTGTCTCTCTGTATCTCCTCCATGTCCGAACAACATCGCTTTGGTTCACTCCGACACGCCTGGACACTTTGCTTGTTGAGAGTCCTTCCTGGCACAAAGTAACAATGCGGACGCTATCGAACCACTGTACTGACCGTCTAGGTATGGTTGAAGTACAGACAACACGGGCCATGTACCTCCTTCCTGGTGGAATGACTGGAACTGATCGATTGACGGACATCTTCCGTCTAATAGGCGCTGCTCTTGCATGGTTGTTTACATCTTTGGGCAGGCTTAGTGACATCTCTGAACAGTCAAAGGGACTGTGCTGTGATACAATATCGACAGTCAATGTCTATATTCAGGATTTCTGGTGACCGGGGTGATGCAAAACTTTTTCATGTGTGTATTTGCAAAGGTATTAAGTCACTGTAAAACACGTCTCCGAACAAGGTTGAACAATCGGAAAATACACGGTCCAGACACATTAATATGATCGCCGCCTATGTTCGACGTCAGTGTGCAATAACCACTCACAGACGGCAGGTGGAAGCACTAACACCGACACGAAAACAAGGCAGTCGTAGTCGTAAAGCTCAAACGCAGCGATTTATTTGACGTCCAGAAGGGCATTATCATTGGCTTTCGGACCAAGGGTTGTAGAGTATCCGAAGCGGCTAACTTCGTAAACTGTTGCAGTGCAGCCGTTGTTATGGTACACCACGCGTGGCAAAATGGCGCTATCCAGAACCGGCGCCAAGGCGACTGTGGTGCATCGCGGGCCATACACAACAGGGCTGAACGATAGCTGCGGAGATGTGTCCTACTGTTGAGAAACTCGCCGCTGCCAACAGTGTCTTCTCAACGACCGTTCAGCGAACGTTGCTGTGTTAGGACCTCCGCAGCAGGGGCCTGGTCCACGCGCCCGTGCTGACTGCTGTTCATCGGCAACACAGGCTGGAATTTGCACGGCAGTACTGCAACTGGATGTCGACTGAGCGGCGACTGGTAGCCTTTTCAGATGATCGCGTTTTAAACTCCTTGGCGCGTACGGCGTGAAACGTGTGAAAACAAATATCCCGGCCGCGCAGGATTAGCCGAGCGGTCTGGGCGCTGCAGTCATGGACTATGCGGCAGGTCACGGTGGAGGTTCGAGTCCTCCCTCGGGCATGGGTGTGTGTGTTTGTCCCTAGGATAATTTAGGTTAAGTAGTGTGTAAGCTTAGGGACTGATGACCTTAGCAGTTAAGTCCCATAAGATTTCACACACATTTTTTCAAATATCCTGCAACAGTCGGTGGAAGAGTCCAGCCTGACGGAGAGAGCGTTATAGTCTGGGTAATGTTTTTGTGGCATTCCCTGGATGATCTCGTCATTCTGGATGGTACAATGGATTAACACAAGTATGTATATATTAAACTTCCTGGCAGATTAAAACTGTGTGCCGGACCGAGACTCGAACTCGGGAACTTTCTCTTTCGCGGGCAAGCGCTCTACCGACTGAGTTACCCAAGCACGACTCACGCCCCGTCCTCACAACTTTAATTCCGCCAGTACCTCGTCTCCTACCTTCCAAACTTCACAGAAGCTGTCCTGCGAACCTTGCAGAACTAGCACACAGTTTTAATCTGCCAGGAAGTTTCATATCAGCGCACAATCCGCTGTAGAGTGAAAATTTCATTCTATGTATATATTGTTCGAGACCATGTCCACCACTAAATTCAGTTGATTTTTCCTGAGCACGATGGCATCGACCAGAAAGGATAATGATACATGTCACACAGCTTAAACTGTACATGCGTTGTTCGCAGAGCACCAGTATGAGTTTAGCGTACACTACTGGCCACCGAACTCCCAGAATTTGAACCCAATCGAGAATCTGTGGGACCATCTTGATCGAGCTGTACGGGCCATGGATTCTCAACCGAGAAACATAGCGCAGCTGGTAACGGCACTGGAGTCAGCCTGGCTCCACATGTCGGTACCTTCCCGAAACTCACTGACTCTCTTCCTGCACGTCGTACTGCACAAGGACTTCTGACAGTTGATCCCATTAATATCACTGGACAGTGTAAATTGTCCTCAAACTGCTCAAATGGTTCAAATTGCTCTAAGCACTATGGGACTTATCACTTGAGGTCTTCAGTCCCCTAAACTTATAACTACTTAAACCTAAATAACCTGCCAGCCGGGGTGGCCAAACGGTTCTAGGCGCTACAGTCTGGAACCGCGTGACCGCTACGGTCGCAGGTTCGAATCCTGCTTCGGGTATGGATGTGTGTGATGTCCTTAGGTTAGTTAGGTTTAAGTAGTTCTAAGTTCTAGGGGACTGATGACCTCAGAAGTTAAGTCCCGTAGTGTTCAGAGCCATTTTTTTGAACCTAAATAACCTAAGGACATCACACACATGCATGCCCGAGGCAGGATTCGAACCTGCGACCGTAGCAGCCGTGTGGTTCTGGACTGAAGTGCCTAGAACCGCTCGGCCACCGCGGCCGGCCCTCAAACTGCATTCTTAACTGTTTGCATCCTTATTCACTTCCTGAGGAGCCAAAAACTTCTCCTCTCTGTTCCAAAATCACACGTAAATGTAAATGACGTCGACTAGGGTCTCCCGTCGGGTAGCCCGTTCGCCGGGTGCAAGTCTTTCGATTTAACGCCATTTCGGCGACTTGCAAGTCGATGGGGATGAAATTATGATGATCAGGACTACACAATACCCAGTCCCTGAGCGGAGAAAATCTCCGACGCAGCCAGGAATCGAACCCGGGCCCTTAGGAAAAGGATTGTCGTTCCGTCGCGCTGACCACTTTTTTTAAATTCTCATTTTTTTCGATACTGTTCGTTACATTTGTTCGTTGGGGATGTCCCATGACACCCGCTCAAGTTCAGTGTTGAGCCGTTGACTCAGTTTTTTATTGCAGAGGACAGCTAACTAACCCTCTGACCGAACACGCTGAGTTACCGTGCCGGCAGCACTCAGCTACCGCGGCCGGACAAATCACTTGTGCTAAGCATCGAAGGAATCTTTCTGCTTCTCACTGCGTTAAAGGTACCTTAGTAGCCCTCAGCCCACATTTTCGTCAACGTTTATTGCGTCAGCCAGGCCACACCTTCGCCCAAACCTAATGATAGGATCTGTGCTGGGACGCGACGTATCATTGCAGACCTCTCTTCTAACGCGGCACACATAGTAAATAAACGGAATGTTACGCAGTAGTGTGTCAAGATCAACTGTAAATTTCTTCCAAAGTTTTCTGTCCCCGAGGGACAGAACCGTAATTACCTAAGAGTCTCAGAGTAGAAAACTAAAAGACGAACGGTGTAGAATAAGCTGGGTAGGAACCAGGAGTCTCTGCACAAAGGTCTGAATGTCTCAAAAATAGAACTTCGGTCTCGCTAATTACCTAAGGCGGCAAGCGTAGAGACGGAGCAACATGTATTCGTTGTTTCGCAGTTGGAATGAGTAACGTGTGCGATGTTTAGCTCAGCCAGTGGCCTTGGTGGAGGCAGGTCGCGATGTTGATGCGGGTCCCACTGTTTAGTGCGCCGTTCATATTAGGGCCACAGGAGCCGCCTTTGATGCTGCCAGTTCTACGAGGTGCTCTATCAACAAACAAGTTTTCCCGTGTTTGGAACAGCGGGTGAAACGCAGCTAGTGACATGCCGCTCGATAGGAGTTGGTCTGTTCAAATCCTGGTGGTGGAAGAAATTTTAGCAACAATGACAGGTAGGAGAGGTTGTTACTGCTCACTAAACGGTGCATTAATAAGCTGAACTAAATCTCAGACCTCTCCAAAATGCGTGAAAGAGCGAGGGTATCTATCGTCGTTGATGACGAACGTTCCGTTATACTTCACGTGATGTCTGCAAGATGCAGTTACTAATCAGACATCTCGCAGAGGCTGGACAAAGTCACTATCCAAACACCTACTCTAAAAAACTTCTAAGAACACTTTGTAATATGCCCAAGGTGTCCACAAGCCCAGGCATGAACACAAAAACTCACTCAGTGAGATAAAAAACAGAAAACCAGCAACAGAATAACCACTCTCAGGATTCAAACTAATTTTCCTTAAAATGAAGTATAACTGCTGCCTTAAATGTCATTTGTCTAAAATCGTAAAGAAATTCAACTGAGTATACGGTTCTCGGTACAAACTGTGAATTTGAAAATAAAGTCATGAAACAAGGATGCATTTTATTTCTTCTTATACAGGCATGTGGAAGAAACACCTCATTGTATAATAACGACCATAACTGCGCACACCAGGAACCAGAAGATAAAGGGCTACCCAACAACGCTTTGGTCTTTTTGTTAGCTGTGGACCATAGCTCTTCCCCGAGCTGTAACTTACACTCATTCTTCTCGTACTCGTTTACAATGAGCCTCGTTTGTTTCTTTAGTCTATTCAGAACTATTTTTGGAAATGTCACATTCCTCGGTATCTTAATTTGTGGTCCCCAATTCTTTAAGATCCCGTTCAACATCAGGATCAGCAACAGAACTTGTTTCTTTTCTCCACAAAATACGTAGATGTCTGCTTGGGTAGCGTATTTGGGCTCATTTATTACTTATTTACCTATTGTTTATTATTATCCATTATTTATATTTATTTACTATTTAATTAATGATTCCAGAGAATCAGTTCTCCATTTCCGCATGGTGCATGTCACCTTTACCACGTCCAAGTATAGTTCGTTCACCCTGTCTTATCGGGGTAATGAACTTCTTTCAGTGTTTCCTTTCCCTGACTTCTAAATTCTCTTCCAGACGGTAACAATTCATTGCCAGGCACTCCGCTGTGCCAGAGATTCTGGCCGGCTGACTGTACGGTAGTGTCTCAGTTTGTCGGTAGGCATGGATCATGTGTTGTAAACACATATAGTCTGCTTGTACACCATTTCAACCCTCACAATCATAGATGTCAGTGTTTATTTCTCAGTGATGTTCCGTTTTATCGGCGATCGTAGGTACTTGAGCTTTCGTACCCACCTGACTGTACCTCATTTACATCTAACTCTCCAGACGCTGGCAAAATATTAGCTATGTACTTCGTTTGCTCATAGATATGGAGGCTCTTATTGGTCGCTTTAGTTTCGAATGCATTGACTTGTTTTGTGAATGAATATAGGAATTCGGAAAGATCGTAAAATCATCTGCGGAACATAGGCAGTCGATTTTCAGGTCTATGCTTCCTACAAATGTATTTATTTATTTGTAATAGTATTGTCTTTCATGACGCCGAATCATTACAATTTCAGGTGAGTCAAACTATATTTTTCTAAGATGTCAGATGTAATGTCAGGGTCACTGTTACATTTTTAGGAGAAAATAACATTAGAAAATGTGTACAAACTTTTGTGCGCAGTATCGCAACACAGAGAGAGTGTCTGTGTTGTATTAAGCTTTATATCTCTTGACATTCTTGTTACAGCACACACAAGGGATAGCCCCAGGAATTTGGCATGTGAACAGTGCTGTTGCGTGCGTGCCATAGCTGTCTCACTGCACACTTCCCCCACTTCACACCACATTCTCTGAGCGTGAGGAGGGTGAAGAAGGGGAAACAGCAAACGCGCTGCATTTAGGTGGCAATACAGTCGCACTACATACGGCTTGATTTAATATTTCTCAACAACATAGGTCACAAACAAAACAAATTTTCAGTATTCTTTATTTTTTTCTCGCTGGAGGCATAGTATAATTTTTATCTGATACAAACTCTCGGCATATGCCAGACGCAGACAACTTCACAGATTTTTACACTCAGGTTGACACTTACTGTGACTTATTTAATTTCACACACAAAGCTAATTGAAATATTCCATCACGTTTGCAACCTTATTGTGGAGAACACTGAACACCCCTGGATAGTTTTAACGTAAAATAAGTTGTCTTTTAAATGGGGATTTCACCACAAGTCAAGCTGTTTCGCCGGCCGGAGTGACCGTGCGGTTCTAGGCGCTACAGTCTGGAGCCGAGCGACCGCTACGGTCGCAGGTTCGAATCCTGCCTCGGCCATGGATGTGTGTGATGTCCTTAGGTTAGTTAGGTTTAATTAGTTCTAAGTTCTAGGCGACTGATGACCTCAGAAGTTAAGTCGCGTAGTGCTCAGAGCCAGCCAAGCTGTTTCATATACACATGCACAGGGGCGCTTGCAGTTGAAATGACAAATGTTCTCGAAAACAGCTCGAAAACAGATGTAATATTGTCAGTGAGCTCAAGAGAAAATTATCCTCATAATTCTTTCAAGGTACAATGAATTAATCAAACCTCACGTTTTCTTCGGCCTGCTTATGGAAATGGACAGTGTTTCTTGTGACAATTTGTCCTTTCCAGAATGCAATTTTCTTTTTAAATGCATGCCCATCAGCTCAGAAATACACTACTTTTCACCTTGCAATATCTTACTGTGGGCAGTGTGCAGTCACGGTCACGTAAATTCCGATGTCTCCAATCCATTCTAGATGTTCTAATTTTCGTTCCTGTTCTCCTTTTTCTGTTGTAAATTCAACAATAGCGGGTTCTAAATCGAAAAATCGTTCTAGGCATTCGCCTTGACATAACCGAGATACTTCGCAGTTATATTTGAAGTCTCCATACTCTTCGAACAATTCCATCGAAAACTGTTGCAGCTAACAAGGGAATAATGCGTGAGACTTCAGGAAATTCACTATCCGTACTAAGAAATTTCATCAGATACTCCATTCCCGCAAATTTAGCACAGAGTGCTTCTTGATGCACAGAACAATGAATCCCGTCGGTCGATTATGGTAATTTTTTGTTCTTTCATCGTCAACTAAGTCTTTAAAGTCTTTCTACATTGTGCTGTAACGTCGTACCGTAGCAGATTTGCGATACCCGTCGATTATGCCGTTGTATATCTACAGGGTGATTCAAAAAGAATACCACAACTTTAAAAATGTGCATTTAATGAATCTTGCTGAAATATGAATTGTTGTGCTTCTTGTTCGAGCTGAGGGAACAGCCAATTCTCTAACATCTCCAGATACTGTAGTCCAGTTACAGTAGCACCTTCGAAGAAAAAGGGACCAAAAACTTTATTGGCTGAAATGGCGAACAAATGTACAACTAAATGAAACTTTATAGCTCCCTTAATTCGCCGACAGATAGTGCTTAGCTCTGCCTTTTGTCGTTGCAGAGTTTTAAATTCCTAAAGTTGTGGTATTCTTTTTGAATCACCCTGTATTATGCGATACTGACAACTCTTATACGTCTTTTCTGTCATTATCATTCATTTTTAAAAACTTGTGAAGTTGGATCTCTAGACTACCTCTTTTTGTAAAAGCAGACACTGAACCTAGTAACTTCCTTGGTTCAAATGGTTCAAATGGCTGTGAGCACCATGGGTCTTAACTTCTGAGGTCATCAGTCCCCTAGAACTTGTAACTACTTAAACCTAACTAACCTAAGGACATCACACACATCCATGCCCGAGGCAGGATTCGAACCTGCGACCGTAGCGGTCGCGCGGTTCCAGACTGTAGCGCCTAGAACCGCTCGGCCATCTCGGCCGGCACTTAATTGGTACCAAGATCAAATAGCTAATGATAAACGGCGCTGACACCACGTTTCTGCCTAAGTGATGAAAGTCGTGCCGATCAAAAAATGGCGTACCGCAATGAGAAAGGAAATGTCGGCAGTACTGAGTACTCCTTTCTTTCAGGAGTGCTAGTTCTGCAAGGTTCGCAGGAGAGCTTCTGTAAAGTTTGGAAGGTAGGAGACGAGGTAATGGCAGAATTGAAGCTGTGAGGACGGGGCGTGACTCGTGCTTAGGTAGCTCAGTTGGTAGAGCTCTTGCCCGCGAAAGGCAAAGGTCCCGAGTTCGAGTCTCAGCCCGGCACACAGTTTTAATCTGCCAGGAAGTTTCATATCAGCGCACACTCCGCTGCAGAGTGAAAATCTCATTCTGGAGTACTGAGTACTCCCGGGAAGGACAGCAAAAGCCCGCACGTCGCGCTCGTGCAGTTGGGCACGCCGTGGCCGGTCCTCCATAGAGTTGCTCGTGGTCAACACTGAGTATAAACCAAAAAGTAATTATGTCTTCAACTACGCGAGTTTCTTGACTAGGCACACCATATCGAAAATATTTGACTTCTTGTTTTGCATACCAAAACAAAGGATCTTCGATTGTCTTATATCGGAAGCTCTCCCCCTTCATTAATAGACTCACGTACCAGCAAAAGTCCACCAGTAAAATGATCAAAACCGAGAAATACACACTCTAAGGAAAAAAAGGCAAAAACCGACGCACCACGAGAGAATTGTCCTAATGGGGCAGAAATCGGTAGATGTGATGTACATGTACATACAGACCAATGATTACGTTTTCAGAAAAATTGGATGATTTATTCAAGAAAAAAGGCTTCACAAATTCAGCAACACAACAACGTGTTAGTCCATCTCTGGCCCTGATGCAGGTAGTTATTCGGCTTGGCACTGATTGATAGAGTTGATGGATGTTCTCCTTAGGGATGTCGTGGCCAAACTCTGTCCAATTGGCGCCTTAGATAGTCAAAATCCTGAGCTGGTTGGAGGGATGTGCTCATAATCCTCCAAACGTTCTCAACTGCGGTGATATCTGGCGACTTTGCCGGACGAGGTAGGCTTTGGCAAGCGCGAAGATAAGCAGTAGAAACTTGCCGTTTCCGTGCGTCATTATCTTTCTGAAATGTAAGCCCAGGATGGCTTACCGTAAAATGTAAATGTTGCGTGACTAGGGCCGCCCGTCGGGTAGACCGTTCGCCGGGTGCAAGTCTTCCGAGATGACGCCACTTCAGCGACTTGCACGTCGATTGGGATGAAATGACGATGATTAGGACAACACAACACCCAGTCCCCGAGCGGAGAAAATCTCCGACCCAGCCGGGAATCGAACCCGGGCCGTGAGGACTGACATACTGTCGCGCTGACCCCTCAGCTACAGGAAAGGGGGGGGGGGGGCGGACTGGCTTACCGTGAAGAGTAATAAAACAGGGTGTAGAATGTCGTTGACGCATCGCTATGCTGTAAGGGTGTCGCGGATGACGACCAAAGGGGTCCTGCTATGAAAAGGAATGACACCCCAGACCTTCACACCCGGTTACCGGGAAGTATGGCAGGCAACAATCAGGTTGGTATCCCACGGCTGTCCAGGATGTCTCCAGACACGTCTTTGCTGGTCATCAGGGCACAGTTCGAAACCCGAATTATCAGTCAATGAGATTCCTTGCCGAAGATGTGTTTGGAGACCCCGCGGACAGCGGTGAGATAGCAACCCGACTGTCGCCGCCATTGGGTCCGAGTGATAATCTCAGTTAGAATTCCTATTTGTAGCAGGACCGTTTTGGTTGTTATACGCGGCACCCACACGGCTCGTGAATTCGACGATCTAGCGTGCCAATTGGACAGAATTCGGCACAATATCCCTAGGAAGACATCCAATTACTCTATCAATTAATGCCAAGCCGAATAACTGCTTGCATAAGGGCCAGAGGTGGACCAATGCGTTATTGACTTGCTCAGTTTGTGAAGCTGTTTCTCTTGAATAAATCATCAAATTTTTCTATAATGGCCGCTACGGCTGTAGGTTCGAATCCTGCCTCGGGCATGGATGTGTGTGATGTCCTTAGGTTAGTTACGTTTAAGTAGTTCTAAGTTCTAGGGGACTGATGACCTCAGCAGTTAAGTCCCATAGTGCTCGGAGCCATCTGAACCTTTTTTTCTGTAATTGTAATAATTTGTCTGTCTGTACATGTACATCACATCTACCGATTTCCCATTCGGATAATTCCTTCGTGGTCCGTAGTTTTTTTATGTCTTAGATTGTACATGAAAACAATCAATTTGAGGTATAAAACACTTCAGTGTTGTAAATGTGACAGCCCACCTATCAAGAAGCATGAAAATATAAAGATTTGAACGTATCGCCAACTACAGTAAAAGTTGCTGTGCCTGTGGCACGGACGCCGCAAATAGTCTGTTAGATTTCAGAGAGGAGTAAATTTAGATGGAATTTTCGTCAGAAATCTGTAGACTGGCAACGTAACAGAAATAACCAACCGCGAGCTCCTCTGTCGGTGATCGTCATAATACCGGTCAAAATACAGCGATTCGGCCTGCATCTAGAAGCGTAAACGATTACGTTCATTTTGTTAGCAGTACCATCTATCTCCACCATAACAGCCAAAATGTCACTAGAGCCTCTGAAATATACAGGTATGATCAGGTAACGCTGCTTTAAACGTATAGCAACGTGTATATAACGAAAATTTACATCCGCATTGAGCTTCTGGTTAGCGTTAAACACTTTAAACTCGGTTAACACACGAAATTGGTTTCTGTTGATCTTTTGATACACGTACTGTCAGACATCGGGTTGTCTTGCGCATACCAAGAAATAAATTATCCGAAGAAATACAGCTCTAAAAACTGTTTATGTTATTAAATGACGACGAGATGATATGCTGTAACAGGTTACGTTAATCCATAGGAGATTTCCTGGCAAAAGCGCTAAGCACAGAGTGTAAAAAGAATTGTTAATGAATAAAAATTAAAATAATCCGAACCCTTAAGTAGCAAATACTTAGCTTTGTTAACTAAGAATCAGTCATCGAGTGTGCTTTATTTTTATTTGTTTCACCTAACGAAATCAGCCAACTGTGTGCTAACAGGATATGTTCAAAGCTACGCATACCGAACAAAAAATTACTCACCGTCAGTAAACATCCGGCTAATACCGTGTAACGCTCTCATTGATTATCTCCTCATGTCGGCGAGGAGAAGAGTCTACAAATTTCTCGAAGTAACGGTATGCCTTATCCAGCTGATCTGGATCCTGTAGACCTACTAATCTGCGAGGGTGTTGGCTGCTACTTTCACCCGCTGTTCCAAATAGATGCTACGGGATTCACAGTTCCAGTCGGTGGGTGATAGAGTGCCTGACTTTTCATCAAACAATGAACGTAAGTGTGTGACACTGTGAAAAAGTTGTCTACAGCATATTCATCTTAAATCATAAAATCTGATTTGAAGAATATTCGCATCTGAGGTTCACGTTAACTGAACTAAAAATCTGCTACCGTTGTAAATAACGTATCTTTGTACAATATTTACAGCGGCAGTGGATTTTTAATTCAATTATCATGCAGAAGAAAGTGCAACATTTTGTCACCATAATGATTAAATAAGTATACTGGTTCATGTTCGCTGTAAGCTTAACGGGTGGGCCCGTCGGCCGCCGTGGCCGAGCGGTTCTAGGCGCTTCAGTCCGGAACCACGCTGCTGTTACGGTCGCAGGTTCGAATCTTGCCTCGAGAATGGATGTGTGTGACGTCCTTAGGTTAGTTAGGTTTAAGTAGTTCCAAGTCTAGGGGACTGATGACCTCAGATATTAAGTCCCATAGTGCTTAGAGACATTTGAACCGAGTGGGCCCAAGTCATAGTAGGAAAAGGAAAGAAGAAAGATTAGAATTTAACGTGCTGTCGACAACAAGATCACTAGAGACGGAGGATAAGCTCAGCTTAGGGAAGGAAATCGGTCGTGCGCTTTGAAAGGAACCATCCCGGCATTTGCCTGAAGCGATTTTGGGAAAGCACAGAAAACCTAAGTTTGGAAGGTCGGACGGTGATTTGAAATGTCATCCTCCCGAATGCGAGTCCAGTTTGCTAACCAGTACATCACCTCGCTCGTTCGTCATGGTACGAAAAACACTCGCAAAGCATCACAGAATTACCTCCGGCTGAACTACAGCCTCCACACACTGTGGGTTAAACGCCTCAATGACTAACACCATAAGCCGTTTGTCTAGTCGATGCCTTGCATCATTTGGAAAAAAGGTTAGCCCGCTACGCTTTGAACCACACGACAAGCCTCCAGTCAGCTACAATCCCTGTTATGTGTTGTTTGGCCCATCAAAGACGTGAAGCTTTATGTGCTGATGTGATGAACGGCCTATTGCGAGGTACCAGACTAAAAATTTCCATTGCATGCAGTTGCCTTCGCAACGTTCACTCGTGAACGGGTCCAGATGGACCTGCATTGACTGACAGTACGAATTCCTGTCGGGCTCGAATCCGATTGTCAATGACAAGGCGTGACATTCGCTTCCGATACCTGTCGGTTGGGTACGCCGTGTTAGATGGGTGGTAAGCCATTCTTTTTAGACATGCTGGATAGGCTGCTTTCGTACACCAAAAAATCGGCAAATTCATTCTACTTTGTGATCTTGAGCACGTGTGCCATTGTGCAACGCTACACGCCGAGACATAATACTGCGATGATTCCTTACAATCCACTGTCTCATACACGCTACTTCACTTTCATCACTTATATGATTGGCATTGGTGGATGGTCACATACGCGCATGGCCTGGTACTAGTTTCGGACCATCTGCAGCGCTCCAAAGCGACAAGTGTGCACTTTTAAGAGGGGGGGGGGGGCACAAATGTGTTGCCTGGTTAGCTCATAAAGTAATGGAAGATGTAGCATTCACAAATTTTATCGAAATGATCGAAAATCATACAGAACCACTATAAGTTGCCATGGAAGACCTCTGTCCTTTTTATCAATTATGCGTGTCACAGAGCATCATGAGACAGTGATTTCCTTTTTAATCGCAGAATCTGTGTACTGTACATTACGTCAAGAACGCAACTGGGGGCAGCGCAACTTAATACCTACAATTTAAACACTGGCCAGAAGATCCAGTGTGCAATAACATAATACTACAGCTCATCCAACATCTGGATACTTGTACAGTGTCGGAAAAATATCGCTGTTAGATGTCTGAACCACAAACAGCAAAAAATGGTTCAAATGGCTCTGAGTACTATGGGACTTAACATCTATGGTCATCAGTCCCCTAGAACTTAGAACTACTTAAACCTAACTAACCTAAGGACAGCACACAACACCCAGCCATCACGAGGCAGAGAAAATTCCTGACCCCGCCGGGAATCACAAACAGCAGCTGATGACGGTAGAATGGATACAGATAAATATTTTAAAGTGTTTAAAATTCGTACTCGTGGACGTTATTGAAACCAATGACAGCAGCTCGTGGTCTTGTGGTTAGCGTTGCTGACTCTCGACAAACGGGGCACTGGGTTCGATGTCCGGCCGGGTCGGCGTGTGCTTGTTGTTTGTTCTCATCATCATTTCATCATCATCGAAGCGGTGGTCTAGTGGCTAGCGTTGCTGTCTCTTGATCACGGGGTTCCGGGTTCGATTCCCGGACGGGTTGGGGATTTTCTCTACCCGCGGACTGGGTGTTTGCATTGTCCTCATCATTTCATCATCATCATTCGTGAAAGTGACTAAATTGGACTGGGAAAAAAATTGGACTTTGTATAAACGGGAACTTTGTACGGGCGCTGATGACCGCGCAGTTGAGCGCCCCACTAACCAAACATCATCATCATCATCATCATCATCATCGACGCACAAGTCGTGGAAGTGGTATCAAATAAAAAGACTTATAACAGCCGGTCGAACATCCCAGGTGGGGGCTCCCGGCCAATAATGCCATACGTACGTTTCATTGTAACGAAAGATAACAAATTTCGACGATTGCCGGCTACAAACTTTCGCAAGGCGTCGTTTTGACACTACTTCCACAGGTACTGCGAGCGCGGTGGGTTAAACTATGGTTTCGATTTTTAGAATTCTGTTATTAAACTATGGTGAGTCTTTTCCTTCCTTAATCCAATTACTTGACTCATACTTCTCCAGAGCAAGCTTGTCAGTTTAAACTTTGACCATAATTGCTCTACGTCCATCATATTACAACTAAAAGATGCCCATTTATTTTATAACGAGGATGCTAATGACTGCTTATCTGCATTTTCCATCATAAAAATTCCCCTGGCTTTCTTGATGGATGTGTGAACTTCAGTAACCATCGTGGCTGTCATGAAAGCGTGATTGCTAAACCCAGTCTGTATATTGACATTGGCGATCAGATCGGGCATCTTTGCAGTTAGGAGGTGTAAAATATTATCATTCTTGGATGTGTGGCTCGAAGACGTTTTGGGCATTAGAACACAGTAAGCAGTGTCATCACTTCTGTCTCTATGCTGTTCATTTTTGGAACACAATCTACGACCAGCGTAGAGGCAGAAGTGATGACGCTTTCTGCAGGACCTGATTTGTTTGACTGATGGGGCTGCTAAGTGCTGTACCACCTACTGTACTCCCCTGACTTAAGCCCTCGTAAGTTCAACTCCTGGAGGATGTCGTTATCAGGAGAAAGAAAACTGGCGTTCTACGGATCGGAGCGTGGAATGTCAGATCCCTTAATCGGGCAGGTAGGTTAGAAAATTTAAAAAGGGAAATGGATAGGTTGAAGTTAGATATAGTGGGAATTAGTGAAGTTCGGTGGCAGGAGGAACAAGACTTCTGGTCAGGTGACTACAGGGTTATAAACACAAAATCAAATAGGGGTAATGCAGGAGTAGGTTTAATAATGAATAGGAAAATAGGAATGCGGGTAAGCTACTACAAACAGCATAGTGAACGCATTATTGTGGCCAAGATAGATACGAAGCCCACGCCTACTACAGTAGTACAAGTTTATATGCCAACTAGCTCTGCAGATGACGAAGAAATTGAAGAAATGTATGATGAAATAAAAGAAATTATTCAGATTGTGAAGGGAGACGAAAATTTAATAGTTATGGGTGACTGGAATTCGAGTGTAGGAAAAGGGAGAGAAGGAAACATAGTAGGTGAATATGGATTGGGGGACAGAAATGAAAGAGGAAGCCGCCTGGTCGAATTTTGCACAGAGCACAACATAATCATAACTAACACTTGGTTTAAGAATCATGAAAGAAGGTTGTATACATGGAAGAACCCTGGAGATACTAAAAGGTTTCAGATAGATTATATAATGGTAAGACAGAGATTTAGGAACCAGGTTTTAAATTGTAAGACATTTCCAGGGGCAGATGTGGACTCTGACCACAATCTATTGGTTATGACCTGTAGATTAAAACTGAAGAAACTGCAAAAAGGTGGGAATTTAAGGAGATGGGACCTGGATAAACTAAAAGAACCAGAGGTTGTACAGAGATTCAGGGAGAGCATAAGGGAGCAATTGACAGGAATGGGGGAAATAAATACAGTAGAAGAAGAATGGGTAGCTTTGAGGGATGAAGTAGTGAAGGCAGCAGAGGATCAAGTAGGTAAAAAGACGAGGGCTAGTAGAAATCCTTGGGTAACAGAAGAAATATTGAATTTAATTGATGAAAGGAGAAAATATAAAAATGCAGTAAGTGAAACAGGCAAAAAGGAATACAATCGTCTCAAAAATGAGATCGACAGGAAGTGCAAAATGGCTAAGCAGGGATGGCTAGAGCACAAATGTAAGGATGTAGAGGCCTATCTCACTAGGGGTAAGATAGATACCGCCTACAGGAAAATTAAAGAGACCTTTGGAGATAAGAGAACAACTTGTATGAATATCAAGAGCTCAGATGGAAACCCAGTTCTAAGCAAAGAAGGGAAAGCAGAAAGGTGGAAGGAGTATATAGAGGGTCTATACAAGGGCGATGTACTTGAGGACAATATTACGGAAATGGAAGAGGATGTAGATGAAGATGAAATGGGAGATATGATACTGCGTGAAGAGTTTGACAGAGCACTGAAAGACCTGAGTCGAAACAAGGCCCCCGGAGTAGACAATATTCCATTGGAACTACTGACGGCCGTGGGAGAGCCAGTTCTGACAAAACTCTACCATCTGGTGAGCAAGATGTATGAAACAGGCGAAATACCCTCAGACTTCAAGAAGAATATAATAATTCCAATCCCAAAGAAAGCAGGTGTTGACAGATGTGAAAATTACCGAACTATCAGCTTAATAAGTCACAGCTGCAAAATACTAACACGAATTCTTTACAGACGAATGGAAAAACTAGTAGATGCCAACCTCGGGGAAGATCAGTTTGGATTCCGTAGAAACACTGGAACACGTGAGGCAATACTGACCTTACGACTTATCTTAGAAGAAAGATTAAGGAAAGGCAAACCTACGTTTGTAGCGTTTGTAGACTTAGAGAAAGCTTTTGACAATGTTGACTGGAATACTCTCTTTCAAATTCTAAAGGTGGCAGGGATAAAATACAGGGAGCGAAAGGCTATTTACAATTTGTACAGAAACCAGATGGCAGTTATAAGAGTCGAGGGACATGAAAGGGAAGCAGTGGTTGGGAAGGGAGTAAGACAGGGTTGTAGCCTCTCCCCGATGTTGTTCAATCTGTATATTGAGCAAGCAGTAAAGGAAACAAAAGAAAAATTCGGAGTAGGTATTAAAATTCATGGAGAAGAAATAAAAACTTTGAGGTTCGCCGATGACATTGTAATTCTGTCAGAGACAGCAAAGGACTTGCAAGAGCAGTTGAATGAAATGGACAGTGTCTTGAAAGGAGGATATAAGATGAACATCAACAAAAGCAAAACAAGGATAATGGAATGTAGTCTAATTAAGTCGGGTGATGCTGTGGGAATTAGATTAGGAAATGAGGCACTTAAAGTAGTAAAGGAGTTTTGCTATTTGGGGAGCAAAATAACTGATGATGGTCGAAGTAGAGAGGATATAAAATGTAGGCTGGCAATGGCAAGGAAAGCGTTTCTGAAGAAGAGAAATTTGTTAACATCCAGTATTGATTTAAGTGTCAGGAAGTCATTTCTGAAAGTATTCGTATGGAGTGTAGCCATGTATGGAAGTGAAACATGGACGATAAATAGTTTGGACAAGAAGAGAATAGAAGCTTTCGAAATGTGGTGCTACAGAAGAATGCTGAAGATTGGATGGGTAGATCACATAACTAATGAGGAAGTATTGAATAGGATAGGGGAGAAGAGAAGTTTGTGGCACAACTTGACCAGAAGAAGGGATCGGTTGGTAGGACATGTTCTGAGGCATCAAGGGATCACCAATTTAGTATTGGAGGGCAGCATGGAGGGTAAAAATCGTAGAGGGAGACCGAGAGATGAATACACTAAGCAGATTCAGAAGGATGTAGGTTGCAGTAGGTACTGGGAGATGAAAAATCTTGCACAGGATAGAGTAGCATGGAGAGCTGCATCAAACCAGTCTCAGGACTGAAGACCACAACAACAACAACAACAAGTTCAACTCGATTTCCAAACTGAAGGAAACACTTCACGGCATTCGCTTCAGAACTGCTACAATTTCTTCGGGCAATAGACCGCGCCACTCGAACTGTCAACACAACTGGCACTGCTAAGAGTATCCTACGACTTCCAAATCCCTGGCAACGGGTTATACACAATGCTGTTGACTACTTTGTAGGTCAGTAAAACTTTGAAACACGTATCAATTTTGTACGAGCTGTAAATAAATAGTTGCTACTATTAAAGCTCCAACCCTCGTACATCCATTTAAAGATTACAAAGAAACTCACCGTGAGAAAGTTCTGATGAATAATGTGCAATTGGAGAGATTTCGATAAATGTTTGGTAGAAGCACCCAGCGGTTCTGTTTAGTTGCAAAGTACGAATTGAAATATACTATGATGGTCCATTATGACCTTTAGACCGGACTGCGAAGACGCATACCGACTCACTGTAGCCCCGTGCTGTGAAAAGGCTCTGACTGAAGGTGCGCCGTCACTAGCTCAGCTTGAAACAAGATCCTCTCGAAAAGGTTAGCCTGACATTCCACTAGTAGGTCTTCAGTGCGAGTTCTCGCCCTTAGGAATCGCTCTGTGTTACGAGGCCTAACGAAGTTAATAACGAATGAAATTTGATTGTGCCAACGAGGACTCTCAGTCCTTTTTCGGATAATAAACCGATATTTTGTGTCAAAACAAATACAGTTGAAAGTTAGATTATCACAACTGACACGAATACGT